>NC_083570.1:7736792-8936792 GCF_027579695.1 Neoarius graeffei
AAATACAAGTTTCTTTTTTTTCAAAATAAATTATATTTCTTTTTCAATAATAAACTTATGTCATTATAAAAGTCTATGTAAAAGTTTTTAATTTTAATATCTAATTGTTTATTTATCATTTTTTGAATAATTATATCATGAAAGTTTGTATATTTGATACAATCTAGAAGCAGGTGTTTGACATTCTTTTACACTACAAGTTGGACACTGATTGGAGGGTTTTTTTAAAAAAAAAAAAAGAAATTGTGTATGATTCAGTAGATATTTTCCAAATCTCAGTCTTGTAATTCTCCTGTGTTTGTTTCTGTCAGAATATGTGGTATGTGTTGCAATATTTGGTTCAAGTTGGTCGAAGAATCTCCCAGTTTGGCAATTTTCCCATCCGTCTTGCCATATTGGAAAAATAGCATCTTTGATATGTTTTGTGATATCAGAAGTGATAAAAGGGTAATGAATGTCACAATAGGTTTTATTTACTGATCTTTTGGCCAATTTATCAGCTATTTCATTTCCTTTAATACCCACAGGAGCTGGAATCAAAAAACAACCTTACCACCCATAAGATAAAACTTGTACATAAGATATCGGAAAGCTAATAATTCTGTCATTATCTTCCTTTTGAATTTTTTGTAAGGCAGACAAGGAATATCAGAAAATATCACACTTTGAAAGCGAGGTTTATCAATAAGAACTTCCAAAACATTTGTAATTGCTAGTAACTCAGCTCTAAAAATAGTACCATTTGAGATTTTATAATCTTTTTGAATATTTTGACTTGGAATTACAACGCCAGATGCACAATCAAAATCTTTATTTGAACAATCAATAAATATATCTAAGTGTTGATTGTATTTGAGTTGAATGTTTTCTAATGCCGATTGTAACATGCAGCAACTACTATCCTCTTGTTTAGAGATTTTAGCGACTAAATCCAAGTCAACTTTTGGAGATTGGGATTCCCAGAATGGAAAAGGATCAACCAAAGGATTACAAGCTGGAACCGGAAGATTATTAACCAAACGAACAACTTTAGAAAATATAGGACGAAAGTGAAGATTAAGGTCACAATTTTGTTCTTCAAAAAAACATTTTTTTTTTGTTGGATGATCTTCAAAAGATCTATATTTAATTGCACTTTGAGTTTGTTTGAATTCTCTTCTTAGGTCCAAAGGTATAATCGAGCAGTCTATCTCCAAAACAGAGATAGGAGTACATTGAAGAGCACCAGTGCAGATTCTAAGGCATTGATTTTGAATAACATCTAATTGTCTTTTCCTAGAAATACATGCAGTATCATAAACTTCCCAACCATAATCATCTCATCTCATCTCATTATCTCTAGCCGCTTTATCCTTCTACAGGGTCGCAGGCAAGCTGGAGCCTATCCCAGCTGACTATGGGCGAAAGGCGGGGTACACCCTGGACAAGTCGCCAGGTCATCACAGGGCTGACACATAGACAACCATTCACACTCACATTCACACCTACGGTCAATTTAGAGTCACCAGTTAACTTAACCTGCATGTCTTTGGACTGTGGGGGAAACCGGAGCACCCGGAGGAAACCCACGCAGACCAACCATAATCAAGACATGATAAAATTAAAGATTTATAGAGACTGATCATTGTTTCTTTGTCAATACCCCACTTGAGATTTACTAACACACCTGAAGGGTTCACACTTCCTGTCTGTTTCTTGTGTTGAAAGGCAGTCAGCATCCTTATTATTGCATTGCTGCCACCTTCTGGATCAATTCCTTGCACCATTATAAAGTGTCTTGCAAAAGTATTCATCCCCCTTGGTGTTTGTCCTGTTTTGTCACATTACAAGCTGGAATTAAAATCGATTTTGGGTGGGTTAGAACCATTTGATTTACACAACATACCGTACCAACCAATTTAAAGGTGAAAATTGTTGTTTTATTGTGCCACAAGCAATAATTAAGGTGAAAAAACAGAAATCTGGAGTGTGCATAGGTATTCACCCCCCAAAGTCAATACTTTGTAGAGCCACCTTTTGCTGCAATTACAGCTGCAAGTCTCTTGGGGTATGTCCCTGTTAGCTTAGCACATCTAGCCACTGGGATTTTTTCCCATTCATCAAGGCAAAACTGCTCACACTCCTTCAAGTTAGATGGGTTGCGTTGGTGTACAGCAATCTTCAAGTTATGCCACAGATTCTCAATTAGTTTGAGGTCTGGGCTTTGTTCAAGCCATTCCAAGACATTTAAATGTTTCCCTTTAAACCACTCCAGTGTAGCTTTCGCAGAATGTTTAGGATCATTGTCCTGCTGGAACGTGAACCTTCATCTCAGTCTCAAACCTCTGGCTGACTCAAACAGGTTTTCGTCCAGAATTGCCCTGTATTTAGTGCCATCCATCTTTCCTTCAGTCCTGACCAGCTTTCCTGTCCCTGCAGATGAAAAATATCCCCACAGCATGATGCTGCCACCACCATGCTTCACTGTAGGAGTGGTGCTCTAAGGATGTTGGGTTTGCACCACACTTGGCATTTCCCATGATGGCCATAAAGACCAATTTTAGTCTCATCTGACCAGAGAATCTTCTTTCATTTGTTTGAGGAGTCTGCCACATGCTGTTGGGCAAACTGCAAAAATGTTTTCTTCTCATTTTTTTTTTCTGTAAGTAATGGCTTTTTTCTGGCCATTCTTCCATAAAGTCCCACTCTGTGGAGTGTACAGCTTAAAGTGGTCCTATGGACAGATACTCCCATCTCTGCTGTGGATCTTTGCAGCTCCTTCAGTGTTATCTTTGGTGTCTTTGTTGCATCTCTGATTAATGCCCTCCTTGCCTGGTCTGTGAGTTTTGTTGGGCAGGGCCTTCTCTTGTCAGGTTTGTAGTGGTGCCATATTCTTTCCATTTTGCTATAATGGATTTAATGGTGCTCCGTGGGATATTCAAAGTTTGGGATATTTTTTTTATAACCCAACCCTGATCTATACTTCTCCATAACTTTGTCTCTGACCTGTTTGGAGGCTCCTTGGTTTTCATGTTGCAGAGTCAGGGATCTTCCAGAACAGGTTGATTTATACGGATGTCATGTGACAGATCATGTGACACTTTGATTGTACACAAGTGGATCTTAATCAACTAATTATGTGACTTATGAAGTGAATTGGTTGGAGCAGCTCTTATTTAGGGGTTTCACACGAAAGGGGGTGAATACCTATGCACACTCCAGATTTCTGTTTTTTTTTTCATCTTAATTATTGTTTGTGTCACAATAAAACAACAATTTTCACCTTTAAAGTAGTCGGCATGTTGTGTAAATCAAATGGTGCTAACCCTCCAAAAATCCATTTTAATTCCAGCTTGTAATACAACAAAACAGGACAAACACCAGGGGGATGAATACTTTTGCAAGGTACTGTACAGCGGCTTGCTGACATCCTGACCTCAGTATTAAAAGCTTCTGTCTGAAAATGAGTTCAGCACAGAAACTCCATCACTGGGGGAAACTTTATTCTCCTGTGCTCTTATCTTTTATTCTGCAAAGCTTTGATTGTAATATTTGAATAAAAATCCCAAACTCACAGATAAACCTGGATTTATAAGGTTCTATTAAAAAAGTAAATTTGATTAAATGAAACACAACATGCATTTAATACAATTCAATACAACCTCTCTCTCTTCTCTCCAAGTCTTCATAATGGATCAGCACCAGAACATTAGTGCATTGATGTTAGCTGGACTTCCTGCACATTTGCACCACCTTGATAACTGAAGCTTGATTGTATATTTTCTGAATCACTGAATGAAACAATTTCAGCTGTATGTAATTCGGCTAAAGAGGAGCAAAAAACAAACAAACAGTGATGAGCCATTTGGGAGCTGAACAAGTCGATTCTGACTGTAAATAGATGATCAGTCCATATTATGTGCAACATTTTGGAATCATTGTTAAATTCACTGCTTATTCATGCAGTGTGACGTCTTTACGATACACAACAAGATCTGTTTTTTGTCTTGTTAATTTCGAGAGAGAGAAAAAAGGAGGCTGGTGAGGGAACGACTCACTTATAGCTGCTATAACGTAAGTGACAACAGGCTCTAACTCATTTCATGGATGTTCCACAACATTAAATGTAGATATAAATGGATAAAAAGTATGATGTGTCATTTTGTACACTGACAAATACAACACCAATTCCAAAAAATTTGGGACGCTATGTAAACTGAAAATAAAAACAGAATGCGATAATTTGCAAATCATGGAAACCCGATATTTCATTGGAAATAGGACAAAGACAACAGATTGAATGCTGAAACTGAGAATTTTTTTTTTAAAATAAATGCTAATTTTATATTTGATGTCAGCAACAGATTTCAAGAAAGGACAGGGGCGTGTTTACCACTGTGTTGCATCACCTCTTCTTTGAACAACGCTCTGTAAACGTTTGGGAACTGAGGAGACCAATTGCTGTAGTTTTGAAAGAGAAATGTTGTCCCACACTGAAAAAAAAAAAAAACCTGTCAAAAAACGGTCAATGACTGGCAGCTACGGCTGCCAAACAAAAACCATAAAATTAAGGTAAACTATCCTAATTCAACTTAAGTCCAGAAACATTACTTTTACAGAAATTTTCATTAAATGGTCTGCAGAAAAATACCATTATTTTACAGATTTTTCCTAAATTATTACGATCAAACGCTTTTAATAAAGGGACAGTGCTAAGAGTTCTGCGGAAAAATGCTGTTATTCTACACATTTTTGCTAAATTATTATGATCAAACTCCTTTAATACGCCTTAAAAACCACATTAAAAAAACTGTATAACTGGCAGGTACGACTGCCAAACAAAAACCCTAAATATTTTCACTGTTAATTATTCTCAACTTGAACTTAATTACAAACAAAATACACACCACTGTTGATTCTAAAACCCCTTTAATTAATGTATTGAGTTGTACATTTACATTATCAACCAATTATTCACAAACAGTTCTTCAGAGCCCCCCAGGAGGAAATGAAAAACTAAAAATTCTATTTCTCCATATGTGTATCTTCTCTGTTAACGGTACTATCTCACCTTTGAAACAGGTGGAGAGCTTTTGGGCTGAGGGGGTTGTGGTCTGTTGTTTTTTAGCTTGCATTTTCCATTTCAGTTTTGTTTTCCACATCATTCTCCTGACCCTTGGGGGCTCTGTATACTGTCATTCTGATAATATTTGTAGTATTTGTGGACAAGCATTACATTCTTGATTTAGAACCCTAAATATACAGTGTACTACTAAGCAAAATCAAAACATACCACAAAAGGTCAATGAATCTGAAGTGACAGTGTAACGTAGCAGAAGAAGAATCCTCCTCCAAATTTCCAGAAATCAGCTGGATCTTTGGTGCATCTGGTGGTGGGGAAAGGAAAAAGGAAAAAGTAAGATCTACTGAAATGTCCTTACTATAAAAAGTAGATTTTTTTTTTTTTTTTTACCATTTATTTAAACAGCCAGGAGGAGTTTGCAGTTTGCTATTTGGGGGTGTGACCTTTTTTTCTTTTTTTTTTTGCAACTTTCTAAAATAAAAGCCATAAGTGTGTCACTACACCCTATGGTTTAATTGATTAAACCTGATATGGGGTTTGAATCCCACCTCTGGCAGGACAAACAAACTTCTTTTCTTTCAAACATATTTAGTTTGTTTAAAACTGCAAGTGAGAGACAAACTTAGTTTGTTTCTTTAAAACACAAAATTAGCAACGGATTTTGTGTCTTTCAGACTGAAATAAAAACAGGATAACGCTGATTGTTCATTAGTGAGAAGACATGTATATATGTATTGTTAATGGAAAGAGACAAATTATTTTTTGATCCTGTTTGAATTGAGCCTTGATTCACAAATACAGTATATCGATGTTGTCGATTTAAAAGATAAGTTTGCTAGTCAGGGAAGTTGAAGTTTATTGTAAAACTATTGAAGTAAAAGCCTGTGAAAATACGTAATTATAAAGACAACTCACATAAGTGACGTTGTCTTGTTCAGCATTCACAGAAAGCCAGTCCTACAAGCAGCTCTCACGGACTTAAAGGGATGGTTCGGATCTTTTGACATGAAGCTGTATGACATCCTTATTAGCAGTGTCGTGCATCAACAGTGACTTTCCCCCTACTGCGTCCTGTGAGCAGAGTTCCGGCCCGGTCTTGGTGTTGAAATACGTAGTTCCGGCTGGTTGGCTGGGGTCGCAAAAATAAAGCGTTTTGCTTCTCAAAACAATATGCATTCAAAAGAGTAATACATTTGTATCACAAAACCGTGTGAACACTGTACACACTGTAAACAGGTGCGGCTGTCGGCAGCATAGGTTGGCAGGCGGCATTTCAACACCAAAACCGGCCGGAACTCTGCTCACAGGACGCAGTAGGGGGAAAGTCACTGTTGATGCACGACACTGCTAATAAGGATGTCATACAGCTTCATGTCAAAAGATCCGAACTATCCCTTTAACTGACTAACTCTTCTTTCACAGTGCTGCAGCTCTCAACAACAGCAGACTTGTAGTCATTTTCATCTCTTTTAATACTTTTCCCCTCATTATGTGTCGAGCTAACGGCTATGTCGCTGTTAATGACTATGGTTCTTTACTATATCTACGACAAGCTATGACTTTCTTTACTTGTAAAATCATCTTTTAAATTGACAAACATCATATGTGTGATTCACGGCCCAATTCAAACAGGCTCAAGAAATAATTTGTCTCTCACCATTGACTGCCATACAAACCTTTTCTGAAATAAGGTCCCATGGGGCACACCGGAAGGAGCGTGACTTCGGCTCATGGTAAAACTATTTACAAATCTGTGCGGAGAGTTGTGTCTGTATCGATTGTAAATGTGAAAAAGAATCACAAGCACACAAATCACCACACACATTTGAAAATCTTCCGCGGCAGAAGTGTAGCAAAAGTCACGTGTGAAAAGAGCCAACTGAGAGGCCCATGTGAGTTGTAACTGATGTCTTGTTTGTATTTCCAGCTCTTGGAGCAAAACACTTTGACTTTTCCACCAAGGCTTTAAAAGATTTGTCTACACTTACAGATCTCCATCATAATGTAAGGGATAGTGGAGAACATTGACTAATATCTTGCCTTACAGTATATATCGCAGTGGATACTTACTAATGGTAGACTTGTCTCTCCGTTGGGTGCCTGTTCTCTGATGTAAACCTTGTTCAAACGCTTGATCTACAAAAAATATAAGCAAATTTCTCATCATTAGCAGTTATCAGTGTTGGAAATGAGAATGTAAAAATATTAAGAAATAAACAGGCAGTTACACATACATAACACACATACATAAGGCCAAATATAACATCTCTGTAACATCTCTCCAAGACAAGCATAAGCCTTATCATATACTGTATTTCTGTGTAATTTAGGGGGGAGCTAATGTAAAAATCTTCAAAGCAGTTTGATATCAAAGTCCAGTGTGTAGTATTTTGTGGTATTTAGTCCATATAGGGCACCTGAAAGAAATGGAATATAATATTCATATGCTGTTTTTCTTAGCATATAACTGCATGAAAATAAGCATCATCACCTTGCCTTGACGAGCGTCTCTGGAATTATAATGAGAAGTATCAGTGAATTTATATAGTATGTATATAAGTACATGTAATTTAACATAAATGTTGATTCATTCCAACTTGGATGTATTGCTAGGTATTCATTAAGTGAATAAATATCCATTAATCAAGCAGTTACTGTTTTTGTTCTCCGTCGAAATCCCACAACTCGGATTCAGTCAAAATAAAATGGCAAGCAGATGTAAAATAATCCAGGTAATAATCCAGGTAATCCATTAGTGGTCAGATAGTCCACTAGTGGACTGACTGACAGGGTTGCCAGAAACTGCTGACGTTCTCCAGCCCAAAATATGTTCAAAACCCGCCAACATGCACTTAAAACCGCCCAAAATGTAAAATGTACTTGATGCCTATCTTGTAAAGTAAAAATATGCAGCTAAAGTCCAGTATACTATTTGTAAATCGAACAAATAGCAACATGAGCCCATCAGTGCTGGAGGTGAAGAATCTGCTGTCTGGTACTCGGCTCCGTGGGGTTCAATCAGATTATAACTCTGCAATCATCTGCTGTGTTCTGAATCCTACATGCACCAGTAGGTGGCGCACACGCATAATATTATGTAGGCTATGTTAGGCTACGATGCATATCTAACATCTGCATTGCCGAGGTTATTTATTTTTTATTTATTTATCTTTTTTGTTTTATTAATTTTATAGGCCTAGTTATTCTGCTTAATTTATTTTTGTCTACATCCATGTATTTTCTTCATCTGTTATACTGATTTTTGTGGATTTGTTAGATTGTACCTGTTTTATATACTTCAATTAAAAAAAAGTGAGGCTGCGATGCATGGCTGAATGTAACATGAGAAGAGAAAATGGAGAATGGATTGCGTCATTCTTATTTACTAGTTTATGAGTTCAGTTTCTGCACTACATTACACACATTCATATTAGTCTTACAGTTACATCGACTTTTTTTTGTTTAAATAATACTTAATGAGATTAATGTTTATCGTTAATGATTAATTTAGGACAATGCTCGATTTTGGTTGTTTAAAATACCTAAGGGGTGCTGGGTAAACTAGGTCTCTGACTTGCCTCAGTTGACCAAAGAGAGCTGTTTTTCCTGATTTCCTTCGCATATTCAAGAACATCATTCGGCTTAGGTGTTTACATTCTCTCCCATCTCTGCTTTCTAGTGGGAGTGAAACTATATAAACATCTGATAAAAACCCGCCGAACTAACGTCAAACCCGCCCAATTTTTGTCGACCAGCCCAAGCCATTTTCACCCGCAAAGTAGAATTCAAAACCGCCCAATCTGGCAACACTGCCGACTGACGCTCGCGCCGTATCCAGAGCCATAGAGATCTACCGATCGCTCTGCCGGATCCAACTGACGGATTTTCAAAAAAGAAGGCGCGCGCACAGTTGTCACTGGCCAGTTTTCATGATGAGAGCCACTTCAACCAATCACATTCAAAGCAACGTGGTATCTTTTTCTTTATCGAGAAAAGGTGATAAAGAAAATAAATTTTTATTTTTATTTGTAGGCTGATCAGTTCCATAAGCATCTCTCTCTCTCTGTCGCACACTATATACTGCATTATGTGTAAAGCACTATATAAACAAAGGTGAGTTGACTTCACTTAATTTAAGCAAAATATCAAACGCATCAATATTTTACTCGCATTCCAGAATCTGGACATCATTTAGGTTTTCATGGCGCTGTCATTTTCACTGTGCTGAACAGCACATAAAGGGCTATTCCAGTTCAGTGCAACACAATAGATAGACATTATTTTAATCTACATTGGAATTTATAAATGCTAACCCACTCATAACTTTTTATTTCATCATCTGAATTCAAGCTTTACCCATCCACAAGTTTACCGATTGCACGTGAGCGCGCCACCGCCCTGTTTCTGACCGCCCCTTCCCCCGCACGTGACGCGGCCAGACAGCCAACCGGAAGACGCGCCAGATGTGGCTCCGCCCTCCAGAGAGAGCCTGACCGACGCTCAGAAGGGAAGAAACAAAGCCAAGTGTATATGACAGCACTGTGTCAACTCGCCGCCGCCGGGAACTTTTCTAACTACTCCGCATATTAGAATATAAATGTTTATTGAAGCTGCTTATAAAGCGAGTTTGCGAGCAATTTAAACAAGCCAGCCATCAGTGCATGCATCATTCTTTGTGATAATTCACATCCATTAGGCATTTCCAGTATTGTTGATGGGTAACATTTGAAAAGATTGAACTCAGTATCGCACCCTATTTTTCCCTGATAATTCTACACTGTGAACAACGAACTCATGTTAAATTAGTCGAATAAAAATCAACCAGACAAACGTTGCTGTCCATAAATTCCAGCACAAATAGTGTCCATTTCAAAAAGGCACAAACTTCTAAAGTAGATAAACAGCGTCTTAAAGCTGTATATCGCAGTTTATAGTCAAAGTCTAGAGCAGCTTTTATCTGCATCAAACAGTCATAACTTTAATAGATATTTGATAGATTGGAGCCGCTTAGTCCTTTTTTACCTGTTGAAATAACTGAAATTCACTGCTGACTACAATCATATAGATCCTAACGTGTGGGAATGGTTTAAGGTCAAACAAATAGCAGTTGTCATGGGTCAAACACTTTCACGGATAAGGAAACAAGAACAAAAGGATCTGATTGATAAAATTAATACACAACCAGGCACGTGCACACATAGGGCTTTAGGGGTGCTTGAGCCCCTGCCCTTTTTGCCTCGAATTAAATGTTGCCCTTTTAAATCTGCTTGTTAACTTGTTTGGCTGGGTGACCATTCTCATAGCAGCAACACTGATAAGGCAGTGGATCTGTCACTGGTAGGAGTGGATCAGTGTGGCCCTCTGATGGACCCTTTCCACTGATGGATGCGGTAGAGAGGGGTCAGAAATTATACAACAACAAATGGGCTACAGTTACACCGAAAATGTGCACTTACTGTATTTATAAACTGTATTACGCATCATGCAAATGTAAAACAAACACGATGAAAAAAACTGAAGCATCATCTTTAATCAAAATATATTTATTTAATCATCTTTAATAAAAATATTTACTAAAAACAATATCATCTAAATATTTACGAATAATAAAAATCTTAATATTTACAAATAAAATTATCAAAATATTTACAAGTAATAAAATAATAAATCAAAATATTTACAAATGAAATAAAAATTAATTTACAGGCGTTAAAATAAGGAACTTAACCAAAATATATCCAATAAATTGGATATATACGTGCAGCGAGACCAGTCATTAAAATCATCGTTTAAAATGTCAAACAGATGTGGGCCAGATGTGCTGAGAGATTAGCTGGAGACGGTCATCACAGAGTTGAGATGAGTCTCCAGCGGCAGTGGTGTGGACTCCTACAGCACACCTATGGACCCGTTCTCCCCGATCCGGTAGGACACTTCGTAGGGGTCGACCCACACTGTCAGCTCACACGGTAAGAGGGCGCGAACCTGCTCCATGCTGAGACCACTGGTGTAAGCAGCCTTCCCTACTAGCGGCTCCATCCTGCGATTGATTCTGAGGCATCGATATCCCGAACCTCTGAACGGTGCGGCAGGGAACCAGTGGTGCTCATAATGCTCTGGAATCAAAGAAAACAGACTTTTAAAAACTCTGTTCAACTCGCAGATTGTTTTAAGAATAGATTTGTTATTAGAATATCATGACTATCATTCACTTGGGATGAGGCTCTCGAGAAAGGCAGCATTTCTGGGCAGTGTTAATGCTCCCGAGATAAAAATCTGTCCGCCATTAAATCTAGGTCTTTATACATCACTGACTTTAACTGAATGCCACACTAATAAGCTTTCCCTTTTTCTCAGACCACAGCAAGGAGTCGGTATAATTGTAAAGGTATTTGTCCATTTCAGTGAAAACGAAAAAGAAGTAGATCGAATAAAGACTAAATATGATGTGGATCCTTTTGTCAGAAGTCACAGGTGTGTAATGTGGTGTTTAATCTCACCTCCTAACGCCTCTTCCAGAGAACGGCTGAAGTGTTGGAGCTGTTTTTCGGACAGAGGTCCTCTTCCTCTCAGTAATCCGGTGATGAAGGTCACCGCTGTGGTCACCTCGACTTTCATGCTGAAATATTTTCGTAAACTGCAAAATATCATACGATACAGACGGTCATGCGATTAGTGTGTGTCGTGTTAGTAGATTATTAAAACTTAAAAAAAATACAAATCACAGTTAGTACAAGGTGACTTACTCGGAAGGAGAAGATTAAACCGCTGATAGCCGCTGATGAATTGCTGATAAGTTGCTGATGATCGCTGGAAACTCGCTGTTACTCGCTGTGAAGGTTTGTGTCGCTCTGAAGCTCTGTGTGGATGTGTGGCTCTTATATAGCTGCAGATTTTGAAACATAACTAATTAAACTGTTTTCATTTAAACTAATTAAACTGTCTTCTTTTAAACTAATTGAACTAATGAAATTGTCTGAATCATGTGACCTGGGTTTTCCCCTAAACTTTAGGGGAAAACCCAGGTCATGTGACCAGGTGACATCAGCGCCCTGAGAGAGAGAGAGAGAGAGAGAGAGAGAGCATCCTGATCGCTCTGTGTTGCTCAGTAGCCCATTCATTCAGTACGTTTACATGCACATCCAAATCGAGCTGCTGTCGGTAATCGAGCAAAGGGTCCCAGCAGGGGTGCCAGAGATATCCAATCCTACATGCCCAAGTGAAATCGGGCTATTGTGCAAGGTGCATTGTGCACCCGAGCCACACGTGGCGCTACACGCCCCATCGTGTTGGCACACTTCCGATTGTCGTCATTAGTTCAATTAGTTTAAAAGAAGACAGTTTAATTAGTGGCACGGTGGTGTAGTGGTTAGCGCTCGCCTCACAGCAAGAAGGTCCTGGGTTCGAGCCCCGGGGCCGGCGAGGGCCTTTCTGTGTGGAGTTTGCATGTTCTCCCTGTGTCCGCGTGGGTTTCCTCCGGGTGCTCCGGTTTCCCCCACAGTCCAAAGACATGCAGGTTAGGTTAACTGGTGACTCTAAATTGACCGTAGGTGTCAATGTGAGTGTGAATGGTTGTCTGTGTCTATGTGTCAGCCCTGTGATGACCTGGCGACTTGTCCAGGGTGTACCCCGCTTTTCGCCTGTAGTCAGCTGGGATAGGCTCCAGCTTGCCTGCGACCCTGTAGAGGGATAAAGCGGCTAGAGATAATGAGATGAGATGAGTTTAATTAGTTTAAATGAAAACAGTTTAATTAGTTATGTTTCAAAATCTGCAGCTATATAAGAGCCACACATCCACACAGAGCTTCAGAGCGACACAAACCTTCACAGCGAGTAACAGCGAGTTTCCAGCGATCATCAGCAACTTATCAGCAATTCATCAGCGGCTATCAGCGGTTTAATCTTCTCCTTCCGAGTAAGTCACCTTGTACTAACTGAGTGATTTGTATTTTTTTTTAAGTTTTAATAATCTACTAACACGACACACACTAATCGCATGACTGTCTGTATCGTATGATATTTTGCAGTTTACGAAAATATTTCAGCATGAAAGTCGAGGTGACCACAGCGGTGACCTTCATCACCGGATTACTGAGAGGAAGAGGACCTCTGTCCGAAAAACAGCTCCAACACTTCAGCCGTTCTCTGGAAGAGGCGTTAGGAGGTGAGATTAAACACCACATTACACACCTGTGACTTCTGACAAAAGGATCCACATCATATTTAGTCTTTATTCGATCTACTTACTTTTCGTTTTCACTGAAATGGACAAATACCTTTACAATTATACCGACTCCTTGCTGTGGTCTGAGAAAAAGGGAAAGCTTATTAGTGTGGCATTCAGTTAAAGTCAGTGATGTATAAAGACCTAGATTTAATGGCGGACAGATTTTTATCTCGGGAGCATTAACACTGCCCAGAAATGCTGCCTTTCTCGAGAGCCTCATCCCAAGTGAATGATAGTCATGATATTCTAATAACAAATCTATTCTTAAAACAATCTGCGAGTTGAACAGAGTTTTTAAAAGTCTGTTTTCTTTGATTCCAGAGCATTATGAGCACCACTGGTTCCCTGACGCACCGTTCAGAGGTTCGGGATATCGATGCCTCAGAATCAATCGCAGGATGGAGCCGCTAGTAGGGAAGGCTGCTTACACCAGTGGTCTCAGCATGGAGCAGGTTCGCGCCCTCTTACCGTGTGAGCTGACAGTGTGGGTCGACCCCTACGAAGTGTCCTACCGGATCGGGGAGAACGGGTCCATAGGTGTGCTGTAGGAGTCCACACCACTGCCGCTGGAGACTCATCTCAACTCTGTGATGACCGTCTCCAGCTAATCTCTCAGCACATCTGGCCCACATCTGTTTGACATTTTAAACGATGATTTTAATGACTGGTCTCGCTGCACGTATATATCCAATTTATTGGATATATTTTGGTTCAGTTCCTTATTTAACGCCTGTAAATTAATTTTTATTTCATTTGTAAATATTTTGATTTATTATTTTATTACTTGTAAATATTTTGATAATTTTATTTGTAAATATTAAGATTTTTATTATTCGTAAATATTTAGATATTATTTTTAGTAAATATTTTTATTAAAGATGATTAAATAAATATATTTTGATTAAAGATGATGCTTCAGTTTTTTTCATCGTGTTTGTTTTACATTTGCATGATGCGTAATACAGTTTATAAATACAGTAAGTGCACATTTTCGGTGTAACTGTAGCCCATTTGTTGTTGTATAATTCTGACCCCTCTCTACCACATCCATCAGTGGAAAGGGTCCATCAGAGGGCCACACTGATCCACTCCTACCAGTGACAGATCCACTGCCTTATCAGTGTTGCTGCTATGAGAATGGTCACCCAGCCAAACAAGTTAACAAGCAGATTTAAAAGGGCAACATTTAATTCGAGGCAAAAAGGGCAGGGGCTCAAGCACCCCTAAAGCCCTATGTGTGCACGTGCCTGGTTGTGTATTAATTTTATCAATCAGATCCTTTTGTTCTTGTTTCCTTATCCGTGAAAGTGTTTGACCCATGACAACTGCTATTTGTTTGACCTTAAACCATTCCCACACGTTAGGATCTATATAATTGTAGTCAGCAGTGAATTTCAGTTATTTCAACAGGTAAAAAAGGACTAAGCGGCTACAATCTATCAAATATCTATTAAAGTTATGACTGTTTGATGCAGATAAAAGCTGCTCTAGACTTTGACTATAAACTGCGATATACAGCTTTAAGACGCTGTTTATCTACTTTAGAAGTTTGTGCCTTTTTGAAATGGACACTATTTGTGCTGGAATTTATGGACAGCAACGTTTGTCTGGTTGATTTTTATTCGACTAATTTAACATGAATTCGTTGTTCACAGTGTAGAATTATCAAGGAAAAAATAGGGTGCGATACTGAGTTCAATCTTTTCAAATTGTACCCATCAACAATACTGGAAATGCCTATGGATGTGAATTATCACAAAGAATGATGCATGCACTGATGGCTGGCTTGTTTAAATTGCTCGCAAACTCGCTTTATAAGCAGCTTCAATAAACATTTATATTCTAATATGCGGAGTAGTTAGAAAAGTTCCCGGCGGCGGCGAGTTGACACAGTGCTGTCATATACACTTGGCTTTGTTTCTTCCCTTCTGAGCGTCGGTCAGGCTCTCTCTGGAGGGCGGAGCCACATCTGGCGCGTCTTCCGGTTGGCTGTCGACGCTGTCTGGCAGCGTCACGTGCGGGGGAAGGGGCGGTCAGAAACAGGGCAGTGGCGCGCTCACGTGCAATCGGTAAACTTGTGGATGGGTAAAGCTTGAATTCAGATGATGAAATAAAAAGTTATGAGTTGGTTAGCATTTATAAATTCCAATGTAGATTAAAATAATGTCTGTCTATTGTGTTGCATTGAACTGGAATAGCCCTTTATGTGCTGTTCAGCACAGTGAAAATGACAGCGCCATGAAAACCTAAATGATGTCCAGATTGTGGAATGCGAGTAAAATATTGATGCGTTTGATATTTTGCTTAAATTAAGTGACGTCAACTCACCTTTGTTTATATAGTGCTTTACACATAATGCAGTATATAGTGTGTGACAGAGAGAGAGATGCTTATGGAACTGATCAGCCTACAAATAAAAATAAAAATTTCTTTTCTTTATCACCTTTTCTCGATAAAGAAAAAGATACCACGTTGCTTTGAATGTGATTGGTTGAAGTGGCTCTCATCAAGAAAACTGGCCAATGACAACTGTGCGCGCGCCTTCTTTTTTGAAAATCCGTCAGTTGGATCCGGCAGAGCGATCGGTAGATCTCTATGGCTCTGGATACGGCGCGAGCGTCAGTCGGCAGTGTTGCCAGATTGGGCGGTTTTGAATTCTACTTTGTGGGTGAAAAATGGCTTGGGCTAGTTGACAAAAATTGGGCGGTTTTGACGTTAGTCCGGCGGGTTTTTATCAGATGTTTATATAGTTTCACTCCCACTAGAAAGCAGAGATGGGAGAGAATGTAAACACCTAAGCCGAATCTCATCTCATCTCATTATCTCTAGCCGCTTTATCCTTCTACAGGGTCGCAGGCAAGCTGGAGCCTATCCCAGCTGACTACGGGCGAAAGGCGGGGTACACCCTGGACAAGTCGCCAGGTCATCACAGGGCTGACACATAGACACACTCACATTCACACCTACGGTCAATTTAGAGTCACCAGTTAACCTAACCTGCATGTCTTTGGACTGTGGGGGAAACCGGAGCACCCGGAGGAAACCCACGCGGACACGGGGAGAACATGCAAACTCCGCACAGAAGGGCCCTCGCCGGCCCCGGGGCTCGAACCCGGACCTTCTTGCTGTGAGGCGAGAGCGCTAACCACTACACCACCGTGCCGCCCCTAAGCCGAATGATGTTCTTGAATATGCGAAGGAAATCAGGAAAAACAGCTCTCTTTGGTCAACTGAGGCAGGTCAGAGACCTAGTTTACCCAGCACCTCTTAGGTATTTTAAACAACCAAAATCGAGCATTGGCCTAAATTAATCATTAACAATAAACATTAATCTCATTAAGTATTATTTAAACAAAACAATTTCGATGTAACTGTAAGACTAATATGAATGTGTGTAATGCAGAAACTAAACTCATAAACTAGTAAATAAGAATGACGCAATCCATTCTCCATTTTCTCTTCTCATGTTACATTCAGCCATGCATCGCAGCCTAACTTTTTTTTTTAATTGAAGTATATAAATCAGGTACAATCTAACAAATCCACAAAAATCAGGATAACAGATGAAGAACATACATGCAGGGCCGCTGACAGCTTTGGCTGGGCCCCGGACAAAATGCTCTGAATGCCCCCCCCCCCCCCCCACACAATCCTCCCGGGCCAACCCCCCCCCCCCCCCCCCCCCCCCCCACACACACACACACACCTCTCTTATCCCAGTCTCTACTCACGCGATATGATTTTTAATATTTTTTTTAAACCTCATGTTTTATTTAAAAAAAAATACAACAATTCCACCGATTTCGTAACGTTTATTGAAGTGTAGCTGATAAGTAACGTGACAAAAGCAACAGGTAGAACATCCTTGCAGCCTGTTTAGCCTTACTTGACGCACAGGTCGGAACGGTAATTGGCACGCGTGTGCGCGTAATCTTATGGAAAACAAAAGTGTCCTGTTTCCCTCTCGCAACGGACAAGGTGAAAAAATAGCCTATATGTTTCATTAGGCTACATTTAAAAAAAACATAACAAGGTCGGCTCAAATATCAAATAGCCTAATTTAAAAAAAAAAAGAAAAAAGCGAATGCACATCAGCGGCGTGGGAGAAGGATCTGCGCTGCTCCTGAATAAAGAAAGAAAAAGAGGAAATTACGATTTAAATAAGATCAAACAATATGACTATTTAAAAAGACTATTAACAAGGCCAGTACTCACTTAATGGGAAAAGTGACACTTCCCTTCGGTCACAATTTTGTGGATGTCGGGCGACAGGGATGTCACTTTTATCCTCATGCAGTTCTCAGGTTTGTATTGGTCAGACGGTTCCTCACGTGTGTTTTGATTGCGTTCATTGAAGAAAAGCTTGACTCACACGTGTAGGTAGATGGAAACATCGTCAGCACATAAAGGGCAAGTTTCTTAATCCCCGTGTACTCCTCCGAGCATCCGATCCAGAAATCCTCCACGGAATGCTCACTAAACGCATCACGGACGAGGGAGCTTGTCTGGAAATCAATGAGCTCCAACTGAAATGTTGCCTCGTCTAACGAGCTGATGTTTTTTTTCGCCAGTGAGGAGAATTCCTCGCTTCGGATGGAGAATGGGTCGCGGACAAAACCAACGATTTCCCTTGGGACACATGTTGGAACCGTGACTGAAAGTTGGCCTGTAGCTTTTGACAACGACATTTTGCATCGATAGCTAGCAATCTTCAGCTAATCATCTACATCTAAAGCGCTAATGGTTAATGAACTCATTACTGATCAGGAGTTTAATGTACTGTGTTTAACAGAAACATGGATTAAGCCAAATGAATATATAGCATTAAATGAAGCGAGTCCTCCTGGATACAGTTATATACACCAGCCTCGTCTAA
This sequence comes from Neoarius graeffei, assembly GCF_027579695.1. Lineage (NCBI taxonomy): Eukaryota > Metazoa > Chordata > Actinopteri > Siluriformes > Ariidae > Neoarius > Neoarius graeffei. Next base: position 7,754,958 of record NC_083570.1, read on the forward strand.
CTGGCAGAGGAGGAGGCGTCGCGGTTATTTATACAATTATCTAGGTGTAACACACAAACCTGGTTATAAATTTAATACATTTGAAGTTCTTCATACTCATATAATGTATGTAGCCTCGAAAAATAAGTCTACCCAGTTAATTCCATTGCTTATTATTTACAGGCCCCCGGGGCCATATTTTGAGTTTCTTTCTGAATTTGCAGATTTTATCTCAGATTTGGTTATTTCCTTAGACAAAGCTTTAATTGTCGGAGATTTTAATATTCACTTCGATAACCCAGAAGACCCTTTAAAAACAGCGTTTGTGTCCATCTTAGATTCAGTCGGGATTAAGCAGAATGTCATAGGACCGACCCATAATGGTGGTCACACCCTTGATCTAATACTAACATTCAGATTAAACGTAGACAATATAGTCATACTTCCACAGTCTGAAGTTATCTCAGATCATTGTCTCATCTCATTCAAACTATGTCTGAGTAATAATATATGCACCTCACCACGCTACTGTATTAAACGTACTTTCACGTCAACTACTGCACAGAGCTTTATAAATGATCTCCCAGAGCTGTCAACTTTGATTGGGTCACTGTCAGCCCCTGCAGAACTCGATCAGGCAACTGAATGCTTAGAGTCAACATTCCGCCATACTTTAGATAATGTAGCTCCTCTAAAAAGGAAAATGGTCAGAGACAAAAAATTAGCACCCTGGTATAATGATGACACTCGCACATTAAAACAGACCACTCGAAAATTGGAACGTAAATGGCATCAAACAAAATTGGTAGTGTTCAAATTAGCTTGGAAGGAGAGCTTCCTGAAGTATAGAAAAGCTCTTAGTGCTGCGAGATCAACATATTTCTCCTCCCAAATAGAAGACAACAAAAATAATCCTAGATTCCTATTTAATACTGTAGCAAAATTAACCAGGAATAAGTCCACTATCAACACATGCACACCTGCAGTATGTAGTAGCAACGACTTCATGAATTTTTTTAATGACAAAATTGAGAATATCCGACAAAAAATTCAAACTACTAATTTAAGGTTAGACAATGAAAGTGACCTTGTAGTTAACAATATAACTGTATCAGATCATCAGTTAGAATGTTTTACTCCCCTAAAAGAAACTGAATTACTTTCATTAATCTCTACATCAAAAGCCTCAACTTGCGTACTAGATCCCTTACCGACACATCTATTCAAACAGATAATGCCTGGAGTAATTGAACCGCTTCTAAAAATAATAAATTCTTCTCTTATGATTGGCTATGTACCCAAATCCTTTAAACTAGCAGTTATCAAACCCCTGATTAAAAAACCTGACCTTGATCCCTGTCAGCTGTCCAATTATCGGCCAATATCAAACCTCCCCTTTATCTCCAAGATCCTTGAAAAAGCTGTGGCACAGCAGTTATGCTCATATTTACAAAGGAATAACATCCATGAAATGTATCAGTCAGGATTTAGACCTCATCATAGCACAGAGACAGCACTGGTTAAAGTAGTAAACGACCTACTGTTGGCGTCTGATCAGGGCTGTGTCTCGCTACTTGTGTTGCTTGACCTTAGTGCAGCATTTGATACCATTGATCATTCCATTCTTCTGGATAGACTAGAAAATGTTGTGGGAGTTAAGGGAATGGCCCTCTCCTGGCTCAGGTCTTATCTAACTGATCGTTATCAGTATGTTGATATAAATGGTGATATTTCTAGACGTACCAAGGTAAAGTTTGGTGTTCCACAAGGTTCTGTCTTGGGTCCACTGCTTTTTTCTCTATATATGTTACCTCTGGGCGATATTATTCGTAAACATTGTATTAGTTTCCACTGTTATGCTGATGACACACAGTTGTATGTCTCTGCAAAACCTGATGAGAGACACCAGCTTAATAAAATTGAGGAATGTGTTAAGGATATTAGACACTGGATGCTTATAAATTTCCTTCTGCTTAACTCTGACAAGACTGAAGTACTTGTGCTAGGACCACATACAGCTAGAAGTAAGTTTTCTGATTACACAGTGACTCTGGATGGCCTTTCTGTTTCTTCACGTGCAGCAGTAAAAGACCTCGGAGTGATTATTGACCCCAGTCTTTCATTCGAAACTCACATTGATAACATCACCCGGATAGCTTTCTTTCATCTCAGAAATATTGCAAAGATAAGAAATTTAATGTCATTGCATGATGCAGAAAAACTAGTCCATGCTTTCGTTACCTCCAGGTTGGATTATTGTAATGCCTTACTGTCTGGATGTTCCAATAAGTGCATAAACAAGCTCCAGTTAGTTCAAAATGCCGCAGCAAGAGTCCTTACTAGAACTAGAAAATATGACCACATCACGCCTGTCTTATCCACACTGCATTGGCTCCCAATCAAATTTCGTATTGATTATAAAATACTACTATTGACCTTTAAAGCACTAAATGGTCTCGCACCACAGTACCTGAGTGAACTTCTGCTCCTCTATGACCCGCCACGCCTACTTAGATCAAAAGGTGCAGGCTATCTGCTGGTACCTCGTATAGTGAAGGCTACATCAGGGGGCAGAGCCTTTTCTTACAAAGCCCCACTGTTATGGAACAGCCTTCCAAGTAATGTTCGGGAATCAGACACAGTCTCAGCATTTAAGTCTAGGCTGAAAACATATCTGTTTAGTCAAGCCTTTTGTTAATGGTGTTTATGAGGTAAAGGAGTAGATCTGGAGGGTCCTCAGACATAGAGTGTTTTGGTAAACTGGGATGTATGGATGCTGTCAGTCCCCACTCGCTTGCTCACTCGAGTTTGTTGACGGTGTAGTGGCTGGCTGCTTTATGTCCCGGGGCTCCCTCATGCCTGTGTTACCTTCTGGCTCTCTCCTTTTAGTTATGCTGTCATAGTTAGTTGCCGGAGTCCCTGCTTGTACTCGGTGCAATATGTATACTGTTCCTACTTATTCAGGTGACATTGGGCATACCTAACCACCTGTGTTTTCTTTCTCTCCCCCCCACCCCAAATCTGTCCCTCTGAGTTACATGGAGCCAACAGGAAATTTTTTGGTGGAGACGGTGGGGACCTCGACTGGCTATCGTAGCCTGCAGGGAATTGGCCGTCAGACATTCTGTCGCATGTCCCAGACCCGGTGAAATGTAACTGAATTGTCTTGGCCAGGCCTAAGGGTCCCATCTGCATCTCATCATTGCTGAGGAGTGTGCTCCCATCACCCAATCAAGCATCCAGCCAGAGCAGGTCATGATATATTTTTTACCATATTAACATGCCATTGTGTGTTATGCTTGATGTAAAGACTCTCGTCTCTGCGAGCCTACCACACAGATTTAATACTTGTCATTTTTAGGGCATACCTAACAACGTGTTTTCTTTCTCTCTCTCCCCCCCGCCCCCCATCTGTCCCTCTGGGTTGCATGTTGATCCTGGGATTGGGATGCTGGCCTCTTCTGCCCCTCGGACCTGCTTGGTCCATCCTGGTGCCCTGTGTCTGGTCGGAGTTTTATCGCCCCGCTCCTGTGAAGGACGGCCCCATGAGGACAGTTGAGGGTTATACCTGTTAAAACTGTTAATATTATAGTCAGGCTGTCTGTTGTTGCCCAAATGAGGGTGGTTCCCTTTTGAGTCTGGTTCCTCTCGAGGTTTCTTCCTCATGTCGTCTGAGGGAGTTTTTCCTTGCCACCGTCGCCACAGGCTTGCTCATTGGGGATAGATTAGGGATAAAATTAGCTCATGTTTTAAGTCGTTCAAATTCTGTAAAGCTGCTTTGCGACAATGTTTATTGTTAAAAGCGCTGTACAAATAAACTTGATTTGATTTGATTTGATTTGATCTACACGTCATCCAAAAGAATAAACAACCGGCAATTGTATATATTAGTTACGGCAGGTTGCTCGGCAGATCGCCTGTTTCATGAGAGACGCCAGGAGATGCAGCAGTCGGCATAATAACAGCGCACAGAAGCAAATTAATGTTTTAAATTAAATGAAATTAAATGCATTTAAAAAGTTAAATAACGTTTATTTTTAATATAATAGAAAAAAATAATAACAACTTTTTTTCCCCCATTAGAAAAGAATGGCCATGGCCCGCAATGCCATTGTCAGAAAAATTTGGCCCGGGTCCAAACTTAATTGCCGACCCCTGCAATAAAGGCAAAAGATCTAGAAATCATTTATTGAATGCAAATATAGCACATTTCTCCCCCAAATCAACACATTTTGAAATGAAATAAAATAATCGCAACTTCATGAGAGCCCAGTTCTGGGGCCCCCCCCCCATTCCTGGGCCCGGGACAACATACCCGTTTGTCCCCCCCTGTCGGCGGGCCTGCATACATGGATGTAGACAAAAATAAATTAAGCAGAATAACTAGGCCTATAAAATTAATAAAACAAACAGGATAAAAAGATAAATAAATACAAAATAAATAACCTCAGCAATGCAGATGTTAGATATGCATCGTAGCCTAACATAGCCTACATAATATGATGCGTGTGCGCCACCTACTGGTGCATGTAGGATTCAGAACACAGCAGATGATTGCAGAGTTATAATCTGATTGAACCACACGGAGCCGAGTACCAGACAGCAGATTCTTCACCTCCAGCACTGACGGGCTCATGCTGCTATTTGTTCGATTTACAAATAGTATACTGGACTTTAGCTCCATATTTTTACTTTACAAGATAGGCATCAAGTCCATTTTACATTCTACCAAATCGCAGTGACGTACTTCCGGTTAACATGAGATGCCCACGCGCGCCGCCGTGAGTCAGTACAACGTTGGACGCCGTGGAGTTCAGAGCTGTCTTGTGGTCTTCCTTCCAGAGCTGGGCTTTTTTTTTTTTTGGATTAAATTCGGTTTTATACAGGTAATTGATATTTATGGATATATTATATTCCTTTTCTTATAGTTTCTATGATTTTTTTTCTGTTAGAAATTTCCGACTTCTTTATGTTTTGGGAGTTGTTTTATTAATGTTAGTCACATGGACTCGTATTACTTCACGAGAGCTTTCATACCTCAGTTGGTGTAAAGCCTAACGAGGAACTTTAGGGAAGTAAGTGATAGTTCCCTTAAAAGATTCACTAAGAAGGGTAAGTAAGTGATAGTTTCCCTACAGTCTAAATTCGTAATACTGTTATTCTACTTAAAAGTCGACAATGTCATTAAAATTGGGAATAAAAAAGGGAAGTAAGTGTTAGTTCCCTAGCAAAAAAAAAAAAAGGGGGAAAGTAAGTGATGGTTTCCCTACAAATGATCCACAGTCGTATGAATTTTGGGAAACACTACGTTCATAATCTTCGATCTAGCTTTGCTTCGAAGAATATTCAATGAGTGGCGTACAACTCTGCTGTATGGATGCTCCAAACGGAATTTCGTTGTTCTTTTTTGAGACAATGACAATAAATATTCAGAATCTGAATAAGACTTGTGAATTCCTATTCACACTACATATTTCTTGTTCAGATTCTGAATCTGAATAAGACTTGTGAATTCCTATTCACACTACATATATTTATTACTTTTTCGCGGCAATTAATATGTGTGACCCAGGAACCTCAACTGAAACCACATCCTCAGAAGATTTGAAAACGTCTATATCTGCCATGTTTTCAGAGATGAAAACTGATCTGAAACAACATGTAGAACAGTTTGTTGCGACTGCCATCGAAAACTACGCTTATAATGAAGATTTCTGGAGTGATGAAGAGGAGGAATCTGACGGGAATATCTCTAACGCAGATCTTGCTGGTGACTTAGAAAAATTTCTTTCTCAAGATAAAGATCAACAGAAAGAGAAAAATGCTGCCGCAAGCGAGTTCCAGGACCTCGCCCAGGAGTTTGCCACAAGTGAGAAAACAAGCCCACCAATCGATGACGATCTGGTGAAGATCATAGATGGTCTCATCAATGACAAACTACCCAAAGCAAAACTCGACGAGCTTACTGACAAATATGCCAGACCGGAAAATTGTAAGCTCTTACTGGCTCCTAAGACGAACAGGACTGTGTGGACTCAGCTTAAAGACAACACCAAGAAAGCAGATACTGGAATGCAGAGATGTCAATGGATGTTTTTAACTGCAGCTTATGCTATCCTTGATGCCTCGAAAACAGCATCCAGAGAAATGAAAACCAAACTAGTCCATGCTTTGGTGCTTATCCTGTCTGGCAATAGAGAAATCAATCTGAAGAGAAGAGAGCTGCTAAAGACAGATCTCAATGCCCAGTACAATGCTTTATGCAATGCCTCAACTCCTATTACAACAGAGTTGTTTGGTGATGATGTGGGGAAAGAAATTGATGCAGTGACCAAAGCAAACAAGTTGGGGGAAAAAAGCTTATACCCCCTAGGAAGAGTCGTGGTTCACGCTTTCAGCCCTATGGCCAGGGAAGGTCTTCAGATCGCTTTGGCTCAGCGAGGGGTCGTTATGGCGGCCGAGGATTCAACAGGCCTTTTTTAGGGGAAAGATACGCCGACCGCAGGAGGACGTCGGCGAAGTCCGCATCCTACAACAAGAGCACTCAGAATTAACTCCTCCACAACAGGTCAGCTATGATAACTTGATAAATATGCTACTCGGGTCACAACAGCCTTTTATAGCTGGGCAAATAAGCCGTTATTTGAAGGAATGGAGAAAGATCACTATGGATCCTTACATTTTGCAATGTGTAAGCAACTGTCCCATTGAATTTGACTATGATCCCCCCTGTATCCAAAATGTCACTAACTATGAGCATAAATTCTCCCCAGCTCAACAAGAGGCCATTGGCAATGAAATGGAGACATTTTTGAACAAGCATATTATTGAGCCTGCAGTCCCAGAACCAGAAGAAGTTATTTCACCCATTTTTGTTACCCCCAAAAAAGAACCAGGAACGTTCAGGGTTATATTCAACCTTCAATCTCTGAATGACACGGTTACCTACCACAAGTTTAAAATGGATACTGTTGAATCAGCTATCAAATTAATGAAACAAGGATGTTACATGTCATCTATAGATTTACGCGATGCTTATTATTCAGTCCCCATCGAGCCCCAGTTTAGGAATTACCTCAAATTTGTCTGGAGGGGTAGATTGTTCCAATATACGGCACTGCCCATGGGTTTATCCAGCAGCCCTCGAATATTTTACCAAGATTTTGAAACCGGTATTTGCCACCTTGCGATCCCAGTTTGGACACTCGTGTCTGGGATATATCGATGATTCATTTTGTACTGCAGATACACTTGCTCTATGTCAAGAAGCCACCTTGCATGCGGCCCAGTTATTCACTAAGCTTGGTTTTGTTGTACATCCCACCAAGTCTGTATTTCATCCCTGTCAGTCTTTGGAGTTTCTGGGATTTGTTTTAGATTCTGCCCATATGAGAGTCACTATTCCAGAGAGAAAAGTATCCAAAATTGTGAGTTTGTGCCAGAATTTTCTACAGGACAAACTTTTCACCATTCGCGAGGTAGCTTCGCTTATTGGAACTCTTGTCTCCAGATTCCCTGGGGTTGAGTTGGGACCGCTACATTATAGATCCTTAGAGCGAGATAAAGACATTGCCCTACGTAGAGCTTTGGGCAGTTTTGATGACTGCATGTCCTTATCGAAAGAAAGCCGAGTAGAGTTGAACTGGTGGATATGCTCCATCCCTCACAGTTCTCGAATCATTGACCATGGGGTGCCGGAGGTTGTCCTTAACACTGATGCTTCTGGAAGGGGATGGGGTGCTACTTCGGGCAGTTGTTCTACTCAGGGTTTGTGGTCGCCTGAGAAGGCTTCTTACCATATCAATGTTTTAGAATTATTGGCTGTCAAATTGGGCTTAAGAGCTCTTCTTGATCAAACTCGAAATCAACACATCCATATCACTTCAGACAATACCACGACAGTGACCTACATTAATACCATGGGAGGTTGTAGGGCTCCAGCTTGTTGACACCATTGCAAAAGATATTTGGTCATGGGCGGTAGAACGTGAGAACTGGCTGTCCGCAGCGCATGTAGCTTGAATTCGAAATACCACTGCAGATCATTTATCACGCCAGTTGAACCCTGAGGTGGAATGGGAACTGAGTCCTAATATATTCAGGAAGCTTACGCACTGTTTTGGTGTTCCTGATATTGACTTGTTTGCAAGTAGACTGAACCACAAGGTTAAGTCCTACGTGTCATGGAAGCCTGACCCGCACTCAACATGTATAGATGCTTTCTCTGTAAATTGGGGAGAATTTGCTAATGCCTATGCTTTTTCCCCCGTTTTGTCTAATTGGCAGGTGCCTTCAGAAGGTCACCCTAGAGCAAGCCACCTTGATCATTGTTGTCCCAATGTGGAAAACGCAAGTATGGTTCACCAATTTACTAAGGCTGTTGATCGATCGTCCTCGAGTTGTCCGAGTGACCAAGGGAATCCTCTCAAACCCACTGCACGGCAAGGTCCATCCACTGAGTCCCAAACTCCATCTTCTGGTATGCAGAATATCAGGAAGGAGTTCTCTAAGCACAACATACCTTCAGAAATTATCGAGGTCCTCCTATGTGCCTGGCGAGACGGAACACAGAAGCAATATAACGTCTACCTGCACAAATGGACCCAGTTTTGTTTACAAAGGAAAGTGGATTCCATGCAGCCCACTGTGAATGATGTGCTCGAGTTTCTCCACGATTGGTACAAGAAGGGCTTAGTCTATTCCACTATGAACACAGCGCATTCAGCTTTATCTAATTATTTAATGGGCACACCCTTATCTGGAACTCGTTATACTGTGGCCAAATGTGATTTAACCGCATACACTTCATGGACAGAAAGAAAGGACAAAATGGGAAAAGAAAATAAATGACCTGAAACCCTTCGAATCTCACTTTGGGACAGGACCAGTTTAGGGCTAATAATGAGGTAAAACAATTCAATAATGATGTGATTTCAAACAGGGGATGTCAACAGGTGATTGTAGTCATGATTCGGTAAAAATCAGGACCCAGGAAAGGCCCAGTCTGTCCTCGAACGGCAACATTATAAAATGGTAAACGCTTTACTGTCCCAACGTTTTCTGATTTGAGGTTGTGGATATGCTGGTCATGATTACATCTTTTTTAAAAGTATTTAGTCTCTTAATATTATTCTGGTCGTTCTAGTGACTCCATAGTTAATGTGATGTTCCACCATGTGGGTACTCTGCTCGAGATACCTGTATGAACCTGAAGGGAATCGACTACATACACATCCACTTTAAATGAATAAAGAAGGCCACTCTTTAGTCATAACATGGCTGCAGAAAGAAGCCGCTCCAGTCACCTGATCAGCAAAACTTGATAAAAGAAGAAGGATTTGTGAATGAAAACAGACAACGTACAGGCAGCCCCAGAAATACCACCAGCTGATTTGGGCAGCAAAATTGTGATTAAAATCAAGAAAAGCAGCTGAGAAACAGCAGCAAGTCTTGATCTCGATGAGAATTAGCAGATACAACTTGATGAGATACGATTCAAATCAGGACCATGGAGCATGGGGACAGAGGAAGAGTAACGCTGCAGAAACCATTCATCAGCCTCAAGAAGAAGAAAATAAAGGTGACATCTGCAAAAGAAACACAGCAGCTTCTGGAGAAACATCTTATTTTCAGATGAATCCAAACTGAACTTGGATGGATGTGGTGGTCGAGTGTTTGTGTGGAGAAAGCCAGGAGAAGAATTCCAATCAAACTGCAGTAAGGTACGATAAAGCACGGAGGAGGCTGGGGCTGTTTCTCCTACAGCGCTGTTGGTGAGCTTGTGTTCAATAACGGCGTCATGAACTTTCAGAAATCTGCAGAGAAATGATTCAACCAACAGAAGTGGATTTTTCAGAAGGATAATGAACCAAAGCAGATGACTGACAGCGATAAACATGTCTCTGCCAACCGTACTGAACACAGTTGTACACAATTATACACAAAATATACAGATAAAAAAGGAAAAGTTTCCTGTAACTTGTTTAAATGATCAATAAAACATCATCTTTTTATCATCTAAACCTTTATCTTTCTGGCTGCTGAGTCATTAATATCGCGACGTTCTCTTCTGCATTTCCTGGACAGAAAGTTTCTTCCTGAATTCGACAAGAAAGAGGAGGGAATGTGTGAATTAGTGAAGGTCAGAAGTGTGTGTTGTGATGGAGAAAACAAAAGAGATGGATTGTGTTTCTGTTCAAACTCTTTAGATGAAGAGAGTTGGACTTCCAGATTTTTCTGAATGTTGTTTTTTTTTTTTCACTGTGTTTTTTTGGACATTTTAGTGGAGTCCACTGAATCAACGTTCATAAAATGTCATGAAATTAATCCTAACCAGTGCAGCTACATGGGTTATATTTCTGCACTGAAAGGAGATGAAATGGTTAATAGAGGAGTGTTCATGACCTCTCTGTGTTTGTGCTCCTCTTCTTCCTATCACTCTCTCTCTTTCACACACAGGACCAGGAAGTGACTCGTCATTTCAGAGAAAACAAAACTGATCTCTCTCTCTTTCGGTGTGAGTTCAGGAAAATGGCTGAGGCCAGTATTTCAGTAGATCAGCTTTCTGTGGACCAGTTCATGTGTCCAGTGTGTCTGGATCTCCTGAAGGATCCGGTGGCTATCCCCTGTGGTCACAGTTTCTGTAAGGCGTGTATTAATGGCTTCTGGGATCAGAAGGGCGTCTACAGCTGTCCTCAGTGCAGAGATACTTTCACTACAAGGCCTGTTCTACGCAGAAACAACATGCTGGCTGAAGTGGTGGAGAAACTGAAGAAGACTGAAGTCCAAGATGTGGAGTGTGATTTCTGCACCGGGAGAAAAAACAAAGCCGTCAAGTCCTGTCTGATGTGTTTGGCTTCATTTTGTGAAACTCATCTGAAACCTCATCTTGAAGTTCCTGCTTTGAAAAAACACACATTAATTGAAGCCTCAGCAAAACTCCAAGAGAAGATCTGCTCTGAACATAACAAGCTGATTGAGATCTACTGTCGTACTGATCAAACCTGCATCTGTTATTTGTGCATGTTGGAGAAACATAAAGACCATGACGCTGTTTCACTTGCAACAGAAAGAGATGAGAAACAGGTGAGAACTAGAAATCTTTCCAGAATTAAATCATCTTAATTATAGTTTCCCATCTAGAAACAGGTGCTTTAGTCAGAGATATGATTTGAACTTTAATTTCAATGTGTGTCTCAATCAGAAGGATTCTGTAAAAGCTGATTAAAATTGTCTGTGTTCTGGTGAACAGAGTGTTAAATTTATCTTCAGTGATGGTGGTAATCTGGTTAGGGGTGGGTTTCCTGATAACGTTGCCCTTTAGACCTAAAGCGAGAGTTGAGAGACTCTCTTAAGGAACGACCGTTGTCTCTGTACATGCTTTTCCCGAACTCACTCGTAAGAAGGAGTCTAAAGAGAAACAGGACGAAGAGCGTCTTTGCAGTTCACGTCCCCGATATAGGCATTAGTAGCTGCTAAAAGCAATCATATTAGACATAACTAACAGTGTCCAAGTTAACTAACTATGTGTAAACATTAGACGTGGATAAGACTATGGCAGCTTGGCGGGCAAATCCATAGAAAGTCACTTGACTAATCAGACTGCATAGAATAAAATGTTTATATCCCTCAATATGCTTCTGCAGGTGGGATGGCGAGTTTTTGTAGGCTGTGATGTGCTCCGTTTTAGGTAAACAAAGCAAACATTTAAAATGAAATGACTCTTTATTCCTCTCAGAAAAGTGAACCATGGGTTCTAGCTATCGAACCGTGGGTGTGTGCATTCCCCAGAAGAACCGCCTCCTTCCATTCTGCCATCAACTGATCGTGTTAAATAATGCTGCGGAGAAATCATTGATCTTGATTTTATCCAGTCTATGGACGTGACGTGACCCTAGTGATTACTGATAGACTGTCTCAGTGTCACCTGCGGAAAAACCAATCACGTTTTAGAAAAGAAAAGAAAAAAACATCCACTTTCAAAGCTGCTTCATAGTAACGAGTAACGAGGACCTTGATAGAAATGTAGTGGAGTAAAAAGTACGATATTTGTCTTTCAAATGGAGTGAAGTTAAAGTCATAAGTTTCCAAAAAAAAATACTCAAAGTACAGATACTCAAAAAGTGTACTTAAGTACAGAACTCAAGTAAATGTACTTCGTTACTGTCCACCTCTGATAATTAACTCGATGTACTTGTAATGTAGAAGAAAACTAATTGAACAAAACCAGCAGATTCAACCCCAGTTTCCCCCGCTGACTGTGAGAGTCCCTCAGAGCCGCATGCGCATTCTGTGGATTCGGCAGCGAGCGAGTCGCTCTTTGTTTTGAACGAGTGCTCCGGGTCTCTCGTAAATTCCGAGCAAACTAAAGGACGACTTGTGCTACGATGTTGTTCGGGAAAACCACGTTAGCTTGATGATGGATCTTAAGAGATCATTTAAAACTCTCTTGGCCTTAAGAGGCTTTCGGGAAACCCAGCCCAGATCAGTTAGTGAACATTTTTTTCTCTCTCTCTCTCACTCACACACACACACACACACACACACACACACACACACACACACACAGAGAACATAACCTTCAGAGCGAAACATGAATGTACTTTGAACTGACATTAATATGGAACCAGTTCGCTCGTACTGTATAAAAAGCTGAATGTATTTTATTTGTCCTCAGAGTGAGTTAAAGGAGGAGCAGATGAAATCCCAGCAGAGAATCCAGGAGAAGCAGAAGAAGGTGCAGGAGCTGAAACAGGCTGTGAACACTATAAAGGTGAGCAGTGAGCAGAGACAGAGCTGCTCCTAGAAACACACACAACATGGACAACGAGTCATTTACAGTCCCAGTAAGAGAGGGAATGATAGATGAGCTTTAAATCTTGTGTGTGTGTGTGTGTGTGTGTGTGTGTGTGTGTGTGTGTGTGTGTGTGTGTGTCTGAACAGCTCAGTGCACAGACAGCAGTGGAGGACAGTGAGAGGATCTTTACTGAGCTGATCAGCTCCATGGAGAAAAAGCGCTGGGAGGTGACGGAGCTGATCAGAGATCAGGAGAAGGCTGAACTGAGTCGAGCTGAACGACTCCTGGAGCAACTGGAGCAGGAGATTGCTGATCTTCAGAGGAGAGTCACTGAGCTGGAGCAGCTTTCACACACACACGATCACATCCATTTCCTCCAGGTAACACTCACTGTCTGATCTACAGAGCCAGCTGTTCCTCACACACTCTCTAAAACACCTCTCATTAAGGGAACAATAAATGTCCCTGTCTGACATCACAAGTGGGTTTTACATTTCATTTGCTTTCTGTAGGTTTTAGCTTCTGGACGTCAGTCTCCTACATTTCCAAGACCATCATTTCACACATCCAGCATCACTGTCCATCAACATCTCTCATTTGATGGAGTGAGGAATTCTCTCTCAGATCTGAAAAAGAGACTCGAGGAATTCTGTGAGGAGGAATTCAACAAAATCCCTCCACATGGTAAGAGGAGCTGTTCCTGCTGGAGAAACACAGTGATGTGTTATTTCTTAGCGATGCTCCTGCATTCTTTTCTGCAGACACTTTTTTCACCCGACACTTTGAACTAAAACCCTGATTTAAAATGAATAAACTGACTGGATCACTTTAAACTCTTTCCATCTTTTACACAAACTCATGTTTCCATTTTTCTCTCCACAGCTGCAGCAGTTCAGATCATTTCAGGACCAGAACCACAGAGCAGAGAAGAGTTTCTGCAATGTACATCTAACACACACACACACACACACACACTTCTAGGCCTGTCACAATAACAAATTTTGTTGGACGATATATTGTCTCAGAAATTATTGCGATAAACGATATTATTCTTGACATCTTTTCAAGACAATTTTATGCCACTAGTAAAATAATAATGATCATGCAATACACCCTTTCATAGAACAGTAAACTTTTTAATTAAGTCAACTTATTCAATTCAACAGTGGAATGTAAACAATAAATATAAATAAATAAGCTAAAGAAATAAAACAACAATCAAACAAAACCACTCACAACAAAAACAATAAATAAAATACAATTTATGGCTCTTAAAAATTGCACTGAAGTGAATATTAACTTGGCACAGGGTAATAAAAAGACATTCTTTTCTTCACAGGCAACATTCTGCCAATCCAGTTTCTCAAAGATTAGTACCCAGATCAACAAAAAGTGCAAAGTAACAACGTATTGCCAGCTGTCATTTGGATAAAAGTCACAACAATTAGAACGAGATAACATGTAGGCAAGGGCGTAGGTTTGGTATTAACATTGGTGGGGACAAAAACCCAATGCCAACCCCCAGTGGTGCCAACTTCAGGTCAACATTAGAGGGTCACAATATTTTGCTCCGTTGTGTTCCACCAAAAGAGTCTCCATCATCTCTCCAAAGGCCAGACTTTTAACATTTGAAGTTCAGAACTGTAGTAATTCATGAATAATAATAATAATAATAATAATATGAAATCCATTTAATTAACTGCAAATCTTGCATGTGATGATGAACTCATTCTACCAATTTGCAAAGGTGTTTTCCCAGTGAATAGCGCACTGACTGTCGGGAGGGTGTATGTTCCTTTCCCTCATGAATGGAAATAAAACCCATCCGGAGCCTTAAACACTGTGTTCCATGAGGCTGGCAGGGGGAGTCGCTCTCTTCTGTGGGATCTTTAACTAGTTTTAGAATGCTAGTTTAAGCTGATATGTGATTGATCTAACGGTAAAACAGCACGAGGGCTCGAGAACTTTGACAGGTTACAATTTTACTTGGCAACAGAATGTATCTGAATTCTGATTGGTTGTTGTATCTGGATTCTGATTGGTTGTTGTATCTGGATTCTGATTGGTTGTTGTTATATTATTGCCCTTTTGTTGTGTTCTTGAGCCCAGAGTGGGGGGAGGGGGGAGTGACAGGGTTCTACAGAGAAAAGTTTTCACTGCAACCGAACTGCTGTTTTCGTGACCACGCCCCCAGCGCGGTTATTCATGTTCACATTGTTCAGTTTGTTTTTCTCTTTTATTTTAGATTTCTGTTATCTGACTCTGGATCCCAACACGGCACATCGTCGCCTCATTCTGTCTGAGAAGAACAGAGCGGTGAGATGCAGTGAGAGAGAGCAGCGTTACTCTGATCATCCAGAGAGATTTGATTACTGGTGGCAGGTGTTGTGTAAGGAGAGTGTGTGTGGACGCTGTTACTGGGAGGTGGAGTGGAGCAGTGATGGTGATGTGTTCATATCAGTCTCATATAAAGACATCAGCAGGACAGGACGGCATGATGAGTGTCGGTTTGGAGGCAACAATCAGTCCTGGAGACTGTGGTGTTCTTCTTCTTCTTCTCTCTCTTTCTGTCACAACAGCATTGAGACTGATCTCAGAGTTCCATCAGCCTCCAGAATAGGAGTGTATGTGGATCACAGTGCAGGAACTCTGTCCTTCTACAGCGTCTCTGACACGATGAAGCTCCTCCACAGAGTCCACACCACATTCACTCAGACTCTATATGCTGGGTTTGGGTTCGACTTGCATTCTACAGTGAGATTGTGTGATCCAGAATAAAAGTGTGTAGTGTTTTCTGTAAAATTCCTGCACGTTGCCACATTGTTGCTCAGCTGCACAAAAAACACTCATTTTAATATTTAAATTAAAACAGATGAATAATTTAAAATAATTACAAAAGAAAAGTTAAAAATTAACTGTCAGACAAGAAAGTCGTCAAATTTAAAAAGAAAATGATCTCATGACCTTCGCATTATAAAGTTGTGTTTGTTTCATATTAAGCAGCGTCTCATTAAATAACTAATAAACAGTAATAAAGCCAGAACAGAACAACATTTTAAACCTGTTCAGGTCACACTATATAAAAATAAAACATCACTTTTGGAATGAATTTGATTTTTCTGCTTGTGTTCTAAGATGTAAAATCCACATTCACTTTTTCAAATCTGAAGTTGTTTCTAAACCCTGAGATTTGATTGTAAAACATTGAACAATATTTAAACTCCATTAGAACATCCAGTACATGATCGGTTCAGGCTGCCGATGTCGTGTTCATCCCATATTCAGCCTGGATGATGATTGGCCCGCAGATAGAACCTTATAAATCCAGGTTTATCTGTGAGTTTGGGATTTTTATTCAAATATTACAATCAAAGCTTTGCAGAATAAAAGATAAGAGCACAGGAGAATAAAGTTTCCCCCAGTGATGGAGTTTCTGTGCTGAACTCATTTTCAGACAGAAGCAAATTCAACCTTTTCCTGAGAGTTTCAGCAGCTGGATAAATATTGTTCAGTATTTTAAACTGAATTTCTTTCACTGTTTGTGAAATTGGCTGTCTAAGATAACCACAGTGTGTATTGGTTAGCGTTCCTCCATCGTCAGTTATTCTTACTTTTATTTTTTTAAATCAGGGAATAGCTTCCATTTTAAAACATTTCTGATTCCTTTGTTATTAGATTTTTCACCAATTTCCACTTCACCGATTTTCAATTCAGGCAGTTTGACCGACACCTTTGAATATTCAAGGGTATTTTTTATCGTGAATCTTAAGGGAGGTGGAATAGCTCTACAAATTTAATTAAATTCTCTATAGACATATTTTAAATGAAACTTTTCTACAAATGAATTAAATTGCATTAAATGTCCATTTTCATCCATTAGATTGGTAACATCCAAAACTTTATCATTCCATTCTTGTTGAAATAAAGTCTTCCTATTAATAGAAATGGTTCTATTTTTCCACAAGGTTAAGTACGCTCGCATTTGTGGACATTAAATAAATAATTTTGGTGAAATTGGGCAGCCTTGTCTGATTCCACGTAAAATCTTAAATTGAATAATTGATTGGTAATCAATCATATCCAGAATCAGTCAGACGTGGTTTTGAATATATCTTCCCTTCATGAAGGCTGATTGATATTCGTCTACAAGTTTTACAAGTCCATGCTTTAGACGATTAGCAGATACTAAGGCAAGTAATTTATAATCATTGCATAGTAAGGTTATAGGTCTCCAATTGTCTAGCAACAAGAAGTCTTTTTTGGGTTTTGGTAGCAAGGTTATTAAGCCTGTCTTCATCGTCGGGGATAAACATCCTTTGTGAATGCATTCTAAAAATGCTCTATATAATTTTTTTTTAATATCCACCCAAAAGTATTTTAAAAATTCAGCCATCGATTCCTGGTGATTTACCATTTTTCATTTGTTTTAATGCAATTTCAATTTCTGTTATAGTTCATTCCTCATCAAGTGTATGTTTGTCTTCATCCATTTTTTTGATGTCATGATTGATGGGATAAAATAAGACATCACATTCTGATTTATTAAATTTAAGTTACAATAAACGAGCCAAATTCCATCCTGTACTCATTTCTGATCTTCTATTATATTATCATTGGTCATAAGCTTACTCATTTTTTTCTGAGTTTGTCTTTGATTTTCAAGTCTGAAGAAATACGATGAACTTTTTTCACCCTGTTCGATCCATCCAGCTCTTGATCGAGTGGAAGCTCCATTTGCCATTATTGTGTACATTTCGTCTAGTTGAGACTGCAGTGACTGTAATTCTGAAATGTTTTCTAAGGATAGTTGTGTTATTTACTAATGTATTAATTTTATCAATCAGATCCTTTTGTTCTTGTCTCCTTATACGTGAAAGTTTTTTACCCATGCCAATTGCTATTTGTTTGACCTTAAACTTCAGAGGTGGGCAAACTACGACCCGCGGGCCACATCCGGCCCGTTGGCGTTTTTAATCCGGCCTGCGGAAGACAATCATATAAACACGATTGAGCAGATCTATAAACTATAAGCGTCAGTGTTATCACATAGACAGGTGTTCTAGAGATCCGTCTTTCCAGTCAATCGTATTTACGCGAGATTACATTTGCAGAGTGGTGCAGTGCGTGCCATGGAAGCCGTTCTGGCGCCCGTGCTACTGATGATCTCGAGAACACAGGATAAAACTTTACAATGAGTGGTCCTAAAAAAAGAAAAGTGGACAGTGAGTGCAGGGTGTTCAGTAAAGAATGGACAACTGAATATTTTTTGCTGAAGTCCGATCAAAGGCTGTATGCCTTATTTGCAAAGAAACCGTTGCAGTTTTAAAGGAATATAACATCAAACAGCACTTTTCCTCCAAGCATGCTAATTATGCTAACAACCAGTCAGCGCAAGAACGGACGAATACAGCTCAGCGGTTGCAGAGTGAATGTGAGTATTAACACTTTCTCTTTTTAAAACTATGTTGGAGCTGTCATCAGATGGTAGTCACATGTTTACAGACATAATAATATAAAAAGTATAACTCTTAATAATTTTGGTTGTCGTGGGTGGCTGCTGTAGTGCTGGTGTTTGTTTTTAAGTACCATGTGCTTTTGGATGTCTGCTCTGCCCCTCATTTATGTCCCTGTCTGCTATTATAGGTGTGTTATGAGCAGCTGACCGTGCTTCTGCTTATATCTGTTCCTGGACTTTTGCCTGTGGAGGTTATTCTGATCTATGAGTGGCCTTTTGGAATATGAAAACCTGTTTGGACCCTGTGTTTTGATTTTTTGAGGACTGGAAATATTTCAGTGAGTGACTTTGAACCTGAAAACCAGTTTGGAGTTTTTTGCTTTCTTGAGCTGTTTTGTTTGATTTTGTGGGCTGGATGGATCCAGTGCCATACCACTGAACTGCAAACATGTTGGCATGGTGTGGTACCCAAATTGTTGTAGGTGGAATTAGCATTAATTAAATTATAAATTATGTAATAATTGATAATTGAATTCATCAACTTATAAATAAGATCAGTCTCATAAAATCTTAAATTATTAATCTTAATACTCACCGTGAATGGTTACATTCAAGATTAATGGTAGCTCTGCATTAGATGGGAAACCCAGTTGTATACAAAAGCTAAATTTTGAAGGGAAAAAGGAGTTCTAAATAGTTGACCTTGTGAATAAACAACAGGAACAAGTAAAATGTAATTCAATTTGATTAGCTTTTATTTGTCTACTACTCACTAATAATAATCTCACAAAATACATTCAATGTCGGGCAAAGGTAATAACAAGACAAAACAATGGAACAATTACACCTGGACCATAAATTTGAGGAAAAGAGAGAGAAAGAGATAGGAAAAGAGAATCCCTTGTGTGTGCGTGTGTGTAGAGGTGTGTGTGTGTATGACCTAGCTTGTCGTTAGCTAAAACAAAGGAATGTTAGCTAAAACAAAGGAATGTTAGCTAAATAGAACAAAGGATTAGCTCTGTGGCTAATGTGTGCTTTGTGTAGGTATCTGTGGGCAGATGCTAATGACTAGCCACTCTGGCAATGCTTAAACAAAATGGCGGTCAGTGCCTAGGTGTCGTATCACAGGTAACTCAATGAGGGAGGTAACAAAATGGCGTCGGGAAATATGGCGCCTGCAGGCCTAGTCGAGAACACAAGCCTACCAGCTAGCGTATCACCCTGAGGTAGCTAGCAATAAGTTGCTAAGGAGAATCTGACCATGTTACAGCTGGATACAAACACTGTACTTAACAACAATTTCCAAAAGACTATCTAGGCAAAGAACTCAACGCGCGCGCGAGAGAGAGAGAGAGAGAGAGAGAGAGTGTGTGTGTGTGAGTGTTGGATGGAGAGGACTAGGCCTTGTAGCAGTCCAGCCTCGGAGCTTAAAATAA
The DNA here is from genome assembly GCF_027579695.1 of Neoarius graeffei. Lineage (NCBI taxonomy): Eukaryota > Metazoa > Chordata > Actinopteri > Siluriformes > Ariidae > Neoarius > Neoarius graeffei. The sequence continues at coordinate 7,774,624 of NC_083570.1, forward strand.
CAAACTTGTCGCTGCGCTGCTAATCAGATAGGGAAGCTAGCGATGGAGTTAAGGAAAAATATCATGCAAGATACCCTGTCTAACAAGTTCAAAGAAAAAAAACAGAACCAAAACAAACAATAAAAACAAACACCTTCCGTGTCTGAGTGGGTATGCTAAACAGCTCAAAGCTTAAACATGACCCTAACAACCATCTGAATAAGCTACAAATTAAAATTTGCCCAAGTGCCTACTCAATGCGATGGAAGTTCGTTCTCCGATGTCCGCGCTGAGGGTCGCGGTCCGAGGAGAGGAGGTTAGCGGCGAGTTGCGTCCAACCATGGCTAACAAAGCAGGGAGATGGAGGCCTAGCTGGCCCACAGTGCTTCGGGAGAAACCTCCGGTGATGCGTCGACGAGAAAAGGCTGAGAGGAGCGAAGCTGTCCGCGAATGCCTCTTAGCGTGGAAAACTACTTAACTGTAGTTAAACTTTGCAAAGGTTTAGAATTGAAACCACTATATCACTGAAACTTAGCGGGTCGTTCAAAAGTTCGGCCGAAACTAATTTGAACAGGCTGTTCTCAGACAATAGCGGTTAGTCTCAACACTGTAGGCGAGTGTGCCAACAGTCCGTCCGACCACTCCAGTAGCCAGAACACGAGAGGGCGAACCGAGGCGCTCTCGATACAGTTAAAGCAGTTCCACTTTACGTCACCTCCGGGTGGAGCGCGCAAGGAATTGTGGGATCGTTATAGGGGGCGCTGGCAAGTTACCAACATTGTTGAACTGCAAACATGTTGGCATGGTGTGGTACCCAAACTGTTGAACTGCAAACATGTTGGCATGGTGTGGTACCCAAACTGTTGAACTGCAAACATTTTGGAATGGTGTGGTACCTCTCCTACTAATGGTGGTTGGTTGTACTGGCAGGCTGGAAGTGGATGGTTAAAAAAAACACTCAGGTGTAAATCTACGAGTTCAGTGAAATGTACAAAAATGATATGTACTGATATGTAATTTAGTTCAATTTAATGATATGCAATTTAGTTGTATGTATAAAATGATACAAATATACAAATACACTGGCATCCTACTCATCCTGGCAGCTCAAAGATGTAATTTAAGAATTAAGTGTGCTACTTTTCTTACTGTCACGTGTGTGTGTGTGTGTGTGTGTGTGTGTGTGTGTGTGTGTGTGTGTGTGTGTGTGTGTTACTTTTCTGGATGGATCCAGTGCCAATCTATTGAACTGCAAGCATTTTTCTGCTCTGCCTTTGTTGACTGAGAACTAAAATAAATGTCAATCTGATCTGCATTTGGGTCTCTGTCAGTGAAGGCCTTACAATAACACTAAAGCTTTTCCGGTTTATGTTCGATATGTATGAATTTGGTGCTGGCCCAGCCCGCCTGGCAAATTTCAAAAGTCAATGTGGCCCCTGAGCCAAAAAGTTTGCCCACCCCTGTTAAACTTAAACCATTCCCATTTACTCCTATCAGACATGTCTAACTCTTCAACCTCCAAAATAAGAGACTTCACTGATCACAAAATTCACCGTTCTGTAATAAGTTGTGATTAAATTTCCAGATATTAGGAAGGATCTTATGTTGCTTAGACGTGAATAAGTTTAGACTAATTGTACAATGGTCTGTGAGTGGAGAGGCTGAAATTTCACAATCTAAAATATCATTATACAGCTCACAAGAGATAAGCCAGTAATCTAGTCTCGAACACTGACCGTTTCCTGCAGCATTAAACCATGTATATTGAATACAAGTTGGGTTTGACGACCTCCAAAAATCAATTACATTCGTTGTTCATAAATTCAGTATAATGTGGCTGTAAACAGGTTGTGGATTCCTGTGAGGTATTCGATCTAACCATGAATCAGGGGCTATGTTAAAGTCTCCACCCATTATCACTTTTTCTGAAGTATGTGATGTTTTCCATTCGTTAACAAGTTTACTTCATTCCTCTGTTATGATTTTGGGTACAAATAAGGTTCATTTGGTTGTGCTTAGAACTGTGATATTGGTGAATTGCTGCTAGAGGGAACAAAAGAGTTAACCTGTTGTAATAATAGGATTAAATAGGTGCAGTTCAATAACCACTTAACTTTAAAGATAATCGTTTACAGACCGGTCTAAAACATAGAAATCAGATTAAAATTCAAAAGGAGAGGGAGAACTTTATAAATTCATCCATCTTAGGTAGATTATCTAACTGAATTATACTGCATTACAGTGAAACAACTTTGTGTGAGAAGAGTGAGTTGGTACTCTCTATTGCCTGCAAGAATTTGAGACGGTATGTTTTCATTTCTGTATGTTCTGTTTTATATTCAGTAAAGTGCCGGCATTTCCATTTGCAATCCCTGGTTTCTGGTCTGACTCTCACTTGTCTACCCCACTCTAATAGAACCTAGAACTGGTCCAGTAGCTTCTCGAGTATCAGGGAATTGATAGCGGTGCTACACAGGCACTTACGGATGTTTGTGCAGGGGAGAGTGGGAGAAGCAAACTGGGAACAAAGCCAAATCACAGGATGAGAATTGTAGTGAAAATACAGGCAAGGGTTGGTCGATCGGCAAACAGAGCAATGTAGGCAGGACGAGAGAACGAGGTAGAGAAAACGAGAACAGGGGTGGAAATAACTAGAAAGCAGGCAGAAGGTAACCGGCTCGATACGACAGGAGTGAACACTGAACGATACTTTGCAACTCGGGAGAATGTGAGAGAGGCTTAAGTAACTGGGCTGATGACTCAAACGAGAGACAGGTGTAATTAATAAGCAGGTGATAGAGGGCGCTGTGGTTCTTGGGAGTTGTAGTTTTGAGAAGCCATGTTTGTAGTTTGTTTTGAGCTGTCACTCTCAACGCCATTACTGACAGCAGGCACTTATGGATACAAGCACAGGAGAGAACAGGGGTGTCGCAAACTGCAGGCTGAGGCAAATACGAAGAGCAAGAATCATAGTCAGGAATAGACCCCGAAGCCGCCGCCAGGCGCCGCTAAAACCGCCATTTAGAATTTGAGCCGCCGCCAGCCAATAATTTTGTAAGCCAATTTGAGCCGCTATCTAATAAAATTTGGCTGAGCCACTAAGAATTGTGTACATCAAATAATGGGTTTATCCACATCATGAGCTACAAGAAAAGTGACACAAACATGATCAACTGTACACACTAGTAGTAACACAATAGAGACGTATAGGCATACACTGTAGAGATTTAGAACTGATATCACAGCACAGAGAGCCACCACAAGCTTGCCGTTGTGACTACCTGTCTGGCTTCCCGCCCCTCACACCGTTACCACGATACACTGGGGAACCCACCCAGAGCATCAATCGACTCCGATATCGACGAGATGGCTGCATTCTTTGCTGCTGCTGAGGGAAAGTGTAAAGGTATTTTTTTTTTGTTTGTTTGTTTCACATACTTCGAGATTGATAAAAAAAAAGTACTCCACCACTCTACTTTCATCATAGTAAGATAGCTGCCAGTCCTTCACTGGTCATTGCTAGTGAGAGTAGATAGCTAGATGCCTTCCTCGAACAATCCAGATTAGCTTATTATTAGCAGTGAACTACAATCTTGCTAGATTTATATTTACAGTGAAGTAAGAGACCAGGGGACCTGTGGTAATTTGCTATTTATTCCCCCCATTTGTTTGATCCGTTTGCCCGGATATATGCCACACAGTGACGTCCAGTATCAGCCATTTGTAGCCATAAACATTTTGGTGGCTGCAGCAGCCATTAAGGTTTTGGCTGAGTCAGCTAGCCAGCCAATAATTTCATCAGCCAGCCATTATCCTGAAAACAAACGGCTTCGGGGTCTAGTCAGGAACAGGCAGAGGTCAGTCGAATGGCAAACTGAGCAACATAGGGAAAACAGTAAGACAAAGTCGAGAGTAAACGCAAACACTGGTCAATACAGGAAATCAGGCAGAAATCAAACGACTCGGTAAAGCTGGGCACAGAACACTAAACAATACTTCGCACTGGCAGTCTGTGAGAGCTGAGTGTATATAGGCGAGGTGATCACTGATGCATGGGAGACAGGTGATGTAATTATAAGTCAGGTGATAGAAGGCACTGTAACTCTTGGGGACTGTAGTCCAGAGTGGCCATGTTTGGAGGCTGCTCTGAAATCATGTTTTCAGCGCCGTTACTGACACTCCTCTGCGACCCATTCCCCACAGTCAGTTAATGTGAGTAATCTTTTCATCAAATACTATTTTCATTATTATTAGCTTTATTTTGAAATGACATTTGTATTTTATAGTTGCTTACCCCTAGCTGTCTGTCTCATACTGATGGGATAGTGGTTAAATACTGACCTCTAGTGGTGACAGGTGGAACTGCTTGTCTCTCACAGTTTTGGAGATTGAAGCAGCGGTAAATTGGATGTAAACAGTGCTTAGACGGAATTAATTATTCATGCTTCAGTGAACGTTCTAAATCAACACAGATTGATAGAGATTACATCTGCCTCCTTGTAAATGTTATCAGTGTATTTTGTGTTGCTGTTTATGTTGATTTGAGTGCATTGTTGTCTAAGTTTTGGAAAGACACGTGAGAATAGCTAAAATTCCATCTCTCCCCACACTAGCATTACCTCAACCTATGCTGCCCTGCGGAGTCCCAACCTTTTGCTGTTTGTGCCAGCATGGGCAGCGCCAGGGGGGGAAAAGTTAGAACAATTCTAGGGGCCCAGCACTGCCATGGGGCCCTTTAATAAGACTTTTGAAATAACAACAATGCAATATTCCATCTGGTAAAATGAGCTAATTGAACAAGGTTGTCTATTTCTTGAGTTCTTCAACATATTGTCATTTAACCCTCCCCCTTTTGCAAAATGGTACGGTCCAGTTCTCGTAGAAGCGCGATGCGTTAAATCTGTGTGCTGATCAGTGCAACGCTACTTGCTGCTGTGTCGTGGTGCAGCAGCCAGCCAGCCAGCAGTGGAGTGCGTACAGTCTATGATCGCTAAATATGAAGAGTGGCTGTCAAAAACGTAAAGAAAGGCAGCTGAAAGCTGAGAGGGACCGGAGAGGCAGGCAACTGGTCACTCAGTTTTTCCCAAAGAAAGGTAGCTATCGCTCACATGTGTGTTCAAAATATTAGCGAATGGTAAATGAACAGTATGAACGTGGTTGGATTAGCCTATCAAGAGAACACTTTTACAGTTTGTACAGTGACATTTTTTTCCATTTTAATAACTGAACTGACTTGTGTGATAAACAAGATGAAATATTATGTTATGCTGGTGCTAATAACTAGTGCTAATAACCAGTTTCATAACTAATGGGGTGCCCTAAATATACAGATTCAGCCTCAGGGGGACCTCCGCCCTACCAAACCACTGAACCCCCCTTTGGAGAAGGAGGTAAGCAGCAATACAACCCATAAATGCTTTAGGATTGAAGTTTTTTAATTTTAAATTAGATTTAAGTTTTAGAATTAGTCACTGACCAGTTTTCATCTAGTCCCTGGTAGGTTAATACATAAAATGTAATAACAAAGTCACAAACTCAAGGTCCATGGGCTATCAAAAGTCAAATAATGACAATAGTGCAATTGTGATGAGGGTGGGCAAAGTTGGGGGGCCCAAAATTCTCATCTTTCATGGGGCCCAAAATTTCTGGCGGCGCCCCTGTGTGCCAGGTACATATCATGCAATTTCCTGTGACATTCCTTTTGTATTTTATTTTATTCATAAATATGGCACAGTTTTGGAGACTGAGCCAGCGCATTACCGATATATTTCAACCTATGCTACCCTGCAATGTCGCAACCTCCGCGTTCTTTGAGTGAAAACCACAACGCACACACACATGAGGGGTTACACACATACCTGAGTAGGTTACATACATGTCAACCTTTGGTCAATCAAATCTGTATAACCAACCTCCAAGATCTGTATTTCCCTTATAAAATCCGTATAAGATGCAAATTAAAATAATTTACCTAAAATTTGAATGATAATTAGCAATGATATATCCCAGTTACTTTTTATTCAATATTAATAACGATAAACCTTCAGAATGAATACAAAGTATTTTTCCAGTCTCACCTGTGAAAGGTAATCCCATGTGATCTCGTTTGGATGGTAAACCTGTTGGTACAGTTAAACGCAGCACATGAATGAGGCATCTTTATTCTTGGCTACTGTATACCAGAGACGGCTGAAGAATCTCCACTTTGCCCCATCCAATATGGTGGCGAGGATGACGTATGATTCTACGCAGAAGGCGGCATCTATATTTATATGTCTATGACTTCACGGTTGGCGGGATTCTCGCAATGCGGTGTGCGCATGATCAAAAGTGGAACGAAGTCTCGCTACCACAAGATAACGCGCGATTTCATAAGACTCTTTACTGGCTGTCTGTTGATTACAGTACGTTTATCATCGTGGGAATTGATTATAGCTCTAAATAAATATTGAAGTTTTTTTAAAGAATCCGTATAACTTTATTTATACACCCGTATACTACGTTTATTGAATCAAATCCGTATAAAATACGAACATTCCGTATGGAGCACTTGCATGTGACATCACAGCCGATCCAGATTGGGACAGACGCCATCTTGTCGGTCAAACGCCATATTTCCGCCTTCTACTTCTACTTCTGCTTTTACTTCTACCTTTTCTTCTGGAAAACCCTACTGTACCGGACTTCAATATCCACTACAACCGTATGGACTTACTGGACATGGGTTTCCAGCAGAAAATGATGGTTTGTAGCGATTTCCATCGCATGCACAACATTCCGGACGAGATAGCGAGACCAGTGGGGTCTCCGTGGATTGTTATCAGAAGCAAAGCGAAGGAGGCAGCGCCGGGAGCGGAAGCAAAAGCGAGGCTGCAGGCAGAGCCGGCCTCCATGGTAAACAACACGGACGATTTGGAATTACAGCTGGAATTACCTTATTCTATTCTATAATCGTCTGGTCAGTGCTATACTCAATACTTAAGTGACTTACCCATCCAATGAGGATTCTTGTTTACAAGATGCCACATCTGAGTCGCTGACAAATCCTGAATTTCTGTAAAGATAACTGTCCAGAGATTTATAAGCACACAGTGCTTCACCACTGAACAGCGAGGGAAAGTTAATGAGGTAATGTAAGAGACCCTACGTGTGGGTGGAGCACAGAGGACGGCAGAACAGAGATCAGGTTTTATAAAGGGCTTTATTGCCGCACTTTTCAGTATAACAATGACAGACACACAACCGGCGTCTGGTTCAGGGCTGAGCTCCTTCTGCTCTCGCTCTCCCTCCTGATATAGGGCGCAGTCACTGGGAAGACACACAAACAGGTTAATTGCTCTCAGGTGGCGTGATTCTGCCACTTACCTTCCCTGACTCCGCCCTCCTGTCACAGACCGGCGCTTGACCACGCCCCCGCTGCCACATACCCCCACCGCCCGACTCAGGCCGGGCGGCCGTCCGGCCTGCAGCCGACTCCCCCCCCCCTTGACGGGAGAGGAAGTCCGCCACGACCATCTGCGCCCCCGGCCTGTGGACCACCTTGAAATTAAAGGGTTGGAGCGCCAGATACCAACGGGTGATCCGCGCGTTGGCATCTTTCATGCGGTGGAGCCACTGGAGGGGCGCGTGGTCCGAACAGAGGGTGAAAGGGCGCCCCAGCAGGTAGTACCGGAGGGCAAGAACCGCCCACTTGATGGCCAGACACTCTTTCTCTATGGTGCTGTAGCGCCCCTCACGCACCGACAGCTTCCTGCTGATATACAGGACAGGGCGGTCCTCCCCCTCCACCTCCTGGGACAAAACCGCCCCCAGCCCTCTGTCCGACGCATCGGTCTGCAACATAAAAGGGAGAGAAAAGTCAGGGGAGTGTAGAAGTGGCCCCCCACACAGTGCAGCCTTTACCTCTGAGAAAGCCCGCTGGCACTGCTCCGTCCACTGGACCGGATCTGGTGCCCCCTTTTTAGTGAGATCAGTCAGCGGGCTGGTGACGTCCGAATAATTAGGTATAAACCTGCGATAATAGCCAGCCAGCCCCAGGAACTGTCTCACCCCCTTTTTGGTCTTGGGCCTCGGGCAGGCCGCAATTGCTGCCGTCTTATTAATTTGGGGACGCACCTGCCCGTTGCCCAAGTGGAAGCCCAGATACCGTACTTCCACCCGCCCAATCGCACACTTCTTTGGGTTGGCTGTGAGCCCCGCTCGCCTCAGCGACCTAAGGACGGCCCTCAGATGTTCGAGGTGCCGCTGCCAGTCATTGCTATAGATGATTATGTCATCTAAATATGCTGCCGCATATGTGGCGTGAGGGCGGAGGACTCTGTCCATCAGCCGCTGAAACGTTGCGGGGGCCCCAAACAGCCCAAACGGAAGGGTGACGAATTGGTGTAAACCAAACGGTGTGGAAAAGGCCGTTTTTTCTCGGGATAGTGGAGTCAAGGGGATCTGCCAATATCCCTTCGTCAAATCCAGTGTCGAATAAAAGCGAGCAGTGCCGAGTCGATCGAGCAACTCATCAATACGAGGCATTGGGTACGCGTCGAATTTAGACACCGCGTTGACTTTTCTATAGTCCACACAGAACCGGACCGACCCGTCGGCCTTGGGTACCAAGACCACCGGGCTGCTCCAGTCACTGTAGGACTCCTCGACGATGCCCATTTCGAGCATGGTCTGAAGTTCTTCCCGAACCACCTTTTTTTTGTGTTCAGGTAGCCTGTAAGGGCGGCTACGCACTACCACCCCCGGGGGCGTCTCTATGTGGTGCTCTATGAGGTTAGTGCGACCGGGCAGGGGCGAGAACACATCCGAAAACTCGGTCTGCAACTGGGCGACCTCCGTGAGTTGGGTCGGGGAGAGGTGGTCTCCACAGGGGACCGGAGAGGTACGTGATGCCAATGTCCCTTTTTGAACCTCCGGCCCCAGCTCCGCCTTCTCTGGAACTACCGACACCAACGCCACGGGGACCTCCTCGTTCCAGAGTTTAAGCAGGTTGAGGTGGTAAATCTGTAGCGCCCCACCCCTGTCCGTTCGCCTCACCTCATAGTCGACGTCCCCGACTCGCCGTGTGACCTCAAAGGGTCCTTGCCACTTGGCGATCAATTTGGAGCTCGACGTGGGCAACAGTACGAGTACCTTATCTCCCGGAGTGAACTCTCTAAGGCGCGTACCCTTGTTGTACAGGCGGGCTTGCCGTTCCTGGGCCTGCCGCAAATTCTCCTGAGTTAGGTGGGTGAGCGTGTGGAGTTTTGCGCGCAGGTCCATAACGTACTGAATTTCGTTCTTACTTTGTGAAGGTCCCTCCTCCCAATTTTCCCGCAGCACGTCCAGGATGCCGCGCGGCTTACGCCCATATAATAATTCAAACGGGGAGAACCCCGTGGAGGCTTGGGGGACCTCTCGCACTGAGAACAGCAAGGGTTCGAGCCACTTATCCCAGTTACGTGCGTCCTCACTTACGAATTTTTTAATAATATTTTTGAGGGTGCGGTTGAATCGTTCCACTAAACCGTCCGTTTGTGGGTGATACACGCTGGTGCGGATCGGCTTAATCCCCAATAACCCATACAGTTCGCGCAGTGTTCGTGACATAAACGTAGTGCCTTGATCAGTCAGAATCTCTTTCGGGATTCCAACTCGGGAGATGACGCGGAAGAGTGCCTCTGCAATACTGCGTGCTGAGATATTGCGCAGAGGCACTGCTTCCGGGTATCGCGTTGCATAGTCCACCAGAACTAATATAAAGCGGTACCCTCGTGTTGACCGATCTAATGGCCCGACGAGATCCATCCCAATTCTCTCAAACGGGGTCTCGATTAACGGTAGAGGGCGCAAAGGCGCTTTTGGAATGGCCGCTGGGTTTACTAACTGGCATTCGCGGCATGCCGTACACCACCTACGGACATCGCCGCGAATCCCCGGCCAATAGAAACGGGCCATTATTCGGGCTAGTGTCTTATCCTGCCCTAAGTGTCCAGCCATGGGATTAAAGTGAGCCGCCTGGAATACCAATTCCCGGCGGCTCTTCGGAATTAAAAGCTGCGTGACTCGCTCTTTCGTTTGAGTGTCCTGCGTCACTCGGTATAATCTATCCTTCATAATCGCGAAGTAGGGGAAGGACGGGGTGGCGTTCGGCTGGAGCGTTTGACCATCGATTACTCTCACTTGGTCAAACGCATGCCGCAGAGTCTCGTCTCGCGACTGCTCTAATGGGAAATCCGCGAGGGATTCCCCAATAGAGAGAGGAGGAGCCGGCGGCTCCTCACTCTGACGCGGAGATGACGTAGACGGCTCTGTGACAGCTGCTCCCGCCAAAGCGACACCGGGACCTCCCCCTGTCAAATGGCAGGACCCACTCTCGACTAGGCGTGTCATTAAACCCCGAAATCCCGGCCAATCAGTCCCCAAAATTAGAGAGTGGGTAAGGCGAGGATTAACCGCCGCCTTTACTATGAATTTTTCCCCTCTGAAAATAATGTGGACCGACACCAAAGGGTAGCTGTGAACATCCCCGTGCACACATAACACCTTCACCCCTTGTGCTCCCCCCAATGCCTCGTTTTGAACCAGGCTTTGGCGAATTGAGGTCTGATTACAACCAGAATCCACCAACGCCTGATATGTAGCCCCTTGGATACTCACCGGTATGCGATACGCTCCGGCCCGATCGAGGGCGGCCTCTGGCGCGTCGGGGATCCGAACCACCGCGCCCACTTCCATTGCCGTGCACTGCTGTTGAAGGTGGCCCGGTTCCCCGCAGCGCCAGCAAACCGGCCCGGGCTTTCCCTCTGCACCGGTGATCTGGGGTTCACTCACCTGAGGTGGGGGAGAGACAGACACAGAAGGGAGAAACGGGAGGGCACCGCGGGTGCGGCGGGCCGGCTGGGGGGGTGCCGGCCCCCGCCTCCGCGGAGGGGGAATGGGGCGAGGACAGGACACAGGAGGAGGGGGAGAGAGAGAGAGAGAAGAGGAGAGAAGAGATGCCATCTGCTGTCCTGCCGCCGGGACAGCCGCCAGATGATCCTCCGCCAGCTCGACTGCCTGATCCAGCGACGCCGGGCGGTGGCACTGGACCCACTCCGCGGTTCCGGCTGGTAAGCGGGCGATGAACTGTTCCAGTACCACCTGGTCGACGATTCCCTCGGCGTCGCGATCGTTGGCCCTCAGCCACCGCCAGCAGGCGTCCCGGAGCTGCTGGCCGAACGCGAACGGCCGGCCGACTTCCTCCAGTCGCAGCGCGCGGAAGCGCTGGCGCTGTTGCTCCGGTGTGCGCCCCACGCGCTGGAGGACGGCCCGGCGGAGGTCCGCGAAGGCCAGCCGGCGGTCGGCGGGGAGCTGTAGCGCGGCCAGCTGTGCCTCTCCCGTGAGCAGGGGGAGGAGGCGCGCCGCGCGCTGCTCCATCGGCCACCCCGAGGCTTCGGCGACCTGTTCAAACAACGTGATGAACGCCTCGGGGTCGTCCTGCGGGCCCATCTTGGTGACAATGAGGGGAGACGGGCCCGCGGCCGGAGCGCTGGTGGACCCCGCCGACGCGAGGAGATGCCGGAACGCCTCGCGATCTTCCTGCTGGGCCAGCACCAGGGCTTCGAAGCGCTGCTCCTGCTCCTTTCGGAGCGTAACGAGTGCCTGGTGCTGGCTTTGCTGAGCCGTGGCGAGGGCGTGGACCAGATCGGCGAACGGGGAGGATTCCATGGGGCTGCTGGTTTGGTGCTCCACTGTCCCGGGTTTCGGCACCACTGTAAGAGACCCTACGTGTGGGTGGAGCACAGAGGACGGCAGAACAGAGATCAGGTTTTATAAAGGGCTTTATTGCCGCACTTTTCAGTATAACAATGACAGACACACAACCGGCGTCTGGTTCAGGGCTGAGCTCCTTCTGCTCTCGCTCTCCCTCCTGATATAGGGCGCAGTCACTGGGAAGACACACAAACAGGTTAATTGCTCTCAGGTGGCGTGATTCTGCCACTTACCTTCCCTGACTCCGCCCTCCTGTCACAGACCGGCGCTTGACCACGCCCCCGCTGCCACAGGTAATTATACACGTCCGGGTATTCCGCTGGCAGTTCAAAATCCGGTCGTGAAAACTCCGTCTGGTAAGCTATAAGGGTCACTAATCTGTAGATCGTTTATTTTATACATGTATCTAGTTATCTGTTCATTAGAAAAATGAGCCATGTAGTTCGTCGGTTGAAATTGATCCATTCTGTACACGAGTGCAGCAGTATTCAGCAGTGTTTTTTACCGACAAGATGGCGGCTGTGTACTTTCCGGTCACGTGACTGCAAGATCTCTATAGGTTGGCATGTATGAGAGTGTGTGTGTGGGGGGGGGGGGGAGTGACAGGGTTCTACAGAGAAAAGATTTTGGCCTCCAGCTTTCAAATGAACCGCCTCGAAAACCAATCAGCTTAGCGGATGTGTGGACTCGGTGTGTGACACTTTCAAAAGAGAGGCGGAGTCACCAAACATTTCTGATCCAGAAGGCGGAAGCTGTTCTGCTTATTACGTGAAAATGTTTGATTTGATTAAAAGGTGTCTGGGCCTCGAACAATGTCCACATCACCATCGGGTTGTTGTTGTTTACATGTGTCATGTTACCCAAACTCGGTCAGGGCTCTGCAGGTCTTAACTGAAGCGCTTCAAATTAAGGGTTAGCGGGCTGCTAAAGTTTGAAGGCACTTCACAAGCAAGACTCGGTGCAATATTAACCAACATTAGCACAATCTGATATGATTTAATAATATCTTTGTGACCTTAATGAACACCAGTTGTTGTATCAAGTCGGATTGTTATTTACATGCCACACAAACTTAGAAAACAGTCATATTCATATGTTGTCGTTTTTACACACTGAATCCGAACTGTTGTGAACTGATTAATTTTCCGAGCTAATCTAACGCTGCATACCTCAAGGACAGTTTGCTAGCTAGCAGCCGCTCACTGCATCGCAACCGCACTTCCTAATTGACATGGTAGCCGAACAGGCATGTTGTTTCCGTGACCACGCCCCCAGAGTGAATATTCATGAGTGAATTTTGCATGGTTCCGCCCAGTGGAAACCTACAGGAACCCTTTGTGTACCGCGCACGGAGCGGATTTTTATTTTCTCCAATCAGAAATATTGGTAGGGACCCGTCCATCCCGTCCAGACCCAATTCTACACCTCTGGTCTGTACAGCGGAGCACTGTGTTGTTGTCTTTTCCCCATTCAGTGGATCCCCTGGCTGGATAACTGTTGCATGCTGGGAAGCCCCGCCTCTGACAGAGAGCCGCGCGAGATGACAGAAAACAGTGCAGTGTTTTATTCAGTCATTGGGTCAAACTAATACTCTGGAGACTTCCCTATGGAGATGGACAGCACGGGAATGCCAAAATCACGGTGGAAAAATTACCGAGTTCATTTTCATTTACCGTACGATAAGTCGGTATATCAAATATCACGACAGGCCTACACACTTCACATCAATATATTTTTGTGAAATAAACCCAACATGTTCACATTGTTCAGTTTGTTTTTCTCTTTTATTTTAGATTTCTGTTATCTGACTCTGGATCCCAACACGGCACATCGTCTCCTCATTCTGTCTGAGAAGAACAGAGCGGTGAGAGGCAGTGAGAGAGAGCAGCGTTACTCTGATCATCCAGAGAGATTTGATTCCTGGTGGCAGGTGTTGTGTAAGGAGAGCAGTGGTGTAGTCTACGTGATACGCAGGTATACGCCGTATGCCCACTGGAAAAGCTCAGCGATTTCCGTATACTCACTGAAGAGCTCAGTGATTTGCGTATGCGCATACGCCTACCGAAAAATATATTCGTTATTTGAACTGGCCAAACCAACGTCAACATTGTCAGATGAATGTTCCACAGTTCCATTCCTAGATGCCTGTGTCCACCAAACGCGCTTTAGCGCTACAAGCGCCTCTTCAATTCAAATCCTATGGGCTTCATTAAGAAGACGCTGACAGAGCCGACTCAGCACTCAGGGCGTTGCGAGTTGATCCAAGAGCAGAGAATTGACCCTTCCGGGAGCTCCGCCCCCCATAGCAACTGTTGCTATGTCAGTCAAGCCAGCCGTCTGCACTTGTCGTGTATGTAGCCAGTCAAATGACGTCAGAATAGAGGGGAAAGCATCATAGACGTCGCCAGACCCATTTTAGGGTAGCTCCAGCCACCCTATCTTATGGCAAAGCCACCCTATATTTTTTGCCCTTTTTTAAATTATTTATATTTTTATTTTTTTTCCCAAAAAAACCAAAGGCAGTAAAGCACTGAACATGAGCCATCAAGAACGCAAGTTAATCCAAACAACAGTTTCTGCTTGCTTATTTATTGTTTAACCCTTTAATGCGCAACATGGGTCACAAGTGACCCGGCTGCGTTTAATTTGCTTTTTATCTCTGCAATAAATTATTTTCATGACCCCACACTCCATGAATTCCTCAATTAACTTGTTTTTGTTCATTTCAAAACTTTTTTAAATTTATATCTCTAAACGATTTTAAATAAAAATACTTTTTTTGTCACTACCCCTCTAATGCGCAACATGGGTCACAAGTGACCCGCATTCATTTTCTATGGAGTTTTGTTGAAGGTTTAGTGTTTCTTAGCTAGTTTTTTTTTTTAATTAATTTTTCATTTAATTTACCAAGTTTCCATCACTTATTCAGTTTTTTTTCAAACATTAATTATTCTTTTCATTAATTTATGGTTACCCATTGAATTATAACACTTTTTATGTAGCTATATTATATTTGCACACATGGGTCACAAATGACCCGCATTAATTTCCTATGTAAAAGAATCAGAATTTATTTGCAGTAATAGAATAAGAATCAGAACAAGAATAAGAATCAGAATTTATTTGCAGTAATATTTGAAATTAGTTTATTTCATCATTTAATATCAAAATTTATCATTACATATTCAGCTTTTAAAAAACAGCAATAATTATGTTCATTCCACTATGGCTACTCCATGAATTGGAATACATTTTGTGAAGCAGTACAGTGGTTGAACACATGGGTCAGAAATTACCTGTGTTGGCTAAGTGATTGTGATTAAGATAAAAAATATTATGCGAACTGGCGGCATGGTGGTGTAGTGGTTAGCGCTGTCGCCTCACAGCAAGAAGGTCCTGGGTTCGAGCCCCGGGGCCAGCGAGGGCCTTTCTGTGTGGAGTTTGCATGTTCTCCCCGTGTCCGCGTGGGTTTCCTCCGGGTGCTCCGGTTTCCCCCACAGTCCAAAGACATGCAGGTTAGGTTAACTGGTGACTCTAAATTGACCGTAGGTGTGAATGTGAGTGTGAATGGTTGTCTGTGTCTATGTGTCAGCCCTGTGATGACCTGGCGACTTGTCCAGGGTGTACCCCGCCATTCGCCCGTAGTCAGCTGGGATAGGCTCCAGCTTGCCTGCGACCCTGTAGAAGGATAAAGCGGCTAGAGATAATGTGAATGTGATGTGATATTATGCGAACCATTTCACTACAAATAACAAAAAAATAATATTCTAAAAATCTAAATCATTTCTAATAGTAATCTGATTAAAAAAGGTTGTTGGTATATTTAAAACATTAAACATTGTACATTGTACATTATGTACAGCAACTAACACTGTACACACCAATACTGAACTTCACTGCATTAGTAGCTATAGTGAGCCATGGACAACTGGAATATTAACTTTCAAACTGTGGGGAAGTGGTAAATGTAACTGAATAAAACTGATTGGGTAAGATAATATTATATTGGCATGGGCACAGGCATGTATACATTGAGAACGCGCCGAGACAGCAGTCTCAGTTCTTACATGTATCACAAATGACCACAGTAACTGAATGGTCCTTGCATATAGGCCGTGTGCATTTGGAGCAGGAGAGGGTGACTTTCCTATCTCTGGCAGTTGGACAAAGGCTGCATCTCTTCCTCTTGGATTTTCCTCCCTGTCTTAAGTCCTCTTGTGGATGGGTGGTCTCAGCACTCCCCCCTTTTCACACCACATGTAGCCATGGCCTCAGTAACATTCCTCCGGAGATGAACAGAGGTCTCCATGCGCCTGTTCATGTGAGGCATGATGAGCTCTTTGGCCAACTCCTTGATGAAAAGCTGCCGTGCATTTGGCACACCATTCGTATAGTCAGGATGTTGTGCAGTAAAGATGGTGAAGGCGTTCAGTGCTCTGGCATGTTTTGCCAGAGCACTGTACAATTATCTTCAATAATAACTCTGTAACAGTTGTGTAATAAATATGTAATATTACAACTGAAAATAAATACTTACAAGTAGTTTTGCAGAAGCAGCTTTGTAAACTTCTAAAATGAGTGTCAACAGTCAGCGATCAACAGTGGTCCGACTTTAAATGTTTTCCTGACAGGAAACACTTGCAAATATCATAGTTCCTCAGAACACCAAATCTAGGTTAAATTAAAATAAACTTAAGTAAAAAAATTTTTTATGCTTCAAACATTACCTACTTTTATAAACTTTTTAAATATTGTAGGTGAAAGTATTGATTTTTTAAGGTGTAAGTGAGAAAACCATATCCATGCTTGGAATTACATTAGAAATGAATGCGGGTCACTTGTGACCCATGTCTGCAAATTAATGGAGAAATTACAAATACATGTTTATTTATGAGATACAAAAGTAAAAATGATAAAAAATAGTTTTTGTGCATCAAACCCTACCTAATCTGTCAATTTATAAAATATTATAGGTTTAAATGTATTGTTTCAAGAAGTTGTAAGAGAGAAAACCATGTCCTTGCTGGAAATTACATTAGAAATGAATGCGGGTCACTTGTGACCCATGTTGTGCGTTAGAGGGGTTACAATAGCTTGCGCATTAAAGGGTTAATGCAATATTATTAATATCGTTATGATTCCTCCTCATTGGCTCTGTGTCAAGCGTCACGTCGAGTGGTAGGCTAGTAGGACTTAAAAAACTACGCGGGCATTCTGCAGCAGGCGCGGTGCGGGCTTCCATTGAGTTGGATTTGTTAGCTGGTGAAGTTGCTTCAGCAAGCAATTAAATGATGAAAGCAATTTTAAAATAGAATAGAAATGGTGGGAAGTGTGTCCCCAAGGTGTGATGCTCTTGAAATAATGAATTGATTGACAGCCTTAGTAGGTGCTCTGAAAAATGTTCGGCGCGCGCTGCGCGCGCACAATACCTTTTCTCCTCTGGGTGCTAAGCTACCCCTGTCTCTCAAACCTAGTGACGTCCCTGGAAAGCATACAGGTCGTACGAAGCTATAGTTTGATGCCTGTTGCCTTGATACGAAATCATGAAACGAAAACAAACCAAGGAGGCAATGCAGACCTCAAATGCCAGAATATAAAAACACCTGTAAAGTCCTGTAGACCTTTTTTGCAGGGCTTGTGGACTAACACACTGAAGGGCATTGCGTATTTGTTAATTAAATTAATTCTTCTTTGAAGCAAACATTTGTTTTAGCACATCTAAGATGTTTTCTTGTTCATTTAAGCTGATGTGCTGAATAGATAAGAAATGCATTTAATATGTTAAAAATATATTATTGTGTGATGTGTTTAATTTACATGTCAATATGTCAAATTTTCTTGATACATGAAAAAAAAAAACAATGATGGAAAAGACCACTTATCTTAAGTTGAACGGTGAATCAAAATTTTATAAATTTTGTACATTTAAACCACATTTGTTTTGCATACAGTAGATCTGTACACAAAACCAGTTTCAAGATGCATATTACTATGCATTAGGCAGTGATGGTGCTAATGAGGTGTTGCTTTCAGGAGGTTATCGGACAGTTACAAGATGGATGAGTACAAGTATAACAGTATAGCCACAACACACACACACATATATATATATATATGTGTGTGTGTGTGTGTGAGAGTATAAATTTTTTTCCCGGGGGGGCGTTGCATGTCAAGCACTGAGTATACACACTGCAAAAAAGTAGACTACACCACTGAAGGAGAGTGTGTGTGGACGCTGTTACTGGGAGGTGGAGTGGAGCCGTGCTGGTGTGTCCATCTACTAGGAAGTCTGTTTAGTCCTGGGGTGCCATGGTAACGGCCCGCGGGCCGGATACGGCCCGATTGGTCATCACATCCGGCCCGGTGGTTCATGAGACTTTTTTTTTTTTAAATAATAAATTAAAAATCGAATGTTTTTTGTTTTTTTTTTCGTAATGATTTTAAATCTAATGTTTCAATTTGATTCCGTTTTCGTGTAATCCATCGGTTCGTTTTTAGCTGCTCTCTGCTTGCTGCAGCACGCGCAGGCGCAGTGACCCGGATTTAATGTAGAGTGGCGAGTTGTTGCTCGTTCACAAGATGTTGTCTAAAAAGAGAAAAGTTGATTCTGAGGGTCGCATCTTTCAGGAAAAATGGAGAGAGAAATACTTTTTCTGGGAAGTAGGGGGAAAACCTGTTTGTCTGATTTGTTCGCAACAAGTGGCTGTACCGAAGGAATACAATGTCAAAAGACATCACGAGACCCACGCCGACAAATTCACCGGGCAACGCAGGACTGGAAAGCTAAATGAGCTTGCCTCAAACCTTCAAAAACACCAAGCAGCTTTCTCAAAGTCTCGAGAGACACATGAAGGTTCGTTTTAATATCATACATCATCTTCAGTTCTCCTTTAATGTTAAATGCGGCTGTTTTCAAAGAGGGGTGTCTCAATATCTTTGTTGTACATTTTATTTCATGTTGGGGCAGTGAAGGCGAGCTACATCAACGCGTGGGAGATCGCAAAAGTGTCCAAGCCATTTTCGGAGGGTGCATTCGTCAAGGATAAATACACATCTGTTGGAATCCAATCTTTCTATCAGTCATTGCCACCAGAGTACCCAATTATCACGGCCTTTGCCGGTAAAATACTCTGTATGTTCGGGACAACATATTTATGTGAACAGGCATTTTCAGTAATGAATATTAATAAATCGAAACTGCGTAGTCGTCTGACCCATGGACATCTCAACGATGCATGAAAATAGCAACTGCCCAGAGTCTGTCCCCCAATGTCGACAAGCTGGTAAAAAGTAAAAGACTTCTGGCTTCCACATGTAAAATGTAGCTGGTATTTCTCCCCCATGTAACCTTGTGCTGTGTGCTTGAGGGGGAATAAACAGGATGGGTGTGTGGAAATATATGTGGGACTTGACCAGCAAAGTTAATGTGCCATCTGTAGTTTGTTTTTATTGGTATGTTCAGTCATATTTGGCTCTTTTAAACTAATGCTACTGGATATTTAGTCACTTGACCTATTGGTGGAATTATTTACCCTGGCACTTCTTTCTTTTGACTCGTTTAGGCCTACTTGCCAATCGTTTTAATTGGCCTAATTAGGCCTATGCATTGACATGTTTTTGATGTGCAAGATCAATAAATCTGATCTAAGTCATTTAGAGTTTACACTTGTGTTATTTGTGTCTTAGTCCATAGCATTTTTTTTTTTTTATAAATGTAGGCTACTTGCATGCTTAGACTGTCACATTTTCAGAGGGTAAATTGCTTTTGTCTGCCATCTTATTGTGCGCCTCGTTTTGAGGCTATAGCTTTACAATTCCTTTTGGGCGTATAGGCCTTCAAAAATCATATAAAATAATGTCCTTTTGTTGAGTTAGTGTCTGGTCTTTTCAGGCCAAAAGTGTAATTCGGCCCCCAAGGTCCCACTTGAAAAAAATCTGGCCCCCGTACCAATTTCACCCTGGCACCCCTGGTCTAGTCCTTCATCCTTCACCATATTCCAGTCCCCTCCCGATATTATATTTCCAGTTACATATTTAATTTTAAACTGCAAAATAACTTCTCTAATCTCTGTAAGAAGGGTTCTGTTTTGTGCTATGTTAGCGTCCATAAACATTTCCTAAAATTAGTGTAGAATTGTCTATTTGGAGTACGCATATTACCCAATGGCTATTGTTACTACTTTTGGTGGCAATTATTTTCCCGAGTGAGATATTGAGTAAAATTGCAACGCCTGCTGATCTTGATGTACCATGTGGGAAAAAAAAAAATTGCCTCCCCAAAGAGTTGTCCAAAACTTTGTCTGATTCCTTTGAATGGGTTTCCTGAAGTAGTACACATGGGCTACTGAGCAACACAGAGCGATCAGGATGCTCTCTCTCTCTCTCAGGGAGCTGATGTCACCTGGTCACATGACCTGGGTTTTCCCCAAAAGTTTAGGGGAAAACCCAGGTCACATGATTCAGACAATTTCATTAGTTCAATTAGTTTAAAAGAAGACAGTTTAATTAGTTTAAATGAAAACAGTTTAATTAGTTATGTTTCAAAATCTGCAGCTATATAAGAGCCACACATCCACACAGAGCTTCAGAGCGACACAAACCTTCACAGCGAGTAACAGCGAGTTTCCAGCGATCATCAGCAACTTATCAGCAATTCATCAGCGGCTATCAGCGGTTTAATCTTCTCCTTCCGAGTAAGGCTACGTTTACACTAGACCGTATCTGTCTCGTTTTCTTCGCGGACGCACTGTCCGTTTACATTAACCCCCCTGAAAAAGCGGGGAAACGGGAATCCGCCAGCGTCCACGTATTCAATCTAGATCGTATCAGCTCCGGTGCTGTGTAAACATTGAGAATACGCGAATACGCTGTGCTGAGCTCTAGCTGGCGTCTCATTGGACAACGTCACTGTGACATCCACCTTCCTGATTCGCTGGCGTTGGTCATGTGACGCGACTGCTGAAAAACGGCGCAGACTTCCGCCTTGTATCACCTTTCATTAAAGAGTATAAAAGTATGAAAATACTGCAAATACTGATGCAAATACTGCCCATTGTGTAGTTATGATTGTCTTTAGGCTTGCCATCCTTCCACTTGCAAGTAATAAGTGATCTGCGCTGGGATCTCACACACAGCGGCTCAGTCCCGAATCGTGGCTTGTTCACTTCACTCGCGCGCTCTGTGAGCTGCGCAGGGCCGGAGTGCGCACCCTCCAGAGGGCACTCGCTGTTCAGGGCGGAGTGATTTGGAGCGCAGGATGCCTGCGGAGCCGAGCGTATCCGCGTATTGGTGTTGCTGTGTGCACGGCTAACGGTTTTAGTGTCAACGCGAATCGTTTTAAGAACGTTAATCTGATGATCCGCTGATTCGACGTAATGTAAACGTAGCCTTAGTCACCATGTACTAACTGAGTGATTTGTATTTTTTTTTAAGTTTTAATAATCTACTAACACGACACACACTAATCGCATGACTGTCTGTATCGTATGATATTTTGCAGTTTACGAAAATATTTCAGCATGAAAGTCGAGGTGACCACAGCGGTGACCTTCATCACCGGATTACTGAGAGGAAGAGGACCTCTGTCCGAAAAACAGCTCCAACACTTCAGCCGTTCTCTGGAAGAGGCGTTAGGAGGTGAGATTAAACACCACATTACACACCTGTGACTTCTGACAAAAGGATCCACATCATATTTAGTCTTTATTCGATCTACTTATTTTTCATTTTCACTGAAATGGACAAATACCTTTACAATTATAGCGACTCCTTGCTGTGGTCTGAGAAAAAGGGAAAGCTTATTAGTGTGGCATTCAGTTAAAGTCAGTGATGTATAAAGACCTAGATTTAATGGCGGACAGATGTTTATCTCGGGAGCATTAACACCGCCCAGAAATGCTGCCTTTCTCGAGAGCCTCATCCCAAGTGAATGATAGTCATGATATTCTAATAACAAATCTATTCTTAAAACAATCTGCGAGTTGAACAGAGTTTTTAAAAGTCTGTTTTCTTTGATTCCAGAGCATTATGAGCACCACTGGTTCCCTGCCGCACCGTTCAGAGGTTCGGGATATCGATGCCTCAGAATCAATCGCAGGATGGAGCCGCTAGTAGGGAAGGCTGCTTACACCAGTGGTCTCAGCATGGAGCAGGTTCGCGCCCTCTTACCGTGTGAGCTGACAGTGTGGGTCGACCCCTACGAAGTGTCCTACCGGATCGGGAGAACGGGTCCATAGGTGTGCTGTAGGAGTCCACACCACTGCCGCTGGAGACTCATCTCAACTCTGTGATGACCGTCTCCAGCTAATCTCTCAGCACATCTGGCCCACATCTGTTTGACATTTTAAACGATATATTTTGGTTAAGTTCCTTATTTTAACGCCTGTAAATTAATTTTTTTCATTTGTAAATATTTTGATTTATTATTTTATTACTTGTAAATATTTTGATAATTTTATTTGTAAATATTAAGATTTTTATTATTCGTAAATATTTAGATGATATTATTTTTAGTAAATATTTTTATTAAAGATGATTAAATAAATATATTTTGATTAAAGATGATGCTTCAGTTTTTTTCATAGTGTTTGTTTTACATTTGCATGATGCGTAATACAGTTTATAAATACAGTAAGTGCACATTTTCGGTGGAACTGTAGCCCATTTGTTGTTGTATAATTTCTGACCCCTCTCTCCCACATCCATCAGTGGAAAGGGTCCATCAGAGGGCCACACTGATCCACTCCTACCAGTGACAGATCCACTGCCTTATCAGTGTTGCTGCTATGAGAATGGTCACCCAGCCAAACAAGTTAACAAGCAGATTTAAAAGGGCAACATTTAATTCGAGGCAAAAAGGGCAGGGGCTCAAGCACCCCTAAAGCCCTATGTGTGCACGTGCCTGGTTGTGTATTAATTTTATCAATCAGATCCTTTTGTTCTTGTTTCCTTATCCGTGAAAGTGTTTGACCCATGACAACTGCTATTTGTTTGACCTTAAACCATTCCCACACGTTAGGATCTATATGATTGTAGTCAGCAGTGAATTTCAGTTATTTCAACAGGTAAAAAAGGACTAAGCGGCTACAATCTATCAAATATCTATTAAAGTTATGACTGTTTGATGCAGATAAAAGCTGCTCTAGACTTTGACTATAAACTGCGATATACAGCTTTAAGACGCTGTTTATCTACTTTAGAAGTTTGTGCCTTTTTGAAATGGACACTATTTGTGCTGGAATTTATGGACAGCAACGTTTGTCTGGTTGATTTTTATTCGACTAATTTAACATGAATTCGTTGTTCACAGTGTAGAATTATCAGGGGAAAAATAGGGTGCGATACTGAGTTCAATCTTTTCAAATGTTACCCATCAACAATACTGGAAATGCCTAATGGATGTGAATTATCACAAAGAATGATGCATGCACTGATGGCTGGCTTGTTTAAATTGCTCGCAAACTCGCTTTATAAGCAGCTTCAATAAACATTTATATTCTAATATGCGGAGTAGTTAGAAAAGTTCCCGGCGGCGGCGAGTTGACACAGTGCTGTCATATACACTTGGCTTTGTTTCTTCCCTTCTGAGCGTCGGTCAGGCTCTCTCTGGAGGGCGGAGCCACATCTGGCGCGTCTTCCGGTTGCCTGTCGGCGCTGTCTGGCAGCGTCACGTGCGGGGGAAGGGGCGGTCAGAAACAGGGCAGTGGCGCGCTCACGTGCAATCGGTAAACTTGTGGATGGGTAAAGCTTGAATTCAGATGATGAAATAAAAAGTTATGAGTGGGTTAGCATTTATAAATTCCAATGTAGATTAAAATAATGTCTATCTATTGTGTTGCATTGAACTGGAATAGCCCTTTATGTGCTGTTCAGCACAGTGAAAATGACAGCGCCATGAAAACCTAAATGATGTCCAGATTCTGGAATGCGAGTAAAATATTGATGCGTTTGATATTTTGCTTAAATTAAGTGACGTCAACTCACCTTTGTTTATATAGTGCTTTACACATAATGCAGTATATAGTGTGTGACAGAGAGAGAGATGCTTATGGAACTGATCAGCCTACAAATAAAAATTTATTTTCTTTATCATCTTTTCTCGATAAAGAAAAAGATTCCACGTTGCTTTGAATGTGATTGGTTGAAGTGGCTCTCATCAAGAAAACTGGCCAATGACAACTGTGCGCGCGCCTTCTTTTTTGAAAATCCGTCAGTTGGATCCGGCAGAGCGATCGGTAGATCTCTATGGCTCTGGATACGGCGCGAGCGTCAGTCGGCAGTGTTGCCAGATTGGGCGGTTTTGAATTCTACTTTGCGGGCGTAAAATGGCTTGGGCTGGTTGACAAAAATTGGGCGGGTTTGACGTTACTTCGGCGGGTTTTTATCAGATGTTTATATAGTTTCACTCCCACTAGAAAGCAGAGATGGGAGAGAATGTAAACACCTAAGCCGAATGATGTTCTTGAATATGCGAAGGAAATCAGGAAAAACAGCTCTCTTTGGTCAACTTTGGCAAGTCAGAGACCTAGTTTACCCAGCACCCCTTAGGTATTTTAAACAACCAAAATCGAGCATTGGCCTAAATTAATCATTAACAATAAACATTAATCTCATTCAGTATTATTTAAACAAAAAAATGTCGATGTAACTGTAAGACTAATATGAATGTGTGTAATGTAGTGCAGAAACTGAACTCATAAACTAGTAAATAAGAATGATGCAATCCATTCTCCATTTTGTCTTCTCATGTTACATTCAGCCATGCATCGGAGCCTAACTTTTTTTTTTTTAATTGAAGTATATAAAACAGGTACAATCTAACAAATCCACAAAAATCAGGATAACAGATGAAGAAAATACATGGATGTAGACAAAAATAAATTAAGCAGAATAACTAGGCCTATAAAATTAATAAAACAAACAGGATAAATATGATATGCATCGTAGCCTAACATAGCCAACATAATATTATGCGTGTGCGCCACCTACTGGTGCATGTAGGATTCAGAACACAGCAGATGATTGCAGAGTTATAATCTGATTGAACCACACGGAGCCGAGTACCAGACAGCAGATTCTTCACCTCCAGCACTGACGGGCTCATGGTGCTATTTGTTCGATTTACAAATAGTATACTGGACTTTAGCTGCATATTTTTACTTTACAAGATAGGCATCAAGTCCATTTTACATTCTACCAAATCGCAGTGACGTACTTCCGGTTAATATGAGACGCACACGCGCGCGCCGTGAGTCAGTACAACGTTGGACGCCGTGGAGTTCAGAGCTGCCTTGTGGTCTTCCTTCCAGAGCTGCGCTTTTTTTTTTGGATTAAATTCGGTTTTATACAGGTAATTGATATTTATGGATATATTATATTCCTTTTCTTATAGTTTCTATGATTTTTTTTCTGTTAGAAATTTCCGACTTCTTTATGTTTTGGGAGTTGTTTTATTAATGTTAGTCACATGGACTCGTATAACTTCACGAGAGCTTTCATACCTCAGTTGGTGTAAAGCCTAACGAGGAACTTTAGGGAAGTAAGTGATAGTTCCCTTAAAAGATTCACTAAGAAGGGAAAGTAAGTGATAGTTTCCCTACAGTCTAAATTCGTAATACTGTTATTCTACTTAAAAGTCGACAATGTCATTAAAATTGGTAATAAAAAAGGGAAGTAAGTGTTAGTTCCCTAGCAAAAAAAAAAGGGGGGGAAAGTAAGTGATAGTTTCCCTACAAATGATCCACAGTCGTATGAATTTTGGGAAACACTACGTTCATAATCTTCGATCTAGCTTTGCTTCGAAGAATATTCAATGAGTGGCGTACAACTCTGCTGTACGGATGCTCCAAACGGAATTTCATTGTTCTTTTTTGAGACAATGACAATAAATATTCAGAATCTGAATAAGACTTGTGAATTCCTATTCACACTACATATTACTTGTTCAGATTCAGAATCTGAATAAGACTTGTGAATTCCTATTCACACTACATATATTTATTACTTGTTCAC
Source organism: Neoarius graeffei (assembly GCF_027579695.1). Lineage (NCBI taxonomy): Eukaryota > Metazoa > Chordata > Actinopteri > Siluriformes > Ariidae > Neoarius > Neoarius graeffei. The sequence continues at coordinate 7,800,346 of NC_083570.1, forward strand.
GGCAATTAATATGTATGACCCAGGAACCTCAACTGAAACCACATCCTCAGAAGATTTGAAAACTTCTATATCTGCCATGTTTTCAGAGATGAAAACTGATCTGAAACAACATGTAGAACAGTTTGTTGCGACTGCCATCGAAAACTACGCTTATAATGAAGATTTCTGGAGTGATGAAGAGGAGGAATCTGACGGGAATATCTCTAACGCAGATCTTGCTGGTGACTTAGAAAAATTTCTTTCTCAAGATAAAGATCAACAGAAAGAGAAAAATGCTGCCGCAAGCGAGTTCCAGGACCTCGCCCAGGAGTGTGCCACAAGTGAGAAAACAAGCCCACCAATCGATGACGATCTGGTGAAGATCATAGATGGTCTCATCAATGACAAACTACCCAAAGCAAAACTCGACGAGCTTACTGACAAATATGCCAGACTGGAAAATTGTAAGCTCTTACTGGCTCCTAAGACGAACAGGACTGTGTGGACTCAGCTTAAAGACAACACCAAGAAAGCAGATACTGGAATGCAGAGATGTCAACGGATGTTTTTAATTGCAGCTTATGCTATCCTTGATGCCTCGAAAACAGCATCCGGAGAAATGAAAACCAAACTAGTCCATGCTTTGGTGCTTATCCTGTCTGGCAATGGAGAAATCAATCTGAAGAGGAGAGAGCTGCTAAAGCCAGATCTCAATGCCCAATACAATGCTTTATGCAATGCCTCAACTCCTATTACAACAAAGTTGTTTGGTGATGATGTGGAGAAAGAAATTGATGCAGTGACCAAAGCAAACAAGTTGGGGAAAAAAGCTTATACCCCCTAGGAAGAGTCATGGTTCATGCTTTCAGCCCTATGGCCAGGGAAGGTCTTCAGATCGCTTTGGCTCAGCGAGGGGTCGTTATGGCGGCCGAGGATTCAACAGGCCTTTTTCAGGAGGACGTCGGCGAAGTCCGCATCCTACAACAAGAGCACTCAGAATTAACTCCTCCATAACAGGTCGGCTATGATAACTTGATAAATATACTACTCAGGTCACGACAGCCTTTTATAGCTGTGCAAATAAGCCGTTATTTGAAGGAATGGAGAAAGATCACTATGGATCCTTACATTTTGCAATGTGTAAGCAACTGTCCCATTGAATTTGACTATGATCCCTCCTGTATCCAAAATGTCACTAACTATGAACATAAATTCTCCCCAGCTCAACAAGAGGCCATTGGCAATGAAATGGAGACATTTTTGAACAAGCATGTTATTGAGCCTGCAGTCCCAGAACCAGAAGAAGTTATTTCACCCATTTTTGTTACCCTCAAAAAAGAACCAGGAACGTTCAGGGTTATATTCAACCTACAATCTCTGAATGACGTGGTTACCTACCACAAGTTTAAAATGGATACTGTTGAATCAGCTATCAAATTAATGAAACAAGGATGCTACATGTCATCTATAGATTTACGCGATGCTTACTATTCAGTCCCCATCAAGCCCCAGTTTAGGAAGTACCTCAAGTTTGTCTGGAGGGGTAGATCGTTCCAATATACGGCACTGCCCATGGGTTTATCCAGCAGCCCTCGAATATTTACCAAGATTTTGAAACTGGTATTTGCCACCTTGCGATCCCAGTTTGGACACTCGTGTCTGGGATATATTGATGATTCATTTTATACTGCAGATACACTTGCTCTATGTCAAGAAGCCACCTTGCATGCGGCCCAGTTATTCACTAAGCTTGGTTTTGTTGGACATCCCACCAAGTCTGTTTTTTATCCCTGTCAGTCTTTGGAGTTTCTGGGATTCGTTTTAGATTCTGCCCATATGAGAGTCACTCTTCCAGAGAGAAAAGCATCCAAAATTGTGAGTTTGTACCAGAATTTTCTACGGGACAAACTTTTCACCATTCGCGAGGTAGCTTTGCTTATTGGAACTCTTGTCTCCACATTCCCTGGGGTTGAGATGGGACCACTACATTATAGATCCTTAGAGCAAGATAAAGACATTGCCCTACGTAGAGCTTTGGGCAGTTTTGATGACTGCATGTCCTTATTGAAAGAAAGCCGAGTAGAATTGAACTGGTGGATATGCTCCATCCCTCACAGTTCTCGAATCATTGACCATGGGGTGCCGGAGGTTGTCCTTAACACAGATGCTTCTGGAAGGGGATGGGGTGCTACTTCGGGCAGTTGTTCTACTCAGGGTTTGTGGTTGCCTGAGGAGGCTTTTTACCATATCAATGTTTTAGAATTATTGGCTGTCAAATTGGGCTTAAGAGCTCTTCTTGATCAAACTCGAAATCAACACATCCGTATCACTTCAAACAATACCACCACAGTGATCTACATTAATGCCATGGGAGGTTGTAGGGTTCCAGCTTGTGACACCATTGCAAAAGATATTTGGTCATGGGCGGTAGAATGTGAGAACTGGCTGTCCGCAGCACATGTAGCTGGAATTCGAAATACCATTGCAGATCATTTATCACGCCAGTTGAACCCTGAGGTGGAATGGGAACTGAGTCCTAATATATTCAGGAAGCTTACGCACTGTTTTGGTGTTCCTGATATTGACTTGTTTGCAAGTAGACTGAACCACAAGGTTAAGTCCTATGTGTCATGGAAGCCTGACCCGCACTCAACATATATAGATGCTTTCTCGTTAAATTGGGGAGAATTTGCTAATGCCTATGCATTTCCCCCGTTTTGTCTAATTGGCAGGTGCCTTCAGAAGGTCACCCTAGAGCAAGCCACCTTGATTATTGTTGTCCCAATGTGGAATACACAAGCATGGTTCACCAATTTACTAAGGCTGTTGATCGATCATCCTCGAGTTGTCCGAGTGACCAAGGGAATCCTCTCAAACCCACTGCATGGCAAGGTCCATCCACTGAGTCCCAAACTCCATCTTCTGGTATGCAGAATATCAGGAAGGAGTTCTCTAAGCACAACATACCTTCAGAAATTATCGAGGTCCTCCTATGTGCCTGGCGAGACGGAACACAGAAGCAATATAACGTCTACCTGCACAAATGGACACAGTTTTGTTTACAAAGGAAAGTGGATTCCATGCAGCCCACTGTGAATGATGTGCTCAAGTTTCTCCACGATTGGTACAAGAAGGGCTTAGCCTATTCCACTATGAACACAGCGCGTTCAGCTTTATCTAATTATTTAATGGGCACACCCTTATCTGGAACTCATTATACTGTGGCCAATCATCCATTTATTGTTCGTTATTTCAGGGGTGTTTTCAATTGTCGAAAACCTGAAACATGGGACGTTGATGTTGTGTTAGATTATATGAAGTTATTATACCCTTTGGACAAGCTTTCATTAAAAGAACTTGCGTTAAAGTTAGTGGGCGTTCTTGCCCTTACCTCAGGACGGAGATGTCAAACTTTAGTTCATTTGGATATTGAATGCATGAAGAAAACACAGAATTATCATTTATTCCAACTAACGGAGCACATGAAGCAGAGTAGACCAGGAAATACGTTTGATTCCTTCTATGTAATAAAATACCAGGAACAGGAATTGTGTGTTTATATGACACTAGAACATTATCTTCAGCGAACTTTGTTACATTGTCAGCCTGGACACACAAAAATGTTGCTTTCGTATGTTAAGCCTTTTTCACCAGTTGGAACCAGCACAGTAGGTCGATGGATTAAAACACTTCTTGACTTAAGTGGCATAAACACTGCTAACTTTAAGGCACACAGCACTCGTTCCACTAGCGTAAGTAAAGCTAGTCAGACGGTTCCAGTAGATACTATTTTGAAACATGTAGGCTGGTCTGCAGAGTCAGCTTTCTGCAAATTCTATGACAAACCTGTTGTAACAAATGGTGCGTTCCAAAATGCTGTCCTGGAATAAAAAATTGTTTACTTGCAAGGATGGTTGTGTCCATAATTGTGCTTTAAAATCTCATGTTAACCCGAAGTACGTCACTGCGATTTGGTAGAATTGAAAATTAAACGAGACTTACCTGTAAGTTGAAGTTCGATGATAATTCTACTTAATCCCCAGTGGTACTGATGGTTAACATGCCCTCCCTTAATTCACCCAACCCTATTTATTCCTAACTATTATGTCCACAACCTTTGAAGTCTGACTCTCAGCGGCGCGCATGTGCATCTCATGTTAACCCTCAGTACCACTGCGGATTTGGTAGAATTATCATCGAACTTCAACTTGTAGGTAAGTCTAATTTAATTTTCAATTCTATCTCGAGTTCTGATTTTAAAATGTGATTTAACCGCATACACTTCATGGACAGAAAGAAAGGACAAAATGGGAAAAGAAAATAAATGACCTGAAACCCTTCGAATCTCACTTTGGGACAGGGCCAGTTTAGGGCTAATAATGAGGTAAAACAATTCAATAATGATGTGATTTGAAACAGGGGATGTCAACAGGTGATTGTAGTCATGATTCGGTAAAAATCAGGATCCAGGGAAGGCCCAGTTTGTCCTCGAATGGCAACATTATAAACAGGGATGAGAATTTTCCGCCGATCGGCGGATTTCCGACTTTTTCAGACCAAAATGATCGTTTTTGAGATCGATGGGTTGAGAAATTTTCCCCGGAACTTCCGGTAGTCTCCTGCATATTGATAGAAGTGAGCAAGAGCGTGCGCGCGCAACATTAAGGTCTGCATCACGCATCTTAGAATGTGTGCGTGCGAGGGAGACTGTGTGCAGTGTTGCCAGATACTGCTGACGTTTTCCATCCCAAAATATGTTCAAAACCTGCCAAAATGCACTTAAAACCACCCAATGTGGCAACAGTGCCTGTGTGCCTGTTCATGTAGCGCATGCCAGACAAAGAGCATCCTGATTGGCTTATTTTGCTGAGTAACCCAAACAGCTTTCAGTGTGGGTGGGCTTTTATCCCTTTTCTCGAGGACCGAAGTTTTCAGTTGAGTCAGTGCAGCCTACAGGATCGTCATGGCAGAGAGCGAGCGTGCGCCCCAAAAAACTAAAGCACAAAACCCACTTCACCGCAGATTACACACAATAATCTCCCTGTCTAATAATCTCCCTGTCTAATAAGGGTCAACAATAATGACAGTTTCGCGCGATGTACTGTTTGCAGCAGTGATTTCAGCATTGCCCATGGTGGCTTAAATGATTGTAAAGGACATGTTGAGGTGAGGAGTGTCATTTCGTGTGCATTATATTTAGGTCTACAACAGGCTGTCATGAAAAGACCAAACTTATTGAAGCTTTCCGTAAAGTAACAATGTGTATGAATATACATCATATATATCAAATACATGTCATATATTTGTGTATCTTTTCATAAATGAGGTTAGCTTGTCTAATGTAGCATGTTGGGGAGAATCATAGTATCATATCTATATTTCTGATAAAATTTTAGGTATGATACCGTGTATAACTCTCCTACTTGTTGCTCATTTCATAGGGGGACGGAATTGCTGGCATGTGCCATGCGGGAGCGTCTGCCCAAATTTTTTAGGCCGAGATGAACTTGTAGTTTTTGATTTAAAAAAATTTCCAATATGTAATGCCCATTGTACATGCCTGTTCTTGAATTCAAAATCACCATCTTGATCTTCAAATTGACCATATGGTATCTGTATTACATTACGCAACATCCTGTCCAGATAAAACCTAGTAGTTATTACACACAGTAGTTGAAAGGGAAGTGATAAGTGATGTTGAATGTTGCCTGCTTAATATGCAAGACCTCCTGCTACCATGATAACATCAGAAGAAAGCTTAAGAGAATTATATGATTGATAGAACTTTTTTCTGGTTTGCACTTCATTTTAAAGGATTAGAGTATTCAAAGACATGAATAGCAAAAATGCAGAAATATAATACTGTAGAGCTCGTTTATATTAAAAGGTGCATTGATTTTTTTGAAATCATCAAATGTGAATTGATTAAAAACAAGTCTCTTGTACCATATTAATCATTTTCACCTGGTAGTCCACCAAGAAGGGGAATTTTATTTCCAAACAAATTGCAACTTTTTGCTGATAAAATTAATGGTTTTGGGGTAAAAAAAAAAAAAAGTCAAAAATCATTAACCCCTGGAACCCCTAGGCCCCGCCCCCTGGGCCATGGGCCCCGCCCCGTTTTTTTCAGACTTTTTAAATATTTTTCATTCTCATCCCTGTATAAAGTGGTAAAGGCTTTACTGTCCCAACGGTTTCTGATTTGGGGTTGTGGATACACTGGTCATGGTTACTGTAATGACGGGTGATAACCTGTCAGGGTCATTATTGGTTTTACCTATAGGGGGTACTATAGATAAGCCTGGTAGGTAGAACACCAGAAGAAGAAGAAGTCAGAGTTACGAAAATGTCATGTATGTTGGAGCTGCTGTCGTTAATAAACCGAGCACAGTGAACTCACGTGGAATTGTCAATACTTAATGTCTGTAAGAGACAGTAACAGACATTACATGGTGTCAGAAGAGCCTGTGTGTCGGCGAGAGAAGCAGTATGTCGAAGTTCAACCCGCCCAGCGAATTCAAGTTCGCGAGCCCTGCAGAATGGCCGGAGTGGAAACAAAGATTTTGCCGCTTTCGGTTGGCCACGAAGCTGAACAAAGAAGATGGCGAAGTTCAAGTGAGTTCGCTGATCTATGCGATGGGCAGTGAGGCGGAGAAGATATTTAGTTCGTTTGAGTTCGCGGAAGTAGCTCAGAGGAAGAACTTTGACACCGTTATGAAAAAGTTTGATGACTACTTTATTCCAAGACGTAACATCATACATGAACGGGCATGTTTTTACCAACGTAGTCAGCAAGCCGGGGAGACGGCAGAGATGTATATAAGGACATTGTACGAGTTGGCAGAGCACTGCGAATTTGGAGATAAAAGGGACGAACATATAAGAGACCGTCTGGTGGTAGGGATTGCCGACAAAGAGCTTTCCCGCCAGCTTCAGCTCAAAGCAGACTTGACGCTGGGACACGTAATTGAAAGAGTGCGCCAAGCGGAGGAGGTAATGCGTCACATTAATCTTCAAGCCAACCGACCTGATGCACAGCTGGCCCATGTTCAAGCTTTCAGAAAGAAAGGAGGACAGTACAAGAAAAAGGCACAGCGACAAGAGTACACAGGCCAGGGAGTCCAATCAAAAGAGGAGTGTGGTAGGTGTGGAAAGCCACAACACGCTGACGAAAGACAATGCCCAGCGTTAAAGGGTAATTGCAATAAATGCCAAAAGAAAGGACATTGGGAACGAAAGTGTCGTACAAAAGCAGTGAGAGAAGTCACTAGTGAGCCGCCTGAACAATACTTTTTGGGTGCAGTCAATAGGCCAAATAATGAGGATACATGGACTGTATGCTTGCCAATAAACAATGTGACTGTAACCTTTAAGATTGACACGGGAGCAGATGCTACTGTGATCGATCAGAGGACATTCGAAAAGATGAGTCCTAAGGTGGAGTTAGGGGCTCCAGACACATGTTTCGTAAGCCCAGGGGGCGACCTCAGATGCCTTGGCAGGTTTCCCTGTACCACTAGCTATAAAGGGGCAAAGTATTCCTTTAAAGTGTATGTGATCGAGGGGACAAGCTGTTTGTTAGGCTGCAAAGAAGCAGTGAAAATGGGCATTGTGAAGAGAATGGATGAAGTCAGTGGCGTGTTTGGTTCCAGTGGCCTACTGAAAACAGAACCAGTAAAGATAGCACTATGGGAAGATGCACAGCCGTATGCAGTACATACCGCCAGGCGGATACCCCTGCCACTGGTGCCGCTGGTAAAAAAGGAACTGCAACGCATGGAGAACGAGGGCATAATCGAAAAGGTGACACAGCCAACGGAATGGTGTGCCGCCATGGTGCCGGTGTTGAAACCTAACAATAGAGAGGTCCGCATCTGTGCTGATCTCAGGAAGCTGAATAAAGCAGTGAGACGAGAGAAATACGTCATGCCCACAGTGGAGGAGATCCTACCGAGGCTCGCCGGATCAAGAGTGTTTACGTCACTAGACGCAGCTAGCGGATTCTACCAGATCCCTCTCCATGAGCAAAGCAGAATGCTCACTACTTTCATCACTCCCTTTGGGAGGTACGCCTTCCGCCGCCTCCCTTTCGGAATTACAAGCGCTCCTGAAATTTTCCAGAGAAAAATGGCGGAGACTTTGGCAGGCTTGGAGGGAGTGGAGATATTCATGGATGATGTCCTGATCCATGGAGAGACAGAGGAGATCCATGACCAACGCCTAGCAGAGGTGCTGAGGGTCATAGAGGCAGCAGGTCTCAAGCTGAATAAGGCAAAGTGCAAGTTCAAGCAGCGACAGGTCCGTTTCCTGGGCCATGTGATCGACGAGGCAGGCGTCAGGGCTGACCCGGCCAAAGTGACCGGGATTGAGAACTTTCCACAACCACAAAATGTGACTGAACTAAAAAGGTTCTTAGGAATGGTTAATTACTTAGCCAAGTTTGTTCCAGAGCTGTCAACAGTGGCACATCCACTGTATGAGCTGCTGAAGGGAGACATGGAGTGGGCGTGGGGACCTGCCCAGTGTGAGGCGTTCAGGAGCGTAAAGACTGCGCTAGCCACAGCTCCAGTTCTCACCTTCTACGACGCCAGCAAGCCCACCATGGTGTCAGCAGATGCCAGCAGCTACGGGTTGGGGGGTGTGCTGTTGCAGCAACACCAGGACCAATGGAAGCCCGTGGCCTACTGTTCCAGGCGACTGAGCGACGCAGAAAAAAGGTACGCACAAATCGAGAAGGAATGTCTGGCCAGTGTGTGGGCGTGCGAGCGCTTTGACAAATACCTATACGGACTTGATAGCTTTAGGCTAGTGACTGATCATAAACCCCTGGTACCTCTGATGAACAATAAGGACTTGGACTGTGTGCCAATCAGGTGCCAGAGGTTACTGATGAGGTTCATGCGTTTCAACGCAATAGCAGAGCATGCACCAGGCAAGACTTTAGTAGTAGCTGATGCACTCTCAAGGAGCCCTGAGCAGTGTTACGGGGATGGGGTCTGTCATGAGGAAGTGGCAGCGCACATTGACACCGTCATGAGCCAGGTTCCAGCTACACCACATAGGATGACTGAGTTAAAGCAATACACTAACAATGACAGACAGCTCCAGATGGTCATAAGCTTCATCAGGAATGGGTGGCCTGAGTATTTGGAGAGGGTACCTGAGGCAGTCAGGGACTTCTATCAAGTTAGAGGAGAGCTGTCAGAGATAGATGGGTTGGTCGTTAGGGGCAGCCGCATCGTAGTTCCCATAGAGATGCGAAAAATCATCTTAGAGAGAATACATGAGGGACACCAGGGTCTAGTTAAGTGTAGAGAAAGAGCAAACCAGTCTGTATGGTGGCCTAGAATGTCAGACGAAATAGGAACAATAGTACAGCAGTGTATGTTCTGTAGGGAACACAAAAACACACAGAGAAAGGAGCCATTAAAGCCCAGCGAGCTCCCATCTAGGCCTTGGCAGAAAATTGCTATAGATCTATGCGAGTTCAAGAAACAGAACTACTTAGTAGTATCAGACTACTACTCTAGATACCTGGAGATTTTGAATCTACCCACAACTACCAGTAAGCAGGTGGTAGATAGGCTGAAGGCCACATTCGCACGTTATGGTATTCCAGAAGTGCTGGTTAGTGATAATGGGCCCCAGCTAGCTTCGGCAGAGATGAGGGAGTTTAGTAGGGAATATGACTTCACTCACGTCACATCTAGTCCACATTACCCTCAGAGTAATGGACAGGCAGAGAGGGCAGTCCAGATAGCTAAGTCCATACTAGAACAGGACGACCCACTTTTAGCACTGATGACATACAGAGCCACACCCACCTCTTGCACAGGAGTTAGTCCAGCAGAATTGTTAATGGGCAGGAAGATTAGGACCACGTTACCCACCCTGCAGGACAATCTGAGACCAAACTGGCCTGATGAGGACGAGGTCAGACGGGCTGATGCTGCAGCCAAGCAGAAACAAGCCTTCTACTATAACCGCAGGAATGGAGTGAGGATGCTACCAACGCTGAACCCGGGGGACACCGTTCTCACAAAGTTGGATGGACAGAAACAGTGGACAATGCCTGCTGTTGTTCAGAGCTCCTGCTCTACTCCGAGGTCCTACATAGTGGAGACAGCCCAAGGTGTGCGCTATAGAAGAAACAGGCGCCATCTGCAATCCACGCCTGAGTTGCTCACACCTGGTGGTGAAAGCCATGACCAGGGCGTTCCTGAGACTGGGAACACTCAGAGTGCACAAGTGATAGAGACACAACACACTCACACACACACACCCGACACGGTGACTATCACTCGCTCTGGAAGGGTGAGCCGAGCCCCAGACAAACTGGATTGGTGATTAAGGGTTAATCAGGGGTGGCAGAGAGGAAAAAAAAAAAAAAAAAAGGGGGAAGGGTGAAGGAAACAGCAGGGATATGGAAAAAAAAGAAAAGAAAAAATGTTGAAACCAATGTTACTTGAGACATGTTGAATGTTGATTTATTGTTTTGTTAAGAAAAGTACACAGGGCAATGAAAAGTAAAGAAATGTTTAAGTTGTGTTAAAGAAGGAACAGAAAAGAAAAAGAATGTATTCTGAGTTAAGAAAATTGAGGTCTGAAGACAAGTAAGACAATTGTTATAAAAAGAAATAAGTTAATGTGTGTGAAGTTTACACTGAAGTTTAGGTTAACAGTGAAGTGCAACATCTTTGTGGGGGAGATGTAATGACGGGTGATAACCTGTCAGGGTCATTATTGGTTTTACCTATAGGGGGTACTATAGATAAGCCTGGTAGGTAGAACACCAGAAGAAGAAGAAGTCAGAGTTACGAAAATGTCATGTATGTTGGAGCTGCTGTCGTTAATAAACCGAGCACAGTGAACTCACGTGGAATTGTCAATACTTAATGTCTGTAAGAGACAGTAACAGACATTACAGTTACATCTTTTTTAAAAGTATTTGGTCTCTTAATATTATTCTGGTCGTTCTAGTGACTCCATAGTTAATGTGATGCTCCACCATGTGGGTACTCTGCTCGAGACACCTGTATGAACCTGAAGGGAATCGACTACATACACATCCGCTTTAAATGAATAAAGAAGGCCACTCTTTAGTCATAACATGGCTGCAGAAAGAAGCCGCTCCAGTCACCTGATCAGCAAAACTTGATAAAAGAAGAAGGATTTGTGAATGAAAACGGACAACGTACAGGCAGCCCCAGAAATACCACCAGCTGATTTGGGCAGCAAAATTGTGATTAAAATCAAGAAAAGCAGCCGAGAAACAGCAGCAAGTCTTGATCTCAATGAGGATTAGCAGATACAACTAGATGAGATACAATTAAAATCAGGACCATGGAGCATGGGGACAGAGGAAGACTAACGCAGCAGAAACCATTCAGCAGCCTCAAGAAGAAGAAAATAAAGGTGACATCTGCAAAAGAAACACAGCAGCTTCTGGAGAAACATCTTATTTTCAGATGAATCCAAACTGAACTTGGATGGATGTAGTGGTCGAGTGTTTGTGTGGAGAAAGCCAGGAGAAGAATTCCAATCAAACTGCACTAAGGTACTATAAAGCACGGAGGAGGCTGGGGCTGTTTCTCCTACAGCGCTGTTGGTGAGCTTGTGTTCAATAACGGCGTCATGAACTTTCAGAAATCTGCAGAGAAATGATTCAACCAACAGAAGTGGATTTTTCAGAAGGATAATGAACCAAAGCAGATGGCTGACAGCGATAAACATGTCTCTGCCAACTGTACTGAACACAGTTGTATACAATTATACACAAAATATACAGATAAAAAAGGAAAACAAGTTTCCTGTAACTTGTTTAAATGATCAATAAAACATCATCTTTTTATCATGTAAACCTTTATCTTTCTGGCTGCTGAGTCATTAATATTGCGATGTTCTCTTCTGCATTTCCTGGACAGAAAGTTTCTTCCTGAATTCGACAAGAAAGAGGAGGGAATGTGTGAATTAGTGAAGGTCGGAAGTGTGTTGTGATGGAGAAAACAAAAGAGATGGATTGTGTTTGTGTTCAAACCCTTTAGATGAAGAGAGTTGGACTTCCAGATTTTTCTGAATCAGGGGCGATTTCTCAGAGACAACAAGGGAAGCCAAGCTTCCCCTAAAATTCTCTCCGCAAACTGCGGCATCTATGACGTTGAATTCTCATTAAAACAATAACTTGCATAACATAATGTATGCCCAAGATTGTATTTACGTTCATAACTATCCTGTAACTTATTTGAGTGATGTCTGACGAACTTGCAGTTCGCTACGAGAATCACCTTTACTGCCAGGCTGTAACCAGGGTTGCCAGATACTGCTGATGTTTTCCAGCCAAAATATGTTCAAAACCCTCCAAAATGCACTTAAAACCGCCCAATCTGGCAACACTGTCTGTAACCTTTCTTATTTCAATGGGCTCTATGGCTGGCAGCCGGGTATCCGTTGCAGTCTACGAGACGGCTCTGAACAGCCAATTTCGGTTAGTTGTTATTGGTTAAAATCGACAAAATCGTCACTTCCAGGGAAGCCGGGCTTCTCTGGGACTAACGAGACAGTGGGAGGGGCAAGAAGCCAGGCTGATGAAGGATTATTGGAGGTAGTGTTTGAAAGACATGAGGAGGGTGGGCTCTGTACTTCGGCGTCGGCGAGGAACACGGAAGCATGATCAGTCCCTAGCGGATGTCGAGAAAGTGTAGTCGTGTGCCAAAGTGCTGTCCGAATTTCTTTTCATATAAACGTTTCTTCTCATTGATGTCTCTGTACATTACTCTGTAAATAAATGTAAATATTACTCATTGTGCTCTGTTAACTTTCATCCATTCTATCAGTTTGATCATTCGTGAATTCACTCGTTTATTTCATTTGTAGTTCAATCTGGTTGTAGGCTCGCTTGAGCCTTATTGGGATCTGCAGTGCTAGCTGCTAACAGAAATTGAAGTCTCTGGAAAGCACAACCAGCTGGTATGACAGGGTCACAGACCATTTTCTGGAAAAGGAGCGGAGGGCAGAATTTGTGTATCAATAGTGTGCATCATATAATGTTCATGAATCTGAAGTGTGTTTATTCAGTAATGTTAAGAGAATGGTGGGCTCTGTGTTATAGGTTATACCTGGGTATAATATTCAAGGTTCTGTGTGTTGCATAGCCTACCTGGTTATGAACTTCCAGACTGTGTTGCAGAAGATGTTCAAGGATGTGTTGCACAGCTGGGTGTTGTGTTAAAGACTCTGTGTTGCATATCAGGGTATGATGTTCAAGGCTCTTTGTTGAATAGCCAGTGATTTTTGGATGTTTGATATTTTTGATTAAGGATATGAGGCACTAGCCTGGCAAGCCAGACTATAACATGAAATGTACAAGCAAAAATACTTTCTGCCACTGGGTAGGGTTGTCTAGTTCACTGTGCTAATGAGGCACACGTTTCTAGGCTTTGACATCCAGCCTACAGGTTTTACGATGAATGCGTAAAATGGGCTTCCCCTGTTTTAAAAACCAGCAGCCGCCACTGTTCTGAATGTGTGTTGTTTTTTTTTTTTGTTTGTTTTTTTAAATGGTTTTTTTTGGACATTTTAGTGGAGTCCACTGAATCAACTTTCATAAAATGTCATGAAATTAATCCTAATCAGTGCGGCTACATGGGTTATATTTCTGCACTGAAAGGAGATGAAATGGTTAATAGAGGAGCGTTCATGACCTCTCTGTGCTCCCCCTCTTCCGAGCTCTCTCTCTTTCTCACACAGGACCAGGAAGTGACTCGTCATTTCAGAGAAAACAAAACTGATCTCTCTCTCTCTCTTTTGGTGTGAGTTCAGGAAAATGGCCGAGGCCAGTATTTCAGTAGATCAGCTTTCTGTGGACCAGTTCATGTGTCCAGTGTGTCTGGATCTCCTGAAGGATCCGGTGGCTATCTCCTGTGGTCACAGTTTCTGTAAGGCGTGTATTAATGGCTGCTGGGATCAGGAGGATCAGAAGGGCGTCTACAGCTGTCCTCAGTGCAGAGACACTTTCACTACAAGGCCTGTTCTACGCAGAAACAACATGCTGGCTGAAGTGGTGGAGAAACTGAAGAAGACTGAAGATCTGAAAAAGAGACTCGAGGAATTCTGTGAGGAGGAATTCAACAAAATCCCTCCACATGGTAAGAGGAGCTGTTCCTGCTGGAGAAACACAGTGATGTGTTATTTCTTAGCGATGCTCCTGCTTTCTTTTCTGCAGACACTTTATTCACCCGACACTTTGAACTAAAACACTGATTTAAAATGAATAAACTGACTGGATCACTTTAAACTCTTTCCATCTTTTACACAAACTCATGTTTCTGTTTTTCTCTCCACAGCTGCAGCAGTTCAGATCATTTCAGAACCAGAACCACAGAGCAGAGAAGAGTTTCTGAAATGTACAGCTAACACACACACACTTCTAGTCCTGTTACGATGATAAATTTTATTGGATGATATATTGTCTCAGAAATTATTGTGATAAACGATATTATTGTTGATTGTCTTTTCAAGACCATTTTATGCCACTAGTAAAATAATAATGATCATGCAAATACACCCTTTCATAGAACAGTAAACTTTTTAATTAAGTCAACTTATTCAATTCAACAGTGGAACGTAAACAATAAATATAAATAAATAAGCTAAAGAAATAAAACAATCAAACAAAACCACTCACAACAAAAACAATAAATAAAATACAATTTATGGCTCTTAAAAATTGCACTGAAGTGAATATTAACTTGGCACAGGGTAATAAAAAGACATTCTTTTCTTCACAGGCAACATTCTGCCAATCCAGTTTCTCAAAGATTAGTACCCAGATCAACAAAAAGTGCAAAGTAACAACGTATTGCCACTGCGTTCCATGAGGCTGGCAGGGGGAGTCGCTCTCTTTTGTGGGATATTTAACTAGTTTTAGAATGCTAGTTTAAGCTGATATGTGATTGATCTAATGGTAAAACAGCACGAGGGCTCGAGAACTTTGACAGGTTACAATTTTACTTGGAAACAGGATGTATCTGAATTCTGATTGGTTGTTATATTATTGCCCTTTTGTTGTGTTCTTGAGCCCAGAGTGGGGGGAGGGGGGAGTGACAGGGTTCTACAGAGAAAAGTTTTCACTGCAACCGAACTGCTGTTTTCGTGACCACGCCCCCAGCGCGGATATTCATGTTCACATTGTTCAGTTTGTTTTTCTCTTTTATTTTAGATTTCTGTTATCTGACTCTGGATCCCAACACGGCACATCGTCTCCTCATTCTGTCTAAGAAGAACAGAGCGGTGAGATGGAGTGAGAGAGAGCAGCGTTACTCTGATCATCCAGAGAGATTTGATTCCTGGTGGCAGGTGTTGTGTAAGGAGAGTGTGTGTGGACGCTGTTACTGGGAGGTGGAGTGGAGCGGTAATGGTGGTGTGTCCATATCAGTCTCATATAAAGACATCAGCAGGAAAGGACGGGGTAATGAGTGTCGTTTTGGATTCAACAATCAGTCCTGGAGACTGGGTTGTTTTTCTTCTTCTCTCTCTTTCTGTCACAACAGCATTGAGACTGATCTCAGAGTTCCATCAGCCTCCAGAATAGGAGTGTATGTGGATTACAGTGCAGGAACTCTGTCCTTCTACAGCGTCTCTGACACGATGAAGCTCCTCCACAGAGTCCACACCACATTCACTCAGCCTCTATACGCTGGGTTTGGGGTCTACTGGAGTTCTACAGTGAGATTGTGTGATCCAGAATAAAAGTGTGTGTAGTGTTTTCTGTAAAATTCCTGCACGTTGCCACGCTGTTGCTCAGTCGTCTGTTTCACTAGAACACAATCCAGCTGCACAAAAACACTCATTTTAATATTTAAATTAAAACAGATGAATAATTTAAAATAATTAAAAAGGAAATGTTAAAAATTAACTGGCAGACAAGAAACTTGTCAAGTTTAAAAAGAAAATGATCTCATGACCTTCGCATTATAAAGTTCTGTTTGTTTCATATTAAGCAGTGTCTCATTAAATAACTAATAAACAGTAATAAAGCCAGAACAGAACAACATTTTAAACCTGTTCAGGTCACACTATATAAAAATAAAACATCACTTTTGGAATGAATTTGATTTTTCTGCTTGTGTTCTAAGATGTAAAATCCACATTCACTTTTTCCAAGTCTGAAGTTGTTTCTAAACCCTGAGATTTGATTGTAAAACATTGAACAATATTTAAACTCCATTAGAACATACAGTACATGATCGGTTCACGCTGCCGATGTCGTGTTCATCCCATATTCAGCCTGGATGATGATTGGCCCGCAGATAGAACCTTATAAATCCAGGTTTATCTGTGAGTTTGGGATTTTTATTCAAATATTACAATCAAAGCTTTGCAGAATAAAAGATAAGAGCACAAGAGAATAATGTTTCCCCCAGTGATGGAGTTTCTGTGCTGAACTCATTTTCAGACAGAAGCAAATTCAACCTTTTCCTGAGAGTTTCAGCAGCTGGATAAATATTGTTCAGTATTTTAAACTGAATTTCTTTCACTGTCGGTGAAATTGGCCATCTAAGATAACTAGTGTGTATTTGTTAGCGTTCCTCCATTCAATTATTCTTTTATTTTTTTAAATCAAGGAATAGCTTCCATTTTAAAACATTTCTAATTCCTTTGTTATAAGATTTTTCACCAATTTCCACTTCACCTATTTTCAGTTCAGGTAGTTTGACCGACACCTTTGAATATTCAAGGGTATTTTTTATCATGAATCTTAAGGGAGCTGGAATAGCTCTACAAATTTGATTAAATTCTCTATAGACACATTTTAAATGAAACTCTTCTACAAATGAAGTAAATTGCATTAAATGTCCATTTTCATCCATTAGATCAGTAATATCTAAAACTTTATCATTCCATTCTTGTTTAAATAAAGTCTTCCTATTAATAGTAATGGTTCTGTTATTCCACAAGGTTAAGTATGCTCGAATTTGTGTACATTAAATAAAGAATTTTGGTGAAATTGGGCAGCCTTGTCTGATTCCATGTAAAATCTTAAATTGAATAATTGATTGGTAATCAATCATATCTAGAATCAGTCGGACGTGGTTTTGAATATATCTTCCCTTCATGAAGGCTGATTGATATTCGTCTACAAGTTTTACAAGTCCATGCTTTAGACGATTAGCAGATACTAAGACAATTAATTTATAATCATTGCACAGTAAGGTTATAGGTCTCCAATTGTCTAGCAACATGTCATCTCATCTCATTATCTCTAGCTGCTTTATCCTGTTCTACAGGGTCGCAGGCAAGCTGGAGCCTATCCCAGCTGACTATGGGCGAAAGGCGGGGTACACCCTGGACAAGTCGCCAGGTCATCACAGGGCTGACACATAGACACAGACAACCATTCACACTCACATTCACACCTACGGTCAATTTAGAGTCACCAGTTAACCTAACCTGCATGTCTTTGGACTGTGGGGGAAACCGGAGCACCCAGAGGAAACCCACGCGGACACGGGGAGAACATGCAAACTCCACACAGAAAGGCCCCCACCGGCCACGGGGCTTGAACCCGGACCTTCTTGCTGTGAGGTGACAGCGCTAACCACTACACCACCATGGTGCCCTGTCTCGCAACAAGAAGTCTTTTTTGGGTTTTGGTAGCAAGGTTATTAAGCCTGTCTTCATCGTCAGGGATAAACATCCTTTGTGAATGCATTCTAAAAATGCTGCATATAATAATTTTTTTAATATCCACCCAAAAGTATTTTAAAAATTCAGATGTTAAGCCATCGATTCCTGGTCTCGTCTCGTCTCGTCTTCTTCCGCTTATCCAGGACCGGGTCGCGGAGGCAGCAGTCTAAGCATGGAAGCCCCAACTTCCCTTTCCCCAGACACCTCGGCCAGCTCCTCGGGAAGAACACCGAGGCGTTCCCAGGCCAGCCGAGAGACATAGTCCCTCCAGCGTGTCCTGGGTCTTCCCCGGGGCCTCCTCCCGGGGGGACATGCCTGGAACACCTCCCCAGGGAGGCGTCCAGGAGGCATCCGAAAAAGATGCCCGAGCCACCTCAGCTGGTTCCTCTTGATGTGGAGGAGCAGCGGCTCTACTCCGAGCTCCTCCCGAGTGACTGTGCTTCTCACCCTATCTCTAAGGGAGCGCCCAGCCACCCTGCGAAGGAAACTCATTTCAGCCGCTTGTATCCGCGATCTTGTTCTTTCTGTCATTACCCAAAGCTCATGACCCTAGGTGAGAGTCGGAACGTAGATCGACCGGTAAATTGAGAGCTTCGCCTTTTGGCTCAGCTCCTTCTTCACCACGACGGACCGGTAAAGCGACCGCATCACTGCGGAGGCTGCACCGATCCGCCTGTCGATCTCACGCTCCATCCTTCCCTCACTCGTGAACAATATCCCGAGATACTTAAACTCCTCCACTTGAGGCAGGACTTCTCCACCAACCTGGAGAGGGCAAGCCACCCTTTTCCGGTCGAGAACCATGGCCTCGGACTTGGAGGTGCTGATTCTCATCCCAGCCGCTTCACACTCGACTGCAAACCGCCCCAGTGCATGCTGAAGGTCCTGGTTTGAAGAAGCCAACAGGACAACATCATCCGCAAAAAGCAGAGATGAAATCCTGTGGTTCCCAAACAGGATTCCTTCCGGCCCCTGGCTGCGCCTAGAAATTCTGTCCATAAAAATTATGAACAGAACCGGTGACAAAGGGCAGCCCTGCCGGAGTCCAACATGCACTGGGAACAGGTCTGACTTACTGCCGGCAATGCGAACCAGACTCCTGCTCCGTTTGTACAGGGACCGGACAGCCCTTAACAAAGAGCCCCGAACCCCATACTCCCGAAGCACCCCCCACAGAATACCACAGGGGACACGGTCGAATGCCTTCTCCAGATCCACAAAGCACATGTGGACTGGTTGGGCAAACTCCCATGAACCCTCGAGCACCCTATGAAGGGTATAGAGCTGGTCCAGTGTTCCGCGACCAGGACAAAAACCGCATTGTTCCTCCTGGATCCGAGGTTCGACTATTGGTCGAATTCTCCTCTCCAGTACCCTGGAGTAAACTTTCCCTGGGAGGCTGAGAAGTGTGATTCCCCTATAATTGGAGCACACTCTCCGGTCCCCTTTCTTAAAAAGAGGGACCACCACCCCAGTCTGCCACTCCAGAGGCACTGTCCCCGACCGCCACGCGATGTTGCAGAGGCGTGTCAACCAAGACAGCCCCACAACATCCAGAGACTTGAGATACTCATGGCGGATCTCATCCACCCCCGGTGCCTTGCCACCGAGGAGCTTGCAAACCACCTCAGTGACTTCAGCTTGGGTAATGGACGAGTCCACCTCTGAGTCATCAGCCTCAGTCTCCTCAGTGGAAGACATGACGGTGGGATTGAGGAGATCCTCAAAGTATTCCTTCCACCACCCGACAATGTCCCCAGTCGAGGTCAACAGCTCCCCACCCACACTGTAAACAGTGTTGGCAGAGTACTGCTTCCCCCTCCTGAGGCGCCGGACGGTTTGCCAGAATTTCTTCGAGGCCGACCGATAGTCCTTCTCCATGGCCTCCCCGAACTCCTCCCAGTTCCGAGTTTTTGCCTCTGCAACTGCCCGAGCTGCAGCACGCCTGGCCTGCCGATACCCGTCGGCTGCCTCAGGAGTCCCGGAGGTCCCTCCTAGAACTGCCACCTTATTGTGGTGGAGGGGTTTGTGTGCTTGAATGATCCTAGGAGCTATGTTGTCGGGGGCATTATGCCCCTGTTAGGGTTTCCCAAGGCAGACAGGTCCTAGGTGACAGTCCAGACCAAGAGCAGTTCACCAAAAAAACCCCTATGGAGAAAAAATCCAGGACCGTGACGTCGCCTGGTAGGATGCAGCCGGGGCCCCACCCTGGAGCCAGGCCCGGGGTTGGGGCTCGTATGCGAGCACTTGGTGGCCGGGCCTTTGCCCATGGGGCCCGGTCGGGCTCAACCCGAAGAGGTGACGTGGGCCCGACCTCCTGTGGGTTCACCACCCACAGAGGTAGCGGTAGGGGTTTGGTGCAGTGTGGATTGCGTGGCAGTCGAAGGCAGGGGCCTCGACGACCTGATCCCCGGACACAGTGGCTAGCTGTTGGGACATGGAATGTCGATTCCTGGTGATTTACCATTTTTCGTTTGGTTTAATGCAATTTCAATTTCTGTTATAGTTCATTCCTCATCAAGTGTATGTTTGTCTTCATCCATTTCTTTGATGTCATCATTGATGGGATAAAATAAGACCTCACATTCTGATTTATTAAATTCAAGTTACAATAAAAGAGCCAAATTTCATCCTGTACTCATTTCTGATCCCCTCCTAGAACTGCCACCTTATTGTGGTGGAGGGGTTTGTGTGCTTGAATGATCCTTTGAGCTATGTTGTCGGGGGCATTATGCCCCTGTCAGGGTTTCCCAAGGCAGACAGGTCCTAGGTGACAGGCCAGACCAAGAGCAGTTCACCAAAACCCCTAATGGAGCAACAACCAAGGACCAAGACGTCGCCCGGTATGGCGCAGCCAGGGCCCCACCCTGGAGCCAAGCCCGGGGTTGGGGCTCGCATGCGAGTGCTTGGTGGCCGGGCCTTTGCCCATGGGGCCCGGCCGGGCTCAGCCTGAAGAGTTGATGTGGGCCCGACCTCCTGTGGGTTCACCACCCACAGAGGTAGCGGTAAGGGGCTGGTGCAGTGTGGATTGGGTGGCAGTCGAAGGCAGGGGCCTCGACGACCTGATCCCTGGACACAGCGGCTAGCTGTTGGGACATGGAATGTCACTTCGCTGGGGGGGAAAGAGCCTGAGCTTGTGCGCGAGGTTGAGAGGTACTGGCTAGAGATAGTCAGGCTCACCTCCACGCACAGCTTGGGCTCTGGAACCCAGCTCCTTGAGAGGGGCTGGACTCTCCACTTCTCTGGAGTCACCCATGCTGAGCAGCGGAGGGCTGGTGTGGGCTTGCTTATAGCTCCCCTGCTCAGCCGCCATGTGTTGGAGTTTACCCCAGTGAACGAGAGGGTCGCCTCTCTGCGCCTTCGGATTGGGGAGAGGGCTCTTGCTGTTGTTTGTGCCTACGGGCCGAATAGCAGTGTAGAGTATCTGGCCTTCTTGGAGTCCCTGGGAGAGGTACTGAGGGGTGCTCAGACTGGGGACTCCATTGTGCTACTGGGGGACTTCAATGCTCACGTGGGTGACGACAGTGACACCTGGAAGGGCATGGTTGGGAGGAACGGCCTCCCCGATCTGAACCCGAGTGGTGTTTTGTTATTGGACTTCTGTGCTAGTCACAGTTTGTCCGTAACAAACACCATGTTCAAGCATAGGGGTGTCCATAAGTGCACGTGGCACCAGGACACCTTAGGTTGGAGGTCGATGATAGACTTCGTTGTCGTTTCATCTGATCTCCGGCCCTATGTCTTGGACACTCGGGTGAAGAGAGGGGCTGAGGTGTCAACTGATCACCACCTGGTGGTGAGTTGGATCCGCTGGCGGTGGAGGAAGCTGGACAGACCTGGCAGGCCCAAATGTATGGTGAGGGTCTGCTGGGAACGTCTGGCCGAGCACTCTTTTGGGGAGGTCTTTAACTCCCACCTCCGGGAGAGCTTTTCCCAGCTTCCGGGGGAGAGGGGGGGACATTGAGTCTGAGTGGACCATGTTCTTTACCTCCATTGTGGACGTGGCTGTTCAGAGCTGTGGCCGCAAGGTCTCCGGTGCCTGTCGTGGCGGCAATCCCCGAACCCGGTGGTGGACACCGGAAGTAAGGGATGCCGTCAAGCTGAAGAAGGAGTCCTATCGGGCCATGTTGACCTCCAGGACTCCTGAGGCAGCTGATGGGTATCGGCAGGCCAGGCGTGCTGCAGCTCGGGCAGTTGCGGAGGCAAAAACTCGGAACTGGGAGGAGTTCGGGGAGGCCATGGAGAAGGACTATCGGTCGGCCTCGAAGAATTTCTGGCAAACCGTCTGGCACCTCAGGAGGGGGAAGCAGTACTCTACCAACACTGTTTACAGTGCGGGAGGGGGAGCTGTTGACCTCGACTGGGGACATTGTCGGGCGGTGGAAGGAATACTTTGAGGATCTCCTCAATCCCACCGTCATGTCTTCCACTGAGGAGACTGAGGCTGATGACTCAGAGGTGGACTCATCCATTACCCAAGCCGAAGTCACTGAGGTGGTTTGCAAGCTCCTCGGTGGCAAGGCACCGGGGGTGGATGAGATCCGCCCTGAGTATCTCAAGTTTCTGGATGTTGTGGGGCTGTCTTGGTTGACACGCCTCTGCAACATCGCGTGGCGGTCGGGGACAGTGCCTATGGAGTGGCAGACTGGGGTGGTGGTCCCTCTTTTTAAGAAAGGGGACCGGAGAGTGTGCTCCAATTACAGGGGAATCACACTTCTCAGCCTCCCAGGGAAGGTTTACTCCAGGATACTGGAGAGGAGAATTCGACTCATAGTTGAACCTCGGATCCAGGAGGAACAATGCGGTTTTTGTCCTGGTCGCCGAACACTGGACCAGCTCTATACCCTTCATAGGGTGCTCAAGGGTTCATGGGAGTTTGCCCAACCAGTCCACATGTGCTTTGTGGATCTGGAGAAGGCATTCGACTGTGTCCCCCATGGTATTCTGTGGGGGGTGCTTCGGGAGTATGGGGTTCGGGGCCCTTTGCTAAGGGCTGTCCGGTCCCTGTACGAACGGAGCAAGAGTCTGGTTTGCATTGCCGGCAGTAAGTCAGACCTCCAACATGCACTGGGGCGGTTTTCAGTCGAGTGTGAAGCGGCTGGGATGAGAATCAGCACCTCCAAGTCCGAGGCCATTGTTCTTGACCGGAAAAGGGTGGCTTGCCCTCTCCAGGTTGGTGGAGAAGTTCTGCCTCAAGTGGAGGAGTTTAAGTATCTCGGGATCTTGTTTACGAGTGAGGGAAGGATGGAGCGTGAGATCGACAGGCAGATTGGTGCAGCCTCCGCAGTGATGCGGTCGCTTTACCGGTCCGTCATGGTGAAGAAGGAGCTGAGCCAAAAGGCGAAGCTCTCAATTTACCGGTCGATCTACGTTCCGACTCTCACCTATGGTCATGAGCTTTGGGTAACGACCGAAAGAACAAGATCGCGGATACAAGCGGCCGAAATGACTTTTCTTCGCAGGGTGGCTGGGCGCTCCTTTAGAGATAGGGTGAGATGCACAGTCACTCAGGAGGAGCTCGGAGTAGAGCTGCTGCTCCTCCACATCAAGAGGAATCAGCTGAGGTGGCTCGGGCATCTTTTTTGGATGCCTCCTGGACGCCTCCCTGGGGAGGTGTTCCAGGCATGTCCCCCTGGGAGGAGGCCCCAGGGAAGACCCAGGACACGCTGGAGGGACTATGTCTCTCGGCTGGCCTGGGAACGCCTTGGTGTTCTTCCCGAGGAGCTGGCCGAGGTGTCTGGGGAAAGGGAAGTTTGGGCTTCCACGCTTAGAGTGCTGCCTCCGCGACCCGGTCCCAGATAAAGTGGAAGAAGACGAGACAAGAAGAGACTCATTTCTGATCTTCTATGATATTATCATTGGTCATAAGCTTACTCATTTTTTTCTTAGTTTGTCTTTGTTTTTCAAGTCCGAAGAAATACGATTAATTTTTTTCACCCTGTTCGTTCCATCCAGCTCTTGATTGAGTGGAAACTCCATTTGCCTTTATTGTGTACCTTTCGTCTAGTTGAGACTGCAGCGACTGTAATTCTGAAATGTTTTCGAAGGATAGTCAAGTTTATTTGTATAGCGCTTTTAACAATAAACATTGTCGCAAAGCAGCTTTACAGAATTTGAACGACTTAAAACATGAGCTAATTTGATCCCTAATCTATCCCCAGTGAGCAAGCCTGTGGCGACGGTGGCAAGGAAAAACTCCCTCAGACGACATGAGGAAGAAACCTCGAGAGGAACCAGACTCAAAAGGGAACCCATCCTCACTTGGGCAACAACAGACAGCCTGACTATAATATTAACAGTTTTAACATGAGGACAGTTTCGTTGATGTTATAACTCTTCATTGATGGAAACTTCAGTGAAAAACTGTTCATGATAACTGCAGTCCTAAAGTTAGCAAGACAACTGTAGTCCTCAGCCATAAAAGCATTACTGTAAGAGTCCAGAGCATCCTCCAGGTATAACCCTCAATTATCCTCATGGGGCCGTCCTTCACAGGAGGATAAATCTCCGACCAGACACAGGGCACCAGGATGGATCAAGCAGGTCCGAGGGGCAGAAGAGGTCAGCATCTCAATCCCAGGACCAACATGTAACTCAGAGGGACAGATGGGGGGGGAGAGAAAGAAAACACATGTTGTTAGGTATGCCCTAAAAATGACAAGTATTAAATCTGTGTGGTAGGCTCGGATAGTTGTGTGTTATTTACTAATGTATTAATTTTATCAATCAGATCCTTTTGTTCTTGTCTCCTTATACGTGAAAGTTTTTTACCCATGCCAATTGCTATTTGTTTGACATTAAACTTAAATCATTCCCATTTACTCCTATCAGACATGTCTAACTCTTCAACCTCCAAAGTAAGAGACTTCACCTGATCACAAAATTCACCGTTCTAATAAGTCGTGATTAAATGTCCAGATATTAGGAAGGATCTTATGTTGCTTAGACGTGAATAGGTTTAGACTAATCGTACAATGGTCTGTGAGCGGAGAGGCTGAAATTTCACAATCTAAAATATCATTATACAGCTCACAAGAGATAAGCCAGTAATCTAGTCTCGAACACTGACCGTTTCCTGCAGCATTAAACCTTGTATATTGAATACAAGTTGGGTTTGATGACCTCCAAAAATCAATTACATTCGTTGTTGTTCATAAATTCAGTATAATGTGGCTGTAAATAGGTTGTGGATTCTTGTGAGGTATTCGATCTCACCATGAATCAGGGGCTATGTTAAAGTCTCTGCCCATTATCACTTTTTCTGAAGTACATGATGTTTTCCATTCGTTAACAAGTTTACTTCATTCCTCTGTTATGATTTTGGGTACAAATAAGGCCCTGTCCACACGGCAACGGATTCAGGTGACTCCGATACAATTGCTTATCGTTTAGGCCTGGCGTCCACACGGCACCGGCGTTTTGGGTGCCCAAAACGCAATCTTTTTGAGAACGGGTTCCAGAGTGGAAACATCTGGCAACGTTGCCGTTGTGAAGTCGTCTGGATGAGTAGAACGGATTTGTTTACGATGATGTCACAACCACATGACTGTGAGTGCTTCACGCCGGGTAGAAGTGTAACGAATATCACCAGGAAAAAGCCTTACAGAGCACTAGTGAGAGTGAAACACGAGCTTGGATATTATTATTATTATTATTATGTTCAGTGTTAGTTCACAGTAGTAATGCAAGAAGCAGAATAGTGACAGTAATAGTGAAGCAAAAACATGTAATTGTACAAACACTGCAGCTCTACAGCAAAATATTCATTTATGAAATGGTCTGATTCTTAACACCAGTAGTGCAAATGGTCTTCTCATTGCGATGCGATGCGAGTTGTCAACAAATCCTATAACTTGGTTCATGAAACGCGCTTACAAAATATTTTCACTGTGAATATTTATTGTGTAATGGTGCAATCCCACCAGCAAAAATAGGGAAAAAAAAGGAGCGATCTCACCTCTTCAGATGTTGATTTAAGTCCGACAATACATTCCTCAAAAAGGGCGTAGAGGAGCAAATTAATCCAATTTATTCCGGACCATTAAAGACGCCGCCTTCCACGTAGAATCATACGTCATCCTTGCCGCCATATTGGATAGGTCAAAGCGGAGAATAAAGATTCATGTGCTGCCTTTAACTGTACCAACAGGTTTACCGTCCAAACGCGATCACATGGGATTACCTTTCACAGGTGAGAAACAAATTAATCCATCAACGTGTAGTATTCAATTTATTCCGGACCATTAAAGACGCCGCCTTCCGCGTAGAATCATACGTCATCCTCGCCGCCATATTGGATAGGTCAAAGCGGAGAATAAAGATTAGCTGAGTTTAACTGTACCAACAGGTTTGCCGTCCAAACGAGATCACATGGGATTACCTTTCACAGGTGAGACTGGAAAAATACTTTTCATTGTATCTGATCATTATAATGTAATTTTACAAACAGATTTTCCTGACTTTGTGGCTAATATGAAGTGTCGCACATTATGCGCATGCGTCCTTACTTCTTCTATTGTTATGGTGTCTCCGAAGGGACCGTCTTACAGCGCCCCTAGAGGTGTGGCATGTGTATTGCATCGTTTTCAGCAAGCGTTGCATTGCCATATGGACCTGATATTTTACTGACTGTTGCCCATTTGGACGCGATATATTTTTAAATAACATCTCGTTGCCGTTGTCGTGTGGATGTAGCCTAAGGTTCATTTGGTTGTGCTAAGAACTGTCATATTGGTGAATTGCTCCTAGAGGGAACAAAAGAGTTAACCTGTTGTAATAATAGGATTAAATAGGTGCAGTTCAATAACCACTTAACGTTAAAGATAATCGTTTACAGACCGGTCTAAAACATAGAAATCAGATTAAAATTCAAAAGGAGAGAGAGAAAGAACTTTATAAATTCATCCATCTTAGATAGATTATCTAACTGAATTATACTTCATTTCAGTGAGACAACACAGGAAATTTGCCTGAGTAAAATTTACTCAAATTGAAGAAAATTTTACTCTGCGTCAGATAACATTTGGTCCCTCTCTAAAAAGAGTAAAAGTTACTCTTTTGGTAGAGCTGTTTTTCTAGAGTCAATTCTGCTCAATTTAGTGTTAATATTTTACTCTTTGTGGTGCTATTTGACTCAGAGTGTCTTAAAATTAACTCTTGTGCCATTTTACTCAGTTCAGAGTTATAATCAACTCTATTGTGAGAAACAGTAAATTTACTCTGCCAAAATTTTCCTCACCCTTGGAGAGGTTTCTGATCAGTTAAGAGTCAAAACTAACTAACCAGAGTAACTCTTCAGAATTGCTGTTACATTGAATTTACTGACATTTTGCCACCTAATAAAATAATGTATAATAACTAACAGACTTTACTAAATAAAAATCAACAAACTGTATACCCATGACTCAGTTTATTTCCCAGGCACTTGTTTTCTTTTTTACAAATCATCCATGATGACATGGAGAAAAAAAAAAACATTAAAATAGTAAAAGTATTATAAAACACCACAATACAACAAAATTGAATACAAGGAAAAGAGTTTAAGAAAATTGGAGAAAAGCAAGAGAGTTACAAAAAGATGAAGAGAAGTGCACAGAAGGACTGAAAGAAATTCACCGCTTGCTGGCGTGGGGTGAATTTGTGCAACCTACGGCCTTTGTGTCGGGCCCCCCCGGACGGTTACTACCGTGGATCCGCCGATTTCTGCCAAGTTTGGGCTCGTCAATGCTAGGTTGCTAGTGAACAAAACTTTCATCCTGAAGGATTTCCTTACTTCCCGGGGACTGGATTTTCTCTGTGTGACTGAGACGTGGCTAGCTGTTGGTGAGTCCAGCGCCCTCACAGAACTTTTATCTGGGGATTGCTGCTATTTTAACTCCCCACGGACCTTGGGCCGAGGAGGAGGAATAGCGACCATTTATAAAAGTCATTATAAATGTAAGCAACTGTCTCTGTCATCTTCTTTTACCAGCTTTGAGATGAGTTTATTTGAACTGGCTCGCCCTCACACAGTGTTGTGTGCAGTGGTCTACAGACCTCCCAAATACAATAAGGACTTTATAAGTGACTTTTCTGATTTCCTGGCTGAAAATATTCCCAAGTATGACCGTGTCCTTATTGTTGGGGATTTTAATGTTCATGTGTGTTGTCCTGATAAGCCAATGGTGAAGGACTTTCTTAACCTTATTGACTCTTTTAATCTAGTACAGTCTGTTTCTGGTCCCACACAAGAATGTGGACACACACTCGATCTTGTTTTATCATATGGTTTGCCTGTTTTTAACTTGGAGATCTGTGACGCAGTGTTTTCGGACCATATGCAACGACACGGACGAGCTTAGTTCATGGTTTCACTTCTCCTACCAAATTGTTTTAGACACTGTGGCTCCATTAAAAATTAGGCAGCCTAAAACTAAATGTGAACCCTGGCTAAATGACACTACTCGTGCTGTCAGACGCCAGTGCCGTTGTTAGGTTTATATAAGTATTATTCTTGACCAAGAAGGCATTATTAAAATGGTGACAAAATTAAGCATTAACTTAAGGTTCAGTTAAAAATGACCTTCTGTCTCGGCTGGACATTGTTTGGGAACATTTGGTTTATTTTTTGATATGAATGTGTATTTTCATTCAGAGAAGTGTCTGAAGGATTCACCAAGGTCTGTTTTGGTGTTAGATCGACCCACACACACTCTGAAATGGTAGAATTAAGGTTCATGTTTATGTTAATTCATTTAGTTGAAACTTAGGTTTATAGCTTCTTAAAAGCTTGAAATATACTATGGTAGTGATTTGGATCCCGTAATTAATGAATGCATTCCGTGATTAATGTTAGTTTTATAGTTTTAGATTAGTTTCATAATGACATTATAATTATAGTTAAGATCTTATGATTCTAAGGGTTTTTAGTTTAAAAGCATTAACCTAATATTAGTTATGAGTTTAATCATGTTAGTTGTTTAATTGTTCTCTCTCTTTCAGACATATTCTCATTGTTCTTATGTTTAAGTTGTTCTTATTTTTTTATGTTTATTTTCTTATAACATTCTTTGTTTTAGCATTGTTTTAGACATATTGTTATTTGTTATTTTGCTTATGTTGATGAAATCAAGATGTAATTTACTGACTTAACACACATTCATGTGTTAAGAAATTATTAGATCCTTTCTGTGCAAACTAGTGTCTTTGACCTTCTCTGAATAGACTCCGTAGACTAGACATTCTGTGTTTAGACATTCCATGCTCTAACCATAATATTGATCATAAGCCGAAACTCTGATATCTATCTGTACCTTACTGTCATCAGAAATATGTTTTTATATTATGATTGATTCAAGATCATTACACACTTCCACACACACCCATCACACACACACACACACACACACACACACACACACACACACACATGAAGACAAAACATAAACACAGAGACACTATAAGACGTTTTTAAGAATGTTTTCATTTCGACGAAGTGACTGTGCGAATAAACTGGCATGTGAAGCCTCTCGGTTTTCCCCTGTCTGTTTGTATCGTTCTATCATTCGTCCCGGATCCGAGGGTGGCCCACGAAGGAATCGGGGTCTCTGACTGGGGTGAACCCCAACAATTTGGTGTCAGAAGTGGGATACTGCCAACCAGGTGAGTAAATTATTTTAATTTTAATTTATAATTGATTGGTTAGACTTCCGCCTGGTTGGTAGTAATTTCAAAAAAAGAAAAGAGACCCAGTTGTTTATAATTCAGGTTGGTAAACCTCGTGTAGAGGCACGGGACGTTTTGGGGAACCTCTTAGACTTTTTAGACTCTTGTTTATGGGACGTAACGGGGCTTGGTAGAGCCACGGGAAGACTGGTAAACCTCATAATTTGTTTACGGGACGGTGACCCTCGTGAAGTGACGGAAGAGGAAAGCATTCCTGCTGTCACGGGAAGAGCGCACTTTTAATCTTTGATTCCTTCGTGCAGCCACCATGGGGGGGGGGGGGGGGAATTGTATTATATTAATTGTATTATATTAATTGTATTATTGTATTAAGGTACCCGGACCCCGAGAAAAAACCCACGGGATTGGATGTGGTTTAGCATTCTACACAAATTCTAGACAATTTGGCCGGCTCAGTTTTGATTTATCCTCATTCAGGTATTTGCAATCTCTGGGAGCTGTGTAATGCATCTTTAATTGTTTTAGCATTTATATAAGGCATTACTGGATATGCACAAAATAATGAAACAACAAATCAGTAGGGGAGAGCGGGGTAAGATGAGCCAGGGGGTAAGATGAGCCACCCCCTGTTTCTAAGAAACAGTAAACAAATGTGACCATGTGACCACATTCAAAGGGGGCCAGGACCATTTACTTACACTTGTGGAGAGGAGCACCACATGTCAAACTAGGTGAGGGACATATTTATAAAAATGTGTTTTTGTGCTTTCTAAGTCAATTCCATGTTTGTCCACAGTGAAGATGATTTAGAGAAGACAAAAGTAGAATAATATTTAGACACATTAGGGTTAAGTTAGTGGCTTTCTAAGCTATGATATGAATGCTAATAAAAATAATTTTGATTAGCCTAATCCCCTTTATTAGCATTTTTCTACAAAATGGTGGCCATGGGGTAAGATGAGCCATTAGATGTGGGGCAAGTTGAGCCACTGGCTCAACTTACCCCATTGGTGACTGAGCTTACCCAATATGGATGACACTTAAGTTTTCACATTTACTGGTCATATATGACAACAACATATATATATGACATCAGATGAGGAAGACCAGTTGTTAGATGTGGGGGATGATGTTGTGGCAAAATACACGGGGAAGAAGAAAGTGCATTTCTTCATTGGCCAGATAACCAAATTGGATGTCTTCGAAATAGAGGCAAGATTTCTCAAAAGAAGCCGGTCATGCCATGGCTCTGCAAGAAAGCCAACCTTTGTCTTCAAAGAGAAAGATGAGGCTGTCCTGTCAAGACAGGATATTGTGAAAAAATTGCCCCGCCCCTTTACTGTTGGGGGGACAGCACGGAGGGAGAGGCAAATGGTGTTCCCTTGCCATTTGAACGCTTGGAACATTGAATAATGATGAAATGATTGAATGATTGATGGAATGATTGCTGCATGTTTTAGCAATGTTTTAACCTACTGAAAGAAATAAGATTCTTTTGGCACTGTTCTACTGTTTTAGTAATTTCTATAATATAGTATATCTCTCATTCCCTCTCTAACCATCCCTCTTTCTATCTATCTACGCATATCTCTCTCTCTATCCATCTATCTATCCCTCCCTATCCCATCTCGTTCTATCACCTCTCTCTTCATCTCCCCTTCTCTATGCAACGGCCCTATCCCCCACTTGATTGACTTGACTTGATTCATTGATTGCATTTCTAATAATAAAAGTTGTTTACTTTGTTAACCTAACATGTTTTGTGTTGGCTCAATTTACCCCACACAGTGGCTCATCTTACCCCGTGCATGGGGTAAGTTGAGCCACTTGACATTTTTTTTTCAAGAGGTAATATCACTCTAACCATAAGAGCTTATCAATTATGTTTTGCTCAGATAGTAACAGTACACTTTGAAATTTGGTATGGTGTGTAGACTGGAAGCAAAAATGGCTTTAACATGTAGTTATGATGAAAAATGTAAAAAGTGGCTCATCTTACCCCACTCTCCCCTACTCTGGACATAAACAGTTAGAACTGTGTTCCTGGTGTGCATAAATGTCAAACCTTTGGTGAATCAAACCTGTATAACCAACTTCCAAATCCGTATTTCCCTTATAAAATCCTTATAAGATGCAAATTAAAATGATTTACCTAAAATTTGAATGATTATTAACAATGACATATCCCAGGTACTTTTTATTCAATAAACTTTAAGAATGAATACAAGCTTCAATGTTTGACAAAAAAACACAAGGTGTAAATGTTATGTGCTCTTTTATCATTGTGGGAATTGATTAGCTATAGCTCTAAATAAATATTGAAGGTTTTTTTTGTTGTTGTTAAAAAGAATCCGTATAACTTTATTTGTACGCCCGTATACTATGTTTATTGAATCAAATCCGTATAAAATACGGGCATTTTGTATATTGTGCATTTTAATCTCAACGAAAGCTTCACTGAATCGATTCTTTAGAACAAACTCGCATGCGTGTGAATCAATTTACTTGATTCACTCTTGATTCTTGACTCAGAAACTACGGAAACCTTATTTGTATTCCTGTTTTCAAATTGTAAACAACAATAATCACACTTTCATGCTGCATGAAATTAAAGTATGAACTTTCCTCAACCCATTACGTGTGCATGAACTCAACAAATGCTGTTGATGCGTCTGTATCGATTCGCTCGATCGAGTCATTTATGTTTCGCCCCGAAGAAGATCCGAATCGTTTGTGAATCTCATCACTGTTAGAAACCCAAGAGAAGAGATCCTCTTCCCTTAACATCATCAGAGGAAAAATCTGCTTCTTAATCAATTAGTTTCAGCGTTTGGTGAGTAGATCATCTGCATTTTATTTGGTGTGTTGATAGTCCGAAACTTATAACTGGAAGGTTATCAGGAAAGTCACGAGTGGTCCGCGAGCACTCTACAAGACTATTAATGTGTTTTAATAATTAATAGTGCAGCTATTAATAAAGTTTCATGTCTAGATCTTATAAATGATGAATACGAAGTATGTGACGGCAAAATAACATGAGAACTCCAGTTCCCATGATGCTTGTGAACTGGGCATGCGCACTGGATAAAAGAAAAAGCAGCTCTTTAGGGCAAAACTCTCGTCTCATCAGATTTGGGCCGTAATTCTATG
The DNA here is from genome assembly GCF_027579695.1 of Neoarius graeffei. Taxonomy (NCBI): domain Eukaryota; kingdom Metazoa; phylum Chordata; class Actinopteri; order Siluriformes; family Ariidae; genus Neoarius; species Neoarius graeffei. The sequence goes on from NC_083570.1 coordinate 7,832,824, forward strand.
CGTTCAGACCTTAAATAATGAAATAACTGTACAAGCAAATACAACACAAAAACCATTTTAAAACATTCACTTAAATTAAACAGACATGGTAAAAACAGAAGAAATATATTTAAGGCTTAGAGTTTGATTAATTCAGCCAAATCAAATATCACTTTCAGATTTGAAGATATTTATCAGGAATCACTTTTAAAATATTGAGTACTATACCACTTCCTGTTTAAAGGCATAATAAAAGGCATCAAATATATTTACCCTACGTGTGAATGGAAATGCCGAAAAGTTTAATGTTTAACCTAATGTTTAATGTTGATCTAAAACATTTTAAAACTGATCGTGTAGTGGTCTAGTGGTTAGGATTCGGCGCTCTCACCGCCGCTGGTGTAGTGGTATTTTTATTAATCATATGTAATTCTAACCTTTAAATATCCTATATACTCCTGTTTCTGACGCGTTTTAGTGAAATGTGGACTTGTCTTGTCTGGGAAGCATGAAATTAGTTCAACAGCGAGCTAACCCGCTTTTTTACTTCATTTTTGACATTTTTTGAATAATTGTCGTTCTATTATAATATATAATATTTTGAATAATTGTTCCGTAGCAATATGCTCTGTCTCTTTCTCAGTCAGCATTGAGATAAGACTCCCAGACTGTTACAGATAGCTATAATATAAACAACTCATGCAAGAACAGCAGGCAAGGACAGCCACAGAGATCTGCAATGAGCAGAGAAAATCATTATTTTTGGCACTCTCTCACAATAATAAATTTAATAAGTAATCTCTTTATATTATTAGGTAAATTCCATATACATAAAGTTAAAATGTCCAAGATAACCAATTCTCATTCCCATAATACTGTTAATTGAATTAAAAATGTATTTTCAGTCTCTGTCACATATCGAATCCAACAAAAAGTGCTTATCAGCTATTCAATATTATTCAAATTACATTCAGTGAAATTGTTTGTCATTTCAATTTGCCCTGTTTTTTATCTCCTTATCTTTCTTTAAACTTATTGCTACTTATGAGGCTAAGCTTAACCATGTTCCTCCTAATTTCGAAGTATTGATATGAAATGCTCTGATTAACTGTTTGCTGAGTTTTAAACCTCCATACTTTTGCCTTTAAAAACCACAGAGGATATGGAATGGATAGGCTTTTAATGTATTTAGTTAACCCTAATTTTTTTTCAGCAAGAAACAGTTAACAAATGTTTACTTGAATAACTTTTTGTTTATAAATCGGAGACTTGGGTTTATCTTTGTTTAACCATTAAAAAAAAAAAAAAAACGTCAGAAATTATCATGATTATGATACATTGGCTTGTATAAGTATTCATGTGCATTCTGTTTATGATTTAATAAGCAATACCTCTCTCTCTCTGGATGTCATCCTACAGTCTCTTCTCGAGCAAGGCGTGGCGAGACACTTTACACAAGATTTACGTAAGATTAATGAATTGATTGTTTCTTCTGTAATATCACAGGTTCTTGCCATTAATGATCTCTGCCTTTTTTTTTTCATGCACATGAGGAGATAGCGTTTGGACTCAAGGTTCCATTGACTCTGCTGCTGTTTTTTTCAGCTGTAATTCATAACGTGCTCTGTGACCTTCTCCCTCCCTCAGGACTCGGTGGTCTGTGTGTTCTGGTATCTGCTGAGTAACCAGAAATCTGCCAAGACACTGACACTTACGCCTGCTTCAACATCTGGCGCATAAGGGCTTTAAGGTTTCCAGAACCAAGCTGCAATATTGTATGGACACTTAAGTATTTGAACTTTTGAAGTTTTGAACTTTCTCAAGGCTGTCATTCTAGACACAAAACGCCCTGCTGGGTCAGAAAATGGATCCCTGACTGCTCTTTCTCCGTTCCGCAATCTCTCATCACGATCCACTGCAACATCCTTTGACCTGGACTGACGCTATGGTGGTCGCTTATCACTCCCTCAGAAGCACCCTTTGTTCCGCCCCGGGTTACCTGCTCACTTCAAGCCCTTCCACCTCTATGCCTGTGGACACCAAGGCACAGCCTCTGGGGAGCATGGGGGGGGGAATGCATCATTGTGCGTTTTTATCCAAAGCATTAGACATTGTTGCTCAAGGCTTACCTGCATGTCTGGGGGCTGTCTCCGCATGTGCTTTGATGGTTTTAGATGCGAAAAAATTGGTTTTGTCTCACCCATTGATCTTGCACTCATCACATCAAGTTAAACAGGTCTTGCAAAATTTACAGACCCATTAAATTAATTTAATCAGTAATTTAATAGATAATTAAATTAATATATGACTATTTATTCTCTGTTCTACTAACAATCTCGAAATTCGTGTCACATCCTCTTTTGATAATGTAGGTCGCGCTCTCGCACGCCTCCTTAATTCTCGGGATGACACTTGGGATGACATTGATATTGTCTGTCTAAAAATCGTACATACTACTAGTATCAGGTCTGATCTCTTTCCCTCTAGGGATGGGGGAAGTACTCTTTGTTTTGATGGTTCTTGTTCTAAACCCTCAGATGGTTCTTGTTTTATAATTTATAATAATAATATCAACACCTCTGTGGTTATTCTGTGTGTTCAGTCAATATCAGCCTGATATTCTGCATGAGACATACGCTCTTTCTTTCTCATTTGATTTTTGTCATCTTGATTGTGGACAAATTCTCTAAATGGGTAGAAGTTTTTCCCTGTTCTCGAGAGAACACGAAGGTAGTTACTCGTTTTAATACCTAGTTATAATAATAATAATGATACCTAAGGACACTGGACAGTAAAAAAAGAAAAACAAACAATAAAAGCAGAACAATAAAATAACAACAATAAAATAATAAGAAATCAATAATAATTATTGTTATAGTTATGGGGTTTCAAATGCCATAGACTCAGACAAGGGTACCCGTTTTACCTCAAAAGTCACACAAAACCTTTGTAAGTATCTCTAAACTAAACTGGTGTTTTCACATTCCTCAATCCTCTGGTATCGTAGAACGTACTAATCGAACATTGAAAGACAAATTAATTAAGGTCATGCAGGACACAGGTTTGGTTCTGTAATCCATAATTCATTCTGGCTGAAATTCGTGTGACACCAAGAAATTATTTTTGGAATAATATTCTTCCCCTGGAAGAAGGGAACTCTGGCTCCGGGTACCTCTGATTTGAAAATGCATATGGATGAGTATTCTGCAGCCCTTATAGATAAGTTGCATAAAATTTGTACCAAGGTCAATAATACAATATTATCTCCACCACACACCCCTTTCACGTGGGAGACAGGTGCTGGTGTGACTTTTTTAAAGTAATGATTTGGACAATTGGGAAACCAATATAATGGGCCTGCAGACATAGTCGCCATTACTTTTACTGCTGTTTTAACTGATCTTTTTCCACAGTGGATCCATGCCACTCGATTGAAGAAGGCTCCATAACAAAGTTGTGTTACAATAACAAGTTTGCTGCTATTAACGCTTTGTGTCCCTATCTAGTCTCCCTCTGGCCAGTTTTCTCTCTCTCTCTCTCTCTCTATTTCTGAGCTCTACACAGATTCGACTGAGAATCCTCAAGACGTTGTGAACAAAGAGGGGAAGAGATCTTGCGCCCCGTTTGGAACCAATCATCCTCACTACAACCATGACAGTCCTCATCACGGGTTTCGTGGCTTCATTGTTGCTCGGGGCAGGGTTACCCGCCCGAGCCTTCTGGACCACTTCATTGCTCGGGGCAGGGTTACCCGCTCGAGCTGGACTTCGAGACAACATCTTCTGGACTAACTTCGCTAACTGGACTGCACAAGCGCACACCACACGAATGTGTTATGTCTTTCATCTGATGCCATTTTCTACTATTATTACACATCTCTATGCTCTGAAACTCTGTATTCTTACAGGACTCTGTTCTCACTTTAGGTCGATATGCCTTCTAATTTCATTTTTTCCTCACTGTTTTAGAACAAATTACTCTGAAGGAAGTAGCGTGTATCTGGGAATTAAGAGGTTTTGAGTTTCTCTAAGCTCCAGTGAGGTGGGACGAGGGCTGATTGGGCATGCCCGCCCTCTGAGCACCAATATACGTCAAGAAGGGCAAAGACTAACTCAGGATTAATTCTCGATGTAATCACATATATGATCATGAGGATGCTAGGATTTGATAATAGTGATACTATTATCAAAGGGGGGGATTGTTAGGTCAAATTTTATTATCAGTAGGTTAAATCAAGATATATGTAGATATATGTAAGTTTAGTTAAGTATTAATTCTTGGCTTATTCTGTGTCAAAATTATATTAGTTGAAACGACCTTAGTCCAGGAACATTCTGTTTATTCTTTGATATGAATGTGTATTTTGAACAGAGAAGTGTCTGAAGGTCTGTTTTAGTGTCAGATCGACTCACACACACACTCTGAAATGGTAGAATTAAAGTTCATGTTAATTCATTCAGTTGAAACCTAGGTCATAGCTTCATAAAAGCTATGAAATATACTGAAATATATTGAAATATACTATGGTAGTGATTTGGATCCCGTAATTATTGAATGCATTCCGTGATTAATATTAGTTTTATAGTTCTAGATTAGTTTCATAATGACATTATAATTATAATTAAGATCTTATGATTCTAAAGGTTTTTAGTTTAAAAGCATTAACCTAATTTAGTTAATTAACCTGTTAGTTGTTTAATTGTTCTCTCTCTTTCAGACATTCTCATTGTTCTTGTGGTTAAGTTGTTCTTATTTTTTATGTTTATTTTCTTATAACATTCCTTGTTTTAGCATTATTAAAGACATATTGTTATTTGTTATTTTGCTTATGTTGATGAAATCAGGATGTAATTTACTGACTTAACACACATTCATGTGTTAAGAAATTATGTTAAATTATTAGATCCTTTCTGTGCAAACTAATGTCTTTGACCTTCTCTGAATAGACTCCGTAGACTATACATTATCTGTGTTTAGACATTCCATGCTCTAACTATAATATTTATCTATCTGTACCTTACTGTCATCAGAAATATGTTTTTATATTATGATTGATTCAAGATCATTACCCACTTCTACACACACACACACACACACACACACACCCCTCTCTGAGGTCACATACAAACACACACATTTGACAGACACAATAGCCATTTGGAGAGATTATGATTTGTTATAAAAGGTGTTTGTAATCTTTCATCTTTGACGAAGTGACTGTGCGAATAAAGTGACGTGAATCTCTTATTCCTTGTCTGTTTTCTCTCGACCTGATCATTCTCGTCCTCGGCCGAGGGTGGCCCACGAAGGAATCGGGGTCTCTGACTGGGGTGAACCCCAACAGAGACCTATAACCTTACTATGCAATGATTATAAATTACTTGCCTTAGTATCTGGTAATCGTCTAAAGTGTGGACTTGTAAAACTTGTAGACAAATATCAATCATCCTTCATGAAGGGAAAAATGTTCAAAACCACGTCTGACTGATTCTGGATATGACTGATTACCAATCGATTATTCAATCAGATAGTCTTGTTTTATTTCTAGACTTTTTCAAAGCATTCGACACTATGGAGCACGATTTTATGTTTATAAAACTCAAAAATCTTGGATTTGGAAAAGGGTTCTGCAAGGTTATTAAAATATTTCACAATGATATTTATAGTTATATCTCTCTTAACCCTTTAATGACACCAAAATTTAAGATGTTACGTGGAATCAGACAAGGCTGCCCAATTTGACCAAAATTATTTATTTTATGTCCACAAATGCGAGCATACTTAACCTTGTGGAATAATATGAAACAAACAGAACTTTATAATGCGAAGGTCATGAGATCATTTTCTTTTTAAATTTGACGAGTTTCTTGCCTGACAGTTAATTAACATTTCCTTTTTTTAAATTATTCATCTGTTTTAATTTAAATATTAAAATGAGTGTTTTTGTGCAGCTGGATTGTGTTCTAGTGAAACAGACGACTGAGAAACAACGTGGCAACGTGCAGGAATTTTACAGAAAACACTCCACACTTTTATTCTGGATCACACAATCTCACTGTAGAACCAGAAAGCCAGAACCCAAACCCAGCGTATAGAGTCTGAGTGAATGTGGTGTGGACTCTGTGGAGGAGCTTCATCGTGTCAGAGACGCTGTAGAAGGACAGAGTTCCTGCACTGTGATCCACATACACTCCTATTCTGGAGGCTGATGGAACTCTGAGATCAGTCTTAATGCTGTTTTGACAGAAAGAGAGAGAAGAAGAAGAACACCACAGTCTCCAGGACTGATTGTTGAATCCAAACAGACACTCTTTACCCCGTCCTTTCCTGCTGATGTCTTTATATGAGACTGATATGGACACACCATCAGCACCGCTCCACTCCACCTCCCAGTAACAGCGTCCACACACACTCTCCTTACACAACACCTGCTCCCAGGAATCAAATCTCTCTGGATGATCAGAGTAACGCTGCTCTCTCTCACTGACTCTCACCGCTCTGTTCTTCTCAGACAGAATGAGGCGACGATGTGCCGTGTTGGGATCCAGAGTCAGATAACAGAAATCTAAAATAAAAGAGAAAAACAAACTGAACAATGTGAACATGAATATCCGTGCTGGGGGCGTGGTCACGAAAACAGCAGTTCGGTTGCAGTGAAAACTTTTCTCTGTACAACAACCAATCAGAATTCAGATACAACAACCAATCAGAATTCAGATACATCCTGTTGCCAAGTAAAACAGTGTTACCAGATTGGGCGGTTTGATGTTATTTCGGGTTTTTTTTATCAGTTGTTTATAAACATTTCGCATGAATGTTCTGAGTGAGAATGCAGCCAGAGACACTTCTACAGCCTTAGGCAGCTGGGCCATAGAAGGTTCACGCTGCACGCTGCATGTTGCACGCTGCACGCTACACGTTCACGTGAAGAACCGGACCGTGGGCCATTAAACTTCATGCTTGGATGTTCACGTGTTGCGTCTGTTCTACTTTGACCGAGTAACCAACAATATGGACTCTTCGGATGACGACGATTGCCTCATTCTGCTTTTACTGAGACAGAGGAAGAGAAAAAGGAACAGAATTTGGAGCCGAGAACACTTCCTTCTGAGAGAAACCCGTGGTGAATTTCACCGAACATTCTATAATCTGCTTGACAATCCCGATGAAGAACTATTTTTCAATTATACCATTCAATTATATTTTTTCTGAAGTTTTCCCCTGAAAGCATAGCGTTATCTCCCTAGACCCGTTCTGATTGGCTGGCGCGGCGGTGACCGCATGCATTGACTGGAATTTCCGTCTTCACGCCTAGAAAAAAGTGTGCATGTTCATTTCATGCTTCACGCGTGAAGTGTGCAGCGTGCAACGTGAACGCCGTTCTATGGCCCAGAGCAAGTCATGCTACGTTTGTCCACTTTTCTTTACACGCGTGTAGCGTGCAGCGTGCAGCATGCAGCGTGCAGCGTGAACCTTCTATGGCCCAGCAGCCTTAGACCCCATCCACACGTAGCCCAGTATCTGCTAAATCAGGGCTTTTCAAAGTGTGGGGCGTGCCCCCCTGGGGGGCGCCAAAGTTCTTCGGGGGGGGGGCAACGTGAGAGACAAAATGGATCAGTTTTTAGTACCTAAAGCTACAGTGAGTGAGGAGACAAAGTCTGGGCCAAGCAAAAAAACAGAGCCTCCAGGATGTTGCGATTTGCAACTTCAGCGCAAATTCAACCAATCCCCACGAATTCAGGGCGGTGTTGCAATTATATCCAATCACCGCAACTTTCCCGCAAATTTGAACAATCGTTGGCGTCGTCTTGAGGTGACGTCGACAAACTACATTCCGCCTTACTTCCGTGTGTTCAAGAGAAGCAGCATGCGCGTCGTGTTGCCAGATTGGGCGATTTCAAGTGCATTTTGGTGGGTTTTGAACATATTTTGGACTGGAAAACGACAGCAGTATCTGGCAACACTGAAAGTGTTTTATGTTTACAGTGAAGGACTGTGTGCACTTTATTTTTTTTTAAACTTAATACAAGAAGTTAATGGATGCCAACATTTTTGGCAAAGTGGTATTTTATTTTCCATTGTTTAGGTAGCTTCAGCATCATACTGTGAGATTCTGTTCAAATTGTTTTCTTCTATGAAGCCTGAGCCATTTATTTTATTAGTTTATAATTATTGTTTAATTTAGTCTTCAGGAGAGACTGACTGTACACAGTACTAGTATTAATAGTTTTTTTTTTCTTACATGAAAGCTGAGGCATTTATATTATATTTTAAGGTAATTTCATGTTGTGCTGTGAGGTTCTATGCACTTTAACTTTTGAACCAACAGGTGCATTTGGATAAGTAAAGCCTATTTTTCTGCATTTTTGTAGTCCTGGTAATCTTTTATATTGGTAAAGTTGTTTATAGGACCATTTCTCTTTGTTTTTTTAATCAATAGTTTTTCAGTAATAACTTAATATTTAACATATCACTCAATTTTAATCACAAAAAGAGAAAATCGCAACAATTTCTCGTAACTTTCACTTCCTCCCGCAATGTAATCGCAACAAAACCTAAAAAACACCGCAACTTTCATCGCAATTTTTTTGGAAAAACCCCCGCAACATCAGACATTTTAGCCCACAACAATCACAAAAAAGGCCCGCGGAATCCTGGGGGACTGGAAAAAGAAGGAAGTATGACCACGATTATTTAAAGTTTGGATTTTCATGGACTGGATCTGAAGATGCTCCACTGCCACAGTGTGTTGTCTGCCAAGAGATGCTAGTTAACAATGCTATGGGATGTTTAAAATGTGTAAAACAAGATGTTTTAAAAAGCACAGATGTTTAAAATGTGAAAAAGAAAAAAATAACGTGTACAACAACCATTTTTTTAAAATACGAATGGAACATTAAGTATAGCAACAACAAAAATTGTAAGGGGGGGGCGCTGTTGTTTATTTGCTGTCCGAGGGGGGGCTGACTCTCCCACACTTTGAAAACCCCTGTGCTAAATCGAAGATATTTTTCTACGTTTTGGCCTGTCATCCACATGAAAACACATCAAAAACAAATATTTTAAAAAAACTCCGGGCAACGTGAAGATTTTTGAAAACTCCGTTTATGCCTTTTCGTGTAGACAGAGATAACCGGAGGTTTGCGTTTTAGAACGTCACAATCTGCGCCAAAAAAATGACAAATCTGCCCTGACGTCAAACGTGCGACCTTTGTTTACTGCAGAAGCCAGATTAAGCATGGACAAAGAGTAATGGATCGGAGTAGTGCCTTGAAAGCGTTAATTATTGTGCAGGTGCTATTTACATGTTTAATTTTAGAAGCCCAACTACTGATAAGATTCTCAATCAACGTTTTCTTGCGTCTTTTGAAGTTTATACTCCAAAACTGTGTTTAGAAGCAATTCTGTCTCCGAGTCTGTCCAGACGAACGAGCTTGGCGTCATGTTTTATGTTTAGGCGGAAGTGACGCCAACAGAGGGCTATTCTGATGTGATTAGGGGGTAGGATTTGGGGAAATAATGCCATCTACAGGTTTGGAATGCTTATGAATGTGATTGAAAACGCAGATGTTTGGTTAAGTGTGGAAGGGATTTTTTTCGAAGACGAGGTGGTGTGGATAAAACATTTTTATAAACCGGGGGGGGGGGGGGGGGGGGGGGGGGGGATGTTCGGTTTTAAAAATACCCGGCTACGTGTGTACATGGCCTTAGAAGGACTTTGATGCAGCACATTCTATGTACTATCTCCGTCCACTAGTCTACATCCAATCCAGTGGCGGCTGGTGGGCTTTGAAATAGGGGAAGCTCAGTTTTAGGTCTACGTAATACAATTTTTCAATTATTTGTTATTTGTCATGAGTCAATTTGTTGTTATGTGGGTCTGTCTCAGAAACTGGTCTCTCATTTGGGACATTATGGTCAAAAAAATAAATTTTCTAATTTTACTATTTTTATTTTTTTTTTGCATTTACCCAACACTCAATGTTTCTTTTATCATGTTTAATAAGAATAAAGATAGCGTCTTGCTTTATCTGGCCTCTGCTGTGGAATTTGTTTTATTACAATTCAAATGTTTTTGTAAAATTTTTTTGAAAATATTGAAAAAAATTTCCTCTTTTTGATTGATTGGATTAAAAATGCCAAGTTATGATGACAATTGATTATTCACTTAAATATGAATAATACGATACCATTTTGGGTATTTGATATGGCAAAATAGGACACAATGTAAAAATCAAGAACGCACCGGAAAGATGAGAATAACGGAGGTGGTAAAAGAACAGCGACTGTACCGGCTGAAGGTCGCGCGGGTCTCTGCTGTGGCGCGCGAGCAACGGGACATCACTACCGCACTGGACGGAGCGCGAGGCGGGGGTGGGGCAAAATGACTGGCCGTACTTTGCCATTATAGCAGATAGATACCAGCTGTTAGCAGCTAGCACTGCAGATCCCAATAAGGCTCAAGCTAGCCTACAACCACGTTGATTGAACTACAAATGAAATAAACGAGTGAATTCACAAATGATCAAACTGATAGAATGGATGAAAGTTAATGGAGCACAATGAGTAATATTTACATTTATTTACAGAGTAATGTACAGAGACATCAATGAGAAGAAACGTTTATATGAAAAGAAATTCGGACAGCACTTTGGCACACAAGTACACTTTCTCGACATCCGCTAGGGACTGACTGATCATGCTTCCGTGTTCCTTGCCGAAGAACAGCGACTGCCCTCCTCATGTCTTTCAAACACCACCTCCAATAATCCTTTATCAGCCCGGCTTCTTGGCCCGCAAAGATACCCTTTGGCAGCAAAGGTGATTCTCGTAGCGAACTGCAAGTTCGTCAGACATCACTCAAATAAGTTACAGGATGACATAGGGATAGTTATGAACGTAAATACAATCTTGGGCATATATTATGTTATGCAAGTTATTGTTTTAATGAGAATTCAACGTCGTAGACGCTGCAGTTTGGGGAGAGAATTTTAGGGGAAGTTCAGCTTCCCTTGTTGTCTCTGAGAAATCGCCCCTGATCCAATCCAATCCATATTAAACACTTCTGTGACCCAATCAGAGATCACGGGCATCACACGACACAGAAACCTAGTTTACCCAGCACCCCTTAGGTATTTTAAACAACCAAAATCGAGCATTGGCTTAAATTGATCATTAACAAACATTTATCTCATTAAGTATTATTTAAACAAACCAATGTTGATGTAACTGTAAGACTAATATGAATGTGTGTAATGTAGTGCAGAAACTGAACTCATAAACTAGTAAATAAGAATAACGCAATCCATTCTCCATTTTCTCTTCTCATGTTACATTCAGCCATGCATCGGAGCCGAACTTTTTTTTTTTAATTGAAGTATATAAAACAGGTATAATCTAACAAATCCACAAAAATCAGGATAACAGATGAAGAAAATACATGGATGTAGACAAAAATAAATTAAGCAGAATAACTAGGCCTATGGGGCGGCACGGTGGTGTAGTGGTTAGCGCTGTCGCCTCACAGCAAGAAGGTCCGGGTTCGAGCCCCGTGGCCGGTGAGGGCCTTTCTGTGTGGAGTTTGCATGTTCTCCCCGTGTCCGCGTGGGTTTCCTCCGGGTGCTCCGGTTTCCCCCACAGTCCAAAGACATGCAGGTTAGGTTAACTGGTGACTCTAAATTGACCGTAGGTGTGAATGTGAGTGTGAATGGTTGTCTGTGTCTATGTGTCAGCCCTGTGATGACCTGGCGACTTGTCCAGGGTGTACCCCGACTTTCGCCCGTAGTCAGCTGGGATAGGCTCCAGCTTGCTTGTGACCCTGTAGAACAGGATAAAGCGGCTAGAGATAATGAGATGAGATGAGAAGTAGGCCTATAAAATTAATAAAACAAACAGGATAAAAAGATAAATAAATAAAAAATAAATAACCTCAGCAATGCAGATGTTAGATATGCATCATAGCCTAACATAGCCTACATAATATTCTGTGTGTGCGCCACCTACTGGTGCATGTAGGATTCAGAACACAGCAGATGATTGCAGAGTTATAATCTGATTGAACCACACGGAGCCGAGTACCAGACAGCAGATTCTTCACCTCCAGCACTGACGGCCTCATGTTGCTATTTGTTCGATTTACAAATAGTATACTGGACTTTAGCTGCATATTTTTGCTTTACAAGATAGGCATCAAGTCCATTTTACATTTTGGGCGGTTTTAAGTGCATGTTGGCGGGTTTTGAACATATTTTGGGCTGGAAAACGTCAGCAGTATCTGGCAACCCTGAAGTAAAATTGTAACCTGTCGAAGTTCTCGAGCCCTCGTGCTGTTTTACCGTTAGATCAATCACATATCAGCTTAAACTAGCATTCTAAAACTAGTTAAAGATCCCACAGAAGAGAGCGACTCCCCCTGCCAGCCTCATGGAACGCAGTGTTTAAGGCTCCGGATGGGTTTTATTTCCATTTATGAGGGAAAGGAACATACACCCTCCCGACAGTCAGTGCAGTATTCGCTTGGAAAACACATTTGCAAATTGGTAGAATGAGTTCATCATCACATGCAAGATTTGCAGTTAATTAAATGGATTTCATATTATTATTATTATTATTATTATTCATGAATTACTACAGTTCTGAACTTCAAATGTTAAAAGTCTGGCCTTTGGAGAGATGATGGAGACTCTTTTGGTGGAACACAACAGAGCAAAATATTGTGACCCTCTAATGTTGACCTGAAGTTGGCACCACTGGGGGTTGGCATTGGGTTTTTGTCCCCACCAATGTTAATACCAAACCTACGCCCTTGCCTACATGTTATATCGTTCTAATTGTTGTGACTTTTATCCAAATGACAGCTGGCAATACGTTGTTACTTTGCACTTTTTGTTGATCTGGGTACTAATCTTTGAGAAACTGGATTGGCAGAATGTTGCCTGTGAAGAAATAAATGTCTTTTTATAAAAAATGTCTTTTTACTACCCTGTGCCAAGTTAATATTCACTTCAGTGCAATTTTTAAGAGCCATAAATTGTATTTTATTTATCGTTTTTGTTGTGAGTGGTTTTGTTTGATTGTTGTTTTATTTCTTTCGCTTATTTATTTAGATTTATTTTTTACGTTCCACTGTTGAATTGAATAAGTTGACTGAATTAAAAAGTTTACTGTTCTATGAAAGGGTGTATTTGCATGATCATTATTATTTTACTAGTGGCATAAAATTGTCTTGAAAAGACGTCAACAATAATATCGTTTATCGCAATAATTTGAGACAATATATCATCCAACAAAATTTGTTATCATGACAGGCCCAGAAGAGTGTGTGTGTGTGTGTGTGTGTGTGTGTGTGTGTGTGTGTGTGTGTGTGTGTGTGTGTGTGTTAGATGTACATTTCAGAAACTCTTCTCTGCTCTGTGGTTCTGGTCCTGAAATGATCTGAACTGCTGCAGCTGTGGAGAGAAAAATGGAAACATGAATTTGTGTAAAAGATGGAAAGAGTTGAAAGTGATCCAGTCAGTTTATTCATTTTAAATCAGTGTTTTAGTTCAAAGTGTCGGGTGAATAAAGTGTCTGCAGAAAAGAAAGCAGGAGCATCGCTAAGAAATAACACATCACTGTGTTTCTCCAGCAGGAACAGCTCCTCTTACCATGTGGAGGGATTTTGTTGAATTCGTCCTCACAGAATTCCTCGAGTCTCTTTTTCAGATCTGAGAGAGAATTCCTCACTCCATCAAATGAGAGATGTTGATGGACAGTGACGCTGGCTGTGTGAAATGATGGTCTGTGTAATTGAGGAGAGTGTCGTCCAGAAGCTAAAACCTACAGAAAGCAAATGAAATGTAAAACCCACTTGTGATGTCAGACAGGGACATTTATTGTTCCCTTAATGAGAGGTGTTTTAGAGAGTGTGTGAGGAACAGCTGGCTCTGTAGATCAGACAGTGAGTGTTACCTGGAGGAAATGGATGTGATCGTGTGTGTGTGAAAGCTGCTCCAGCTCAGTGACTCTCCTCTGAAGATCAGCAATCTCCTGCTCCAGTTGCTCCAGGAGTCGTTCAGCTCGACTCAGTTCAGCCTTCTCCTGATCTCTGATCAGCTCCGTCACCTCCCAGCGCTTTTTCTCCATGGAGCTGATCAGCTCAGTAAAGATCCTCTCACTGTCCTCCACTGCTGTCTGTGCACTGAGCTGTTAGGACACACACACACACACACACACACACACAAGATTTAAAGCTCATCTATCATTCCCTCTCTTACTGGGACTGTAAATGACTCGTTGTCCATGTTGTGTGTGTTTCTAGGAGCAGCTCTGTCTCTGCTCACTGCTCACCTTTATAGTGTTCACAGCCTGTTTCAGCTCCTGCACCTTCTTCTGCTTCTCCTGGATTCTCTGCTGGGATTTCATCTGCTCCTCCTTTAACTCACTCTGAGGACAAATAAAATACATTCAGCTTTTTATACAGTACGAGCAAACTGGTTCCATATTAATGTCAGTTCAAAGTACATTCATGTTTCACTCCGAAGGTTATGTACTCTGTGTGTGTGTGTGTGAGAGAGAGAGAGAGAGAGAGAGAGAGAGAGAGAAATGTTCACTAACTGATCTGGGCTGGGTTTCCCGAAAGCCTCTTAAGGCCAAGAGAGTTTTAAATGACCTCTTAAGATCCATCATCAAGCTAACGTGGTTTTCCCGAACAACATTGTAGCACAAGTCGTCCTTTAGTTTGCTCGGAATTTACGAGAGACCCGGAGCACTCGTTCAAAACAAAGAGCGACTCGCTCGCTGCCGAATCCACAGAATGCGCATGCGGCTCTGAGGGACTCTCACAGTCAGCGGGGGAACCTGGGGTTGAATCTGCTGGTGATGTTCAATTAGTTTTCTTCTACATTGCAAATACATCGAGTTAATTATCAGAGGCAAACAGTAACGAAGTACATTTACTTGAGTTCTGTACTGAAGTACACTTTTTGAGTATCTGTACTTTACTTGAGTATTTTTTTTTGGAAACTTATTTTTCATTTTTGGAAACATTTGAAAGACAAATGTCGTACTTTTTACTCCACTACATTTCTATCAAGGTCCTCGTTACTCGTTACTATGAAGCAGATTTGAAAGTGGATGTTTTTTTCTTTTCTTTTCTAAAACGTGATTGGTTTTTCCGCAGGTGACACTGAGACAGTCTATCAGTAATCACTAGGGTCACGTCACGTCCATAGACTGGATAAAATCAAGATCAATGATTTCTCCGCAGCATTATTTAACACGATCAGTTGATGGCAGAATGGAAGGAGGCGGTTCTTCTGGGGAATGCACACACCCACGGTTCTATAGCTAGAACCCATGGTTCAGTTTTCTGAAAGGAAAAAAAAAAAGTCATTTCATTTTAAATGTTTGCTTTTTTTGCCTAAAACGGAGCACAGCACAGCTTACAAAACCTCGCCATCCAACCTGCGGAAGCATATTGAGGGATATAAACGTTTTATTCCAAGAGAAAGCTTGCAGTGAAGTTGTCTGTGCTTTAGAGCTCGCGATAACGTTGCAATCGCTACACAGTCTGATTAGTCAAATGACTTTCTGTGGATTTGCCAAGTTGCCATCGCCTTGTCCACGGCTAATGTTTACACATAGCTAGTTAACTTGGACACTGTTAGTTAGCATGTAAAAACGGAGTTACACTAACATGAATAACGTTCACTTTTCTGAAGTCCTTTCAGAAATGTTTTATTATAATCTTGCCAATTAAACAAAAAAGTAGAAATCTTTCTTTTCTCGTAATATTAGCTGCCCAATATGATTTCGAGTTTGAAAAGAGTTTGTTAGCATGTCAGGTGGAGCTTCACTGACATGATTCCACAGGCAGATTCATATGTGCATGAATACATACACTTAACAAACTGCTGGAATTTTTTGTTTTGATGTCAGATGATGGTCTTGCACCTTTTTTTTGTTGTCTTGCTTAAAGCAGAGTTGCTGTTGGGCCGTTATTAAGCTCGAGGTGCGGATCTGGGTTTTAATCAGGTTGGATTGTCCTTTTTATTTTCTGAGCAAGCTGCATTTACAGCTGTTCCACTGTCTTCCTGATTAACACACACATACATGTGTGCACACACTGCCAGAGCTGGGTCAGAACACTACCATGCTGCTTTGTGGCGGTGGGGAGGAGGGTTACAATAAAAAAATGACAATGACAATGGGTCTTTTTCAGTTCAGTTGTGTTTCATTGTGTAACATTCTACCAGGCGTTTATTCTACAGGTTCTACAAGTTAGTCAGTTAATCCAGTCAGGTGTTTCAGAGGCATTAGGTTTTGTAAGCGTTGTGGCTATAATACAACAATGCATTGACAGAAAATGTACTTTTAATACTTAAGGATTTTTAAAAGCAAATACTGCAGTACTTTAACTGAAGTAAAAATTTGACTGTCCAACTTTCACTTGTATCGGAGTAACATTTGCCCAGTGGGATCTGTACTTTGACTTAAGTAATGAAGTTGGGTTCTTTGTCCAGCTCTGTTAATTATTAAATAAATATACACAAAACACGATGAATATATTTCAGTATGTTATGGAATTACGTATGGATATCAGAATGTCACATTTATATCACTATATTTTAATCAAATTTAGCTCCATTAGGCGAGTGATTAACTAATTTAGTGTTATAAATGACACACATTTCTGCACCTCTAATGGTGTGTGTGTGTGTGTGTGTGTGTGTGAGAGAGAGAGAGGTTTTGATGTGTGTGTAGTGTGTACCTAAGAAGGTTGAATTGACCTCCTTATATATAAGGTTGACTATATATATTAAACCTCCTTTGGTACACACTACACACAGATCAAAACCTCTCTCTCTCTCTCTCTCTCTCTGTGCACTTATAAGGGAGAACATGGCCCACTCTGCACTGTGGAAAACAGCTGAAATAATCCTGACTGCATGATCGGGGGGTAACAGTGAAATGAGCGAGCACGGGGAACACATTTACCTCATTATTTAGCTTATTATTTGTTCATTCTTTCATGTGAACGTTTGTTCATTTCATTAAAAACACGCTTGGAATAAAAAAAAATTGCCAAAAACAAAATAGTTTCATTAATTAATTACCACATTATATATGTAATGCTTCCAGATGATACTATATATTATCTTATTTTAAACACTTTATATTTCATTAGATTTTGGTTAAAAACCAGCACCATGTGACGTTATCGACTGGATTTAGCAACTACTAATGCCTTCAGCAACGACAGTACGATTGCCTTTAGCAGCTACTAATGCCTATATCGGGGACGCGACCTGCAACGACGCTCTTCATCCTGTTGCTCTTTAGACTCCTTCTTACGAGCGAGTTCCGGAAAACCACACACAGAGACAACGTTCATTCCTTAAGAGAGTCTCTCAACTCTCTCTTTAGGTCTAAAGGGCACCGTTATCAGGAAACCCACCCCTAACCAGATTACGACCATCACTGAAGATAAATTTAACACTCTGTTCACCAGAACACAGACAATTTTAATCAGCTTTTACAGAATCCTTCTGATTGAGACACACATTGAAATTAAAGTTCAAATCATATCACTGACTAAAGCACCTGTTTCTAGATGGGAAACTATAATTAAGATGATTTAATTCTGGAAAGATTTCTAGTTCTCACCTGTTTCTCAGCTCTTTCTTTTGCAACTGAACCAGCGTCATGGTCTTTATGTTTCTCCAACATGCACAAATAACAGATGCAGGTTTGATCAGTACGACAGTAGATCTCAATCAGCTTGTTATGTTCAGAGCAGATCTTCTCTTGGAGTTTTGCTGAGGCTTCAATTAATGTGTGTTTTCTCAAAGCAGGAACTTCAAGATGAGGTTTCAGATGAGTTTCACAATAAGAAGCCAAACAAATGAGACAGGATTTGATGGCTTTGTGTTTTCTCCCGGTGCAGAAATCACACTCCACATCTCCAGGTCCAGCGTAACAGTGAGCAGGAGAAGCAGCTTGGATTTCAGTCTTCTTCAGTTTCTCCACCACTTCATCCAGCATGTTGTTTCTGCGTAGAACAGGCCTTGTCGTGAAAGTGTCTCTGCACTGAGGACAGCTGTAGACGCCCTTCTGATCCTCCTGATCCCAGCAGCCATTAATACACGCCTTACAGAAACTGTGACCACAGGAGATAGTCACCGGATCCTTCAGGACATCCAGACACACTGGACACCTGAACTGGTCCTGAGCTACTGAAATACTGGCCTCGGCCATTTTCCTGAACTCACACACTGAGTGAGAGAGAGAGAGAGAGAGAGAGAGAGGGGTTAGTTTTGTTTTCTCTGAAATGAGGCGTGACCTCCTGGTCCTGTGTCTGTGAAAGAGAGATAATGTGAGAGGAGGAGCACAAACACAGAGGGATCATGAACACTCCTCTATTAACCATTTCATCTCCCTTCAGTGCAGAAATATAACCCATGTAGCCGCACTGATTAGGATTAATTTCATGAAATACTCACAGAATGGATCTTAATTTTCTGGACTTTTCCACCTACTGACACCTCAAGCACAACTTACAGCCTTGTTGATAAATTACAATTGTTTCACTTGAACAGCTTTTTCCTCGTGACATCTTTAAACTGATCTTCATCCCTAAAGAATGTTGGAGCCATTTTAAAAGTGAGGAGGACGCAGCTGTCAGGAAGGAAAACTGTATTTTATTGATTTTGCATTGTTTATTGCTAATAAAAATCACAAAAGTGGATCTTTATTAAACATAATCTCCATTTCACTCAGTATGAGCGCTCCAGCCTTCACGAGTGCCTGAACCCTTCATGACGTGCTGTTAATGGAAACTAATCCACTTTGTGTTGGGTCACATCCCACCACCTCATCGCAGATTAGTTTCCTGGAGCAGCATGCCTCATCCTGTTTTATTCCTGACATCATGTTTTATCAAGAACATTATTCTGGGTTGATGAAGAATTCTTTCTCATGAACAGATTGTTGAGATGGAAATGAAGTTGGTAGATGAATATGTTTGAGATCAGAGATCCTGAGTCGCCTCAATCAGTCATTAGATGTGTCTTTGAGAAGTTGGAGAACACTGGAGAACCAGGAGGAAACCCACACTGACACTGGTCATTTTAACATTGTTAACAGACTGAAATGAATCTCCTGAAAGGCAGAAGAAAGAAATCTGCTAGTTGTGTTAACACAAGACTTTATCTAATCCCAGTCAGTGCAGGGTTCAAACCCCATCCACCAGAAATATCATTAAAATCAAAGGGAAAGGCAGAGATGAGGCGAGATCATCAACAGGAGATCTATCCAGAATAAACACGGCTCACAGCTGAGGAGATTTACTAACTTGAGCTTCTTTTAGGGACGCTCCCATTCGAAGCGATTTGGTGTCCTTTCAGGATTGGAACTACTAGTTCACATATTGTGACCAAGCACACACACATTAAATACAAGTTTCTTTTTTTTTTCAAAATTAATTTTATTTCTTTTTCAATAATAAACTTATGTCATCATAAAATTCTTTATGTAAAAGTAAGTTTTTAATTTTAATATCTAATTGTTTATTTCTCATTTTTTGAATAATTTTATCATGCAAGTTTGGATATTTGATACAATCTAGAAGCAGGTGTTTGACATTCTTTTACACCACAAGTTGGACACTGATTGGAGTTTTTTTTTTAAAGAAATTGTGTATCATTTGGCGCGCAGGTGGCCAAGTGGTTAGAACGCTTGACCGCTAAGCGAATGGTCCCTGGTTCGAGCCTCGGCTCGGCAGGGATCTGGGGCTCGCTCCCTGTCCACCCAGCAGTGAATGGGGACCTGGTGAAAACACTGGGGAAGTTAAAGGCGGCGAGGAAAGGAACTGGCCACCCTACCTCACTATGCCGATGGCCCAGGACAAGTGCGCTCTCTAACAGGCACTCCCCCAAGGTACGAAAATGTATATGGGACTCCCCTTTGCTTTTGTGTATCATTCAGTAGATATTTTCCAAATCTCAGTCTTGTAATTCTCCTGTGTTTGTTTCTGTCAGAATATGTATTATGTGTTGCAATATTTGGTTCAAGTTGGTTGAAGAATCTACCAGTTTGGCAATTTTCCCATCCGTCTTGCCATATTGGAAAAATAGCATCTTTGATATGTTTTGTAATATCAGAAGTGGTAAAAGGGTAATGAATGCCATAATAGGTTTGATTTACTGATCTTTTGGCCAATTTATCAGCCATTTCATTTCCTTTAATACCCACAGGAGCTGGAATCCAACAAAAAACAACCTTACCACCCATAAGATAAAACTTGCACATCAGCTATCGGAAAGCTAATAATTCTATGTCATTATCTTCCTTTTGAATTTTTTGTAAGGCAGACAAGGAATATCAGAAAATATCACACTTTGAAAGCGAGGTTTATCAATAAGAAGTTCCAAAGCCTTTGTTATTGCTAGTAACTCAGCTCTAAAAATAGTACCATTTGAGATTTTATAATCTTTTTGAATATGTAGACTTGGAACTACAACGCCAGATGCACAATCAAAATCTTTTTTTGAACAATCAGTAAATATATCTAAGTGTTGAATGTATTTGAGTTGAATGTGTTCTAATGCCAATTGTAACATGTAGCAACTACTATCCTCTTGTTTAGAGATTTTAGCGACAAAATCCAAGTCAACTTTTGGAGATTGGGATTCCCAGAATGGAAAAGGATCAACCAAAGGATTACAAGCTGGAACCGGAAGACTATTAACGAAACGAACAACTTTAGAAAATATAGGACAAAAGTGAAGATTAAGGTCACAATGTTGTTCTGCTAAAAAACATTTTTTGTTGGATTATCTTCAAAAGATCTATATTTAATTGCACTTTGAGTTTGTTTGAATTATCTTCTTAGGTCCAAAGGTATAATAGAGCAGTCTATCTCCAAAACAGAGATAGGAGTACATTGAAGAGCACCAGTGCAGATTCTAAGGCATTGATTTTGAATAACATCTAATTGTCTTTTCCTAGAAATACATGCAGTATCATAAACTTCCCAACCATAATCAAGACATGATAAAATTAAAGATTTCTAGAGAATGATCATTGTTTCTTTGTCAATACCCCACTTGAGATTTACTAACACACCTGAAGGGTTCACACTTCCTGTCTGCTTTTTCTTCTTCCTTGTGTTGAAAGGCAGCCAGCATCCTTATTATTGCATTGCTGCCACTTTCTGAATCAATTCCTTGCACCATTCTAAAGTGTCTTGCAAAAGTATTCATCCCCCTTGGTGGTTGTCCTGTTTTGTTGCATTACAAGCTGGAATTAAAATGGATTTGGGGGGTTAGAACCATTTGATTTACACAACATGCCAACCACTTTAAAGGTGAAAATTGTTGTTTTATTGTTCCACAAACAATAATTAAGGTGAAAAAACAGAAATCTGGAGTGTGAATAGGTATTCACTCCCCAAAGTCAATACTTTGTAGAGCCACCTTTTGCTGCAATTACAGCTGCAAGTCTCTTGGGGTATGTCCCTGTTAGCTTAGCACATCTAGCCACTGGGATTTTTGCCCATTCATCAAGGCAAATCTGCTCACACTCCTTCGTTAGATGGGTTGTTTTGATGTACAGCGATCTTCAAGTTATGCCACAGATTCTCAATTGGTTTGAGGTCTGGGCTTTGTTCAAGCCATTCCAAGACATTTAAATGTTTCCCTTTAAACCACTCCAGTGTAGCTTTCACAGAATGTTTAGGATCATTGTCCTGCTGGAACATGAAACTTCATCTCAGTCTCAAACCTCTGACTGACTCAAACAGGTTTTCCTCCAGAATTGCCCTGTATTTTGTGCAATCCATCTTTCCTTCAGTCCTGACCAGCTTTCCTGTCCCTGTAGATGAAAAATATCCCCACAGCATGATGCTGCTGCCACCATGCGTCACTGTAGGAATGGTGTTCTCAGGATGTTGGGTTTACACCACACTTGGCATTTCCCATGATGGCCATAAAGACCAATTTTAGTCTCATCTGACCAGAGAATCTTCTTTCATTTGTTTGAGGAGTATGCCACATATTGTTGGGCAAACTGAAAACATGTTTTCTTCTTATTTTTGTTCCTGTAAGCAATGGCTTTTTTCTGGCCATTCTTTCATAAAGTCCCACTCTGTGGAGTGTACAGCTTAAAGTGGTCTTATGGACAGATACTCCCATCTCCGCTGTGGATCTTTGCAGCTCCTTTATTTATGGCTCATAAAAATTGCACTGAAGTGAATATTAACTTGGCACAGGGTAATAAAAAGACATTCTTTTCTTCACAGGCAACATTCTGCCAATCCAGTTTCTCAAAGATTAGTACCCAGATCAACAAAAAGTGCAAAGTAACAACGTATTGCCAGCTGTCATTTGGATAAAAGTCACAACAGTTAGAACGAGATAACATGTAGGCAAGGGCGTAGGTTTAGTATTAACATTGGTGGGGACAAAAACCCAATGCCAACCCCCAGTGGTGCCAACTTCAAGTCAACATTAGAGGGTCACAATATTTTGCTCTGTTGTGTTCCACCAAAAGAGTCTCCATCATCTCTCCAAAGGCCAGACTTTTAACATTTGAAGTTCAGAACTGTAGTAATTCATGAATAATAATAATAATAATAATAATATGAAATCCATTTGATTAACTGCAAATCTTGCATGTGATGATGAACTCATTCTACCAATTTGCAAATGTGTTTTCCAAGCGAATAGCGCACTGACTGTTGGGAGGGTGTATGTTCCTTTCCCTCATAAATGGAAATAAAACCCATCCGGAGCCTTAAACACTGCGTTCCATGAGGCTGGCAGGGGGAGTCGCTCTCTTCTGTGGGATCTTTAACTAGTTTTAGAATGCTAGTTTAAGCTGATATGTGATTGATCTAATGGTAAAACAGCACGAGGGCTCAAGAACTTTGACAGGTTCCAATTTTACTTCAGGGTTGCCAGATACTGCTGACGTTTTCCAGCCCAAAATATGTTCAAAACCCGCCAACATGCACTTAAAACTGCCCAAAATGTAAAATGTACTTGATGCCTATCTTGTAAAGTAAAAATATGCAGCTAAAGTCCAGTATACTATTTGTAAATCGAACAAATAGCAACATGAGGCCGTCAGTGCTGGAGGTGAAGAATCTGCTGTCTGGTACTCGGCTCCGTGTGGTTCAATCAGATTATAACTCTGCAATCGTCTGCTGTGTTCTGAATCCTACATGCACCAGTAGGTGGCGCACACGCAGAATATTATGTAGGCTATGTTAGGCTACGATGCATATCTAACATCTGCATTGCTGAGGTTGTTTATTTTTTATTTATTTATCTTTTTATCCTGTTTGTTTTATTAATTTTATAGGCCTAGTTATTCTGCTTAATTTATTTTTGTCTACATCCATGTATTTTCTTCATGTGTTATGCTGATTTTTGTGGATTTGTTAGATTGTACCTGTTTTATATACTTCCATTAAAAAAAAAAAGTTAGGCTCCGATGCATGGCTGAATGTAACATGAGAAGAGAAAATGGAGAATGGATTGCGTTATTCTTATTTACTAGTTTATGAGTTCAGTTTCTGCACTACATTACACACATTCATATTAGTCTTACAGT
The DNA here is from genome assembly GCF_027579695.1 of Neoarius graeffei. Lineage (NCBI taxonomy): Eukaryota > Metazoa > Chordata > Actinopteri > Siluriformes > Ariidae > Neoarius > Neoarius graeffei. Next base: position 7,856,398 of record NC_083570.1, read on the forward strand.
TACATCGACTTTTTTTGTTTAAATAATACTTAATGAGATTAATGTTTATTGTTAATGATTAATTTAGGCCAATGCTCGATTTTGGTTGTTTAAAATACCTAAGGGGTGCTGGGTAAACTAGGTCTTTGTGTCGTGTGCAGTCAGTCCTGGAGTCTGTGTTGTTTTTCTTCTTCTCTCTCTTTCTATCACAACAGCATTGAGACTGTTCTCAGAGTTCCATCACCCTCCAGAATAGGAGTGTATGTGTATCACAGTGCAGGAACTCTGTCCTTCTACAGCGTCTCTGACACGATGAAGCTCCTCCACAGAGTCCACACCACATTCACTCAGACTCTATATGCTGGGTTTGGACCCTACTGGTTTTCTGGTTCTACAGTGAGATTGTGTGATCCAGAATAAAAGTGTGTAGTGTTTTCTGTAAAATTCCTGCACGTTGCCACGTTGTTGCTCAGTCGTCTGTTTCACTAGAACACAATCCAGCTGCACAAAAACACTCATTTTAATATTTAAATTAAAACAGATGAATAATTTAAAATAATTAAAAAGGGAATGTTAAAAATTAACTGTCAAACAAGAAACTCGTCAAATTTAAAAAGAAAATGATCTCATGACCTTCGCATTATAAAGTTGTGTTTGTTTCATATTAAGCAGCGTCTCATTAAATAACTAATAAACAGTAATAAAGCCAGAACAGAACAACATTTTAAACCTGTTCAGGTCACACTATATAAAAATAAAACATCACTTTTGGAATGAATTTGATTTTTCTGCTTGTGTTCTAAGATGTAAAATCCACATTCACTTTTTCAAATCTGAAGTTGTTTCTAAACCCTGAGATTTGATTGTAAAACATTGAACAATATTTAAACTCCATTAGAACATCCAGTACATGATCGGTTCAGGCTGCCGATGTCGTGTTCATCCCATATTCAGCCTGGATGATGATTGGCCCGCAGATAGAACCTTATACATCCAGGTTTATCTGTGAGTTTGGGATTTTTATTCAAATATTACAATCAAAGCTTTGCAGAATAAAAGATAAGAGCACAGGAGAATAAAGTTTCCCCCAGTGATGGAGTTTCTGTGCTGAACTCATTTTCAGACAGCAGCAAATTCAACCTTTTCCTGAGAGTTTCAGCAGCTGGATAAATATTGTTCAGTATTTTAAACTGAATTTCTTTCACTGTGGGTGAAATTGGCCGTCTTAGATAATTACAGTGTGTATTTGTTAGTGTTCCTCCATCAGTTATTCTTACTTTTTTTTTATATCGGGGAATAGCTTCCATTTTAAAATATTCCTAATTCCTTTGTTATTAGATTTTCTTTCACTGATTTTCAATTCAGGCAGTTTGACCGACACCTTTGAATATTCAAGGGTATTTTTTATTGTGAACCTTAAGGGAGGTGGAATAGCTCTACAAATTTAATTAAATTCTCTATAGACACATTTTAAATGAAACTTTTCTACAAATGAATTAAATTGCATTAAATGTCCATTTTCATCCATTAGATCAGTAAAATCTAAAACTTTATAATTCCATTCTTGTTGAAATAAAGTCTTCCTATTAATAGTAATGGTTCTATTATTCTACAAGGTTAAGTACACTAGCATTTTTGTACATTAAATAAATAATTTTGGTGAAATTGGGCAGCCTTGTCTGATTCCACGTAAAATCTTGAATAATTGATTGATTATCAGTCATATCCAGAATCAGTCGGATGTGGTTTTGAATATATCTTCCCTTCATGAAGGCTGATTGATATTCGTCTACAAGTTTTACAAGTACACACTTTAGACGATTAGCAGATACTAAGGCAAGTAATTTATAATCATTGCATAGTAAGGTTATAGGTCTCCAATTGTCTAGTAACAAGAAGTCTTTTTTGGGTTTTGGTAGCAAGGTTATTAAGCCTGTCTTCATCGTCGGGGATAAACATCCTTTGTAAATGCATTCTAAAAATGCTCTATATAATATATATTTTTTTTAATATCCGCCCAAAAGTATTTTAAAATTTCAGATGTTAAGCCATCGATTCCTGGTGATTTGCCATTTTTCATTTGTTTTAATGCAATTTCAATTTCTGTTATAGTTCATTCCTCATCAAGTGTATGTTTGTCTTCATTTTTTTTTTATGTCATCATTGATGGGATACAATAAGATGTCACATTCTGATTTATTAAATTTAAGTTGCAATAAAAGAGCCAAATTCCATCCTGTACTCATTTCTGATCATCTATTATATTATCATTGGTCATAAGCTTACTCATTTTTTTCTTAGTTTGTCTTTGTTTTTGAAGTCCAAAGAAATACGATGAACTTTTTTCACCCTGTTCGATCCATCCAGCTCTTGATCGAGTGGAAGCTCCATTTGCCTTTATTGTGTACATTTCGTCTAGTTGAGACTGCATTGACTGTAATTCTGACATGTTTTCGAAGGATAGTTGTGTTATTTACTAATGTATTAATTTTATCAATCAGATCCTTTTGTTCTTGTCTCCTTATATGTGAAAGTTTTTTACCCATGCCAATTGCTATTTGTTTGAGCTTAAACTTAAATCATTCCCATTTACTCCTATCAGACATGTCTAACTCTTCAACCTCCAAAATAAGAGACTTCACCTGATCACAAAATTCACCGTTCTGTAATAAGTCGTGATTAAATGTCCAGATATTAGGAAGGATCTTATGTTGCTTAGACATGAATAGGTTTAGACTAATCGTACAATGGTCTGTGAGCGGAGAGGCTGAAATTTCACAATCTAAAATATCATTATACAGCTCACAAGAGATAAGCCAGTAATCTAGTCTCGAACACTGACCGTTTCCTGCAGCATTAAACCATGTATATTGAATACAAGTTGGGTTTGATGACCTCCAAAAATCAATTACATTCGTTGTTGTTCATAAATTCAGTATAATGTGGCTGTAAACAGGTTGTGGATTCCTGTGAGGTATTCGATCTCACCATGAATCAGGGGCTATGTTAAAGTCTCCGCCCATTATCACTTTTTCTGAAGTATATGATGTTTTTCATTCGTTAACAAGTTTACTTCATTCCTCTGTTATGATTTTGGGTACAAATAAGGTTCATTTGGTTGTGCTTAGAACTGTGATATTGGTGAATTGCTCCTCGAGGGAACAAAAGAGTTAACCTGTTGTAATAATAGGATTAAATAGGTGCAGTTCAATAACCACTTAACATTAAAGATAATCGTTTACAGACCGGTCTAAAACATAGAAATCAGATTAAAATTCAAAAGGAGAGAGAGAAAGAACTTTATAAATTCATCCATCTTAGGTAGATTATCTAACTGAATTATACTGCATTACAGTGAGATAACACAGGAAATTTGCCTGAGTAAAATTTACTCAAATTGAAGAAAATTTTACTCTGCGTCAGATAACATTTGGTCCCTCTCTAAAAAGAGTAAAAGTTACTCTTTTGGTGGAGCTGTTTTTCTAGAGTCAATTCTGCTCAATTGAGTGTTAATATTTTACTCTTTGTGGTGCTATTTGACTCAGAGTGTCTTAAAATTAACTCTTGTGCCATTTTACTCAGTTCAGAGTTATAATCAACTCAATTGTGAGAAACAGTAAATTTACTCTGCCAAAATTTTCCTCACCCTTGGAGAGTTTTCTGATCAGTTAAGAGTCAAAACTAACTAACCAGAGTAACTCTTCAGAATTGCTGTTACATTGAATTTACTGACATTTTGCCACCTAATAAAATAATGGATAATAACTAACAGACTTTACTAAATAAAAATCAACAAACTGTATACCCATGACTCAGTTTATTTCCCAGGCACTTGTTTTCTTTTTCTTTTTTACAAATCATCCATGATGACACAGAGAAAAAAAAAAACATTACAATAGTAAAAGTATTATAAAACACCACAATACAACAAGATTGAATACAAGGAAAAGAGTTTAAGAAAATTGGAGAAAAGCAAGACAGTTACAAAAAGATGAAGAGAAGTGCACAGAAGGACTGAAAGAAAGTCACCGCTCGCTGGCGTGGGGTGAATTTGTGCAACCTACGGCCTTTGCGTCGGGCCCCCCGGACGGTTACTACCGTGGATCCGCCGATTTCTGCCAAGTTTGGGCTCGTCAATGCTAGGTCGCTAGCGAACAAAACTTTCATCCTGAAGGATTTGCTTACTTCCCGGGGACTGGATTTTCTCTGTGTGACTGAGATGTGGCTCGCTGTTGGTGAGTCCAGCGCCCTCACAGAACTTTTATCTGGGGATTGCTGCTATTTTAATTCCCCACGGACCTCGGGCCGAGGAGGAGGAATAGTAACCATTTATAAAAGTCATTATAAATGTAAGCAACTGTCTCTGTCATCCTCTTTTACCAGCTTTGAGATGAGTTTATTTGAACTGGCTCGCCCTCACACAGTGTTGTGTGCAGTGGTCTACAGACCTCCCAAATACAATAAGGACTTTATAAGTGACTTTTCTGATTTCCTGGCTGAAAATATTCCCAAGTATGACCGTGTCCTTATTGTTGGGGATTTTAATGTTCATGTGTGTTGTCCTGATAAGCCAATGGTGAAGGACTTTCTTAACCTTATTGACTCTTTTAATCTAGTACAGTCTGTTTCTGGTCCCACACAAGAATGTGGACACACACTCGATCTTGCTTTATCATATGGTTTGCCTGTTTTTAACTTGGAGATCTGTGACGCAGTGTTTTCGGACCATATGCAACGACACGGACGAGCTTAGTTCATGGTTTCACTCCTCCTGCCAAATTGTTTTAGACACTGTGGCTCCATTAAAAATTAGGCAGCCTAAAACTAAATGTGAACCCTGGCTAAATGACACTACTCGTGCTGTCAGACGCCAGTGCCGTAGAGCTGAGCGCAAGTGGAAGAGAGACAAACTGCAAGTGTCTTTTCAAATGTTAAGAGAGCGCTGGCGTAACTATCAGACAACTGTGAAAGCTGCTAAAACTAAACATTTCTCTGATATTATTTTGCCAAACTGTCATAAGCCTCGTGTTCTGTTTAAGACTGTCGACTCTGTTCTTAATGCTCCGCAGACCGTCGGTATTGAGGCTTCGCCTGCTGTTTGTGAAGACTTTCTTCACTTTTTTATTGACAAGGTTGCTGGCACTCGGGCTCTAATCTCACCTTCTGCATATGACCCTTCAGTCTTTGTCCCCTGCTCAGCTGTCCTTGATAGGTTTGAGTCTGTGACTCTGTCAGATTTACAGGACATTGTTGGTCATTTAAAGCCCTCAGGCTCTCCTAATGATGCTGTCCCCTCTCGATTATTTAAAGAGGTTTTTCCTACTGTGGGTCCATCCGTGCTTGCAGTTATTAACAGCAGTTTGTCCTCAGGTGTAGTCCCTAAAAACTTTAAACATGCAGTAGTGCAACCTTTAATTAAAAAAACAGCTTTAGATTCTGCAGTTTTGGCTAATTATAGGCCTATTTCTAAACTGCCCTTCCTTTCAAAACTCCTCGAAAAGACAGTCTACAGTCAATTAATGTCCTTTCTGGAGGAGCACAATATTCTTGAGGTTTTCCAATCTGGTTTTAAATCACTGCACAGCACAGAATCGGCTCTTTTAAGAGTTTATAATGATATTCTTTTAACTTGTGATTCCGGTGAATGTGCTGTTCTTGTACTTTTAGACCTAACTGCTGCATTTGACACTGTAGATCATGTTTGATGTTGCCGTAGAGAACGCAGAAGATGCAATGAATCTGATGATGGATAGAATAACTAATGACTTAATGAATGGGAATAGTGAGAACACCGAGCCACTTTTGTGTGCTGACAATGCAATGGAGACTGAGCAAGCAACGTTTAAGAAACCTAAGAGGAAAACGACTAGGAGATCCGCTAAAAATGCAAAGAGATTTGCGAATGAAAACTTGCTTGTTGATACTGATAGTGACGATTCCCCTTTGTGCTCCACTTCTCCTATTGTATATACTCTAAAGATGATCAAAAGTTTCCTGGGGTCTACTAAAAATACCTGAGGGGTCAAAGTGGAAGAGCATTTTCCAGACACAAAACAATTTAGCATGGCAGTTCAGCATTTTACTGTAAGCATGTGAAAGGTAACTTTACTGAACAAGAGGGTTATAGACTTAATAAATTACTGACAAAGCTCAATCAACAAGCAGATGAAAATGGTGGTAATGAGACAGGGTAAATTTATTGTTTTGTGTTTACTATTTTTGTTTGTTTCCTTAATTTCATGCTCTTTCATTTATGGGTGATTTTAAAATAGCGACCCTAAACATCAATGGTGTGAGAGATTTTAGGAAGAGAACAAAATTCAGTTGATGAAATAAAAGCATGTGGATGTCATATTTATCCAAGAAACACATAGCAATGATAAAAACGCTGTTGACTGGGTCAGAGAGTGGGAAGGGAAAACCTTTCTTAGTCATAAAACCTTCACGTTTCCTCCACAGCCCAAAGACATGCGGGTTAGGATAACGTAATATGTATTACTATGTAATTACATTATGTAGGGGAAACTGAAGCACCCGGAGGAGAACATGCAAACTCTGTACAGAAAGGCCCCGTCAGCTACTGGGCTCGAACCCAGAACCTTCTTGCTGTGAGCCGACAGTGCTAACCAATACACCACCGTGCTGCCTGTAATATGTATTACTATGTAATTACATTATCAGGGTCCCTGGAGGTTTTCAGGTTTCCTCGAACCTTACAAACACAGCTGGATACGCAACACTCTCCGGCCCCTGGGCATGAACTGTGATGGAGTGGGGTCCCGGGGTGTGTCCCCACCTCATGCCCAGTGTTCCTGGGACACACTCTGTATGACACTTGTTAGGTTCAACCCAGTTAGAAGGTCAACTTATGTCTCGAGACCACCGCCCTCGTACCACCCAGAGCTCTGGAGGTCAGTTGCAAAGAAAGACAGGAACCCCAATGTAGTTCACATCTTTATTCGCAAGTTCCCCAATTGGACAGGAATACAGAGGGTTATTATATGTGAGTGTTATCTGTTATAAATGACATCACTGTAGAGGGTGTGTGTGTGTGTCTATGGGGGGGGGGGGGGTGAGTGAGTGACATCATTTTGATATCTGTGTCTTTTGTGTGTGTGTGTGTGTGTGTGTGTGTGTGTGTGTGTGTGTGTGTGTGTTGACTTGCGTGCAAGTGAGCATCTTGATCTTGGGGCAGGTCATTGCTTACGTACACCCCTTCAGGTCAGATATACTTAAGATGGTGATAGAATTTTTAAACACAGATATGTTATAAGAAAGTAAACAAAAAATAAGAACAACTTATACAAAGAATATTTCTGGCAAAACAAAGAAATGCTACTTCTAACTTAAAACTATAAAACTATAAAATCACTAAATGCATCCTAGATCTAACAATTAAATCCAACATTCAATCATTTCAGATTCAACATTAAAGAGACTGGTTAACTCTAACCATCTTAAATTACAATCCTAGCTATAAGCTAACTTAAATCATGGCATTAAAATCTAACACATAGTATATGCAGCTCTGAGTGTGTGTTGGTGTGTCTGACATCATATGTAGACCTTCAGGCGCCGTTTAGACACATCTCAATAATACACATTTCTTATCAAAAATAAACAAAATGTTCTTCAACAATGTGGCTGAGGTCATTTTGACTGAACAGACTGAACAGAATAAATCATTCAATCATCATTTTAACTGAAAAATAAATCCTTTAAGTCTTACGATCAAAAATACTTACAATTAATTATAAACCTACATAATAATAAACCTAACAGCACTGGAGTATGACAGTCTGCGGCTGCGCGTGTGTAAAGGTGCATTCATGTAGAGCCTGGCCCTGACTCCGCCCACTCCCACACCTCTGTGCCGTTTCCAGAAAGAGCTGCAGGTGAGTCGGACTTTGTCCTTTACTCCTGTCCTCCCAGAAATAAGGCTGGTTCCAGAGCTCACCTCGGTCCCGGAGCTTCAGGCTCGTCCCCGGGGCTCCCACACGCAGCCGGACAGAACGCCTCGCTGCTGCTGCTGTAGCCGGTCAGAACCACTCCCGCCGCCTCCTGCTTCCGGTTCATGCTGCGCCCCGCATTATTCACGCTCACAATAATAATAATAATAATAATAATAATAAAATAAAGGCAACAAAGGGCGAGAAGACACTGTTCCCTAACAACTAGACTCTTCCCTAACAACCGAGCAGAGAAGCTCCGCCCCCCAGAGCAGGAGGAACAAAGTCTGCGATCCCTCCGTCAGCATGGGCGGTCCGATTCACTTCACTGAGCCGACTCCTCTGAACAGCCCGTTTCAGTGAATCGATTCACAGCTGCTTAGTTTAGTTTAGTTTAGTGTAATTTGTCACAAAAAATATATACACAAAATAACATATAATAAAAAACAAAAAAACGTGACCGGAGAGACGAACAGGGCAGAGCCCCAATTGCAACGTATCCCCTAAGCTAAAAAAAAAAAAAAAAAAAAAAAAAATTTTTTATATATATATATATATATATATATATATATATATGTTAAGATTGCGCTGCGTGCTGTTCAGATGCGTTACCAGGAGATCTCCGAGGACAAGAAGAGAGCGAACCACATGAGTTAAATCAATCTGGTTTATTCTCAGCGTGCCCTAACGCACAGCTGCGTCGGGCGTTTATATACACTTCTGCATAGGGAGTATCAGCAGTGGAAAGTTATGGAATGTGCTTTGCACACTCAGTATCAAGGTCACACAGGAGTTATGCACAGTTCAACAAGATGTTTCACACAAAAACATAGACAAAATCAGAATATGAAACGGGAACAGAACATGTGAAAAGTACAAAATGTACAGAGCAGCGCGTATTATCTCTGGCCTAAAGTTAACCCTAAACTGCTACACTACACGACAGTCACCCTTGGGCCGCGCATTTACAAGAGTAGGTTTAGGAGTATTCAGGATTATATTCTTACAATCCCCTCTTTAATACTCTGACGCAAGCCCAGAGTATTATTCACACCCCAGTCTTGGCCGACAACCTTACCTCTGGGTCTGTATTGTCTGTCAGGAAAACCTTAGTTTGAGTATACGAGGGCCACAGGCTGAGCCATGTCATATTAACCTTAGAGTAGTTAGATGGGGCTATTCGGACCGGAAAAGGATCGCTGCTGTCATGGGGTAACAAAGAACACACATAAAAAGGTATACTCATATTCATTGATGTTTTTACAGTGAAGTTTATATATTTCCAAAACTCGTTATCCCTTGGGTCCCGGTGTATTGCTTGTGCGGGTAACCCTGCCCCAAGCGTTGAGATCAGCACGATGATGAAGAAAGTCATACTGGTCACTGACTTTGTTCTCTAATGCTCACAGGGTGCAGACGGCGAAAAATATCACAGGCTCCCGTGCTTTTCAGACTCTTCAGCCCAGAACTTTGCAAGACTCACCAACCATCCCCTCTTTGTAGATCAGCCGAAACTGGATTGCTCCAGATGCTGGAAGGGGATCCCTGAAAAGGCCGTCAGCTATTGTCACAGCAACTTTCTGAAACACAAAAGTCTGTTAAGCATCAACAATATAGATTTCTATTACATTGGAGCCTTCTTTATTCTGCTGGCATGGATCCACTGTGGAAAAAGGTCCGTTAGCACAGCCGTGCGAGTTACAGCGAGTACATCGGTGGGCCCACTGTAGGGTGACTCCTCCATGGGAGCGTTTAGTTTAGCGAATCTCTTTACTAAAACTCTGTCCCCTACCTCAAAGGGGTGAGTGTGTGCCTCTGGAATGGGAGGCTTTTTGGAATTTACTCTCGCCCAATACTCATCCAGCACCCGCATGAGACCCACCGCGTACTCGCTGAGATGTACTTCAAGATCACCCGTTCCTATAACCTGCATGCCTCTACGCCAAGGGACAGGAAAGGGGCGTCCCATGACGAGCTCGTACGGAGATAAATTGTCGAGAGCGACCTGAGCAGTCATGCGCATATCAGCGAGGACCAACGGTAAAACTTGGACCCAATTTTTCGTGCCTGCGTCTTGCATAGCCTTACGCAACTTACCCTTAATTGTTCTATTCGCGCGCTCCACAATGCCAGAGGACTGTGGATGGTATGGGATATGAAAACGCCAATTGATCTTGAGGTCTTTACATAGCTCCTGCGTTACCTTAGAGGTGAACGGCGTTCCCTTATCAGAGTCAATTCCTACCGGAAGACCGTAACGTGGGATAATTTCCTGTGTAAGTTTGTTCACTGCTGTTCGGGCGTTCTCTTTGCTGCACGGGAAAGCCTCAATCCACCGTGAAAATTTGTCAATCATGACCAAAAGGTATTTGAACGGGCCCTGCTTTGGCATGTGAGTGAAGTCGATCTGCCATTCTTGGAAAGGCGTGTCGGGTATGGGAAGGTGCTGATGTACCGCGCCTGGTTTAGATAGATTATTCTGGGCGCACGTTAAACACTTGTCCAGAATGTTGTGTGCGTCTGTGTGCAAATTATTGATGCAGAATGTTCTGTTCATATCCTCCACTACCCCTCTTCGGCCGCGATGAGTGGGACCATGGAACTCGCGGACGAGAAAGGGAGTACAGTGACGAGGTAAACAAAGACGGCCCTGTGCGTCAAGCAAAACGCCACTCTTCTCTGTCGCGCCCTGGGCGTCCCAGAACTGTGTATCTGCCACAGAGGCCGAGGCCTGGATAGAAATGAGATCTATGTCAGGTAAGACAGCGCTAACCATGCGATCAGTAGAAACTAAAGCGCAATTAAAGCCTGGAGGCAGGACACCGGATGCGGCTGCAGCTTTAGCGACTCGATCAGCGAATGAATTGCCCTTTACTTCAAATGAGTCCCCTCTTGTGTGCGCGCGTGTCTTAACAATGGCCAACGTGCACGGAAGGAGACAGGCGGTGATTAAATCAGTAACAAGTGAAGAATGAGAAATGGGCTTACCGTCGGCTGTCGTAAACCCCCGAGACGCCCAAATGCGGCCGAAGTCGTGCGCCACGCCGAAAGCGTAGCGTGAGTCGGTGTAAATAGTAACGTCTGTGTCTTGAGCCAAAATACATGCGCGAGTCAAAGCATAGAGCTCCGCAGCCTGAGCAGAAGAAAAAGGCAAAGAATGAGCTTCAACAATTTCATCAGGGAGGCGACAAACAGAGTAACCACACAGGAACACACCATCCGCAGGGCGGGAACAGGAACCATCTACAAAAAGAGAATCGCCTGTGGAAAGAGGGGTGGAGTGTAAGTCTGGGCGGATGCTAGTCTCAAAAACGATATTAGAAAGACAGTCATGTGAGTCAAACGCAACATCGTCATCCTGTGAGTTAAGAAGACGCTGAAGAGCGTGGGCGACAGAATCAAACGACGAGGAGGGCTTAACAGTGAGATGCTCTGTGGCCAAAAGAATAAACTCATAGCCAGAGCGACGCTGAGCAGACAAATGCTGAGTGCTAAAATTCCGCAGAATGTACACGACGTCATGTGAAGTGTGTAAAATGAGCGGATGCGACAAAACAAGTTTTTCAGCGTCCGTGACCATGAGAGCACACGCAGCAACAGCCCTAAGACAGCCAGGAAGCCCTTGTGCCACAGCGTCAAGAGTTTTAGACAGAAACGCGCAAGGTCGCATGCCCCCCCCGTGCTCCTGAGCCAGCACCCCAGAGGCGGTCCCCTTCTGATTGCACACATACAGGTGAAACGGCAAACGATAGTTCGGCAGCCCGAGAGCAGGGGCGGAGCACAAAGCTTGCTTCAGAGCCTTGAAGGCCGTTAGCATGTCCTCAGTCCAGACCAGGGGCTGAGTCAAAGGATCTGAGTGACTTATAGCTGAACGCAAACACTTGTCATAGATTGAACAGTCAGGGATCCATTGACGACAGTAATTGATGAGGCCCAGAAATGCCATGAGAGCGTGCTTGGTTGCAGGTACCTGAGTGTCCATAATGACTTGAACGCGTTCCGGGCTAAGCCTCCTGGAACCCTGGGAGAGGTCATGTCCCAAGTAGCGAACAGTTGTGAGGCAAAACTGCAACTTCGTGCGGGAGACCTTGAAACCCTTCTGCGCCAGGAGTGTGAGGAGAGACAATGTGGCGGCAGCACAAGCGTCTTGATCCTCCGCCGTTACCAGAAGATCATCCGCGTACTGGAGCACCGTGGAGCCCTGGGGAAGACAGAGATCAGCCAGCGCGTCCCGCAATACGGCAGTGAAGACCGCCGGTGAGTCAATGAAACCCTGTGGCAACCGCGTCCACGTGTATTGTCTTCCCCTGTGTGTGAAAGCAAACAGGGGCTGAGTCTCATGGCCCACAGGAACACTGAAAAAGGCAGAGCACAAATCAATCACAGAGAAATAAGCATGGTCACACGGAATAGAAGACATAAGAGAAGGAACGTCAGGGACCACTGGAGCCACGGGAACGATGAGTTCATTTATTTTACGTAGATCTTGAGTGAGGCGCCATGTGCCATCCGGTTTTGGGACCGGGTTCACTGGGGTGTTATACGGGCTGACACAAGGAACCACGACACCTTGCTGCAAAAGAGATTGTAGAATATTGTCAATACCATTGAGCTTACTAGGAGACAGAGGGTATTGTTTAACATAAACAGGTGTAGAGTGTTTAATAACAGCTTCATACGGAGAGCAGCTCACAGAGCCCACATCGTCCTTATGATCCGCCCACAGGGTGTTAGGAAGAGCAGAAAGAACAGGGGAAAGAGCTTGGGACGTACAAGCAGCGTTCAGAATGTTATGTGGCAGCACAGAACTGGATAGAGCAAAAACATCAGGCGGAGCACCGTCCGGAGTATCAACAATCATGTGTGAGCCGCTAAAGGAGATCGAGAGTCCGAGAAGACTCATGAGGTCGCGACCTAAAAGATTAAAAGGGCACTCTGGCATAAAAATGAAAGAGTGTGAAAAACGCAATGAAGGGTCCAGAGTGCAGATGACAGGTAAGGGTGGTGTACAACTAGAGTCAAAAGGAACCCCTTCTATCCCCACAGAGCTAACAAACCGTGTAGATAAAGGACCCTCATAATCCCTCCCTACTGAGGACATAGTGGCCCCAGTATCAAGTATAAACGGATACTCCCTTCCTGCCAAACACAGAGGCACAAGAGGGAGCTCCGCGTTACGAGGAGAGCTAAAAGAGAGATTTAACATGGCAACGGCTGTGGATTCCGTACCCTGGGGGCAGCCCTATAGCGGGGCGTGATAGCGCTGGTCCTGTCCGTTATTCTGCCGATAGCCCTTAGGTCCGGGATTCTGGCCTTGCAACACATCCCCTAATTCTCCCGTCCTACTCTGCTCATCCCTCCGCCGCGCATGGCATTCCCTCATCCAGTGGCCCTCCTTTCCACAATAGTGGCACCTGCCTGTTTTCTTCCGGTTCCCACCCGACCATGTGCGAGGCCCGGTGCGTGTTTTGTCATTATTATGACGATACGACCCGGGGCCCTGTGGGGCCACAGATAAACATGCTTTATTAGTCTTACAATCTAACAACCCATCACTTTCCATTGTCCTCAACCGTTCACCCGCTTGGCGAAGGACCAAATGAGTCCTATCGCTCAAGTGATGTTTCAAAACGTTCTGAACCTCAGGGCGGCAGTTAGATAAAAAGGTGGACAGGAACATTGGATTGGGTTGAGTCATGTCCAATTCTAACCCACCCAGGTGCTGCCAAACTTCACCAAAACGTTTCCAAAAGGCCGACGTCACTTCTGACTTTTCCTGTTTACAGTTAGTAACCTGCGACAGATCACGGTTCGCTTGTTTCATAGCCAGTAAATACCTAGTTAACTGCTCACGCAGGAGCTGCAAAGCATTCGGTGTGTCCCTCCAAAAAAATGTCGACACGGTGCGTTGACGCGGACGGCCACCTTCCTGAGCCGGAGCTATTTCTTCCTTTATATTCATAGCGACGTCATTTCTAGGTTGCAACACATCGACTATTTCGAGCAAACGCTCCTCATCATATAATCTGTGTCAACTGATGAGGTGTTCAAATGTGCGAGCTGATCTGAACAGAGCTGCCAGACATACACATACAGAGGGCTTCCAAACCCATACTGCACACCGCACATTTCACTTACTTCAATAGTTAGTCCATCTGGAGTGGATGTGAGATTTACTTCTAATTTGCACATTAAATCATGTGCTAACAAATTTACTGGACATGTATATGAGATGAGGAATGAGTGGGACGTAACTATTCCTCCCTCGCTTTACATGGGAGGTTAACTGAGAAAGTTTTGGTTTTGGAATAGCCTTTAAAACAGGTCTCGGGGTGTAAACACCCTTTGATTTATCCCATACCTTCTTCATGTCAAACCATTTATCATACCCTGCGCGCATATAAGGGCGGTCCCAATCCGGATCGCCTAAGCTTTCATAAATCATACGGTGCGCTGAAGCAAGAAAGCCTGGATTAAACGTCCCATCACGGGGATACGATGGAATCTGAGGATTTGCCTCCGTCCACCCAGCCAAATTGTCCAGCCACGGCGTAACGTAATAGCCTAAACCACACTTATTCATCCATTCCGCCGGGGTGTCTGTGACCTCAGGTTTAGGATACGAGCCCCCCATCGTACATTAAAGCAAACGGATCTGAACAGAAACAAACAGCAGATATTTATCTAAATTTCTATAGCACGCTCTTCCTGGACTCGAACCAGGGAAAACAAAGCCCTCCTTAGGGCACTACACAAATTTCTATAGCGCGCTCTTCCTGGACTCGAACCAGGGAAAACAAAGCCCTCCTTAGGGCACTACGGAACTACTTCCAACCAGGTAGTCAATCAAACATGTCTTACCTGATTGAGAGTATCACGTCGGGGTCACCAAATTGTTAAGATTGCGCTGCGTGCTGTTCAGATGCGTTACCAGGAGATCTCCGAGGACAAGAAGAGAGCGAACCACATGAGTTAAATCAATCTGGTTTATTCTCAGCGTGCCCTAACGCACAGCTGCGTCGGGCGTTTATATACACTTCTGCATAGGGAGTATCAGCAGTGGAAAGTTATGGAATGTGCTTTGCACACTCAGTATCAAGGTCACACAGGAGTTATGCACAGTTCAACAAGATGTTTCACACAAAAACATAGACAAAATCAGAATATGAAACGGGAACAGAACATGTGAAAAGTACAAAATGTACAGAGCAGCGCGTATTATCTCTGGCCTAAAGTTAACCCTAAACTGCTACACTACACGACAGTCACCCTTGGGCCGCGCATTTACAAGAGTAGGTTTAGGAGTATTCAGGATTATATTCTTACAATATATATATAAGAAAAAAGGGGGGAATTCATACAAGAATTAGAATTTGATTTACATAATAAATTAAGAAAAAAAGTATACATAATAATTGACAAATCATGGCGGGCTATAGGTTTGTAATAATCCTCTAAAGTGGTCGTTTAGATGGATTCTAAACCACAAGAGATCCTGGCTAGACTTAAGTATATTAGGTAAGCTGTTCCACAACTTAACAATCCTAGGAAAATAGCTGTTACAATAATATTCCTGATTGTGCCTAGAAATTAGGTCAAAGTTGGCTTGATGAAAATTACGGGTATTATAATGCAGAGTGGCAGTTTGAATGAAACGTCCAAAATTACTAGTAACAGTTCCAGTTTTATACTTAAACAAGAGAACTAAATCATGCATTTTTCTACGAAAATCAAGAGGTAGTAAATTAAGCTGGACTAGTCTGATAACATAACTGACTTCTCTTGGAGGATAGTTCAATATGAATTTAGTGGCACGCCTCTGAATGTTCTCTATCAGTCTGCGATGCTTTACTAAATAGGGTGACCACACACTTGATGAATATTCCAGTAACAGCCTGACAAGCGCCGTATATAACAACTTTCTCGTCTGGATGTCACAAATATCCCTGCCACACAGCCTCTTCACTAGCCCAAGTACCCTATTTGCCTTCGCACACATCTGCTCGATATGACTATTCCACGTGCAGTTGCCAGAGACAAATATACCCAAATCGGAGGTTTCAGAAGAGTGCAATAATACTTCCTCGCCAAGATTATATATGTTGAGGGGCCTTCTACAAGATCTTCGCTTGGACATACGCAAAACTTTACACTTAATGGTGTTAAAAGTCATCCTATGATCACTGCTCCATAAATGCAAACCATCAAGGTCAGACTGCAACAAAGCCGGAGAACTTACAGAGTCTATAGGCCGGTAAAGTTTGCTGTCATCCACAAAGAGGGCGAGACTTGATCCATACTGTATGTAGGATGGCATTTCGTTTGCAGAAACCAAGAACAACAGAGGCCCCAATATGGAGCCCTGAGGTACCCCAGATGTAACAGGGTGCCAGTCCAAAAAGGCACCCTCAAGAACAACCCACTGTTGTCTATTTGACAGATAGCTCGCAAACCATTGGAGGACAGTACCTGAAATACCATGGCGGTGAAGTTTAGTCAATAGGAGGTCATGAGGCACCTTGTCAAATGCCTTAGAGAGATCAATGTGTATAACGTCTACCTCTTGACCTCCAGCAACCATGTCCAGGATATCATGATATACCTCCAACAATTGCATAACTGTTGATTTCCCTCGTAAAAATCCATGTTGCAGATTGTACAGTAGAGGTGCAAGGTCTGGATAGCAGTGATTGAAGACACACCTTTCCAACACTTTTGAGACTATACAGAGCAGGGAAATCGGTCGATAATTCTCTGCCAAAGTCAGGTCATCCTTTTTAAAAATGGAAAAGACATTTGGACGTTTCCACAGTGCAGGTACCACCCCATGTGATAAAGATAAGTTAAAAATTTTGCACAGGGAAGGTGCTATCTTAGCTGCTATATTTTTCAGAAGGGATCCTGGGATATTACCAGGCCCACATGCTTTATTAGGATCAAGACTAAGAAGAACCTCCCTCACTTCAGAGACTGTAAGTTCAATAGAGTCCAGTTCTTCTCCGACACCACTAGGGAGCTGAGCACTAGAGGGTAGCGAGGCCGTACTTGCCAGATTAAACACAGAACTAAAAAAACTTATTCAGGATGTTAGCTCTGTCCCAACTGTCAGTTACAAGTTTATGTCCATCCCTAAGAAAGTTAGGGGAGGGTCTATTAGAAGTAGATGACTTGATATAGGACCAAAAGCGCTTAGGATTTTCTGAGATGGATGCCTTGAGTTTTTCTGCATGCTCTTTCTGGATAACTAAACTCCATGACTGAACATTTACAGTGTCTGTCTTTTAATTGAATAATACTGTCAAGTTTATTTGTATAGCGCTTTTAACAATAAACATTGTCGCAAAGCAGCTTTACAGAATTTGAACGACTTAAAACATGCGCTAATTTTATCCCTAATCTATCCCCAGTGATGAAGCCTGTGGCGACGGTGGCAAGGAAAAACTCCCTCAGACGAGGTCACGGTATTTCACCATACGGACCGACCTTAAGCTAGTAAATAATATATTTATTTTTTTCTTTACCAAATTCTAACAGAAAACGAGAGCGCTGGAAAGGGAAAACTGAGCCGAGCTGCCATTTTGAATCCTCATTCACGGCTGTAATGCAAATAGCTTCCTCCTCAGTATACAAGTGCACTTCCATGGCAGGAAAAAAACTACATTTTGCCGCCTATGTAGTCAACTATTTGTACAAAATTGAGTCATTCAGGATTCAGCCATGTTTTTGCTCAGCGTTAACAACAGTTACAGGTTTTTAGCTTTCTCCTGAAATGTTTTCTTTTATTTCTTCTTCCTCAGGGTAGTAAAACTCGCTTTCGCTGTGAAGACTGTCATTATCGCTATCCATGCTGTAAAATTAATGCTATTCTCCTGAGAAATGCTGGCAAAAATTTATAAGATTTTTGATAATTTTATAAATAAATCTTATTAAAAAAAAAGATAAATGTTGACAAAAAATGCTACTAAAATTTGTTGTTGTTGTGAACAAGCGAGTCGCCAGAGGTCCATAACCGGGGTCTGTAACTGGCGTCCGTATCGTAGGATATGGACCCACTCGCCAGCCAATCAGAGCGCAGGATTTGATGGAAACCAGACTGTGAAAAAAATTAATATGTTTGTTTCTGGAATATCTCACAAAATATCAGGCCATTCTGTGGCTGGGAAGTTATTTAATTTGAATGGATTAAAGCAAAAAATGTGCATGAAATCACTCAGTCAAGCAGACAGAGGAAGTCCTTGTGTGTGTGTGTGTGTGTGTGTGTGTGTGTGTGTGTGTGTGTGTGTGTGTGTGTGTGTGTGTGTGCGCATCTACAGGTTTCCCTTTGAGCGTGCACTGACAGTTCCATTATTCTGTTGCTAAACGAACAGCTGATCACACCGAGGTGCTCGCTGAGCGCCGATATTTATTAGTTTGGTCCTGCGTTTCCTTTCGTTTGTATATAACATAACATCTTTTCTTCTTCTCGCTTTCTTTCCGTTACTGTAGTCGGTCTTTCACTTTTCATTCGCACACTCACGTCCTCCATTTTTCTTTCCTTGTTCAAATTTGTATCCCACAATGCCTTGCACGAATGGGGAAAGCCCACCACGTGATGTGATGCATGATGTAGTATCTTGTATTGGGTCATGGTGAAGCAGGCAAAAATAGCAGAGAATTTAGAGCCACATGGAGATAAATTCATTAATTGTTCTATTTAAAAAAAAAACACTAATAAAATTGTAAGTCTCTGATTCGAACTGAGTAGCTTTTGGTCACTAAACAAAAATAACTGGGTGTCGGGGAAATTCTTTGTATGACCTACACTTGAAAAATCTGAAAGGCAGGCTCGCTTTAAGGTGATGATACATGGGGCAACTTTTTGGGCAATGTTGCCAGGCAACGGGCAGCCAGGTGAGATCCAGGGCAACTAATTAGAGCAACAGACAACTGGCAACAACCAATCAGATAAGAGCAAATCTGTTGCCAGGGAGACAGACACCACAAAGATGGACACTGAAACATTTGCAGGTGTCACTTTTGTCTTAGCTTCAGCCTTTATTTATTTCGTTCAAGTAAGTATCACTTCTGGAACGAAACTGAATAGATCCTCTGGGCAAAAGATAATTCACCATTATTTGAACATTTATAAGTCAAAATAACTGCATTATTCTGTTAATAATAATAAACACTTATTAAATCTCTTTAAAAATGCTACTAGCCTCAATCACATATGCTGTAACTAATAACTGAGACAAACATCACAAAAACATCATCGTTTAATTCTCATCTCAGCAAAAAAGACAAAAGGACATGGAGCAGGAGATGCTGCTGAGGATGAAAAGGGCGTGGCAGAGCTCCTGAAAGTTTTTTTTTTCTTTTTTAGATCCCGAAGTTTGTACTGTTTTGCCCTCAGGTTCCACAAGTAGTCGTGCTCTGTGTGTGAATTAAATCAGACGATAAAAAAATCACGAGCTGCTCATCACTTTTAACTTGACGCAAGAAAGTTAATGTTATCCCTACATAGCTAGCGATAACTTTTAGCTAACCATGTTAGCCAAAACCATCACTAGTTCATGAAATCTCATTCAATCTCCATGGAGTGGTGGTTAGCTCAAGGCAGTTACGCTTAGTTGAAAAAAAATCAATGTCTTAATTACAACGTGAGCATAAAAATAGATGTCTGTTGGGTTTCTAAGCATTTGATCAGGTATGTTCACCACTTTGGGTTTATATGTAACATAATTTACCAAGGAATGAGGAGTGGTATTCTGTTGGTTGCACTCTGGAACCTCACCATGAGATGCCACTAAATCCAACATTTTTAACACAAAATGCACCGCTTTTAACATTGACAAAATGACCATCTTTATAAACGGCAGCATTTTATGGGTTGAAAATGGTTTAAAACGCCACCTACTGGTTTAAATCATCCTAAAACTCACAAGGCTGATGCTGATGTAGAGTCGACCATATGGTACTTCTCTACATCATGAAACTTTTATTTAAAAAAAAAAAAGAATGTTAACCCCCTCTAACCAGAGGCGAGCAGCCCACTTCCCCCAGGCCTCGCCCTTGATTGCAAGTTTGTGAAACCATGCTCATTTTCAATTATATGTTGATTGAGACTCACTGAGGAGATTCCACCACGTACGCCACCCCCACCCCCCTCTCCAAACTGATAAACTCAAACAGAAGTCATTTGCTGTTTATTAAGTTATTTAAGAAGGTTTTGTTGTTAAAAATGGTTCTAGTATAAGTTACTGAATCATAGTGTGCATATTATTCCTGCCCGGTTTCTGAATGTTGGTTTACTTTTTTGGGGGAAAAATGAACTACATATTGAGATATTTGGGTGGTGGTGGTGTGGGGGGAGGGGTGTTGTTACTTGAGGTTATTTGGTTGTTGACAGAACTTGGTAAGGACCACACAATTGTTATTTTGGCCCTGATAAATAATAAATTAAACCATAGAATTGGTTCTACCTAGAAAAGAAGGGTATACTTTCTTTTTCCCATGACTTTAGACCAGGAACCAGAAAATGGGATCTTAACCCTCTGGTTTGGACACAGATGCAAACACAGAGCATGTTCTTCACAGTGGGTAAGTGGAGTAAGTGAAGGTACTGAAACTACTACTAATGAACTAAACACAGCTCCCTGCTAATATTGGCAAGCGAAATATAATGAACACTCTTCTGCTTCAGCGCTAGTAAATGTAGCTTGCTAAAAATAGATGAATTGATTTCATGTGGAAATAAAACCAGTAGCTATGTTTTGTTTTGTATTTAAAGGAAAACATTCAGTAAAAACACTGAAATGTGTGTTTGTGCATCCATGAGTTAGAAAGTGCTGAAATGTTGTCAAGGTCAAAGTTCATCATCAATTGTTGTAACTCTTTACTTGCCCTAAATTGCCCCGTTCCAGTTTTTTTGGAATGTGTTGCAGGTCTGAAACTCAGGAATGGATGTGTATTCACAAATGAAATGACCAACAAAACATGAAATATCTTGGGTTCATTCTCTCTGCGATGAAATACAAGTCAAAGTACATTTTAGAAATCACTGCTTTCTTTTTTCTTGCCCCAACTTTTTCAGATTTCTCATCCCATCTCATTATCTCTAGCCACTTTATCCTGTTCTACAGGGTCGCAGGCAAGCTGGAGCCTATCCCAGCTGACTACGGGCGAAAGGCGGGGTACACCCTGGACAAGTCGCCAGGTCATCACAGGGCTCTTTTTCTGATTTGGGGTTGTAAAATCTTTTGCTCCCTCTTCTGGTGATTGTGTGGAACAGCAGCAGTTACTGAGATAAACCAGGAGGAAGTCTCATCTCATCTCATTATCTCTAGCCGCTTTATCCTTTTACAGGGTCGCAGGCAAGCTGGAGCCTATCCCAGCTGACTACAGGCGAAAGGCGGGGTACACCCTGGACAAGTCGCCAGGTCATCACAGGGCTGACACATAGACACAGACAACCATTCACACTCACATTCACACCTACGGTCAATTTAGAGTCACCAGTTAACCTAACCTGCATGTCTTTGGACTGTGGGGGAAACCGGAGCACCCGGAGGAAACCCACGCGGACACGGGGAGAACATGCAAACTCCACACAGAAAGGCCCTCGCCGGCCACGGGGCTCGAACCCAGACCTTCTTGCTGTGAGGCGACAGCGCTAACCACTACACCACCGTGCTGCCCCATGAGGAAGTGATGATTAGATTAGATTAGATTAGATTAGATTAGATATAACTTTATTGATCCCTTTTAGAGGTTCCCTCAGGGAAATTAAAATTCCAGTAGCATCATTACAGGATAAACAGAGAATAGAAAATAGAGAAAACTTCTAGATAAATTAAGTATTTACATATACAAAAAAAAAGATATGAAAAGTCCAGCAGAAGAGGTATTGCACATTATATTGCACATTGTCCAGTATTGCTTTTTGTCAGGCTAGGCTACTGCTCCTTCCCATCCTCTGTCCTCCTGTTACCCCTCCTCCCCCCCAGAGAGGAGTTGTACAGTCTGATGGTGTGAGGGACAAAGGAGTTTTTGAGTCTGTTCATCCTGCATTTGGGAAGAAGCATTCTGTCACTGAACAGGCTCCTCTGGTTGCTTATGATGGTGTGCAGAGGGTGACTGGCATCATCCATGATGTTCAGTATTTTGTCCATAGTCCTCTTCTCTGCCACTGTCACCAGAGAGTCAAGCTTCATGCCGACCCGCCTGATAAGTTTGTCCAGCCTGGATGTGTCCTTCTTGGATGTGCTGCCCCCCAGCACACCACAGTGTAAAACAGGATACTGGCAACCACAGACTGATAGAACATCCACAGGAGTTTCCTGCAGATGTTAAAGGACTGCAGCCTTCTCAGGAAGTACAGCCTGCTCTGTCCCTTCCTGTACAGGTGGTTGGTGTTGCAAGTCCAGTCCAGCTTGCTGTCCAGCCACAGCCCGAGGTACTTGTAGGAATGACGGTGTCTAAAGCAGCAGTTCAAGATCTTCATTCCAGCTGCACTGGATTGAACCTGGTTTGCAAAAGCATACAGCAGTTGAAGTCTCAACAAAATTAAAGATTCTCTTTGGGCTTCACTCTTCCATGAGAATTTGCTCGTGTATTTCTCCTTGTGCATGTTGGATAAATGTATTTCAGTTGCAACAGAATGAGCTGAGAAACAGGTGGAAACTCGTCCTCATTATATTTCTCATCGAAATTTAACAAGTTTAGTCAGTCAGAAGATTAAAATTGTGATTCAAGACTGCAAGAGTGAAAGTGAACTTTATATTATGAGTCACATGTTGAGTAAACGTATTGTTAGGCTACTCAGTGTTCCTTGTAGTGACAGAGGGTGCTGTGTTCAGATGAGTGAACATTGGCTACTCAGTGTTCCTTGTAGTGACAGAGGGTGCTGTGTTCAGATGAGTGAACATTGACTCATCCAACGCCCATTTTACAACTTAGAATCCACACAACAGATAGAACCTGAGTGAACTTTAACACTTTAACTGCCATAAATATTATCAACTCAAAATTTATAATCTCGCTGTCAGTAAAGGCATTGAGAATGACAGCGCTAGCCAAACTACAAACATGGCCACTCAGAACTACAACTTCCAAAGAACACAGCACTCTCTGTCACCAGCTTATTGAAATCAGCTGTCGTTCATTCACAACTCATCAACCACACTACTTAAGCCTCTATCTCACACACCTTCTATGTGAAGTATCATTCTGTTTTCCAGTCCATAACAAGCCTTTCTATATCTGCCTGACTCTAGTATTTCTGACCCTCTCTATTTATGTTCCTTGTCTCTTCTACATTGCCCTGTTTGCCTATTGACTGACCCTTGCCTGCCTTTTGACCACACTTCCTGTTTTGCGATTTGGCTTCGTTACAAGTTTGCTCCTCACTCTTCCCTGCACATACATCTGTAAGTGCCTGCACTCTGACAGGATACTTCGCCTAGTATGGATGCAGCAGAGGAGGCGAAGCAAACTGCATTGAATGCTCAGGGGCGTCTTTTAGGAGAACATCAACAGAGGCTTCCAGACGTTAACACCCGGATGGTGCAGCTTGCAGTTGTGATGTTGCAGGCCCTCCTAACACGTCCTGAAGCTTCTCCTAGTCCAACATTACAATTGTCCATTCCGGAGAAATATGCCAGGAATGCTCTCACTAGTAAGGGATTCTTACTTCATTGCTCCATGTACTTCTCTAACATGCCTAACCTCTCTGATGAACAGAAGATCGCTAAATTTCTGTTATTTCTCACTGGCAAAGAGCTACAATGGGCAAGCGCTGTATGGAAAAATGGCGGTGAGCACAATACTTCTTGTGAACGTTTCCTCAAGTTGTTCAAAGTAGTGTCTGCCCATGAATCAGAGGGAATTGAAATTGGCAAAAGTCTGCTCACTATCTCACAGGGTTCCAGAGGAGTCACTGAATATGCCCTAGAGTTCAGAATGCTAGCAGCAGCCAGCAGATGGAATGATCTGGCTCTGAAAGCAATGTTTTGACAAGGTCTTCCTCCAGAAATTCTCAGTGAGCTGGCGTGTAGAGATGAGCAGCTCACGCTGGACTCCCTCATTGACCTAGCAATACGATTGGATCATTTGCTGGCCAACTGGCCCTCGCTCAAGGAGAACTCCAAACCAGTCCAACCCTCTGAGGAAACCACATCTATGGAGGTTTCTCACACCTGTCTGAAACATTCTGAACATGAAAGAAGGAGGAAAGAGGGTCTTTGCTTCTACTGTGGGAGTTCCAAGCACCATATCTACCAGTGTCCCATCCGTCCATCTCGCACCAGCCCAGCTGAGAACCCAGCTCATGCGATGAGTCTGGTGAGAAGATTTAATGCCCAGTCATTTAAAGTACCTGTGTTGTTAAAATTGGTATCCTCCACACACGTTCTCTCTGCTTTTGTCGACTCAGGGGAGAGGGGAACTTCATCACCAGCACAATCATCCCTAAGCTTGATCTGCCCACAACCCCTCTGCAAAGTCCACTCAGCATCAGGACCATTGATGCAGGACCAATAGTTGATGCTCTCGTCACCACTCACCGCTCCCGTTCACATTCGGGTGGGAGCACTCCACTCTAAACTCATCTCCCTCTACTAATCCACTAATCCAAATGGAAGAAGATTCTCTGGTCAGATGAGACTAAAATTGGTCTTTTTGGCCATCATAGGAAATGCCAAGTGTGGTGCAAACCCAACATCCTGAGAAGACCATTCCTACAGTGAAGCATGGTGGTGGCAGCATGCTGTGGGGATATTTTTCATCTGC
Source organism: Neoarius graeffei (assembly GCF_027579695.1). Classification (NCBI taxonomy): domain Eukaryota; kingdom Metazoa; phylum Chordata; class Actinopteri; order Siluriformes; family Ariidae; genus Neoarius; species Neoarius graeffei. The sequence goes on from NC_083570.1 coordinate 7,881,093, forward strand.
ATGGGCAGGAAAGCTGGTCAGGACTGAAGGAAAGATGGATTGTACTAAATACAGGACAATTCTGGAGGAAAACCTGTTTGAGTCAGCCAGAGGTTTGAGACTGAGATGAAGGTTCGAGTTCCAGCAGGACAATGATCCTAAACATTCTGTGAAAGCTACACTGGAGTGGTTTAAAGGGAAACTGTAGCGGTTCAGTATTGGTGGGTGGAGCACAGAGGATGGCAGGACAGAGATCAGGTTCATAATAGCGTTTATTGCCACACTTTTCAGTCTAACAATCTTTCACATAAATAGACACACACCCACGGCTGGCGTCTTATTCAGGGGTGAGCTCCTCTGCTCTCGCTCTCCCTCCTTAAGTAGGGCGCGGTCGCTGGGAAGACACACAAACACAGGTTAATTGCTCTCAGGTGTAGTGATTCTGCCACTTACCTTCCCTGACTCCGCCCTCTTGTCACAGACCAGCGCTTGACCATGCCCCCACTGGCACAGAAACATTTAAATGTCTTGGAATGGCTTGAACAAAGCCCAGACCTCAAACCAATTGAGAATCTGTGGCATAACTTGAAGATTGCTGTACACCAACGCAACCCATCTAACTTGAAGGAGTGTGAGCAGTTTTGCCTTGATGAATGGGCAAAAATCCCAGTGGCTAGATGTGCTAAGCTAACAGGGACATACCCCAAGAGACTTGCAGCTGTAATTGCAGCAAAAGGTGGCTCTACAAAGTATTGACTTTGGGGGGTTGTAAGATTGTATGTGTGTTCTCGTGCATAGCTGTACTGAACTTATGACCCTTTCACACCCTGGTAAACGTGCATAATCGCGAGAACATACTCTTTTATTTTCTCTGTACCTTCTAGTTTCGCTGAAACCACATTCCTGGTTCCTCCTGTTCTAGGGGGTGTATGGTCTGCTCTTTCATGTATAATAAAAACGACTCCTTATCTGGCGAGTTGACCTTGTGCCCCCGAGCCCCTTACTTATCTTGTCACGCAAGCTTCTGATGTATATAAACCCTGCTCTCTCTGTGTATCGTTGAGCAGTGCTTGAATAAACCAGATTGATTTAACTCGTGTGGTTTGTTTTAACCCTGCTCCAGAGCGCTCTTACGTCAACGCATCTGAACTGAGACAGACACAGGTTCTAACAATTTGGTGACCCCGACGTGATACTCTCAATCAGGTAAGACATGTTTGATTGACTACCTGGTTGGCAGTAGTTTCGTAGTGTCCTACGGAGGACAGTTTTCCCTGGTTCGAGTCCAGGAAGAGCGCGCTATACAAATTTGTACTATATTTGTTGTCTGTTCCTCTTCAGATCCGTTTGTTGTCATTGTACGATGGGAAGCTCGTTCCCTAAGCCTGCGCCAGGGGAAACCCCGGCCGAATGGATGACTAGGTGCGGTTTCGCTTATTATGTTTCTCCTTGGCTCGATAATTTGGCAGGTTGGACCGAGGCCAACCCTCAAATTCCTTCATATCCTCGTCAAGGTACTTTCGATCCCGGTTATCTTGCATCAGCCTATCGCATGATTTATGAGGGATTAGGGGACCCCGGATGGGATCGCCCGTATATGCGGGAAGGATATGCCAAATGGTATGATATGAAGAAGATTTGGGATAATTTTAAACAGGCTTATACTCCCCGTTCAGTCCTGAAATCCATCCCGAAGCCTCGGGCTGCACCCGTCACCAAGGAAACGGAGGAGGCGGCGCTAGGAAAATCCAAATCTCATTCTGCTCCTCCAGCCTCGTTAGACAGTAAACCTCCGCCTTATAGTAAGGCTGGAAAAATTACTGGTAAATCGTCGTCATCTGTAAAAACGATTCCTAAAATTTATCCGTCCCTGGCTGCTGTGTCTGCGTGCCCCCCCCCCCACGGTTGACAGAGGGCAGCGTCCCGGAGGGATAAAGGGTGCGCCTGCATCAGCCAAGAACGGCAAAGACGAAGAAAGTAGTGACGATACCGATGATGACACTGATGATGACGATTGGGATAATCCCGACGATGTGGGACCAGACGCCGGCTCGCGTCCTTATCCGCCACAAAACGCTGCTTGTGTATGGGTTGCAAAGCGCAGTGGTATTGATATAACTCCTCCGTCCCCGTCGGCTCTTAAGGACATCATCTCACTTCTTCCGTCACCCGACAAGCCTCTGCTCTTCGTTGATCAGTTAATTAATGTTTCTCGTAACTGTCAGCTAACGGGAGCCGACTACCGGTTTATTCTGCAAAATAAATTAGGAGGCGCATATGATGAGACAGCCCTGTTAGAAAACGTACAGGTCCTCCGCCCCGTCAATGATCAAGCTGAAAATATTAAGGAAGAGTATGAAGGGGATGACGGTCGCCCGCGTCGGCGCACCGTGACTACCTTCTTTTGGAAGGACACGCCGAACGCACTGCAGCAGCTTCGTGAGCAATTGACGCGATACCTGCTCGCCTTAAAACAAGCAAATAGAGACCTGTCACAGGTCACTAACTGCAAACAGGAGCGTTCTGAGCTGACGTCGGCCTTTTGGAAACGCTTTGGGGAAGTTTGGCAACATTTGGGAGGTCTTGAACTTGATTTGGCAAACCCGAACCCAATGTTCTTGTCCACCTTTCTGTCTAATTGTCGCCCCGAAATACAGAGCGTTTTAAAACATCACTGGAGTGACCGGAATAATCTGGTCCTCCGTCAGGCCGGGGAGCGGGTGCGCACGCTGGAGAGCGATGGTCTTTTAGACTGTAAAACGAATAAAGCATGTTTATCCGTCGTGCCGGGCGGACGAGCGGAGGGACGACAGGAGAGGGGTCGCCGAACGGGACCGCGCGGCGGGGGAGGGAGGAGAAATGGAAAGTGCCACTATTGTGGAAAAGAGGGGCACTGGATAAGAGAATGTCATGCGAAACAGCGAGATGAGCAGGAACGCGAGAAACCCGTCATGCGCGCCGGTTCAAGCCCCACAGGGCAGAGAGATCCTGCCCGCCCATAGGGCTGCCCTCAGAGCGATGAAACCCCGACCGTTGCTATGTTAAATCTTTTATTCAGCTCCCCTCTTAACGAAGATCTTCCCACTATTGTTTTATGCCTGGCAGGGACTGAATATCCTTTTTTACTCGACACCGGGGCTACCATGTCCTCAGTGGGGAGGAAATATGCGGGTCCTTTATCTACACGGTCTGTAAGCTCTGTGGGAATAGAAGGGGTTCCTTTCCATTCCAGTTGCACGCCCCCCCTTTCTGTTACTTGTGCCCTTGATCCTTTACTGAAGTTTTCTCACTCCTTTGTTTGCATGCCTGATTGCCCTTTTAATCTTTTAGGTCGCGACCTCATGAGTCTTCTCGGACTCTCGATCTCCTTTAGTGGCTCACACATGGTTGTTGACATACCAGACGAAACCTCGTCGGCTGCTCTTGCCCTCACCTCTCTTTCTCTCCCCCATAACCTTCTCAATGCTGCTTGTGCCGTTACCTGCCTCACACCCTCTCTTTCTGATCTCCCAGCTTCTCTTTGGGCGGAACATAAGGACGAGGTGGGCTTTGTTAACTGTACCCCTTACGAGGCGGTCATTAAACACTCTTCGCCAGTATATGTAAAACAGTACCCCCTTTCCCCAGCTAAACTGTCTGGCATTGATGATGTTCTGTGTTCTCTCCTAGAGCAAGGTGTGGTTGTTCCCTGTGTCAGCCCTTATAACACTCCAGTGAACCCGGTGCAGAAGCCCAACGGCACGTGGCGTTTCACCCAGGATTTGCGTAAGATTAATGAGTTAATTATCCCAGTCGCCCCATTAGTTCCAGACGTTCCCTCTCTTATGGCCTCGATTCCGTGTGAACATGCGTTTTTCTCTGTGATTGATCTCTGTTCTGCCTTTTTCAGCGTCCCTGTGGGCCACGACACGCAGCCCCTGTTCGCTTTTACGCACAGGGGAAAGCAGTACACATGGACCAGGTTACCCCAAGGATATGTCGATTCCCCCGCGGTTTTTACAGCCGTAGTGAGGGACGCCTTGGCCGGTTTGTGCCTCCCCTCGGGCTCCTCCGTGCTCCAATACGCGGATGATCTTCTGGTAACGGCGGAGGACGAGGACCTTTGCGCTAAAGCCACACTCGCTCTCCTCTCTCTTCTGGCGCAAGAAGGTTTCAAGGTCTCACGAACTAAGCTTCAGTTCTGCCTCCCCAATGTTCGATATCTGGGTCACGATCTCTCCCAGGGCTCCCGCAGGCTCAGCCCCGAGCGTGTGCAGGTCATCCTAGACACTCAGGTGCCTGCCACCAAACACGCCCTCATGGCTTTTCTGGGACTTATCAATTACTGCCGCCAGTGGATTCCTGACTGTTCCACCTATGACAAGTGTCTGCGCTCTGCAATTCTGCACTCGGACCCTTTGACTCAGCCCCTGGTGTGGTCTGATGAGATGCTGACGGCCTTCAGGGCCTTGAAACAGGCTTTATGCTCGGCCCCTGCTCTCGGACTTCCGAATTACCGTTTGCCGTTTCATTTATATGTGTGCAACCAGCAGGGAACTGCGTCTGGGGTTTTGGCGCAGGAGCACGGGGGGGGTATGCGGCCTTGTGCGTTCCTCTCTAAAACTCTTGATTCTGTGGCACAGGGCCTCCCTGCTTGCCTCAGGGCGGTGGCTGCATGTGCTGTCATGGTCACGGACGCTGAACGGCTGGTTTTGTCTCACCCGCTCGTTCTCCACACCTCACATGATGTAGTGCACGTTTTAAAGAACCTCAGTACCCAGCATTTATCTGCGCAGCGTCGCTCTGGATACGAGTCTATTCTTTTGGCCACCGAAAACCTTACTGTTAAGCCCTCCTCCTCCTTTGATTCTCTCGCGCACGCGCTTCAGCGCCTCCTCAATTCACAGGATGATTTTCTTCCTTCTGAAACACACGACTGCATTTCTAGCATTCTTTTCGAGACAAGTATCCGCCCCGACTTACGCTCCACCCCGTTACTTTCAGGTGATTCGCTGTTCGTGGATGGCTCGTGTTCACGCCCCTCTGACGGCGTCTTTGTGTGTGGTTATTCTGTGTGCCGCCTTCCTGATGAAACTGTTGAAGCTTTTTCTCTTCCTTTCTCCTCGGCTCAGGCTGCCGAACTATACGCTCTAACCCGTGCATGTGTTATTGCCCAGGACACAGACGTCACTATCTACACTGATTCACGTTACGCTTTCGGCGTTGCTCACGACTTTGGTCGGATTTGGGCTTCGCGTGGGTTCACCACTGCAGACGGTAAGCCCATTTCTCATTCTTCGCTTGTTACTGATTTAATCACCGCCTGTCTTCTCCCGCGCTCTTTAGCCATTGTTAAGACTCGTGCTCATTGTATTGGGGACTCTTTTGAGATCAGGGGAAACTCTCTCGCCGATCGCATTGCCAAAGCCGCGGCTGCCTCCGGTGTTTTTCCGCCTTCGCTTACTCTCTCCCTGGTCTCATCCAGTCGCATGATTAGTGCCGTTCTTCCGGACATTGACTTGATCTCCCTCCAGGCCTCCGCTTCGGCCTCAGACAACCATTTCTGGGACTCATGCGGCGCGCAGCCGTCTGACGGCGTTCGGATCGATGCTCAGGGCCGCCTTTGTTTGCCTAGACATTGCACTCCTTTCCTCGTCCGCGAGTTTCATGGTCCCACTCACCGCGGACGAAGGGGGGTAGTGGAGGATTTATCCAAAATATTTTGCATCGACAAAATACACACCGATGTACATCACATTCTAGACAGATGTTTAACGTGCGCACAGAATAATCCATCTAAACCAGGCGCGGTACATCAGCACCTTCCCATACCTGACACGCCGTTCCAGGAATGGCAGATTGACTTTACTCACATGCCAAAACAGGGCCCCTTTAAGTATCTCTTGGTCATGGTCGACAAATTTTCACGATGGGTGGAGGCTTTCCCTTGCGGGAAAGAAGACGCTCGCACGGCGGTAAACAAATTGACGCAAGAAATCATTCCGCGTTATGGTCTCCCGGTAGGGATAGACTCTGACAAAGGTACGCCGTTCACCTCTAAGGTGACACAAGAACTGTGTAAAGACTTAAAGATCCATTGGCGTTTCCACATCCCGTACCATCCGCAGTCCTCCGGCATTGTGGAGCGCGCAAACAGAACAATCAAGGGTAAGCTGCGTAAAGCCATGCAAGAAGCTGGTACTAAAAATTGGGTACAAGTTTTGCCTTAGTCCTCGCTGACATGCGAATGACCGCTCAAGTGGCCCTCGACAACCTGTCTCCGTATGAGCTCGTGATGGGCCGGCCTTTTCCTACACCCTGGCGCAGAGGTATGCAGGCTATAGGAACGAGTGATCTTGATGTACATCTCAGTGAGTACGCCGTGGGTCTCATGCGGGTGTTGGATGAGTACTGGACGAGACTAAATTCCAAAAAGCCTCCCATTCCTGAGGCACCCACTCACCCCTTTGAGGTAGGGGATAAAGTGTTGGTAAAGAAATTTGCGAAATTAGGCGCTCCTTTGGAGGAACCGCCCTACAGTGAACCCACGGATGTGCTCGCTGTAACTCGAACGGCTGTACTAACTGACCTTTTTCCACAGTGGATTCACGCCAGCCAAATCAAGAAGGCTCCAATAGTAAATTGAATCTATGATGATGATGTCTAACAGGTTTTTGTGTTACAGAAGGTTGTTGTGACAACAGCTGACGGCCTTTTCAGGGATCCTCTCCCCAGCATCTGGAATAATCCGGTTTCGGCTGATCTACAAAGAGGGGATGGTCGGTGCGTCCCGCAGACTTCTGAACTGAGGAATCTGGAAGACACGTGAGCCTGGGCTACCTTCAACTATCTACATCCTGTGGACACAGAAAGAACAAAGTCAGTGACCAGTATGACTTTCCTTCTGGTATTGGTCTTAGCGCTTGGAGCAGGGAATCCCGCTCAAGCCAGCCACGAGGACAACGTTTTTTGGCAATTTGCCAATTGGACTGCTAAACAACATACTAATCAGTCTTGTTATGTCTGTCAATACGTTAGAGTCTAAACTGTAGTTATACTCTGTAAACAAAGTATAAAAGAGGGGATTGTAAGATTGTATGTGTGTTCTCGTGCATAGCTGTACTGAACTTATGACCCTTTCACACCCTGGTAAACGTGCATAATCGCGAGAACATACTCTTTTATTTTCTCTGTACCTTCTAGTTTCGCTGAAACCACATTCCTGGTTCCTCCTGTTCTAGGGGGTGTATGGTCTGCTCTTTCATGTATAATAAAAACGACTCCTTATCTGGCGAGTTGACCTTGTGCCCCCGAGCCCCTTACTTATCTTGTCACGCAAGCTTCTGATGTATATAAACCCTGCTCTCTCTGTGTATCGTTGAGCAGTGCTTGAATAAACCAGATTGATTTAACTCGTGTGGTTTGTTTTAACCCTGCTCCAGAGCGCTCTTACGTCAACGCATCTGAACTGAGACAGACACAGGTTCTAACAGGGGTGAATACCTATTCACATTCCAGATTTCTGTTTTTTCACCTTAATTATTGTTTGTGGCACAATTAAACAACAATTTTCACCTTTAAAGTGGTTGGCATGTTGTGTAAATCAAATGGTTCTAACCCCCCAAATCCATTTTAATTCCAGCTTGTAATGTGACAAAACAGGACAAACACCAAGGGGGATGAATACTTTTGCGAGACACTTTATAATGGTGCAAGGAATTGATCCAGAATGTGGCAGCAATGCAATAATAAGGATGCTGGCTGCCTTTCAACACAAGAAAGAAGAAGAAGCAGACAGGAAGTGTGAACCCTTCAGGTGTGTTAGTAAATCTCAAGTGGGGTATTGACAAAGAAACAATGATCATTCTCTATAAATCTTTAATTTTATCATGTCTTGATTATGATTGGGAAGTTTATGATACTGCATGTATTTCTAGGAAAAGACAATTAGATGTTATTCAAAATCAATGCCTTAGAATCTGCATTGGTGCTCTTCAATGTACTCCTATCTCTGTTTTGGAGATAGACTGCTCGATTATACCTTTGGACCTAAGAAGAGAATTCAAACAAACTCAAAGTGCAATTAAATATAGATCTTTTGAAGATCATCCAACAACAACAAAAAAGTTTTTTTGGCAGAACAAAATTGTGACCTTTTGTCCTATATTTTCTAAAGTTGTTCGTTTGGTTAATAGTCTTCCGGTTCCAGCTTGCAATCCTTTGGTTGATCCTTTTCCATTCTGGGAATCCCAATCTCCAAAAGTTGACTTGGATTTAGTCGCTAAAATCTCTAAACAAGAGGATAGTAGTTGCTGCATGTTACAATCGTCATTAGAACACATTCAACTCAAATACAATCAACACTTAGATATATTTACTGATTGTTCACATAAAGATTTTGATTGTACATCTGGTGTTGTAATTCCAAGTCAAAATATTCAAAAAGATTATAAAATCTCAAATGGTACTATTTTTAGAACTGAGTTATGAGCAATTACAAAGGCTTTGGAACTTCTTATTGATAAACCTCGCTTTCAAAGTGTGATATTTTCTGATATTCCTTGTCTGCCTTACAGAAAATTCAAAAGGAAGATAATGAGAGAATTATTAGCTTTCCGATATCTTATGTACAAGTTTTATCTTATGGGTGGTAAGGTTGTTTTTTGTTGGATTCCAGCTCCTGTGAGTATTGAAGGAAATGAAATGGCTGATAAATTGGCCAGAAGATCAGTAAATAAAACCTATTATGACATTCATTACCCTTTTACCACTTCTGATATTACAAAACATATCAAAGATGCTATTTTTACAATATGGCAAGACGGATGGGAAAATTGCCAAACTGGTAGATTCTTCAACCAACTTGAACCAAATATTGCAACACATACCACATATTCTGACAGAAACAAACACAGGAGAATTACAAGACTGAGATTTGGAAAATATCTATTGAATGATACACAATTTCTTTTTTAAAAAATAACCTCCAATCAGTGTCCAACTTGTGGTGTAAAAGCATGTCAAACACCTGCTTCTAGATTGTATCAAATATCCAAACTTTCATGATAAAATTATTCAAAAAATGGGAAATAAACAATTAGATATTAAAATTAAAAACTTACTTTTACATAAATAATTTTATGACATAAGTTTATTATTGAAAAAGAAATAAAATTAATTTTGAAAAAAAAGAAACTTGTATTTAATGTGTGTGTGCTTGGTCACAATATGAACTCATCTCATCTCATCTCATTATCTCTAGCCGCTTTATCCTTCTAGAGGGTTGCAGGCAAGCTGGAGCCTATCCCAGCTGACTACGGGCGAAAGGCGGGGTACACCCTGGACAAGTCGCCAGGTCATCACAGGGCTGACACATAGACGCAGACAACCATTCACACTCACATTCACACCTACGCTCAATTTAGAGTCACCAGTTAACCTAACCTGCATGTCTTTGGACTGTGGGGGAAACCGGAGCACCCGGAGGAAACCCACACGGACACGGGGAGAACATGCAAACTCCGCACAGAAAGGCCCTCGCCAGCCCCGGGGCTCGAACCCGGACCTTCTTGCTGTGAGGCGACAGTGCTAACAATATGAACTAGTAGTTCCAATACTTATAGGACGCCAAATCACTTGGAGTGGGAGCGTCCCTAAAAGAAGCTCAAGTTAGTAAATCTCCTCAGTTGTGAGCCGTGTTTATTCTGGACAGATGTCCTGTTTATGATCTCGCCTCGTCTCTGCCTTTCCCTTTGATTTTAATGATATTTCTGGTGGATGGGGTTTGAACCCTGCACTAACTGGGATTAGATAAAGTCTTGTGTTAACACTACTAGCAGATTCCTTTCTTCTGCCTTTCAGGAGATTCATTTCAGTCTGTTAACAATGTTAAAATGACCCAAGGGTAAAATGACCTGTGTCAGTGTGGGTTTCCTCCTGGTTCTCCGGTGTTCTCCTCCTTCTCAAAGACATATCTAATGACTGATTGAGGCGAATCAGGATCTCTGATCTCAAACATATTCATCTACCGACTTAATTTCGATCTCAACAATCTGTTCATGAGAAAGAATTCTTCATCAACCCAGAATAACGTTCTTGATAAAACATGATGTCAGAAATAAAACAGGATGAGGCATGCTGCTCCAGGAAACTAATCTGCGATGAGGTGGTGGGATGTGACCCAACACAAAGTGGATTAGTTTCCATTAACAGCACGTCATGAAGGGTTCAGGCACTCGTGAAGCCTGGAGCACTCATACTGAGTGAAATGGAGATTATGTTTAATAAAGATCCACTTTTGTGATTTCTATTAGCAATAAACAATGCAAAATCAATAAAATACGGTTTTCCTTCCTGACAGCTGCGTCCTCCTCACTTTTAAAATGGCTCCAACATTCTTTAGGGATGAAGATCAGTTTAAAGATGTCACGAGGAAAAAGCTGTTCAAGGGAAACAATTGTAATTTATCAACAAGGCTGAAAGTTGTGCTTGAGGTGTCAGTAGGTGGAAAAGTCCAGAAAATTAAGATCCATTCTGTGAGTATTTCATGAAATTAATCCTAATCAGTGCAGCTACATGGGTTATATTTCTGCACTGAAGGGAGATGAAATGGTTAATAGAGGAGTGTTCATGATCTCTCTGTTTGTGCTCCTCCTCTTCCTCTATTGCTCTTTCACACACAGAACCAGGAAGTAACTCCTCATTTCAGAGAAAACAAACTGTTCTCTCTCTCTCTCTCTGTGAGTTCAGGAAAATGGCTGAGGCCAGTATTTCAGTAGATCAGGACCAGTTCATGTGTCCAGTGTGTCTGGATCTCCTGAAGGATCCGGTGGCTATCCCCTGTGGTCACAGTTTCTGTAAGGTGTGTATTAATGGCTGCTGGGATCAGGAGGATCAGAAGGGCGTCTACAGCTGTCCTCAGTGCAGAGACACTTTCACGACAAGGCCTGTTCTACGCAGAAACAACATGCTGGATGAAGTGGTGGAGAAACTGAAGAAGACTGAAGTCCAAGCTGCTTCTCCTGCTCACTGTTACGCTGGACCTGGAGATGTGGAGTGTGATTTCTGCACCGGGAGAAAACACAAAGCCGTCAAGTCCTGTCTGACGTGTTTGGCTTCTTATTGTGAAACTCATCTGAAACCTCATCAGGAAGCTCCTGCTTTGAAAAAACACACATTAATTGAAGCCTCGGTAAAACTCCAAGAGAAGATCTGCTCTGAACATGATGAAGTGCTGAAAATCTACTGTCGTACTGATCAAAAATGTATTTGCTCTTTGTGCATGTTGGAGAAACATAAAGACGATGACGCTGTTTCAGTCACAACAGAAAGAGCTGAGAAACAGGTGAGAACTAGAAATCTTTCCAGAATTAAATCATCTTAATTATAGTTTCCCATCTAGAAACAGGTGCTTTAGTCAGTGATATGATTTGAACTTTAATTCCAATGTGTGTCTCAATCAGAAGGATTCTGTAAAAGCTGATTAAATTGTCTGTGTTCTGGTGAACAGAGTGTTAAATTTATCTTCAGTGATGGTTGTAATCTGGTTCGGGGTGGGTTTCCTGATAACGTTGCCCTTTAGACCTAAAGAGAGAGTTGAGAGACTCTCTTAAGGGACGAACGTTGTCTCTGTGTGTGGTTTTCCGGAACTCACTCGTAAGAAGGAGTCTAAAGAGCAGCAGGATGAAGAGCGTCTTTGCAGTTCGCGTCCCCGATATAGGCATTAGTAGCTGCTAAAGGCAATCGTACTGTCATTGCTGAAGGCATTAGTAGTTGCTAAATCCAGTCGATAAGGTCACATGGTGCTCGTTTTTAAACAAAATCTAATGAAATATAAAGTGTTTAAAATAAGATAATATATAGTATCATCTGGAAGCATTACATATATAATATGGTAATTAATTAATGAAACTATTTTATGTTTTTGGCAATTTTTTTTTATTCCAAGTGTGTTTTTAATGTAATGAACAAACATTCACATGAAAGAATGAACAAATAATAAGCTAAATAATGAGGTAAATGTGTTCCCCGTGCTCGCTCATTTCACTGTTACCCCCCAATCATGCAGTCAGGATTGTTTCAGCTGTTCTCCACAGTGCAGAGTGGGCCATGTTCTCCCTTATAAGTGCACAGAGAGAGAGAGAGAGAGAGAGGTTTTGATCTGTGTGTAGTGTGTACCGAAGGAGGTTTAATATATATAGTCAACCATATATAGAAGGTCAATTAAACCTTCTTAGGTACACACTACACACACATCAAAACCTCTCTCTCTCTCTCTCTCTCTCTCTCTCTCTCTCTCACACACACCATTAGAGGTGCAGAAATGTCTCATTTATAACACTAAATTAGTTAATCACTCGCCTAATGGAGCTAAATTTGATTAAAATATAGTGATATAAATGTGACATTCTGATATCCATACGTAATTCCATAACATACTGAAATATATTCATCGTGTTTTGTGTATATTTATTTAATAATTAACAGAGCTGGACAAAGAACCCAACTTCATTACTTAAGTCAAAGTACAGATCCCACTGGGCAAATGTTACTCCGATACAAGTGAAAGTTGGACAGTCACATTTTTAATTCAGTTAAAGTACTGCAGTATTTGCTTTTAAAAATCCTTAAGTATTAAAAGTACATTTTCTGTCAATGCATTGTTGTATTATAGCCACAACGCTTACAAAACCTAATGCCTCTGAAACACCTGACTGGATTTACTGACTAACTTGTAGAACCTGTAGAATAAACGCCTGGTAGAATGTTACAAAATGAAACACAACTGAACTGAAAAAGACCCATTGTCATTTTTTTATTGTAACCCTCCTCCCCACCGCCACAAAGCAGCATGGTAGTGTTCTGACCCAGCTCTGGCAGTGTGTGCACACATGTATGTGTGTGTTAATCAGGAAGACAGTGGAACAGCTGTAAATGCAGCTTGCTCAGAAAATAAAAAGGACAATCCAACCTGATTAAAACCCAGATCCGCACCTCGAGCTTAATAACGGCCCAACAGCAACTCTGCTTTAAGCAAGACAACAAAAAAAAATGTGCAAGACCATCATCTGACATCAAAACAAAAAATTCCAGCAGTTTGTTAATGTATGTATTCATGCACATATGAATCTGCGTGTGGAATCATCTCAGTGAAGCTCCACCTGACATGCTAGCAAACTCTTTTCAAACTCGAAATCATATTGGGCAGCTAATATTACGAGAAAAGAAAGATTTCTACTTTTTTGTTTAATTGGCAAGATTATGATAAAACATTTCTGAAAGGACTTCAGAAAACTGAATGTTATTCATGTTAGTGTAACTCCGTTTTTACATGCTAACTAACAGTGTCCAAGTTAACTAGCTATGTGTAAACATTAGCCGTGGACAAGGCGATGGCAACTTGGCAAATCCACAGAAAGCCATTTGACTAATCAGACTGTGTAGCGATTGCAACGTTATCGCGAGCTCTAAAGCACAGACAACTTCACTGCAAGCTTTCTCTTGGAATAAAACGTTTATATTCCTCAATATGCTTCCGCAGGTCGGATGGTGAGTTTTTGTAGGCTGTGATGTGCTCCGTTTTAGGCAAACAAAGCAAACATTTAAAATGAAACGACTCTTTATTCCTTTCAGAAAACTGAACCATGGGTTCTAGCTATAGAACCGTGGGTGTGTGCATTCCCCAGAAGAACCGCCTCCTTCCATTCTGCCATCAACTGATCGTGTTAAATAATGCTGCGGAGAAATCATTGATCTTGATTTTATCCAGTCTATGGACGTGACGTGACCCTAGTGATTACTGATAGACTGTCTCAGTGTCACCTGCGGAAAAACCAATCACGCTTTAGAAAAGAAAAGAAAAAAAACATCCACTTTCAAAGCAGCTTCATAGTAACGAGTAACGAGGACCTTGATAGAAATGTAGTGGAGTAAAAAGTACGATATTTGTCTTTCAAATGTCGTGAAGTTATTCATAAGTTTCCAAAAAAATACTCAAGTAAAGTACAGATACTCAAAGTGTACTTCAGTACAGAACTCAAGTAAATGTACTTCGTTACTGTCCACCTCTGATAATTAACTCGATGTATTTGCAATGTAGAAGAAAACTAATTGAACACCACCAGCAGATTCAACCCCAGTTTCCCCCGCTGACTGTGAGAGTCCCTCAGAGCCGCATGCGCATTCTGTGGATTCGGCAGCGAGCGAGTCGCTCTTTGTTTTGAACGAGTGCTCCGGGTCTCTCGTAAATTCCGAGCAAACTAAAGGACGACTTGTGCTACGATGTTGTTCGGGAAAACCACGTTAGCTTGATGATGGATCTTAAGAGGTCATTTAAAACTCTCTTGGCCTTAAGAGGCTTTCGGGAAACCCAGCCCAGATCAGTTAGTGAACATCTCTCTCTCTCTCTCTCTCTCTCTCACACACACACACACACACAGAATACATAACTTTCAGAGTGAAACATGAATGTACTTTGAACTGACATTAATATGGAACCAGTTCGCTCGTACTGTATAAAAAGCTGAATGTATTTTATTTGTCCTCAGAGTGAGTTAAAGGAGGAGCAGATGAAATCCCAGCAGAGAATCCAGGAGAAGCAGAAGAAGGTGCAGGAGCTGAAACAGGCTGTGAACACTATAAAGGTGAGCAGTGAGCAGAGACAGAGCTGCTCCTAGAAACACACACAACATGGACAACGAGTCATTTACAGTCCCAGTAAGAGAGGGAATGATAGATGAGCTTTAAATCTTTTGTGTGTGTGTCCGAACAGCTCAGTGCACAGACAGCAGTGGAGGACAGTGAGAGGATCTTTACTGAGCTGATCAGCTCCATGGAGAAAAAGCGCTGGGAGGTGACGGAGCTGATCAGAGATCAGGAGAAGGCTGAACTGAGTCGAGCTGAACGACTCCTGGAGCAACTGGAGCAGGAGATTGCTGATCTTCAGAGGAGAGTCACTGAGCTGGAGCAGCTTTCACACACACACGATCACATCCATTTCCTCCAGGTAACACTCACTGTCTGATCTACAGAGCCAGCTGTTCCTCACACACTCTCTAAAACACCTCTCATTAAGGGAACAATAAATGTCCCT
This sequence comes from Neoarius graeffei, assembly GCF_027579695.1. Lineage (NCBI taxonomy): Eukaryota > Metazoa > Chordata > Actinopteri > Siluriformes > Ariidae > Neoarius > Neoarius graeffei. The sequence goes on from NC_083570.1 coordinate 7,896,142, forward strand.
GTCTGACATCACAAGTGGGTTTTACATTTCATTTGCTTTCTGTAGGTTTTAGCTTCTGGACGTCGCTCTCCTCAAAATCAGAGACCAGATTTTCACACATCCAGCGTCACTGTCCATCAACATCTCTCATTTGATGGAGTGAGGAATTCTCTCTCAGATCTGAAAAAGAGACTCGAGGAATTCTGTGAGAAGGAATTCAACAAAATCCCTCCACATGGTAAGAGGAGCTGTTCCTGCTGGAGAAACACAGTGATGTGTTATTTCTTAGCGATGCTCCTGCTTTCTTTTCTGCAGACACTTTATTCACCCGACACTTTGAACTAAAACACTGATTTAAAATGAATAAACTGACTGGATCACTTTAAACTCTTTCCATCTTTTACACAAACTCATGTTTCTATTTTTCTCTCCACAGCTGCAGCAGTTCAGATCATTTCAGAACCAGAACCACAGAGCAGAGAAGACTTTCTGAAATGTACATCTAACACACACACGTCTAGGCCTGTCATGATCACAAATTTTGTTGGACGATATATTCTCAGAAATTATTGCGATAAACGATATTATTGTTGATGTCTTTTCAAGACAATTTTATGCCACTAGTAAAATAATAATGATCATGCAAATACACCCTTTCATAGAACAGTAAACTTTTTAATTAAGTCAACTTATTCAATTCAACAGTGGAATGTAAAAAATAAATATAAATAAATAAGCTAAAGAAATAAAACAACAATCAAACAAAACCACTCACAACAAAAACAATAAATAAAATACAATTTATGGTTCTTAAAAATTACACTGAAGTGAATATTAACTTGGCACAGGGTAATAAAAAGACATTCTTTTCTTCACAGGCAACATTCTGCCAATCCAGTTTCTCAAAGATTAGTACCCAGATCAACAAAAAGTGCAAAGTAACAACGTATTGCCAGCTGTCATTTGGATAAAAGTCACAACAATTAGAACGAGATAACATGTAGGCAAGGGCGTAGGTTTGGTATTAACATTGGTGGGGACAAAAACCCAATGCCAACCCCCAGTGGTGCCAAGTTCAGGTCAACATTAGAGGGTCACAATATTTTTGCTCCGTTGTGTTCCACCAAAAGAGTCTCCATCATCTCTCCAAAGGCCAGACTTTTAACATTTGAAGTTCAGAACTGTAGTAATTCATGAATAATACTAATAATAATAATAATAATAATAATAATATGAAATCCATTTGATTAACTGCAAATCTTGCATGTGATGATGAACTCATTCTACCAATTTGCAAATGTGTTTTCCAAGCTGTTACAATGTCCAACTTGAAAGAAATAATATGGACACTACAACAAGTACCAAAGACACGCTTTAGGGGGAAAAAGCTTTTGTTTTACTTCAAAGATGGTTACACATTAACAAGAAGCAAAAACCCCTAAAGAAAAAGGACCAGGTGACTAACGACAGAGCATACAGGAAAAAGTAAAAGAAAACCTCAATTTATCTGACTAGATTTTAGAGTATACCCTCGCTCGCGAGTCATCACCGCACAGGCGCCGTAATGCAAAGAAAAATGTGGTCTTCCGGTCCACTACCTTACCTGCTCTCACTAACTGATCTAATAACGTGAGGAAAGTAGTCACCTGGGACGGAACAAAGAATACAAAGTAACAAGACTAACAAAAATAGAACTAACAACACTAAAGCAATAATTAACACAATAAACAATATTAGAAAAGGTGCGAAACGTGTGTGTGCCGGCGTCTGCCCAAACGAACGACCAGAGAGAGCCCCCGCCATCTTGACAAGGGTGGCCTTAAATAGGGGCTTGGCTGCAGCAGACCAATAGGGAAGCCGGTCATGGAAAGTCAGGATAGGCTATCTGAAAACAATGAGAGCGCAGCACAAGCCAACGGCAAAAGCATTACAAGGCATTGACAAAAACATAACAAATCCATGTAACACAAGCGAATACCGCACTGACTGTCGGGAGGGTGTATGTTCCTTTCCCTCATAAATGGAAATAAAACCCATCCGGGGCCTTAAACACTGCGTTCCATGAGGCTGGCAGGGGGAGTCGCTCTCTTCTGTGGGATCTTTAACTAGTTTTAGAATGCTAGTTTAAGCTGATGTGTGATTGATCTAACGGTAAAACAGCACGAGGGCTCGAGAACTTTGACAGGTTACAATTTTACTTCAGGGTTGCCAGATACTGCTGACCTTTTCCAGCCCAAATTATGTTCAAAACCCACCAAAATGTAAAATGTACTTGATGCCTATCTTGTAAAGTAAAAATATGCAGCTAAAGTCCAGTATACTATTTGTAAATCGAACAAATAGCAGCATGAGCCCGTCAGTGCTGGAGGTGAAGAATCTGCTGTCTGGTACTCGGCTCCGTGTGGTTCAATCAGATTATAGCTCTGCAATCATCTGCTGTGTTCTGAATCCTACATGCACCAGTAGGTGGCGCACACGCATCATATTATGTAGGCTATGTTAGGCTACGATGCATATCTAACATCTGCATTGCTGAGGTTATCTCATCTCATCTCATCTCATCTCATCTCATTATCTCTAGCCGCTTTATCCTTCTACATTATTTATCTTTTTATCCTGTTTGTTTTATTAATTTTATAGGCCTAGTTATTCTGCTTAATTTATTTTTGTCTACATCCATGTATTTTCTTCATCTGTTATCCTGATTTTTGTGGATTTGTTAGATTGTACCTGTTTTATATACTTCAATTAAAAAAAAAAAGTGAGGCTCCGATGCATGGCTGAATGTAACATGAGAAGAGAAAATGGAGAATGGATTGCGTCATTCTTATTTACTAGTTTATGAGTTCAGTTTCTGCACTACATTACACACATTCATATTAGTCTTACAGTTACATCGACATTGTTTTGTTTAAATAATACTTAATGAGATAAATGTTTGTTAATGATCAATTTAAGCCAATGCTCGATTTTGGTTGTTTAAAATACCTAAGAGGTGCTGGGTAAACTAGGTCTTTGTGTCGTGTGATGCCCGCGATCTCTGATTGGGTCACAGAAGTGTTTAATATGGATTGGATTGGATCGGGGCGATTTCTCAGAGACAACAAGGGAAGCCGAACTTCCTCTAAAATTCTCTCCCCAAACTGCGGCGTCTACGACGTTGAATTCTCATTAAAACAATAACTTGCATAACATAATATATGCCCAAGATTGTATTTACGTTCATAACTATCCCTACGGGCGGCACGGTGGTGTAGTGGTTAGCGCTGTTGCCTCACAGCAAGAAGGTCCTGGGTTCGAGCCCCGGGGCCGGCGAGGGCCTTTCTGTGTGGAGTTTGCATGTTCTCCGCGTGTCCGCGTGGGTTTCCTCCGGGTGCTCCGGTTTCCCCCACAGTCCAAAGACATGCAGGTTAGGTTAACCGGTGACTCTAAATTGACCATAGGTGTGAATGTGAGTGTGAATGGTTGTCTGTGTCTATGTGTCAGCCCTGTGATGACCTGGCGACTTGTCCAGGGTGTACCCCGCCTTTCGCCCATAGTCAGCTGGGATAGGCTCCAGCTTGCCTGCGACCCTGTAGAAGGATAAAGCGGCTAGAGATAATGAGATGAGATGAGAACTATCCCTACGTCATCCTGTATCTTATTTGAGTGATGTCTGACGAACTTGCAGTGCGCTACGAGAATCACCTTTGCTGCCAGGCTGTAACCTTTCTTATTTCAATGGGCTCTATGGACTGGCAGCCGGGTATCCGTTGCAGTCTACGAGACGGCTCTGAACAGCCAATTTCGGCTAGTTGTTATTGGTTAAAATCGACAAAATCGTCACTTCCGGGGAAGCCGGGTATCTCTGGGGGTAAACGGGACATGGGCGGGCCAAGAAGCTGGGCTGATAAAGGATTATTGGAGGTGGTGTTTGAAAGACATGAGGAGGGCACTCGCTGTACTTCGGCGAGGAACACGGAAGCATGATCAGTCAGTCCCTAGCGGATGTCGAGAAAGTGTAGTTGTGTGCCAAAGTGTTGTCCGAATTTCTTTTCATATAAATGTTTCTTCTCATTGATGTCTCTGTGCATTACTCTGTAAATAAATGTAAATATTACTCATTGTGCTCCGTTAACTTTCATCCATTCTATCAGTTTGATAATTTGTGAATTCACTCGTTTATTTCATTTGTAGTTCAATCAACGTGGTTGTAGGCTAGCTTGAGCCTTATTGGGATCTGCAGTGCTAGCTGCTAACAGCTGGTATCTATCTGCTATCATGGCAAAGTACGGTCAGTCATTTTGCCCCGCCCCCGCCTCGCGCTCCGTCCAGTGCGGTAGTGATGTCCCGTTGCTCGCGCGCCACAGCAGAGACCCGCGTGACCTTCAGCCGGTACAGTCGCTGTTCTTTTACCACCTCCGTTATTCTCATCTTTCCGGTGCGTTCTTGATTTTTCCATTGTGTCCTATTTTGCCATATAAAATAGCCAAAATGGTATCGTATTATTCATATTTAAGTAAATAATCAATTGTCATCATAACTTGGCATTTTTAACCCAATCAATCAAAAAGAGGAAATTTTTTTTCAATATTTTCAAAAAATTTTACAAACACATTTGAATTGTAATAAAAAAAATTCCACAGCAGAGGCCAGATAAAGCAAGACGCTATCTTTATTCTTATTAAACATGATAAAAGAAACATTGAGTGTAAAGGCCAATTTATGCTGACAACCCAGTCCTCGCAGATAGCGTCGCAGACAGTGTCTGCATAGCCCCCCACCTTTGCAGATGCTCTGTGCGCACCTCCCAAAAATTGTGACCACCGCAGAAGCCTCGCAGACAAGAGGGCTCTGATTGGTCCACTCTACATCCGCTGTACACGCACTTCCACTTCCCTACTTTCCCGGTTTGTTTTGTTTTCACGACCGCCATTTTTAAAAACACGAGCGAAGATGGAGCAGCACGAAGAGCGGTTGATTGAGGAAGTACGTACATCTATACGACTCCAGTTCTAGTCATTATAAAAAAAAAAAGTTCTAGTCATTATAAGTAACCGGAGGATAAACACTCCATAACCACACCCACCAACTACTCCTAGCGACTTCGCGCCCCCTTGCGTTGTGCCGGTGAATAACATCACGCACGCCTATTACTCTCCGCTCAACGATAAATTACAACTGTCTGCGAAAAGCTATCTGCGAAAGCCTTGTCGCAAGAGCATGCAGAGGCCTTTAGGTAAATGCAAAAAAAAAAAAAATAGTAAAATTAGAAAATTTATTTTTTGACTATAATGTCCCAAATGAGAGGCCAGTTTCTGAGACAGACCCACATAACAAATTGACTCATGACAAATAACAAATAATTGAAAAATTGTATTACGTAGACCTAAAACTGAGCTTCGCATATTTCAAAGCCCACCAGCCGCCACTGGATTGGATGTAGATTAGTGGACGGAGATAGTACATAGAATGTGCTGCATCAAAGTCCTTCTAAGGCTGTAGAAGTGTCTCTGGCTGCATTCTCACACAGAACATTCGTGCGAAATGTTTATAAACATCTGATAAAAACCCGCCGAAAAAACGTCGAAACCGCCCAATCTGGCAACACTGTTTTACTTGGCAACGGAATGCATCTGAATTCTGATTGGTTGTTGTATCTGAATTCTGATTGGTTGTTGTACAGAGAAAAGTTTTCACTGCAACCGAACTGCTGTTTTCGTGACCACGCCCCCAGCGCGGATATTCATGTTCACATTGTTCAGTTTGTTTTTCTCTTTTATTTTAGATTTCTGTTATCTGACTCTGGATCCCAACACGGCACATCACCTCATTCTGTCTGAGAAGAACAGAGCGGTGAGAGGCAGTGAGAGAGAGCAGCGTTACTCTGATCATCCAGAGAGATTTGATTCCTGCAGGCAGGTGTTGTGTAAGGAGAGTGTGTGTGGACGCTGTTACTGGGAGGTGGAGTGGAGCGGTGCTGCTGTGTTCATATCAGTCTCATATAAAGACATCAGCAGGAAAGGACGGGGTGATGAGTGTCGGTTTGGACTCAACAATCAGTCCTGGAGTCTGCGGTGTTCTTCTTCTTCTCTCTCTTTCTGTCACAACAGCATTAAGACTGATCTCAGAGTTCCATCAGCCTCCAGAATAGGAGTGTATGTGGATCACAGTGCAGGAACTCTGTCCTTCTACAGCGTCTCTGACACGATGAAGCTCCTCCACAGAGTCCACACCACATTCACTCAGCCTCTATACGCTGGGTTTGGGCTCAACTTGATTTCTACAGTGAGATTGTGTGATCCAGAATAAAAGTGTGTAGTGTTTTCTGTAAAATTCCTGCACGTTGCCACGTTGTTGCTCAGTCGTCTGTTTCACTAGAACACAATCCAGCTGCACAAAAACACTCATTTTAATATTTAAATTAAAACAGATGAATAATTTAAAATAATTAAAAAGGAAATGTTAAAAATTAACTGTCAGACAAGAAACTCGTCAAATTTAAAAAGAAAATGATCTCATGACCTTCGCATTATAAAGTTGTGTTTGTTTCATATTATTCCACAAGGTTAAGTACGCTCGCATTTGTGGACATAAAATAATTTTGGTGAAATTGGACAGCCTTGTCTGAGTCCACGTAACATCTTAAATTTGTGTCATTAAAGGGTTAAGGGAGATATAACTAAATATCATTGCGAAATATTTTAATAACCTTGCAGAGCCCTTTTCCAAATCCAAGATTTGAGTTTTATAAACATAAAATCATGCTCCACAGTGTCGAATGCTTTGAAAAAGTCTAGAAATAAGACTCTGATTGAATAACTGATTGGTAATCAATCATATCCAGAATCAGTCAGACGTGGTTTTGAATATATTTTCCCTTCATGAAGGCTGATTGATATTCGTCTACAAGTTTTACAAGTCCACGCTTTAGACGATTAGCAGATACTAAGGCAAGTAATTTATAATCATTGCATAGTAAGGTTATAGGTCTCCAATTGTCTAGCAACAAGTCTTTTTTGGGTTTTGGTAGCAAGGTTATTAAGCCTGTCTTCATAGTCAGGGATAAACATCCTTTGTGAATGCATTCTAAAAATGCTCTATATAATTTTTTTAATATCCACCCAAAAGTATTTTACAAATTCAGATGTTAAGCCATCAATTCCTGGTGATTTGCCATTTTTCATTTGTTTTAATGCAATTTCAATTATAGTTAATTCCTCATCAAGTGTATGTTTGTCTTCATCCAGTTTTTTGATGTCATCATTGATGGGATAAAATAAGACATCACAGTCTGATTTATTAAATTTAAGTTACAATAAACGAGCCAAATTTCATCCTGTACTCATTTCTGATCTATTATATATGATTGGTCATAAGCTTACTCATTTTTTTCTTAGTTTGTCTTTGTTTTTCAAGTCCGAAGAAATACGATGAACTTTTTTCACCCTGTTCGATCCATCCAGCTCTTGATCGAGTGGAAGCTCCATTTGCCTTTATTGTGTACATTTCGTCTAGTTGAGACTGCAGTGACTAATTCTGAAATGTTTAAGGATAGTTGTATGTTATTTACTAATGTATTAATTTTACATGATCTTCAGTTTTCTTAAATTATACAAATTCATGTAAAATGACTAATTATATATGTAGCCTGGTATATTAAAGTTTGTCCATACAAACAATATGAACACTTCTCTAATTTTTAGGTAAATTTTTATATTCACATGTAATTATACATTCAACCTGTAATTAAATGTGGCTTTTTATATAAAGGTTTGTCCATACTAACAACCTAACGTTTTTCTCTGTAATAAGGTAAAGATTAGTTTTATATCCATATATTTTTCCATTAAACTAATTAAATATGTAGCTCATTATATAAAGGTTTACATGCATGTCCATACTGATGTTTTTCTCTGTCATGTTAAGGTAAATCTTATTCACAATCTTGTTCACTAGTACTTGTATGGTATGTATAAAAGTGCTGGTGTAGACTTGTATACTTTAAAATTCAAACTGTAATTCTGGATATAATGCCAATGAATCTGACAAAAATAAAATGAGGAAAGGCAAAGTCAGGAAAAAAGATTGCAATAGTCCAGGCAGGAAGTAGCAACAACGATTAGCTTCTTGCTGTTGAATGTTTTATTCAAACATTCATCAATGCATTTACACTTAATGATAAGGGCATCATGAACCCCCAGAGTGCTCTTTTGAATGAAGGGCCTCCAAATTGAAGCTTCAATTTGGGCGTGCCAAATACGCCTAACATGCACAAGTCTGATGCACCTTATATCTAACAATAACATGCCAGCCGCAGAGTGAGACACTGAGAACAGAAATCTTCAATCTATTGCAAGTTAAAAAAATAAAAATCAAGAAATATACAGAAAGGCTGTGCTTACAAAAAGTGTTTCTCAAATGAATTAACACTTCAATAACATTCATCAACTTATTTCAGTGCACTGTTCTACTTGGAAACCTTTGGTCCTGGCGTTCACATGAACACGTGTTTGTTCGGTGAGGTAGTGATCTCACCCTTTTACTCTGTCCATTCAAAACTGGCAATTTTGGAAATGAGGCTCAACACCCTTGGGTTGACAGCATACTGACGGCCCTTTGCTTTTCGCTCGACTTTGGTCCCTTGATCTGGGTTGATTCTGAAGATGCATCTGTTGGAAAAACATTTAACACAAATCATTCAGAGAAACCTAATGTTGGCATTAAAGCCAGTGAAACAGCATCTTTAGATACAAAGTTAATACATTTTCACAAAGCTACACTATGCAATTTCCAATCATTAGAGGGGGTTGAGAGTAGAAATGCACTGAGACTCCTAACTTGAGCAGTATGTATATGTACCGCATGTCAGAGCCTGTGAATATTCTCATTCAGCCAGGTCATAGTTATCACGAGGAAATTTAATTGAACACAACTGGACTTGGTTATGTGTCTTTGAAGACGTTTCACCTAGGACTAGTCCTAGTCTAGTCCAGCCTAGTCAGACGAGCATGATCTGATGAAGAGGTGAAACGTCTTCAAAGACATATAACCAAGTCCAGTTGCGTTCAATTAAATTTCCTTGAGATACGCATGTAATCGACATTTACTAACACCTTGACTTCCTGCTCTTTAAAATGGACAAGAAGCATCAGTACAGCTGCACAAGTTTCATCACCTCCTGCCAGGGCTTGGGTCAGAAGTGCCTGCTCTGCTGGGTGGCTCAGTTTGAATAAACTGAAAATACCACAGGATTCTTCTGAACTTGGTGGCTGTGGACTCTTCAAAGCTGTCATCAATCTGGACACCTGTTAGTTCTCTGAAATGAAGCCTCATTCCAATTTCCTGGCAGAGGAAAAGCCATTCCTTAAGGATCTCTTCTGTCTCCTTCAGTCCTGACAGTAGGTCTCTCCTCTGTGAGGGAAACGTCTCAACCATCAGTCTATTTTCTTTGCATCTTTGTCTTTGAACATCATTAGTTCTTGTTTTTGCTTATCTTTTGTTTCACCAGCAGGAAGCTCTGGGTCAGGATTAATGCAGCCATATGCATCTTTGCATGCTTTTTTTGCATTGTCAGGAGTGTCACTTTCAGAAAGCCTTTTCTGGGCAGGAGTTTGGAGTCATCTGTAGTTATCAATCCGAGATATGAACTGTTTCACAAGTGAGTCATGCCCAGTGCCGACAACCTCAGAAGGATTTTGGGTAGTGAATTACCATTTTCCTTGCAATTTCAGTGATGTGCCTCTTTCCAGGCTTCTTGCATACAGTCAGTATTTCAGCAGTGACAATCCTAATAATCTCCCTTCTCTCTGCTGCAGTCAGTCTCTTCTCAGGATCCAACACCCTTCTTGTATTTGAGGGCATCTTATTCCAGGGTATTTCAAAGCTGTAATGCCAGCTACCATCTTCTCTGGCTAAAAGTGAGGAGCTACTCTCTGAAGTAGTAGGGGAGGCTTGACTTCTCATGGCTGTGACTGAGACTGGGCTCTTTGTGGCAGTGGACTTCAGCATGGTGTCAATATCTTCAGTGTCACACACAAATGATTCTTCGCCAGTGCTCGCCTCTTCAATTTCACTGATAAGTAATGAGGAGGAATCATCCTCTCTCATAACCGAGGGTGAACCTGAATTAACAAAAGGACACATTCATGTCAGTCAATATCATTCACATATAGTTTTCACTTACTGTTCTGACCAGTGAGTCAATCCTTACCTTGTAGTATCTAATCTAGTAGTAAGTACACTGTGTGTAAACCATCACTGTTGGTAGGCTAGTGTCACAAGACGAAGGAGTTGACAATGACTCAACAAAGACTACACAGAAAACAGGACCCAAACACAAATGAAGGGGATGAGGAACAGGTGGAGAGAGGGAGGAGAAGGTCAGGTGATGGGAGCCAGGAGAACACCGATAGGTGGAGAAACACTAGGAGGTAGAGAAGGACAAACCTGACAACAGGACACAGGTGAAGCAGATACAGGCAATCACACAGGTGGGAAAAAAGGACAAAGACAGGAAATAAATATGAAACAGAACACAAGGGGGCAACTACTACAAAATAAAACATGAAACAGAACACACAAAAACCACAACCATAACACTAGTATGCACACACCCTTGTAAATTCATCTTCACCAAATGTAAAGTTTGGATGGATGTTTTCATTTAATGATTAATTGTCTTCTCTGCATTGCTGGAGATAAAATCTATGTTAACATTAATAATAGTGGAGCACTCTGCCGCCTCTTATTTTGTTCTATTTTGTTCTTCTCATACAGGACAATATTGCATCCTTTAACATTAATTAATTAATGCAGTTTTAAAATAAAGAGGCTGCAGACCATTTATCTCATTCATCTTAATTGCCAGTTAAGTTTCATATTGTGTTTTCATGGAAAAAGGACACCAGTGATTAGTTTGGCACAAAATATAGTGGCAACTGAGACTTTTCTATTCTTTCAATTAACTCTCTCTTATGAATCAAATCAACACCCAAGTATCATCACAGCATCCAAAATAAGCATATCTTCCCAGGCCTACAAATTAACAGTCATTTTTAACAACCTTGATTTTCATCTTTTGCACCATCTTGGTATAAAATTTAAAGCCCTAATGGGCACTTTAGTCTTCCAAATCGTGATTCTTTTTTCCCCCATTAAAGTGCACAACAATCTAAGGTGCATGCTACGCGCAAACTATATACACCAAAAAAACCCAGCAAAACCCTTGGTAAATGTCTGAAAAATGTCATACTTGTTGCTTATAACTGTATACTATATATGAAAATGTGAATATTATCAGCTGCTCACAGCGATTGTTTTACTTACGTTTAATGCAGGCCATAACCTTTCTGATTTCTATTGGCTTCAGAGAGGGATTTCTGCTGGTTGCAAGGTCATCTGCCTCCACATACTTCAGGTCCTCAGCTGAACAGACTCCAATAGTTTTGATAACCTCCACTACTCGCTGTATAGAATCCTCTTGGCTGAAGACAGAACTGAGGGATGAGGTTAGGTCGCTCACCCATTCATCCATGACTACAAGAGGGGATAAAGACAGAAAATGGTCCAACTATTTTCGTTAGCTTCCTGGATACCTGAAGAATAATTTTCGTTCAGTTTAGTTCACCCCTACTGATCAACAACACTGTGTTTAAGAGACATTACTTTGTCCATTCAGACTGTACAGAGGCAATGGATAGAAATCCAGGCAGTGTTCTGCACTTACGCACTGCATATCCTCAGCTGCTTGTTTGACTTCATACAGTCCATACGCCGACAAATACAATGAAGTGTATGGTGTCACCAGAAAGCAAACCTTTTTGTCATCTTTAATCAAAATGAGCTCAATCTGACCAAACTTGATCAACTCATCAGACTCACGTTTTAGGCAGAGAAAAGATCCTTTTTTGTAAAGGGTGCCTTTAAAGTCAACCTCGGTGGACAGAGAATCCAGTTCTGGAAACGTGTGCTTCGACTGCATTGCGCACTTGCATCACTGTACAGGTGAGCATGATATGGATTTGAGTTTTTTGATTTCAACACTGGTGCAAAAAAGGAGTTTGAGCAGAGGGTTGTTTGGAGGAGTTGGTGCTGGTTTGTGAGTGACTGGCATATATTCTTAAAGTTTTGAACCCTCCTTACGCACCTCTTGAAGTAGGAGTGTTTACTCTCAAATCTCTTTGTCCATAGCCGTATAAGGGGGCCCAGTTTGAGGATCAATGATGCATAATGGAGAAGATAGTGGTGCTTGGGTTTTAGATGGTCAGAAGGAAACATTGCTTTTCTCCTTTCCAGATATTCAACCACAACAATGTTGAGGTAAGCTACCTGGGCAGTGGTGATCTTGGGTGTACACACTAGTTCCACAAGTTCTTTCAACGTGATCACGAGTTGCCACACTGGGTCACGAGGATCAACTTCGTCACCAATAATGACAGGCAGGAGTCTAAGGAGACACCAGTTCCCAGCTGCTTGGCCACCGACTGTTTTGGCCTTTTCATTCACCTGACAAGGAGATGAGCTGGAATCTGAGTCCTTGTAGGCAAATTGTGTGATTCTCCTGTTCAACTGAGAGTATGTGAGCCAATGTTTGACTTTTATGAAGTAGCGCAGGTAAATGTCTAAGTCATAGGCTACAACTCCCTCAAACAAGTCATACCCTATGCATGGAGGAAGGCCTGGCTGACATACATGGAAATATTTCAGAGTGTTGAAGATGGAGTCACAATATATGCCTTTGACATGATTCACATCACTCTCCTGCAATAACTGCATTGCTTCATTATAGTTATCAACTGTTCGTACAGGAAAGCTCTGACTCACACTCTCAAGCTGGTCTCTTTGTACCTCACAATACCTGCAGAAGTACTTGGAGGTGCTGAAATTCTGAGTGTAGCCACCAATGCAGTGTGACCCCAAATTGTCACCTGCAGTAGATATTATGGTTGCTCGAACCACACGACCAGAGGGTGTCACGAGTCCACGTTCTTCAAGTTGTCTCAGGTCTGACAACAATCTCGAAAACACTCTGTCCTGACCAAAGGATCTAAAGTCTGTCTCTTTGCACAACAGTACTAACTGCATATTGTCAATACTGGAACGATGGAATGGCTTAAAGTCAGCAAGTGTGAAGTATACTCTGACAAGTTTGTTTTCTCCTGGATGACCCAAGTGGGTTCACAACTTCAAACGCATCCTGATACAAAATCAGTTTCAGGACTACGCCACCTGCTTGTAGAGACAAGTCTTTGGATTTGAAGACAGAGCCATCACAAATATCACTTAAGATGCTATCAGAAACAGGACGATTTTGAGACTCCACACACTCTTCCCACACAACAGGATCTTTTAGAATGGTTCTTAAAGTGTCATGCAAGGGTATGTATTGTGCATAACAGCCTCTTCTATGTTCATTGGTGCCCAGGTAAACATTTTCTGGGTGCACATAGGCAAAGATCCTCACAGAATACTGCCTCCTGGTATGTTCAGTGGAGAGATGAGAGCTTCATGCAGCATGCAAATCAGTTTCCTGGAGACTCTGAAAAACTGAATCAAGCTCAGCATCTGACATGTTACTATTAGCTCTAAGTGTCTCTTTAATCTTGTCTTTTGTGTACTGATGACAAATGGCATTCAGGCCATTAATTTATTCAACAATCATTTGAATAGTTAACGATGGAACCAGGTACTTTGCCTGGAGTTGCATGTAAAACAGGCACAGATTCCTCATGTACAATGAACTAATATCAATATCTTCTGTAACCTGAGACTGATTTTTACTTAGGTCCATTCCAGTTTCAGTTTCGTTGGACTCAATCTGGGAGGACACAGATGGCTCGGAGTATGTGATTCTAGTACTTGCATCAGTTTCATGTCTATGCGTTCTTGCAACATGTGATGTATAGGCCGTAAGGTGAACCCCGTTTTCGTTTCATCTCGCTCTGACGTCTCCGAACTACGAAATATTTATTTTAAAACTAAGAATGAGTACTAGAAAGTGTGGCGAAAAAAGTTCTCACCTTATAATCCTGTCAATTCCTCGCACCGAGCGATCGCGTGGCGAAGTATTTTCCTCTAAAAATGACGTGTCGGGACATCACGTGACCGGTCTGGACCAATCGCGTTGCCGATTTTTGACCACAGATCAGCTGACAGCTTGCGTAATTGCAGTCACATTAGTAGAAAAAGTCTCCAAAACACCCTCCAAAGTGGGTGAAATGTCTTCTAAGTCCTAAATAGTGCTTTAAATACATCACTAAGACAATATTGCATATATGTGGTATATTGAAGTGTTTATATTATTATTAGAATAAAAATTATTTTTATTATCACCATTATTATAGTACAAAATATGGTGTAATGGTCTATGACTAGGACCATTCATGTATTCATTCTCTTAGGTTATTAACTATAAAGTACTGATCAACCATAAAACAATTTGCTTGAAAAACAGACCTACAATGTTACACAGGCAGTAATGGAATAGAGTATTGACTCGTCATTGTGGGCTATACACACCATGGATTAGCCATAAAATGGCATATATAATATATAGGCAATGCGTGTGATTTCAGATCAAGATTTAAGAAATTGTGCAGGAAAGAGAAGAGTCCATAGGAATGATAATACACAACAATAATAATAATAATAATAATAATAATAATAATACAACCTATATATAATATTGCAGTTCTATTGCTCAGTTCAGAGGCACAATCACTACGTTTACATGCACATAGAGAGAATCGAATTTCTGCCGTTGCTCGACTGAAATCGAAGTTCAAAATGCCATGTATACACCTTAATTCGGCTGAAATTGAACCGAACTTGATTTCTCGGAATCGAGCTACACGACCTAGTTTATGCGATTTCTGCCGAGCTACTTTGTGCATGTATACCCTATCGAGCTAGTTGTCGAGCTACTTCCGGAAGTGACGAGTGACGAGACCACAAGCAGGAAACACAACAGCCTCGGTCGGCATGACAACGAATCATGACAACGGCATGAATCTTTTCTTTTTGTGGCATTGTTTGCACTGTTAAAATTTAGCTCACTTACTGTATCACCAAATACATCTGTACAGCTGTTGCATAGCTGTGAATTGTGTACATAAACAAGTCATTGTATTTGTGTGTATATATATATATATATATATATATATATATATATATGTCCAACATCTGAAGAATGTCAATAAAAACAAAACAATTGAACTTTTTGTGTGTTTATTAAGACATAAGTTAAATTGTAAGCAAAAAAAATATTTTTTTGTAAGCAAAAAATGGACTTTAGAAAAATATTATTGTGCAAAATAAGTTGTCTTACAAAACAGTGGTCTGCGCCGGACAGTTTGTAGCCATAGTCTGTTAGAGCAAGCCTAACAGCTTGAACACGGAACTGCTAGTGTTGCCAGATTGGGGGTTTTAAGTGCATTTTAGCGGATTTGAACATGTTTTGGGCTGGAAAACGTCAGCAGTATCTGGCAACACTATAAGCTCTTCTTCATGACGACAACCGGAAGTGTACCAACACGATGGGGCATGTAGCGCCACGTGTGGCTCGGGTGCACAATAGCCCGATTTCACTTGTGCATGTAGGATTGGATTTCTCTGGCACCCCTGCTGGGACCCTTTGCTCGATTACCAACAGCAGCTCGATTTGGACGTGCATGTAAACGTAGTCAATGGCAGGGATTCAAGTATTCACTACCTATGCAGCGGCACAGTAGAGGTAGGTAAACGCACTAGGCAGCACTATGCACCTGCAGCAGCGGCAACAAAGAAGATGCAAGACTGAGTCATCATACATCACACAACAGAACTTTGTGGCAAATTGCAAACTTTAATAGAAAATGTAAACAACAAAACAGTGATATATACACATTACAAATGCAAATTTATATATACACAAAAAAAAAAAAAAAAAAAAAATATATATATATATATATATATATATATATATATATATATATATATATAAATATATAAAAGTCCTGTGGCACGGTGCAAAAAGGCAGGGGTCAGCATCCAGGCAATGACCTAGGTGTCAGTGACAGAGAAAGAGAGAGGGGGGGAAGACACACACACAGTGCTGTGACTAATTGTCTTCACATTGAACAGTAGCAAGTAGGATTCTATGGTCATGTATGAGAAGTTAGTACATGGCTTACTTGTCCTTCTCTTGTCTAGCAGGCTCATTCAGAAATCTGGTGTACTGCTGGTAGCAGCTCTTGTGGTACTGCACCTCCAGAGCCACATAGTCTTTGTCCTTAATGTGTACCAGAATACTGTGGTCATCTTTAGTCTCAGCAGCAGTCTGCAACTTAACCTTGCCAGACAGAAAGACATGCTTATTACCACATAGGAATTTAAGTTTGTCAGTAGCATATTCACATAAAGGCACACATATGTTACATGCATACAAACATTGAAACATAACATCCATGCATGCAAACACACTTGCAGAGGGAGATAGCACTGTAGATAGTCATCAGTGATAGTGACCCTTTGTGTGTGGGGGGGCAGGGGGGTTGATCAGTGATTTTGACCCTTTGTGTGAGTGTGGGGGGGATGGGTGGGTTTGCTTACCTGCTGTTAAGGTCTCAGCTTGAAAGAGCTTCCCTTTGTCGTTTGCCTCCCTTTAAGACGAATTTGAGTTTCTTTTTTTTTACATATAATGCACAGGGCAGGAAGGACGGGACCTGAGCTGGACATAGGCAGTGCTGACCTGGATCTAAGACTCTTAGTGCTGCCCGATGTTGAGGGGCCAGCTTCGGAGGGGGGGGCAGCTTCGGGGGGTCTTGCGGCGTCTTGAGTTTCATCTCCCCCTTCTTTCTCGCGCACCATACGCTTTCCCGCTCGTTCAATAGCAAGTTTGTCCGTAAACCTGCGGTAACATGCAGGGTGGAAGGCAGCATCCTCGGGTATCTTGTCAAACTCTAAATCTAAACAGTGTTTGTAGTTTTCGGCTACTCTCCTGTTCTCACTGCTCAACTGCAGCCACTGTCGGATACTGTCCCGGTATGTATTCCACCGTTTGAAGGTAAATTCCTGGGTCACTCCGTGCTTCACAGAAGCTATATGCATATAGCACTGCTTACGTGCAAGAAGTTTTCTCCTTTTTGCTGTTATTTCCAAACTTTCCTCTCCTCCACTGCTGCTAGACGAGGCTGTGGCGGCTGCCATGTTGGTCTCTTGTTTACGAAATGGGGCTACGTCAGCAACCGTGGAACCTGTTCTGTAGCGAAATCTTATTCCATGGTGCCAAAATATCATTCCGTGCCGATGACATTAGTTCGCTTTTTCAAGCCTTCGTGCGAAAAATTGACAGCATTACAAGGTGAGAACTTTTTGATGACATCATTTCATAATACGTCCATTTTTAAGAATTGGATATTCTGTAGTTCGGAGACGTCGGAGCGGAATCTTATTTCTGAAAGACTTTTCGGGGTTCACCTTACGGCCTAAATGCAGGAAATGGCATCTAATTAATTAAAAATTTTCTGGTGGAGGACCCCCCGCCAGTGTGTCCCCCCACATTAAAAATGCTTCTGACGCCCCTGAACAATGCAATATTCCATCTGGTAAAATGAGCTAATTGAACAAGGTTGTCTATTTCTTGAGTTCTTCAACATATTGTCATTTAACCCTCCCCCTTTTGTGAAATGGTACGGTCCAGTTCTGGTAGAAGCGCGATGCGTTAAATCTGTGTGCTGATCAGTGCAACGCTACTTGCTGCTGTGTCGCGGTGCAGCAGCCAGCCAGCCAGCAGTGGAGTGCATACAGTCTATGATCGCTAAATATGAAGAGTGGCTGTAAGAAACGTAAAGAAAGGCAGCTGAAAGCTGAGAGGGACCGGAGAGGCAGGCAACTGGTCACTCAGTTTTTCCCAAAGAAAGGTAGCTATCGCTCACCTGTGTTCAAAATATTAGCGAATGGTAAATGAACAGTATGAACGTGGTTGGATTAGCCTATCAAGAGAACACTTTTACAGTTTGTACAGTGACATTTTTTTCCATTTTAATAACTGAACTGACTTGTGTGATAAACAAGATGAAATATTATGTTATGCTGGTGCCAATAACTAGTGCTAATAACCAGTTTCATAACTAATGGGGTGCCCTAAATATGCACAGATTCAGCCTCAGGGGGACCTCCGCCCTACCAAACCACTGAACCCCCCTTTGGAGAAGGAGGTAAGCAGCAATACAACCCATAAATGCTTTAGGATTGAAGTTTTTAATGAGCGAGCGCCATATACAGTTTGCTAGATTAAAGTGTTGCTAATAACGGTCCATGGAGGGGCAACCAATAGTCTAACTCTGCTTACGCTCAAATTTCTGTCTAGACACACTTTGCTTTGAACATATTCCCTTTTTGCAGAACAGTACACACAGCTTTCTACCTAACACACAACAATCCATGGGATTTCCATAGGTATTTTGATGCTGGGTAAAAAACTTTTTCTATGATTTATTAGCAGCCACATCACACATTTCACTACCAATTGTCCTAGCACAAGAAGGCATGTGGCAAAATCTTGAATTTTCATTTGTGATTGTAAATGCACCAGAATTAGTCACTGACCAGTTTTCATCTCGTCCCTGGTAGGTTAATACATAAAATGTAATAATAAAGTCACAAACTCAAGGTCCATGGGCTATCAAAAGTCAAATAATGACAATAGTGCAATTGTGACGAGGGTGGGCAAAGTTGGGGGGCCCAAAATTCTAATCTTTCATGGGGCCCAAAATTTCTGGTGGCGCCCCTGCATACAAACCATGCTCACTCTCCAAACAACAAAAAATAATAGTTGTTATGCGGTATCACATGTGTCTCCCCAAACCAGTGGATGTTTCAGCTTATAAAAACTCATCGTCGAATTTGAGGAAACACATTGCGGTAAGTAAGCTGTGTGCTTTTGGCTGTCTTCGTAGGCGGACGTTAGCCCTGTTGTAACATCATAAATAACTGTAAAATACATTGTTTTGTGGAAATGTATTGACGCACTGCGGCCTCAGACGGCAAGATAACACACACACACACACACACACACACACACACACACCACAGAACCAAGAAATAAAACTACAAAAAATCTTCCTAACAATCACTTTTTATTGATGTGAAACCAAAAAATGCTCATGAAAATAAGGTTGCTCGCCTAATGTCAGCTCCTCAATAGCGTTACAGTTGTACACGGCTCTGGTCAAAAACTGGGAATGGAAGACTGGTGAAAACTTACTAAATAACAAAACGCCTAACATATCGTTTGTGAAATCTCCATTTTTCAAGCTGCTGTATTTGTTGTGGATTAGAGGGATTTGTGAAGACTTTAGGTGGTTTTTTTTCTGAGATTTGTTTTATTATTTGTCTATAAGTGCTTGTTCACAAAAGGAAGGGCATTAGCTTGTTAGCTTGACCGCTTGCTAGCAATCTCCGCCACCACCCAGCCAAGCTGGGCACTGGCAGCTAGTTAGCATCCTTTCTGCTTGTTACTTCCACTTGCTAACTCCTCTGCGAGATGGAGCCAGTAAACAACTTTTTGAGAGATGAAAGGATTAACATCGTTGATCGCATCTTACAGGATTATTTCCAGTCTTTTTCGTATGAGGAGATATTACGTGTGATGTTCAGCTGCTGTAAAAGCTGAACAGTCACTTCACGGAGTGAACATGCACGCGCGCACACAGTGTTATGGTTTATGTGCAGACTAGAGGTCTGCGCGGGTCGGATTTTTCAGTCCCGCTCCCGCCCGCACCCGCATTGTGCGGTCCCACTCCCGCCCGCGCCCGCAAATAATTATGATTTTCAGTCCCGCTCCCGCCCGCGCCTACAAAAAAAATATGATTTTCAGTCCCACTCCCGCCCGCGCCTGCCATATTTTGTCCCGCTCCCGCCCGCAAATCCCGCATGATGCAGACGTTCGCGTTATTTCTCAGGAAAGTTCTTGTCTTGACACAGCGTGATGGTGCCCCGCCCCCTACTTTCAGTGGATTTCAGCATAAATATCTACAGCTCACGTTGTTATTATTTACCTTGT
Source organism: Neoarius graeffei (assembly GCF_027579695.1). Taxonomy (NCBI): domain Eukaryota; kingdom Metazoa; phylum Chordata; class Actinopteri; order Siluriformes; family Ariidae; genus Neoarius; species Neoarius graeffei. The sequence goes on from NC_083570.1 coordinate 7,916,144, forward strand.
TCTGGAATTCAGCATGTACTGTCTCTAATAATAATATTTAGTGCTGTCAAACAATTAAAATACCTAATCGCGAATCACACATTTTTATCATATGAAAAACCATTGTAATTCTCTGATCAGTATAAAAACGGGAATGGACTTGCTTTGTAGCAATGTCCACACAGTGACGGGCTTGACTCAATGCTATCCCAGAAATCCTTCCTGTAATATGCAAATTTGGCCGCCTCTGATTGGACAGCCAAATTTGCATATTACAGGAAGGATTTTTGGGATAGCATTGAGTCAAGCCTACCGTCACTGTGTAACATGTCTCTCTGACTAAAGTTGTAGACTAACACAAGCCGTAAATCATTTCACTCATGGTTCTCTTGCTAGCTGGGTGTGAACTGCGAGTCATTAGAGTGATCAAAGGATTTCCTGTTAGGGTGACAAATTTAAGATGCTATTTCTCTGCCAATTTAACTCTCTCTGCAAATTTAGGCATCTTAAAATGTTTTTATTAATGCCAAATAAAATATCCAGCACAAATTATATATGGTAGACATTAATTAATAATTTATGCATTTTATTTCAAACACATTTTTAGTTAGCGGGACTGCAGCTTATCATCGCTCCCACCCGTGCCGCATATGTGCACTCCCGCTCCCGCCCGCACGCGCATATGTGCACTTCCGGTCCCGCCCGTGCCCGCAATGAGCTTTCAAAATTTGCCCCACGCCGCACTGCTTTGCGGCGGGTCCCGCGGGACTCCCGCGGGAGTGCAGGGCTCTAGTGCAGACTGCCTTTTTCTTTTTCTTTGTAACCTCTACCCATTGTTTTATGTTACTTTGTAAAGATTTAATTAATTAATATTTAATTTATTATTGTTTTCACCTGCTCACGGCTAAAAGGTCACAGCTTCACAGTGCAAAATTGAGAGCCAGCTGCTGTTAAAGCTGAACAGTCACTTCATGGAGTGAACATGCACGCACACACACACACACACAGTGTTATGCTTTATGTGCAGACTGCCTTGAGCTTCTTGTTATTGTTAATACACAGAACTACACACACAGTTTGTATGTGTGAAATATATATGAAATCTCTGCCTGTTATGACATCCTGATCAATAAACAAAGAAGTTACTCAGCAGTTACTCAGTACTTGAGTAGTTTTTTCACTTAGTACTTTTTACTCTTACTCAAGTAATTAATTGGACGACTACTTTTTACTTTTACTTGAGTAATATTATTCTAAAGTAACAATACTCTTACTTGAGTACAATTTTTGGCTACTCTACCCACCTCTGTTGATGAATGGGCAAAAATCCCAGTGGCTAAATGTGCTAAGCTAACAGGGACATACCCCAAGAGACTTGCAGCTGTAATTGCAGCAAAGTATTGACTTTGGGGGGTGAATACCTATACACACTCCAGATTTCTGTTTTTTCATCTCAATTATTGTTTGTGGCACAATAAAACAACAATTTTCACCTTTAAAGTGGTTGGCATGTTGTGTAAATCAAATGGTTCTAACCCCCCCAAAATTAATTTTAATTCCAGCTTGTAATGCGACAAAACAGGACAAACACCAAGGGGGATGAATACTTTTGCAAGACACTTTATAATGGTGCAAGGAATTGATCCTGAAGGTGGCAGCAATGCAATAATAAGGATGCTGGCTGCCTTTCAACACAAGAAACAAGAAGCAGACAGGAAGTGTGAATCCTTCAGGAGTGTTAGTAAATCTCAAGTGGGGTATTGACAAAGAAACAATGATCTTTCTCTATAAATCTTTAATTTTATCATGTCTTGATTATGGTTGGGAAGTTTATGATAATGCATGTATTTCTAGGAAAAGACAATTAGATGTTATTCAAAATCAATGCCTTAGAATCTGCACTGGTGCTCTTCAATGTACTCCTATCTCTGTTTTGGAGATAGACTGCTCGATTATACCTTTGGAACTAAGAAGAGAATTCAAACAAACTCAAAGTGCAATTAAATATAGATCTTTTGAAGATCATCCAACAAAAAAAATTGTTTTTTAGAAGAACAAATTTGTGACATTAATCTTCACTTTTGTCCTATATCTTCTAAAGTTGTTTGGTTAATAGTCTTCCGGTTCGAGCTTGTAATCCTTTGGTTGATCCTTTTCCATTCTGGGAATCCCAATCTCCAAAAGTTGACTTGGATTTACTCGATAAAATCTCTAAACAAGACGATAGTAGTTGCTACATGTTACAATCGGCATTAGAACACATTCAACTCAAATACAATCAACACTTAGATATATTTACTCATCATCTCTCTAGCCACTTTATCCTGTTCTACAGGGTTGCAGGCAAGCTGGAGCCTATCCCAGCTGACTACAGGCAAGGTACACCCTGGACAAGTCGCCAGGTCATCACAGGGCTGACACATATGCCGCTTTTCCACTACAAACGCGGCTGAGCCGTGCCGTGCTGAGTCGAGCTGAGTCGAGCTGAGCGGGGCTATTGAAGTTGCATTTCGACTACAACCGCGCTGAACCATGCTGGCTGGAAGTGGGTGGACACATTGGGTGGAGTTAGCGAAAGTGGGTGGACGTCACGTGATGTCGTTAAGCAGCGCAAACAGTGACATCAGTGACAGTGGCGGAACAAGTCAGAGCCGGGCCGGGGGCGGGGCAAATGACCGGGCCCTTTATTAAAGCTTATCATAACATCATTTTAGGCTACAAAATGTCCGCAACTGCGGTGTTTACCAATTTCAACACTACCGGGTGCAACTATGTTATTTTGTACATCAAGTCCTTCAAACGAACATGTAACTCAGAAACAAAAAACATTAGGATACTGTACATGGCTCATAATAAAACATCAATAGCCTATACTGCGCACATTATTTGAAGGGCATACGAATGAGCGCTCAGAGGTTGCAACGGTGACAGGAAGAGTCAGAAATAAAAGGAGGGCGGTGCAAACCTCACTGAATGCACTGTGTTTACCAATTTCAACACTACGGGGTGCAACTATGTTATTTTGTACATTAAGTCCTTCAAACGAACATGTAACTCAAACAAAAAAACATTCGGCGACATACTGTACATGGCTCATAATAAAACATCAATAGCCTACTGCGCGCATTATTTGAAGGGCATACGACGAGCCTTGCGCTCCGCGAACTCGTCCACGATGCTCTGTATGTCACTGATTCAGTGAGCTTTTAAGCGGTAGTCTCACGACCCGGATAGTAAACAATAAACATGGAGGACATGGAGTCGTTAGTGTTGCTGGTCTTGGTGCTGTGGCTTGTTGTCACCGACAACGCGGACAGATACTGGCAAGAGCGTATAGATGAGGCGAGGCGCATAAGGCTTCAGAAATTCTCGTAATTCGTAATTCTTCTTCTTCCGGGTTTGCGGTGTTTACAGATCCCAGCGCGCTCGCGGGGCGTGTGTGGGCATGTGAGGACACTCCTCCTCACCAATCAGTGCACAGGGGAGTGTCTGCTCACGCCCCCAACCTCAGTCGGCACGGCTTGGCTCGCTTCAGCCCCACTCCAAAACGGTGCGAGTTTTAGGGGCTAAGCAGGGCTGAAACGAGCTGAGTCGTGCTGGTTTTTGGTAGTCGAAACACGAGCCGTGTCGGGCTGAAGTGAGCTGAAGCGAGCTGAAAAAGGGTAGTGGAAAAGGGCCAATAGACAACCATTCACACCCACAGTCAATTCAGAGTCACCAGTTAACCTAACCTGCATGTCTTTGGGGGAAACCGGAGTACCCAGAGGAAACTCACGCGGACAACATGCAAACTCCGCACAGAAAGGCCCACACCGGCCACGGGGCTCGAACCCGGACCTTCTTGCTGTGAGGCAACAGCGCTAACCACTACACCACCGTGCCACCCTAGATATATTTACTGATTGTTCAATCAAAGATTTTGATTGTGCATCTGGTGTTGTAATTCCAAGTCTAAATATTCAAAAAGATTATAAAATCTCAAATGGTACAATTTCTAGAGCTGAGTTACTAGCAATTACAAAGGCTTTGGAACTTCTTCTTGATAAACCTCACTTTCAAAGTGTGATATTTTCTAATATTCCTTGTCTGCCTTACAAAAAATTCAAAAGGAAGATAATGACAGAATTATTAGCTTTCTGATATCTTATGTACAAGTTTTATCTTATGGGTGATCAGGTTGTTTTTTGTTGGATTCCAGCTCCTGTGGGTATTAAAGGAAATGAAATGGCTGATAAATTGGCCAAAAGATCAGTAAATAAAACCTATTATGACATTCATTACCCTTTTACCACTTCTGATATTACAAAATATATCAAAGATGCTATTTTTACAATATGGCAAGACGGATGGGAAAATTGCCAAACTGGTAGATTCTTCGACCAACTTGAACCAAATATTGCAACACATACCACATATTCTGACAGAAACAAACACAGGAGAATTACAAGACTGAGATTTGGAAACTATCTACTGAATGATACACAATTTCTTAAAAAAAAAAACCCTCCAATCAGTGTCCAACTTGTGGTGTAAAAGAATGTCAAACACCTGCTTCTAGATTGTATCAAATATCCAAACTTTCATGATAAAATGATTCAAAAAATGAGAAATAAACAATTAGAAATTAAAATTAAAAACTTACTTTTACATAAAGAATTTTATGATGACATAAGTTTATTATTGAAAAAGAAATAAAATTAATTTTGAAAAAAAAAGAAACTTGTATTTAATGTGTGTGTGCTTGGTCACAATATGTGAACTCGTAGTTCCAATCCTTATAGGATGCCAAATCACTTCGAATGGGAGCGTCCCTAAAAGAAGCTCAAGTTAGTAAATCTCCTCAGCTGTGAGCTGTGTTTATTCTGGATAGATCTCCTGTTGATGATCTCACCTCGTCTCTGCCTTTCCCTTTGATTTTAATGATATTTCTGGTGGATGGGGTTTGAAGCCTGCACTGACTGGGATTAGATAAAGTCTTGTGCTAACACTACGAGCAGATTTCTTTCTTCTGCCTTTCAGGAGATTCATTTCATTCTGTTAACAATGTTAAAATGACCCAAAGGTAAAATGACCCGTGTCAGTATGGGTTTCCTCTTGGTTCTCCAGTGTTCTTCTACTTCTCAAAGACACATCTAATGACTGATTGAGGCAACTCAGGATCTCTGATCTCAAACATGTTCATCTACCAACTTCATTTCCATCTCAACAATCTGTTCATGAGAGAGAATTCTTCATCGACCCAGAATAATGTTCTTGATAAAACATGATGTCAGGAATAAAACAGGATGAGGCATGCTGCTCCAGGAAACTAATCTGCGATGAGGTGGTGGGATGTGACCCAACACAAAGTAGATTAGTTTCCATTAACAGCACGTCATGAAGGGTTCAGGCACTCGTGAAGGCTGGAGCGCTCATACTGAGTGAAATGGAGATTATGTTTAATAAAGATCCACTTTTGTGATTTCTATTAGCAATAAACAATGCAAAATCAATAAAATACGGTTTTCCTTCCTGACAGCTGCGTCCTCCTCACTTTTAAAATGGCTCCAACATTCTTTAGGGATGAAGAACAGTTTAAAGACGTCACGAGGAAAAAGCTGTTCAAGTGAAACAATTGTAATTCATCAACAAGGCTGAAAGTTGTGCTTGAGGTGTCAGTAGGTGGAAAAGTCCAGAAAATTAAGATCCATTCTGTGAGTATTTCATGAAATTAATCCTAATCAGTGCGGCTACATGGGTTATATTTCTGCACTGAAGGGAGATGAAATGGTTAATAGAGGAGTGTTCATGATCTCTCTGTGTTTGTGCTCCTCCTCTTCCTCTATTGCTCTTTCACACACAGAACCAGGAAGTAACTCCTCATTTCAGAGAAAACAAACTGTTCTCTCTCTCTCTCTCTCTCTCTCTCTGTGAGTTCAGGAAAATGGCTGAGGCCAGTATTTCAGTAGCTCAGGACCAGTTCATGTGTCCAGTGTGTCTGGATCTCCTGAAGGATCCGGTGGCTATCCCCTGTGGTCACAGTTTCTGTAAGGTGTGTATTAATGGCTGCTGGGATCAGGAGGATCAGAAGGGCATCTACAGCTGTCCTCAGTGCAGAGACACTTTCACGACAAGGCCTGTTCTACGCAGAAACAACATGCTGGATGAAGTGGTGGAGAAACTGAAGAAGATTGAAGTCCAAGCTCCTTCTCCTGCTCACTGTTACGCTGGACCTGGAGATGTGGAGTGTGATTTCTGCACCGGGAGAAAACACAAAGCCGTCAAGTCCTGTCTGATGTGTTTGGCTTCATTTTGTGAAACTCATCTGAAACCTCATCTTGAAGTTCCTGCTTTGAAAAAACACACATTAATTGAAGCCTCAGCAAAACTCCAAGAGAAGATCTGCTCTGAACATAACAAGCTGATTGAGATCTACTGTTGTACTGATCAAATATGTATTTGCTCTTTGTGCATGTTGGAGAAACATAAAGACCATAACGCTGTTTCAGTCGCAGCAGAAAGAGCTGAGAAACAGGTGAGAACTAGAAATCTTTCCAGAATTAAATCATCTTAATTATAGTTTCCCATCTAGAAACAGGTGCTTTAGTCAGTGATATGATTTAAACTTTAATTTCAATGTGTGTCTCAATCAGAAGGATTCTGTAAAAGCTGATTAAAATTTTCTGTGTTCTGGTGAACAGAGTGTTAAATTTATCTTCAGTGATGGTCGTAATCTGGTTCGGGGTGGGTTTCTTGAGAACGTTGCCGTTTAGACCTAAAGAGAGAGTTGAGAGACTCTCTTAAGGAACGAACGTTGTCTCTGTGTGTGGTTTTCCGGAACTCACTCGTAAGAAGGAGGCTAAAGAGCAACAGAACGAAGAGCATCTTTGCAGTTTGCGTCCCCGATATAGGCATTAGTAGCTGCTAAAGGCAATCGTACTGTCATTGCTGAAGGCATTAGTAGTTGCTAAATCCAGTCAATACCGACTAGTGGCCTAGTGGTAGCGTGTCTGCCTTTCGATTGGGAGATCGTGAGTTCTATTCACAGTCGGGTCATACCAAAGACCATCATAAAAATGGTACCTACTACCATCTGGCAAGGCACGCTGCAATACAGATACGCATGGGGAGTTAAACTCTCGTGGTTACCAGAGGACTAGCCCCCCACTGTAACCCCAGCTATGTAATAGGTGAGAGGCCGAGGGAAACGGAGATCGGTATCACCATAGCGCGGGAAGGACTTCAACTTTAAAATCCAGTCGATAAGGTCACATGGCACTCGTTTTTAACCAAAATCTAATGAAATATAAAACGTTTAAAATAAGATAATATATAGTATCATCTGGAAGCATTACATATATAATGTGGTAATTAATTAATAAAACTATTTTATGTTTTTGGCAATTTTTTTATTCCAAGCGTGTTTTTAATTAAATGAACAAATGTTCACATGAAAGAATGAACAAATAATAAGCTAAATAATGAGGTAAATGTGTTCCCCGTGCTCGCTCATTTCACTGTTACCCCCCGATCATGCAGTCAGGATTATTTCAGCTGTTCTCCACAGTGCAGAGTGGGCCATGTTCTCCCTTATAAGTGCACACAGAGAGAGAGAGAGAGAGAGAGAGGGGTTTTGATCTGTGTGTAGTGTGTACCGAAGGAGGTTTAATATATATAGTCAACCTTATATAGAAAGTCAATTCAACCTTCTTAGGTACACACTACACACACATCAAAACCTCTCTCTCTCTCTCTCTCTCTCTCTCACACACACACACACACACACACCATTAGAGGTGCAGAAATGTCTCATTTATAACACTAAATTAGTTAATCACTCGCCTAATGGAGCTAAATTTGATTAAAATATAGTGATATAAATGTGACATTCTGATATCCATACGCAATTCCATAACATACTGAAATATATTCATCATGTTTTGTGTATATTTATTTAATAATTAACAGAGCTGGACAGAGAACCCAACTTCATTACTTAAGTCAAAGTACAGATCCCACTGGGCAAATGTTACTCCGATACAAGTGAAAGTTGGACAGTCAAATTTTTACTTCAGTTAAAGTACTGCAGTATTTGCTTTTAAAAATCCTTAAGTATTAAAAGTACATTTTCTGTCAATGCATTGTTGTATTATAGCCACAACGCTTACAAAACCTAATGCCTCTGAAACACCTGACTGGATTTACTGACTAACTTGTAGAACCTGTAGAATAAACGCCTGGTAGAATGTTACAAAATGAAACACAACTGAACTGAAAAAGACCCATTGTCATTGTCATTTTTTTATTGTAACCCTCCTCCCCACCGCCACAAAGCAGCATGGTAATGTTCTGACCCAGCTCTGGCAGTGTGTGCACACATGTATGTGTGTGTTAATCAGGAAGACAGTGGAACAGCTGTAAATGCAGCTTGCTCAGAAAATAAAAAGGACAATCCAACCTGATTAAAACCCAGATCCGCACCTCGACCTTAATAACGGTACAACAGCAACTCTGCTTTAAGCAAGACAACAACAACAACAAAAAAAATGTGCAAGACCATCATCTGACATCAAAGCAAAAAAATTCCAGCAATTTGTTAAGTGTATGTATTCATGCACATATGAATCTGCCTGTGGAATCATGTCAGTGAAGCTCCACCTGACATGCTAGCAAACTCTTTTCAAACTCGAAATCATATTGGGCAGCTAATATTACGAGAAAAGAAAGATTTCTACTTTTTTGTTGAATTGGCAAGATTATGATAAAACATTTCTGAAAGGACTTCAGAAAAGTGAACGTTATTCATGTTCGTGTAACTCCGTTTTTACATGCTAACTAACAGTGTCCAAGTTAACTAGCTGTGTGTAAACATTAGACGTGGACAAGGCGATGGCAACTTGGCAAATCCATAGAAAGTCATTTAACTAATCAGACTGTGTAGCGATTGCAACGTTATCGCGAGCTCTAAAGCACAGACAACTTCACTGCAAGCTTTCTCTTGGAATAAAACGTTTATATCCCTCAATATGCTTCCGCAGGTGGGATGGTGAGTTTTTGTAGGCTGTGATGTGCTCCGTTTTAGGCAAACAAAGCAAACATTTAAAATGAAATGACTCTTTATTCCTTTCAGAAAACTGAACCATGGGTTCTAGCTATAGAACCGTGGGTGTGTGCATTCCCCAGAAGAACCGCCTCCTTCCATTCTGCCATCAACTGATCGTGTTAAATAATGCTGCGGAGAAATCATTGATCTTGATTTTATCCAGTCTATGGACGTGACGTGACCCTAGTGATTACTGATAGACTGTCTCAGTGTCACCTGCGGAAAAACCAATCACGTTTTAGAAAAGAAAAGAAAAAAAATCCACTTTCAAAGCTGCTTCATAGTAACGAGTAACGAGGACCTTGATAGAAATGTAGTGGAGTAAAAAGTACGATATTTGCCTTTCAAATGTAGTGAAGTTAAAGTTTCCCAAAGAAATACTCAAGTAAAGAAGAGAACTCAAGTAAATGTACTTCGTTACTGTCCACCTCTGATAATTAACTCGATGTATTTGCAATGCCCAAGAAAACTAATTTAACACCACCAGCAGATTCAACCCCAGTTTCCCCCGCTGACTGTGAGAGTCCCTCAGAGCCGCATGCGCATTCTGTGGATTCGGCAGCGAGCGAGTCGCTCTTTGTTTTGAACGAGTGCTCCGGGTCTCTCGTAAATTCCGAGCAAACTAAAGGACGACTTGTGCTACGATGTTGTTCGAGAAAACCACGTTAGCTTGATGATGGATCTTAAGAGGTCATTTAAAACTCTCTTGGCCTTAAGAGGCTTTCGGGAAACCCAGCCCAGATCAGTTAGTGAACATTTCTCTCTCTCTCTCACACACACACACACACACACACACACACACACACACACACACACACACCCAGAGTACATAACCTTCAGAGCGAAACATGAATGCACTTTGAACTGACATTAATATGGAACCAGTTCGCTCGTACTGTATAAAAAGCTGAATGTATTTTATTTGTCCTCAGAGTGAGTTAAAGGAGGAGCAGATGAAATCCCAGCAGAGAATCCAGGAGAAGCAGAAGAAGGTGCAGGAGCTGAAACAGGCTGTGAACACTATAAAGGTGAGCAGTGAGCAGAGACAGAGCTGCTCCTAGAAACACACACAACATGGACAACGAGTCATTTACAGTCCCAGTAAGAGAGGGAATGATAGATGAGCTTTAAATCTTGTGTGTGTGTGTGTGTGTGTGTGTGTGTGTGTGTGTCCGAACAGCTCAGTGCACAGACAGCAGTGGAGGACAGTGAGAGGATCTTTACTGAGCTGATCAGCTCCATGGAGAAAAAGCGCTGGGAGGTGACGGAGCTGATCAGAGATCAGGAGAAGGCTGAACTGAGTCGAGCTGAACGACTCCTGGAGCAACTGGAGCAGGAGATTGCTGATCTTCAGAGGAGAGTCACTGAGCTGGAGCAGCTTTCACACACACACGATCACATCCATTTCCTCCAGGTAACACTCACTGTCTGATCTACAGAGCCAGCTGTTCCTCACACACTCTCTAAAACACCTCTCATTAAGGGAACAATAAATGTCCCTGTCTGACATCACAAGTGGGTTTTACATTTCATTTGCTTTCTGTAGGTTTTAGCTTCTGGACGTCGCTCTCCTCCATTGAACAGACCATCATTTCACACATCCAGCGTCACTGTCCATCAACATCTCTCATTTGATGGAGTGAGGAATTCTCTCTCAGATCTGAAAAAGAGACTCGAGGAATTCTGTGAGGAGGAATTCAACAAAATCCCTCCACATGGTAAGAGGAGCTGTTCCTGCTGGAGAAACGCAGTGATGTGTTATTTCTTAGCGATGCTCCTGCTTTCTTTTCTGCAGACACTTTATTCACCCGACACTTTGAACTAAAACACTGATTTAAAATGAATAAACTGACTGGATCACTTTAAACTCTTTCCATCTTTTACACAAACTCATGTTTCTATTTTTCTCTCCACAGCTGCAGCAGTTCAGATCATTTCAGAACCAGAAGCACAGAGCAGAGAAGACTTTCTGAAATGTACATCTAACACACACACACTTCTAGGCCTGTCACGATAGCAAATTTTGTTGGACGATATATTGTCTCAGAAATTATTGTGATAAACGATATTATTGTTGACGTCTTTTCAAGACAATTTTATGCCACTAGTAAAATAATAATGATCATGCAAATACACCCTTTCATAGAACAGTAAACTTTTTAATTAAGTCAACTTATTCAATTCAACAGTGGAACGTAAAAAATAAATCTAAATAAATAAGCCAAAGAAATAAAACAACAATCAAACAAAACCACTCACAACAAAAACAATAAATAAAATACAATTTATGGCTCTTAAAAATTGCACTGAAGTGAATATTAACTTGGCACAGGGTAATAAAAAGACATTCTTTTCTTCACAGGCAACATTATGCCAATCCAGTTTCTCAAAGATTAGTACCCAGATCAACAAAAAGTGCAAAGTAACAACGTATTGCCAGCTGTCATTTGGATAAAAGTTACAACAATTAGAACGAGATAACATGTAGGCAAGGGCGTAGGTTTGGTATTAACATTGGTGGGGACAAAAATCCAATGCCAACCCCCAGTGGTGCCAACTTCAGGTCAACATTAGAGGGTCACAATATTTTGCTCCGTTGTGTTCCACCAAAAGAGTCTCCATCATCTCTCCAAAGGCCAGACTTTTAACATTTGAAGTTCAGAACTGTAGTAATTCATGAATAATAATAATAATAATAATAATAATATGAAATCCATTTGATTAACTGCAAATCTTGCATGTGATGATGAACTCATTCTACCAATTTGCAAATGTGTTTTCCAAGCGAATACCGCACTGACTGTCGGGAGGGTGTATGTTCCTTTCCCTCATAAATGGAAATAAAACCATTCCGGAGCCTTAAACACTGCGTTCCATGAGGCTGGCAGGGGGAGTCGCTCTCTTCTGTGGGATCTTTAACTAGTTTTAGAATGCTAGTTTAAGCTGATATGTGATTGATCTAACGGTAAAACAGCACGAGGGCTCGAGAACTTTGACAGGTTACAATTTTACTTGGCAACAGAATGTATCTGAATTCTGATTGGTTGTTGTATCTGAATTCTGATTGGCTGTTGTTATATTATTGCCCTTTTGTTGTGTTCTTGAGCCCAGAGTGGGGGGAGGGGGGAGTGACAGGGTTCTACAGAGAAAAGTTTTCACTGCAACCGAACTGCTGTTTTTGTGACCACGCCCCCAGCGCGGATATTCATGTTCACATTGTTCAGTTTGTTTTTCTCTTTTATTTTAGATTTCTGTTATCTGACTCTGGATCCCAACACGGCATATTGTGAGCTCATTCTGTCTGAGAAGAACAGAGCGGTGAGATGGAGTGAGAGAGAGCAGCGTTACTCTGATCATCCAGAGAGATTTGATTACTGGCCTCAGGTGTTGTGTAAGGAGAGTGTGTGTGGACGCTGTTACTGGGAGGTGGAGTGGAGCAGTGCTGATGGTGTGGACATATCAGTCTCATATAAAGACATCAGCAGGAAAGGACGGGGTAATGAGTGTGTGTTTGGACTCAACAATCATTCCTGGAGACTGTGGTGTTCTTCTTCTTCTCTCTCTTTCTGTCACAACCACATTAAGACTGTTCTCAGAGTTCCATCACCCTCCAGAATAGGAGTGTATGTGGATCACAGTGCAGGAACTCTGTCCTACAGCGTCTCTGACACGATGAAGCTCCTCCACAGAGTCCACACCACATTCACTCAGCCTCTATACGCTGGGTTTGGACCCTACTGGGTTTCTGGTTCTACAGTGAGATTGTGTGATCCAGAATAAAAGTGTGTAGTGTTTTCTGTAAAATTCCTGCACGTTGTCACGTTGTTGCTCAGTCGTCTGTTTCACTAGAACACAATCCAGCTGCACAAAAACACTCATTTTAATATTTAAATTAAAAACAGATTAATAATTTAAAATCATTAAAAAGGAAATGTTAAAAATTAACTGTCAGACAAGAAACTCGTCAAATTTAAAAAGAAAATGATCTCATGACCTTCGCATTATAAAGTTGTGTTTGCTTCATATTAAGCAGCGTCTCATTAAATAACTAATAAACAGTAATAAAGCCAGAACAGAACAACATTTTAAACCTGTTCAGGTCACACTATATAAAAATAAAACATCACTTTTGGAATGAATTTGATTTTTCTGCTTGTGTTCTAAGATGTAAAATCCACATTCACTTTTTCAAATCTGAAGTTGTTTCCAGGGATGTGATTTTTCCGCGAATTCGCGGAATTCCGCTTTTTTCACCTCAAAACTTGAAGAAAAATTTTTTTCCGATTTTTCCCTCATCCACATTCGTATCCTATTCGTTCCGACTTTGTTTGAAAGATGGCAGCCTCGGATTTGCATCTTTACGCCTCGATCACGGAGGCTGCCATCTTTCAACTCTTTGTTTGAAGCGAGCTTACGTACAGCTATCTAACAAGCGCGTTCACTGGTTGTTACAGAGTGATGAGCCAATCACGTACCTCGTTTCATCTCAATGACGTAATTGCGTAAATGACGTAATTACGTCATTGAGATGAAATGAGGTACGTGATTGGCTCATCGCTCTGTAACAACCAATGAACGCGCTTGTTAGATAGCTGTACGTAAGCTCGCTTCAAACAAAGAGTTGAAAGATGGCAGCCTCCGTGAACAAGCGTAAAGATGCAAATCGAGTTAAAGAAATCGACAGAATAGTGAAAAAAAAGTTCCGCTGGGAATGGTTGGAGAAAAACCGCGGCTCGCCTCGGGGCGAATTACGTCACAAGGCGCGGGGCTAGCGGGCCCTGCTCGCGCTGGTTCTTTGGGTGTGTGTGTGTGTGTGTGTGTGTGCGAGCGAGCGAGAGTGAGTGAGTGAGTGAGCGAGAGTGTGTGTCAGAGTTGCATGTTCAGGTGTGTTAGTAAATCTCAAGTGGAGTATTGACAAACAATGATCATTCTCTATAAATCTTTAATTTTATCATGTCTTGATTATGGTTGGGAAGTTTATGATACTGCAAGTATTTCTAGGCAAAGATGATTAGATGTTATTCAAAATCAATGCCTTAGAATCTGCACTGGTGCTCTTCAATGTACTCCTATCTCTGTTTTGGAGATAGACTGCTCGATTATACCTTTGGACCTAAGAAGAGAATTCAAACAAACTCAAAGTGCAATTAAATATAGATCTTTTGAAGATCATCCAACAACAACAAAAAAGGTTTTTTGGCAGAACAAAATTGTGACCTTAATCTTCACTTTTGTCCTATATTTTCTAAAGTTGTTCATTTGGTTAATAATCTTCCGGTTCCAGCTTGTAATCCTTTGGTTGATCCTTTTCCATTCTGGGAATCCCAATCTCCAAAAGTTGACTTGGATTTAGTCGCTAAAATCCCTAAACAAGAGGATAGTAGTTGCTGCATGTTACAATCGGCATTAGAACACATTCAACTCAAATACAATCAACACTGAGATATATTTACTGATTGTTCAAATAAAGATTTTGATTGTGCATCTGGCATTGTAATTCCAAGTCTAAATATTCAAAAAGATTATAAAATCTCAAATGGTACTATTTTTAGAGCTGAGTTCAATTACAAATGCTTTGGAACTTCTTATTGATAAACCTTGCTTTCAAAGTGTGATATTTTCTGATATTCCTTGTCTGCCTTACAAAAAATTCAAAAGGAAGATAATGACAGAATTATTAGCTTTCCGATATCTTATGTACAAGTTTTATCTTATGGGTGGTAAGGTTGTTTTTTGTTGGATTCCAGCTCCTGTGGGTATTAAAGGAAATGAAATGGCTGATAAATTGGCCAAAAGATCAGTAAATTAAACCTATTATGACATTCATTATCCTTTTACCACTTCTGATATTACAAAACATATCAAAGATGCTATTTTTACAATATGGCAAGACGGATGGGAAAATTGCCAAACTCGTAGAGTCTTCAACCAACTTGAACCAAATATTGCAACACATACCACATATTCTGACAGAAACAAACACAGGAGAATTACAAGACTGAGATTTGGAAAATAATCTACTGAATGATACACAATTTCTTTTTTTAAAATAACCTCCAATCAGTGTACAACTTGTGGTGTAAAAGAATGTCAAACACCTGCTTCTAGATTGTATCAAATATCCAAACTTTCATGATAAAATTATTCAAAAAATGAGAAATAAACAATTAGATATTAAAATTAAAAACTTTTACATAAAGAATTTTATGATGACATAAGTTTATTATTGAAAAAGAAATAAAATTAATTTTGAAAAAAAAGAAACTTGTATTTAATGTGTGTGTGCTTGGTCACAATATGTGAACTAGTAGTTCCAATCCTGAAAGGACGCCAAATCACCTCGAATGGGAGCGTCCCTAAAAGAAGCTTAAGTTAGTAAATCTCCTCAGCTGTGAGCCGTGTTTATTCTGGATAGATCTCCTGTTGATGATCTCGCCTCGTCTCTGTCTTTCCCTTTGATTTTAATGATATTTCTGGTGGATGGGGTTTGAACCCTGCACTGACTGGGATTAGATAAAGTCTTGTGTTAACACTACGAGCAGATTTCTTTCTTCTGCCTTTCAGGAGATTCATTTCAGTCTGTTAACAATGTTAAAATGACCCAAAGGTAAAATGACCCATGTCAGTGTGGGTTTCCTCCTGGTTCTCCAGTGTTCTCCTACTTCTCAAAGACACATCTAATGACTGTTTGAGGCGACTCAGGATCTCTGATCTCAAACATATTCATCTACCAACTTCATTTCCATCTCAACAATCTGTTCATGAGAAAGAATTCTTCATCGACCCAGAATAATGTTCTTGATAAAACATGATGTCAGGAATAAAACAGGATGAGGCATGCTGCTCCAGGAAACTAATCTGCGATGAGGTGGTGGGATGTGACCCAACAGAAAGTGGATTAGTTTCCATTAACAGCACGTCATGAAGGGTTCAGGCACTCATGAAGGCTGGAGCGCTCATACTGAGTGAAATGGAGATTATGTTCAATAAAGATCCACTTTTGTGATTTCTATTAGCAATAAACAATGCAAAATCAATAAAATATGGTTTTCCTTCCTGACAGCTGCGTCCTCCTCACTTTTAAAATGGCTCCAACATCCTTTAGGGATGAAGATCAGTTTAAAGATGTCACGAGGAAAAAGCTGTTCAAGTGAAACAATTGTAATTTATCAACAAGGCTGAAAGTTGTGCTTGAGGTGTCAGTAGGTGGAAAAGTCCAGAAAATTAAGATCCATTCTGTGAGAACTTCATGAAATTAATCCTAATCAGTGCAGCTACATGGGTTATATTTCTGCACTGAAGGGAGATGAAATGGTTAATAGAGGAGTGTTCATGACCTCTCTGTTTGTGATCCTCCTCTTCCTCTATTGCTCTTTCACACACAGAACCAGGAAATAACTCCTCATTTCAGAGAAAACAAACTGTTCTCTCTCTCTCTCTCTCTCTCTCTCTCTCTTGTTGTGAGTTCAGGAAAATGGCTGAGGCCAGTATTTCAGTAGCTCAGGACCAGTTCATGTGTCCAGTGTGTCTGGATCTCCTGAAGGATCCGGTGACTATCCCCTGTGGTCACAGTTTCTGTAAGGTGTGTATTAATGGCTGCTGGGATCAGGAGGATCAGTAGGGCGTCTACAGCTGTCCTCAGTGCAGAGACACTTTCACGACAAGGCCTGTTCTACGCAGAAACAACATGCTGGATGAAGTGGTGGAGAAACTGAAGAAGACTGAAGTCCAAGCTGCTTCTCCTGCTCACTGTTACGCTGGACCTGGAGATGTGGATTTGTGATTTCTGCACTGGGAGAAAACACAAAGCCATCAAGTCTTGTCTGATGTGTTTGGCTTCTTATTGTGAAACTCATCTGAAACCTCATTTTGAAGTTCCTGCTTTGAGAAAACACACGTTAATTGAAGCCTCAGCAAAATTCCAAGAGAAGATCTGCTCTGAACATAACAAGCCGATTGAGATCTACTGTCGTACTGATCAAACCTGCATCTGTTATTTGTGTATGATGGATCATCACAAAGGTCACAACACCATCACAGCCGCAACAGAAAGAGCTGAGAAACAGGTGAGAACTAGAAATCTTTCCAGAATTAAATTATCTTAATTATAGTTTCCCATCTAGAAACACGTGCTTTAGTCAGTGATATGATTTGAAATTTAATTTCAATGTGTGTCTCAATCAGAAGGATTCTGTAAAAGCTGATTAAAATTGTCTGTGTTCTGGTGAACAGAGTGTTAAATTTATCTTCAGTGATGGTCGTAATCTGGTTCGGGGTGGGTTTCCTGATAACGTTGCCCTTCGGACCTAAAGAGAGAGTTGAGAGACTCTCTTAAGGAAGGATCGTTGTCTCTGTACGTGGTTTTCCGGAACTCACTTATAAGAAGGAGTCTAAAGAGCAACAGGACGAAGAGCGTCTTTGCAGTTCGCATCCCCAGTATGCACATTAGTAGCTGCTAAAGGCAATCGTACTGTTGTTGGTGAAGGCATTAGTAGTTGCTAAATCCAGTCGATAAGGTCACATGGTGCTCGTTTTTAACCAAAATCTAATGAAATATAAAGTGTTTAAAATAAGATAATATATAGTATCATCTGGAAGCATTACATATATAATGTGGTAATTAATTAAACTATTTTATGTTTTTGGCAATTTTTTTTATTCCAAGCGTGTTTTTAATGAAATGAACAAACATTCACATGAAAGAATGAGCAAATAATAAGCTAAATAATGAGGTAAATGTGTTCCCCATGCTCGCTCATTTCACTGTTACCCCCCGATCATGCAGTCAGGATTATTTCAGCTGTTCTCCACAGTGCAGAGTGGGCCATGTTCTCCCTTATAAGTGCACAGAGAGAGAGAGAGAGAGAGAGAGGTTTTGATCTGTGTGTAGTGTGTACCTAAGGAGGTTTAATATATATAGTCAACCTTATATAGGAGGTCAATTCAACCTTCTTAGGTGCACACTACACACACATCAAACCTCTCTCTCTCTCTCTCTCTCTCTCACACTCACTCACACACACCATTAGAGGTGCAGAAATGTCTCATTTATAACACTAAATTAGTTAATCACTCGCCTAATGGAGCTAAATTTGATTAAAATATAGTGATATAAATGTGACATTCTGATATCCATACGTAATTCCATAACATACTGAAATATATTCCTCGTGTTTTGTGTATATTTATTTAATAATTAACAGAGCTGGACAAAGAACCCAACGGGTCATTCCATGCCAAATCAACAAATATCTGACAAATTTATGCTCGACCATCTCAGATTTCAATGAAAGTTGGAGGGCTCAGAGATACTATTAAAAGTTAATCCCCCAAATTTGAGCTTCCTATCTCCAACGGTTTCAGAGATACAGGCATTTGAATTTTTCAATTTTTTTGCATTTTGCTCAAAACATACATATTTCAAAGTGTAATATAATCTTTATTATGCAAGATAGAAACCTAAAATTTTGCACAGAACTCAATGTCTTGTACTACAAGCTTCAACTTAGAATTTCAATGGTCATTGTATATTAGATGGTGATTTTAACAAGGAAATTAAAAAGACAAATTTGCATTTTTTTTGCATTTTTAATTCATTCTGGAAGCTTGCCTGTGGCAGTAATGCTTGAACTAAGAATGTTATTCAAATCTACACAGAAATATCTACCAATTTCAGTTTTAGCAAGTCTCCACTATTCCTAGTTTGTCTGTAATAGGGTTTTGAAATTCGCCGATTTCTAAAACATGCCATTTTCAGTAGCAAGAAATCCAATGTGGGATAGCAGTTAGGAACTTGTAAATTTTTTTCAGTAATCCCCAAGACCCATATTTTATATTTCCAAATTTTTGTTCAGTGTCTCTCAAGTATTTTTAAACTACAGGGGTTTAAAAAATCCATTTTCACCAAATTCGAATTTTTGATATATTTTCATATAACTGATATTTGAGGGTTAATAAATGCTTCAATAAGGCTCAAGTAGGTTAGGAGACATGTTTCTTCCTCAATTTTAAATAAAATTTCAATTAATGCTCAGTATTAATTATTTGTAAATTGATTTTAATCTAAGACTGTGTAACATTAGCAATCAATGACCAGCTATTGTGTACCAGTCAACAGCCAGCCTTATCAATATCAACACAGCACAATAGATGACCTTTGATACCAGAACAGGTGGCTCATATCTTATAGTTTTAGAGTCTGTAAACTGCATACTTGTTCACATAACATTATATTGCTTGGATTATATTAAATACATTGTAATACAGAGCACTGAGAAAATTTACCAATGTTATTAACTGAATGTGTTTCTTTGCAAAGATTGGATATTTTGAATAGTTGACTAGGGAATTTAATTGTAGTTGCTTTCAATTTGAGATCAGTATAAATGAGTTTGTTCTTAGATATCTAGAAATGGCTGAACTTCCTCCCTGTTCTATAGGAATTGGACTAAAGAAAGATTCTGACTGCCGTAAACTAACATACAACAGAAATTGTAAGTTAAATACACTCTCTCAGTACAGTTTGGAGCAAATTTCATGAATTAAACAGAGAACTGAACTTGAGAACATTTCAAGCACAGACACAGTATGTCTGCATCATGAGAAACTGCTTCATAGTAATGAGTAACGAGGACCTTGATAGAAATGTAGTGGAGTAAAAAGTATGATATTTGTCTTTCAAATGAAGTGAAGTTGAAAGAAAGCTTTATTTGTCACATGCACACTTCAAGCACAGTGAAATTCATCCTCTGCATTGAACCCATCTGAAGCAGTAAACACATGCGCGCACACACACACACACCCAGAGCAGTGGGCAGCCACACAGCACCCGGGTACCTCAGCCCAAGGACACCCCACGTCAACCTAACTGCATGTCTTTGGACTGTGGGGGAAACCGGAGCACCTGGAGGAAACCCACGCAGACACGGGGAGAACATGCAAACTCCACACAGAAAGGCCCTCGCCGGCCACTGGGTTTGAACCCGGAACCTTCTTGCTGTGAGGCGACCGTGCTAACCACTACACCACCGTGCCACCAGTGAAAAGTCATAAGTTTAAAAAAATAATACTCAAGTAAAGTACAGATACTAAAAAAGTGTACTTAAGTACAGAACTCAAATAAATGTACTTCGTTACTGTCCACCTCTGATAATTAACTCGATGTATTTGCAATGTAGAAGAAAACTAATTGAACACCACCAGCAGATTCAACCCCAGTTTCCCCCGCTGACTGTGAGAGTCCCTCAGAGCCGCATGCGCATTCTGTGGATTCGGCAGCGAGCGAGTCGCTCTTTGTTTTGAACGAGTGCTCCGGGTCTCTCGTAAATTCCGAGCAAACTAAAGGATGACTTGTGCTACGATGTTGTTCGGGAAAACCACGTTAGCTTGATGATGGATCTTAAGAGGTCATTTAAAACTCTCTTGGCCTGAAGAGGCTTTCGGGAAACCCAGCCCAGACCAGTTAGTGAACATTTCTCTCTCTCTCTCTCTCTCTCTCTCACTCACTCACTCACACACACACACAGAGTACATAACCTTCAGAGCGAAACATGAATGTACTTTGAACTGACATTAATATGGAACCAGTTCGCTCGTACTGTATAAAAAGCTGAATGTATTTTATTTGTCCTCAGAGTGAGTTAAAGGAGGAGCAGATGAAATCCCAGCAGAGAATCCAGGAGAAGCAGAAGAAGGTGCAGGAGCTGAAACAGACTGTGAACACTATAAAGGTGAGCAGTGAGCAGAGACAGAGCTGCTCCTAGAAACACACACAACATGGACAACGAGTCATTTACAGTCCCAGTAAGAGAGGGAATGATAGATGAGCTTTAAATCTTGTGTGTGTGTGTGTGTGTGTCCGAACAGCTCAGTGCACAGACAGCAGTGGAGGACAGTGAGAGGATCTTTACTGAGCTGATCAGCTCCATGGAGAAAAAGCGCTGGGAGGTGACGGAGCTGATCAGAGATCAGGAGAAGGCTGAACTGAGTCGAGCTGAACGACTCCTGGAGCAACTGGAGCAGGAGATTGCTGATCTTCAGAGGAGAGTCACTGAGCTGGAGCAGCTTTCACACACACACGATCACATCCATTTCCTCCAGGTAACACTCACTGTCTGATCTACAGAGCCAGCTGTTCCTCACACACTCTCTAAAACACCTCTCATTAAGGGAACAATAAATGTCCCTGTCTGACATCACAAGTGGGTTTTACATATCATTTGCTTTCTGTAGGTTTTAGCTTCTGGACGTTGCTCTCCTAAATTGGACAGACCATCATTTCACACATCCAGCGTCACTGTCCATCAGCATCTCTCATTTGATGGAGTGAGGAATTCTCTCTCAGATCTGAAAAAGAGACTCGAGGAGTTCTGTGAGGAGGAATTCAACAAAATCCCTCCACATGGTAAGAGGAGCTGTTCCTGCTGGAGAAACACAGTGATGTGTTATTTCTTAGCGATGCTCCTGCTTTCTTTTCTGCAGACACTTTATTCACCCGACACTTTGAACTAAAACACTGATTTAAAATGAATAAACTGACTGGATCACTTTAAACTCTTTCCATCTTTTACACAAACTCATGTTTCTATTTTTCTCTCCACAGCTGCAGCAGTTCAGATAATTTCAGAACCAGAACCACAGAGAAGAGAAGAGTTTCTGAAAGGTACATCTAACACACACACACACACACACGTCTCGGCCTGTCATGATCACAAATTTTGTTGGATGATATATTGTCTCAGAAATTGCGATAAACGATATTATTGTTGACGTCTTATCAAGACAATTTTATGCCACTAGTAAAATAATAATGATCATGCAAATGCACCCTTTCATAGAACAGTAAACTTTTTAATTAAGTCAACTTATTCAATTCAACAGTGGAATGTAAAAAATAAATATAAATAAATAAGCTACAGAAATAAAACAACAATCAAACAAAACCACTCACAACAAAAACAATAAATAAAATACAATTTATGGCTCTTAAAAATTACACTGAAGTGAATATTAACTTGGCACAGGGTAATAAAAAGACATTCTTTTCTTCACAGGCAACATTCTGCCAATCCAGTTTCTCAAAGATTAGTACCCAGATCAACAAAAAGTGCAAAGTAACAACGTATTGCCAGCTGTCATTTGGATAAAAGTCACAACAATTAGAACGAGATAACATGTAGGCAAGGGCGTAGGTTTGGTATTAACATTGGTGGGGACAAAAACCCAATGCCAACCCCCAGTGGTGCCAACTTCAGGTCAACATTAGAGGGTCACAATATTTTGCTCCGTTGTGTTCCACCAAAAGAGTCTCCATCATCTCTCCAAAGGCCAGACTTTTAACATTTGAAGTTCAGAACTGTAGTAATTCATGAATAATAATAATAATAATAATAATATCTAACAGTTCTGTATGAGTGGGTGGAGCACAGAGGACGGCAAGACAGAGATCAGTTTCATAATAAGGCTTTATTGCCACGCTTTTCAGCGATCTTTTCAGTGGTCTGAACAGAGGGTGAAAGGGCGCCCCAGCAGGTAGTAACGGAGGGCGAGGACCGCCCACTTGATGGCCAGACACTCTTTCTCTATGGTGCTGTAGCGCCCCTCACGCACCGACAGCTTCCTGATGATGTACAGGACGGGGCGGTCTTCCCCCTCCACCTCCTGGGACAAAACCGCCCCCAGCCCTCTGTCCGACGCATCGGTCTGCAACATAAAGGGGAGAGAAAAGTCAGGGGAGTGTAAAAGTGGCCCCCCACACAGTGCAGCCTTTACCTCAGAAAAAGCCCGCTGGCATTGCTCCGTCCACTGGACCGGATCTGGTGCCCCTTTTTTAGTGAGATCAGTCAGCGGGCTGGTGACGTCCGAATAATTAGGTATAAACCTACGATAATAGCCAGCCAGCCCCAGGAACTGTCTCACCCCCTTTTTGGTCATGGGCCTCGGGTAGGCCACAATTGCTGCGGTCTTGTTAATTTGGGGACGCACCTGCCCTTTGCCCAAGTGGAAGCCCAGATACCGTACTTCCACCCACCCAATCGCACACTTCTTCGGGTTGGCTGTGAGACCCGCTCGCCTCAGCGACCTAACGACGGCCCTTAGATGTTCGAGGTGCCTCGGCCAGTCATTACTATAGACGATGATGTCGTTGAGATAGGCAGCCGCATAGGTGGCGTGGGGGCGGAGGACCCTGTCCATCAGCCGATGAAACGTAGCGGGCGCCCCAAACAGCCCAAAAAGAAGTGTGACGAATTGGTGTAAACCAAACGGTGTGGAAAAGGCCGTTTTTTTCTCGGGATAGTGGAGTCAAGGGGATCTGCCAATATCCCTTCGTCAAATCCAGTGTCGAATAAAAGCGAGCCGTGCCGAGTCGATCGAGCAACTCATCAATACGAGGCATTGGGTATGCGTCAAATTTAGACACCAAGTTGACTTTTCTATAGTCCACACAGAACCGGACCAACCCTTCGGCCTTGGGTACCAAGACCACCGGGCTGCTGCAGTCACTGTGGGACTCCTTGACGATGCCCATTTTGAGCATGGTCTCAAGTTCTTCCCGAATCACCTTTTTTTGTGTTCGGGTAGCCTGTAAGGGGACCTTCTCATTCCAGAGTTTAAGCAGATTGAGGTGGTAAATCTGTAGCGCCCCGCCCCTGTCCGTTCGCCTCACCTCATAGTCGACGTCCCCGACTCGCCATGTGACCTCAAAGGGTCCTTGCCACTTGGCGATCAATTTGGAGCTCGATGTGGGCAACAGTACGAGTACCTTATCTCCCGGTGTGAACTCCCTAAGGCGCATACCCTTGTTGTACAGGCGGGCTTGCCGTTCTTGGGCCTGCCGCAAATTCTCCTGGGTTAGGTGGGTGAGCGTGTGGAGTTTTGTGCGCAGGTCCATAACATATTGAATTTCGTTCTTACTTTGTGAAGGTCCCTCCTCCCAATTTTCCCGCAGCATGTCTAGAATGCCGCGCGGCTTACGCCCATATAATAATTCGAACATGGAGAACCCCATGGAGGCTTGGGGGACCTCTCGCACTGAAAACAACAAGGGCTCCAGCCACTTAACCCAATTACATGCGTCCTCACTTACGAATTTTTTAATATTCTTGAGGGTGCGATTGAACTGTTCCACTAAACCATCCGTTTGTGGGTGATACACGCTGGTGCGGATCGGCTTAATCCCCAATAACCCATACAGTTCATGCAGTGTCCGTGACATAAATGTGGTGCCTTGATCAGTTAGAATCTCTTTCGGGATTCCAACTCGGGAGATAATGCGGAAGAGTCCCTCTGCAATACTGCGTGCTGAGATATTGCGCAGAAGCACTGCTTCCGGGTATCGCGTTGCATAGTCCACTAGAACTAATATAAAGTGGTACCCTCGTGCTGACCGATCTAATGGCCCGACGAGATCCATCCCAATCCTTTCGAACGGGGTCTCGATTAATGGTAGAGGGCGCAAAGGCGCTTTTGGAATGGCCACTGGATTTACTAACTGGCATTCGCGGCACGCCGTACACCACCTATGAACGTCGCCGCGAATCCCCGGCCAATAGAATCAGGCCATTATTCAGGCTAGTGTCTTATCCTGCCCTAAGTGTCCAGCCATGGGATTAAAGTGAGCCGCCTGGAATACCAATTCCCATCGGCTCTTTGGAATTAAAAGTTGCGTGACTCGCTCTTTAGTTTGAGTGTCCTGCATCACTCGGTATAACCTATCCTTCATAATCGCGAAGTAGGGTAAGGACGGGGTGGCGTTTGGCTGGAGCGTTTGACCATCGATTACTCTCACTTGGTCAAACGCATGTCGCAGAGTTCTCGTCTTGCGACTGCTCTAATGGGAAATCTGCGAGGGATTCCCCAATAGAGAGAGGAGGGGCCAGCAGCTTCTCACTCTGACGCGGAGATGACGTAGACGGCTCTGTGACAGCTGCTCCCGCCAAAGCGACACCGGGACCTCCCCCTGTTAAATGGCAGGACCCACTCTTTTCTAAGCATGTCATTAAATCCTGAAATCCCAGCCAATCAGTCCCCAAAATTAAAGAGTGCGTAAGGCGAGGATTAACCGCCGCCTTCACTATAAATTTTTCCCCTCGGAAAAAAATGTGGACTGACACCAAAGGGTAGCTGTGAACGTCCCCGTGCACACACAACAGCTTCACCCCCTGTGCTCCCCCCAATGCTTCGTTTTGCACCAGGCTTTGGTGAATTGAGGTCTGATTACAACCAGAATCCACCAACGCCTGATATGTATCCCCTTGAATACTCACCGGTATGCAATACGCTCCGGCCCGATCGAGGGCGGCTTCTGGCATGTCGGGGATCCGAACTACCGCACCCACCTCCATTGCCATGCACTGCTGTTGGAGATGGCCCAGCTCCCCGCAGCGCCAGCAAACCGGCCCGGGCTTCCTCTCTGCACCGGTGTTCGGGGGCTCACTCACCTGAGGGGGGGGGAGAGACAGACACAGAAGGGAGAAATGGGAGGGCACCGCGGGTGCGGCGGGCTGGCTGGGGAGGTGCCGGCCCCCGCCTCCGCGGTGGGGGAATGGGGCGAGGACGGGACACAGGAGGAGGGGGAGAGAGAGAGAAGAGGAGAGAAGAGAATAGGCTGTTTGCTGTCCTGCCTCCGGAACAGCCGCCAAATGGTCCTCCGCCAGCTCGATGGCCTGATCCAGCGACGCCGGGCGGTGGCACTGGACCCACTCCACGGTTCCTGTCGGCAAGCGCGCGATGAACTGCTCCAGCACCACCTGATCGACAGTCTCCTCGCCGTCGTGGTTGTTGGCCCTCAGCCACCACCAGCAGGCGTCCCGGAGTTGCTGGCCAAACGCGAATGGCCGGCCGACTTCCTCCAAGTGCAGAGCGCGGAAGCGCTGGCGCTGCTGTTTGGGAGTGCGCCCCACACGCTGGAGGATGGCCCGGCAAAGGTCCGCATAGGCCAGCTGGCGGTCGGCGGGGAGCTGTAGCGTGGCCAGCTGTGCCTCTCCCATTAGCAGGGGGAGGAGGCGCACCGCGTGCTGCTCCATCGGCCACCCCGAGGCCTCTGCGACTTGCTCGAAGAGTGTGATAAAAGCCTCGGGGTCGTCCTGCGGACCCATCTTGGTTAAGGTGAGGGGGGACGGGCCCGCGGTGGGAGTGCTGGTGGACCCCGCCGACGCAAGGAGGTGCCGGAACACCTCCTGGTCTTCTTGCTGGGCCAGCACCAGGGCCTCGAAGCGCCGTTCTTGTCCCTTGCGGAGGGTGACTAGCGCCTGGTGCTGGCTTTGCTGGGCCGTGGCGAGGGCGTGGACCAGGTCGGCGAATGGGGAGGACTCCATGGGGCTGATCGGCTGCTGTGCTCCACTATGTCCCGGGTTTCAGCACCACTGTAACAGTTCTGTATGAGTGGGTGGAGCACAGAGGACGGCAGGACAGAGATCAGGTTCATAATAAGGCTTTATTGTCACACTTTTCAGCGAACAATATCTTTACCAACAGACACACACACACACACACACACACGCAACCGGCGTCTAGCTTGGGGATGAGCCCCTCTGCTCTCGCTCTCCCTCCTTAAGTAGGGCACGGTCACTGGGAAGACACACACAAACAGGTTAATTGATGTCAGGTGTAGTGATTCTGCCACTTACCTTCCCTGACTCTGCCCACCTGTCACAGACCGGCGCTTGACCACGCCCCCGCTGCCACATAATAATAATAATAATAATAATAATAATAATAATATGAAATCCGTTTGATTAACTGCAAATCTTGCATGTGATGATGAACTCATTCTACCAATTTGCAAATGTGTTTTACAAGTGAATACCACACTGACTGTCGGGAGGGTGTATGTTCCTTTCCCTCATAAATGGACATAAAACCCATCCGGAGCCTTAAACACTGCATTCCATGAGGCTGGCAGGGGGAGTCGGCTCTCTTCTGTGGGATCTTTAACGAGTTTTAGAATGCTAGTTTAAGCTGATATGTGATTGATCTAACGGTAAAACAGCACAAGGGCTCGAGAACTTTGACAGGTTACAATTTTACTTCAGGGTTGCCAGATACTGCTGACGTTTTCCAGTCCAAAATATCTTCAAAACCCGCCAACATGCACTTAAAACCGCCCAAAATGTAAAATGTACTTGATGCCAATCTTGTAAAGTAAAAATATGCAGCTAAAGCCCAGTATACTATTTGTAAATCAAACAAATAGCACCATGAGCCCGTCAGTGCTGGAGGTGAAGAATCTGCTGTCTGGTACTCGGCTCCGTGTGGTTCAATCAGATTATAACTCTGCAATCATCTGCTGTGTTCTGAATCCTCCATGCACCAGTAGGTGGCGCACATGCAGAATATTATGTAGGCTATGTGAGGCTACGATGCATATCTAACATCTGCACTGCTGAGGTTATTTTTTGTCTTTTATTTATTTATCTTTTTATTTATCCTGTTTTTTTAATTAATTTTATTGGCCTAGTTATTCTGCTTAATTTAGTTTTGTCTACATCCATGTATTTTCTTCATCTGTTATCCTGATTTTTGTGGGTTTGTTAGATTGTACCTGTTTTATATACTTCAATTTAAAAAAAAAAAAGTTAGGCTACGATGCATGGCTGAATGTAACATGAGAAGAGAAAATGGAGAATGGATTGCGTCATTCTTATATGCTCGATTTTGGTTGTTTAAAATACCTAAGGGGTGCTGGGTAAACTAGGTCTTTGTGTCGTGTGATGCCCGCGATCTCTGATTGGGTCACAGAAGTGTTTAATATGGATTGGATTGGATGTAGACTAGTGGACATAGATAGTACATAGAAAGTGCTGCATCAAAGTCCTTCTAAGGCTGTAGAAGTGTCTCTGGCTGCATTCTCACACAGAACGTTCGTGCGAAATGTTTATAAACATCTGATAAAAACCCGCCGAAATAACGTCGAACCCGCCCAATCTGGCAAAACTGTTTTACTTGGCAACAGGATGTATCTGAATTCTGATTGGTTGTTGTATCTGAATTCTGATTGGCTGTTGTTATATTATTGCCCTTTTGTTGTCTTCTTGCGCCCAGAGTGGGGGGAGGGGGGAGTGACAGGGTTCTACAGAGAAAAGTTTTCACTGCAACCGAACTGCTGTTTTCGTGACCACGCCCCCAGCGCGGATATTCATGTTCACATTGTTCAGTTTGTTTTTCTCTTTTATTTTAGATTTCTGTTATCTGACTCTGGATCCCAACACGGCACATCGTCACCTCATTCTGTCTGAGAAGAACAGAGCGGTGAGATGGAGTGAGAGAGAGCAGCGTTACTCTGATCATCCAGAGAGATTTGATTCCTGGGAGCAGGTGTTGTGTAAGGAGAGTGTGTGTGGACGCTGTTACTGGGAGGTGGAGTGGAGCAGTGCTGATGCTGTGGAAATATCAGTCTCATATAAAGACATCAGCAGGAAAGGACTGGGTGATGAGTGTCGGTTTGGATTCAACAATCAGTCCTGGAGTCTGCAGTGTTCTTCTTCTTCTCTCTCTTTCTGGCACAACAACATTAAGACTGATCTCAGAGTTCCATCAGCCTCCAGAATAGGAGTGTATGTGGATCACAGTGCAGGAACTCTGTCCTTCTACAGCGTCTCTGACACGATGAAGCTCCTCCACAGAGTCCACACCACATTCACTCAGCCTCTATATGCTGGGTTTGGGGTTTGGCTTTATGGTTCTGTGAGATTGTGTGATCCAGAATAAAAGTGTGTAGTGTTTTCTGTAAAATTCCTGCATGTTGCCACGTTGTTGCTCAGTCGTCTGTTTCACTAGAACACAATCCAGCTGCACAAAAACGCTCATTTTAATATTTAAATTAAAACGGATAAATAATTTAAAATAATTCAAAAGAAAATGTTAAAAATTAACTATCAGACAAGAAACTCGTCAAATTTAAAAAGAAAACGATCTCATGACCTTCGCATTAAAAAGTTGTGTTTGTTTCATATTAAGCAGCGTCTCATTAAATAACTAATAAACAGTAATAAAGCCAGAACAGAACAACATTTTAAACCTGTTCAGGTCACACTATATAAAAATAAAACATCACTTTTGGAATGAATTTGATTTTTCTGCTTGTGTTCTAAGATGTAAAATCCACATTCACTTTTTCAAATCTGAAGTTGTTTCTAAACCCTGAGATTTGATTGTAAAACATTGAACAATATTTAAACTCCATTAGAACATCCAGTACATGATCGGTTCAGGCTGCCAATGTCGTGTTCATCCCATATTCGGCCTGGATGATGATTGGCCCGCAGGTAGAACCTTATAAATCCAGGTTTATCTGTGAGTTTGGGATTTTTATTCAAATATTACAATCAAAGCTTTGCAGAATAAAAGATAAGAGCACAGGAGAATAAAGTTTCCCCCAGTGATGGAGTTTCTGTGCTGAACTCATTTTCAGACAGAAGCAAATTCAACCTTTTCCTGAGAGTTTCAGCAGCTGGATAAATATTGTTCAGTATTTTAAACTGAATTTCTTTCACTGTGGGTGAAATTGGCCGTCTAAGATAACTACAGTGTGTATTTGTTAGCGTTCCTCCATTGTCAGTTATTCTTACTTTTATTTTTTTAAATCAAGGAATAGCTTCCATTTTAAAACATTTCTAATTCCTTTGTTATTAGATTTTTCACCAATTTCCACTTCACCTATTTTCAGTTCAGGTAGTTTGACCGACACCTTTGAATATTCAAGGGTATTTTTTATCGTGAATCTTAAGGGAGGTGGAATAGCTCTACAATTTTGATTAAATTCTCTATAGACACATTTTAAATGAAACTTTTCTACAAATGAATTAAATTGCATTAAATGTCCATTTTCATCCATTAGTTCAGTAATATCTAAAACTTTATCATTCCATTCTTGTTGAAATAAAGTCTTCCTATTAATAGTAATGGTTCTATTATTCGACAAGGTTAAGTACGCTCGCATTTGTGTACATTAAATAAATAATTTTGGTGAAATTGGGCAGCCTTGTCTGATTCCACGTAAAATCTTAAATTGAACTAGACAGGGACACTCTAACGAGTGCAAACCCCGCCTTTTCCCTATTAAAATACATTGGGCGAAAATTTCGAAGTTCTGCCATGACCTTGACCTTTGACCTTTGACCTCCAAAATTTAATGGTTTCCTTCCTGGGTGATTGGCAACACGTACAAAATTTGGTCCAAATCGATCCATTGGTTCTTGAGATATCTTGCAGAAACACAGACAGACAGACAGATACACACACACACAGACTGACTCAGGTGAAAATAATAACCTCTCCGACTACTGTCGGCAGGGTTAATAATTGATTGGTAATCAATCATATCCAGAATCAGTCAGACGTGGTTTTGAATATATCTTCCCTTTATGAAGGCTGATTGATATTCGTCTACAAGTTTTACAAGTCCACGCTTTAGACGATTAGCAGATACTAAGGCAAGTAATTTATAATCATTGCACAGTAAGGTTATAGGTCTCCAATTGTCTAGCAACATCTCATCTCATTATCTCTAACCGCTTTATCCTGTTCTACAGGGTCGCAGGCAAGCTGGAGCCTATCCCAGCTGACTACGGGCAAAAGGCGGGGTACACCCTGGACAAGTCGCCAGGTCATCACAGGGCTGACACATAGACACAGACAACCATTCACACTCACATTCACACCTACGGTCAATTTAGAGTCACCACTTAACCTAACCTGCATGTCTTTGGACTGTGGGGGAAACCGGAGCACCCGGAGGAAACCCACGCGGACACGGGGAGAACATGCAAACTCCACACAGAAAGGCCCTCACCGGCCACGGGGCTTGAACCCGGACCTTCTTGCTGTGAGGTGACAGCGCTAACCACTACACCACCATGCCGCCCTGTCTAGCAACAACAAGTCTTTTTTGGGTTTTGGTAGCAAGGTTATTAAGCCTGTCTTCATCGTCGGGGATAAACATCCTTTGTGAATGCATTCTAAAAATGCTCTCTATAATAATTTTTTTTAATATCCACCCAAAAGTATTTTAAAAATTTAGATGTTAAGCCATCAATTCCTGGTGATTTACCATTTTTCGTTTGTTTTAATGCAATTTTAATTTCTGTTATAGTTTATTCCTCATCAAGTGTATGTTTGCCTTCATCCATTTCTTTGATGTCATCATTGATGGGATAAAATAAGACGTCACATTCTGATTTATTAAATTCAAGTTACAATAAAAGAGCCAAATTTCATCCTGTACTCATTTCTGATCCCCTCCTAGAACTGCCACCTTATT
Source organism: Neoarius graeffei (assembly GCF_027579695.1). Lineage (NCBI taxonomy): Eukaryota > Metazoa > Chordata > Actinopteri > Siluriformes > Ariidae > Neoarius > Neoarius graeffei. The sequence goes on from NC_083570.1 coordinate 7,947,463, forward strand.
GTGGTGGAGGGGTTTGTGTGCTTGAATGATCCTAGGAGCTATGTTGTTGGGGGCATTATGCCCCTGTCAGGGTTTCCCAATGCAGACAGGTCCTAGGTGACAGGCCAGACCAAGAGCAGTTCACCAAAACCCCTAATGGAGCAACAACCAAGGACCGAGATGCCGCCCGGTATGGCGCAGCCGGGGCCCCACCCTAGAGCCAAGCCCGGGGTTGGGACTCTCATGCGAGTGCTTGGTGGCCGGGCCGTTGCCCATGGGGCCCGGCCGGACTCAGCCCGAAGAGGTGACGTGGGCCCGACCTCCTGTGGGTTCACCACCCACAGAGGTAGCAGTAGGGGGCTGCTGCAGTGTGGATTGGGTGGCAGTCGAAGGCAGGGGCCTCAACGACCTGATCCCCGGACACAGCGGCTAGCTGTTGGGACATGGAATGTCACTTCACTGGGGGGGGGGAAGAGCCTGAGCTTGTGCGGGAGGTTGAGAGGTACCGGCTAGAGATAGTCGGGCTCACCTCCAAGCACAGCTTGGGCTCTGGAACCCAGCTCCTCAAGAGGGGCTGGACTCTCCACTTCTCTGGAGTCGCCCATGGTGAGCAGCGGCAGGCTGGTGTGGGCTTGCTTATAGCTCCCCAGCTCAGCCGCCATGTGTTGGAGTTTACCCCAGTGAACGAGAGGGTTGCCTCTCTGTGCCTTCGGATTGGGGAGAGGGCTCTTGCTGTTGTTTGTGCCTACGGGCCGAATAGCAGTGTAGAGTATCCGGCCGTCTTGGAGTCCCTGGGAGAGGTACTGAGGGGTGCTCAGACTGGGGACTCCATTGTGCTACTGGGGGACTTCAATGCTCACGTGGGCGATGACAGTGACACCTGGAGGGGCATGGTTGGGAGGAACGGCCTCCCCGATCTGAACCCGAGTGGTGTTTTGTTATTGGACTTCTGTGATAGTCACAGTTTGTCCATAACAAATACCATGTTCGAGCATAGGGGTGTCCATAAGTGCATGTGGCACCAGGACACCTTAGGTCGGAGGTCGATGATAGACTTTGTTGTCGTTTCATCTGATCTCCGGCCCTATGTCTTGGACACTCGGGTGAAGAGAGGGGCTGAGCTGTCAACTGCTCACCACCTGGTGGTGAGTTGGATCCGCTGGCGGAGGAGGAAGCTGGACAGACCTGGCAGGCCCAAACGTACGGTGAGGGTATGCTGGGAACGTCTGGCCGAGCACTCTGTTGGGGAGGTCTTTAACTCCCACCTCCGGGAGAGCTTTGCCCAGCTTCCGGGGGAGATGGGGGACATTGAGTCTGAGTGGACCATGTTCTCTACCTCCATTGTGGACGCAGCTGTTTGGAGCTGTGGCCGCAAGGTCTCCGGTGCCTGTTGTGGCGGCAATCCCCGAACCCGGTGGTGGACACCGGAAGTAAGGGATGCCGTCAAGCTGAAGAAGGAGTCCTATCGGGCCATGTTGACCTCCAGGACTCCTGAGGCAGCTGACGGGTATTGGCAGGCCAGGCGTGCTGCAGCTCGGGCAGTTGCGGAGGCAAAAACTTGGAACTGGGAGGAGTTCGGGGAGGCCATGGAGAAGGACTATCGATCGGCCTCAAAGAAATTCTGGCAAACCGTCCGGCACCTCAGGAGGGGGAAGCAGTACTCTGCCAATGCTGTTTACAGTGCGGGGGGGGGGGGGGGGGAGCTGTTGACCTCGACTGGGGACATTGTCGGGTGGTGGAAGGAATACTTTGAGGATCTCCTCAATCCCACCATCATGTCTTCCATGGAGGAAACTGAGGCTGATGACTCAGAGGTGGACTCATCCATTACCCAAGCCGAAGTCACTGAGGTGGTTTGCAAGCTCCTCGGTGGCAAGGCACCGGGGGTGGATGAGATCCGCCCTGAGTATCTCAAGTCTCTGGATGTTGTGGGGCTGTCTTGGTTGACACGCCTCTGCAACATCGCGTGGCGGTTGGGGACAGTGCCTATGGAGTGGCAGACTGGGGTGGTGGTCCGTCTTTTTAAGAAAGGGGACCAGAGAGTGTGCTCCAATTACAGGGGAATCACACTTCTCAGCCTCCCAGGGAAGGTTTACTCCAGGGTACTGGAGAGGAAAATTCGACCGATAGTCGAACCTCGGATCCAGGAGGAACAATGCGGTTTTCATCCTGGTCGCGGAACACTGGACCAGCTCTATACCCTTCATAGGGTGCTCGAGGGTTCATGGGAGTTTGCCCAACCAGTCCACATGTGCTTTGTGGATCTGGAGAAGGCATTCGACCGTGTCCCCCGTGGTATTCTGTGGGGGGTGCTTCGGGAGTATGGAGTTCGGGGCCCTTTGCTAAGGGCTGTCCGGTCCCTGTACGAACGGAGCAAGAGTCTGGTTCGCACTGCCGGCAGTAAGTCAGACCTGTTCCCGGTGCATGTTGGACTCCGGCAGGGCTGCCCTTTGTCACCGGTTCTGTTCATAATTTTTATGGACAGAATTTCTAGGCGCAGCCAGGGGCCGGAAGGAATCCTGTTTGGGAACCACAGGATTTCATCTCTGCTTTTTGCGGATGATGTTGTCCTGTTGGCTTCTTCAGACCAGGACCTCCAGCATGGTCCCGGATAAAGCGGAAGAAGACGAGACGATACTCATTTCTGATCTTCTATTATATTATCATTGGTCATAAGCTTACTCATTTTTTTCTTAGTTTGTCTTTGTTTTTCAAGTCCAAAGAAATACGATTAATTTTTTTCACCCTGTTCGATCCATCCAGCTCTTGATCGAGTGGAAATTCCATTTGCCTTTATTGTGTACATTTCATCTAGTTGAGACTGCAGAGACTGTAATTCTGAAATGTTTTCGAAGAATAGTTGTGTGTTATTTCCTAATGTATTAATTTTATCAATCAGATCCTTTTGTTCTTGTCTCCTTATACGTGAAAGTTTCTTACCCATGCCAATTGCTATTTGTTTGACCTTAAACTTAAACCATTCCATTTACTCCTATCAGACATGTCTAAAGGCCAATTTATGCTGACAACCCAGTCCTCGCAGACGGTGTCGCAGACAGTGTCTGCGTAGCCCCCCCACCTTCGCAGACGCTCTGCGCGCACCTCCCAAAAATTGTGACCACCGCAGAAGCCTCGCAGACAGCGCCGCAGACAAGAGGGCTCTGATTGGTCCACTCTACCCGCTGTACACGCACTTCCGCTTCCCTACTTTCCCGGTTTTTGTTTTCACGACCGGCATTTTTAAAAACACGAGCGAAGATGGAGCAGCATGAAGAGCGGTTGATTGAGGAAGTGAGGAAGTACGTACATCTATACGACTCCAGTTCTAGTCATTATAAAAAAAAAAGTTCTAGTCATTATAAGTAACCGGAGGATAAACACTCCACTAACCACACCCACCAACTACTCCTAGCGACTTCGCCCCCCCCTTGCGTTGTGCCGGTGAATAACATCGTGCACGCCTATTCCCCCGCTCACCAATAAATTACAACTGTCTGCGAAAAGCTATCTGCGAAAGCCTTGTCGCAAGAGCATGCAGAGGCCTTAACTCTTCAACCTCCAAAATAAGAGACTTCACCTGATCACAAAACTCACCATTCTGTAATAAGTCGTGATTAAATTTCCCGATATTAGGAAGGATCTTATGTTGCTTAGACGTGAATAGGTTTAGACTAATCGTACAATGGTCTGTGAGCGGAGAGGCTGAAATTTCACAATCTAAAATATCATTATACAGCTCACAAGAGATAAGCCAGTAATCTAGTCTCGAACACTGACCGTTTCCTGCAGAATTAAACCATGTATATTGAATACAAGTTGGGTTTGATGACCTCCAAAAATCAATTACATTCGTTGTTGTTCATAAATTCAGTATAATGTGGCTGTAAACAGGTTGTGGATTCCTGTGAGGTATTCGATCTCACCATGAATCAGGGGCTATGTTAAAGTCTTTTTCTGAAGTATATGATGTTTTTCATTCGTTAACAAGTTTACTTCATTCCTCTGTTATGATTTTGGGTACAAATAAGGTTCATTTGGTTGTGCTTAGAACTGTGATATTGGTGAATTGCTCCTAGAGGGAACAAAAGAGTTAACCTGTTGTAATAATAGGATTAAATAGGTGCAGTTCAATAACCACTTAACGTTAAAGATAATCGTTTACAGACCGGTCTAAAACATAGAAATCAGATTAAAATTCAAAAGGAGAGAAAGAACTTTATAAATTCATCCATCTTAGGTAGATTATCTAACTGAATTATACTTCATTTCAGCAAGATAACACAGGAAATTTGCCTGAGTAAAATTTACTCAAATTGAAGAAAATTTTACTCTGCGTCAGATAACATTTGGTCCCTCTCTAAAAAGAGTAAAAGTTACTCTTTTGGTAGAGCTGTTTTTCTTTAGTCAATTCTGCTCAATTTAGTGTTAATATTTTACTCTTTGTGGTGCTATTTGACTCAGAGTGTCTTAAAATTAACTCTTGTGCCATTTTACTCAGTTCAGAGTTATAATCAACTCTATTGTGAGAAACAGTAAATTTACTCTGCCAAAATTTTCCTCACCCTTGGAGAGGTTTCTGATCAGTTAAGAGTCAAAGCTAACTAACCAGAGTAACTCTTCAGAATTGCTGTTACATTGAATTTACTGACATTTTGCCACCTAATAAAATAATGGATAATAACTAACAGACTTTACTAAATAAAAATCAACAAACTGTATGCCCATGACTCAGTTTATTTCCCAGGCACTTGTTTTTTTTACAAATCATCCATGACGACACGGAGAAAAAAACCATTAAAATAGTAAAAGTATAAAACACCACAATTGTAAGGGTTCTCCCAGCCAGAACGGTCAACTTCTCGAGACCAATGCCCTCGTGCCACCCAGATGTCTGGGGGTGAATCGCAAAGAAAGACAGGAACCCCAAACTAGTTCACATCTTTATTCGCAACCCTCCCAATTAGACAATAATACAGAGGGTTATTATATGTGGGTGTTATCTGATGAAATTACATCACTGTTTGATATCTGTCTATGTGTGTGTGTCTGTGTGTGAATGAAACCTTCAATCATAAGCAAAATAATATTTCAGCAAATTTCAACATTTACGCACGTCAAAGCGTGCGAGATGTTTTTACGACAATGTTTTAAACAAAGACGATGTTTGGTCTAACAAAGAAGTGTCTTTTCCACTGAACGAAGGTCAGGTTGCATGGGAATAGTTTAAAATCACTGTTCTAAAATAATAAAGGATCTTGTGCAGCCATAAGGCTAATATAAATCTATAAAACTATAAAACTAACATGAATCACTTAATGCAGCTTTAAATCTAACATTAAATCTAACATTCAATCATTTCAATTTCAAATTCAACACTGAAGAGACTGGTTAAATCTAACAATCCTAAATCACAATCCTAGCTATAAAACTAACTTAAATCATGGCTTTAAATCTAACTTTTAATCCCAAATACACGTTGGATATGCACCTGTGGGTGTGTGTGGGTGTGTCTGACATCATTGCAGACCTTGGCGCCGTCCAGACACAATAATCTGATCAATAATACACATTTCATATCAAAATAAGCAGAATGTTCTGAATGGAATTTTTAAACAATGTCTAGCTGAGACAGAAGGTCATTTTAACTGAACAGAATAAATCCTTACAATTTTGTCACAAATAAATTACTGCCTTCTTGATCAAGAATAAATACAATTATTTATAAACAAAGGAATAAAATCTTACAATCCCCTCTTTGTGATACTAGATTTTAATCTAGTACCACACCCCAATATTCTCATCATTATATGTGATTAGGTGTATGCTTGAGTTAATCCTTGCTCTTCTTGACGGGTATTGGTGCTCAGAGGGCGGGCATGCCCTATCAGCCCTCGTCCCACCTCACCGGAGCTTAGAGAAACTCGAAACCTCTTAATTTGTCCCAAATACACGCTACTTCCTTCAGGGTAATTTGTTCTAAAACAGTGAGGGAAAATGAAATTAGAAGGCATATCGACCTATAGTGAGAACAGAGTCCTGTAAGAATACAGAGCTTCAGAGCATAGAGACGTATAATAATCGTAGAAAACGGCATCAGATGACAGACATAACAACTTTCATTCGTGTGGTGTGCGCTTGTGCAGTCCAGTTAGCGAATTTGCCAGAAGATGTTGTCTTGAGGTCCAGCTCGAGCGGGTAACCCTGCTCCGAGCAGTCTCTCTGGAGGCGTGGGGCAGTAGAGTGGTCACGAAACTCGTGATGAGGACTGTCCCAGACGGGGTGCGAGATCTCTTCCCCTCTTTGTTCACAACATCTTGCAGGGAGTAATCTGAGGATTCTCAGTCGAATCTGTGTAGAGCTCAGAAATAGAGAGACAGAACAGAGACTGGATAGGGACACAGAGAAAACGTTAGTAGCAAACTTGTCATTGTAACACAACTTTGTTATGGAGCCTTCTTCGATCGCATGGCATGGATCCACTGTGGAAAAAGATCAGTTAAAACAGCAGTAAAAGTAATGGCAACTATGTCTGCAGGCCAACTATATCTAGGTTCTCCCAATTGTCCAAATCGTTTAAAAAGTCGCACCAGCACCTTGTCTCCCACTTGGAAGGGGTGTGTGGGTGCTGATGGTGGAAATGATATTGTACTTACATACTTTACGTAAGAATCTTACGTAAATCTTGTGTAAAATGCCAGGTACCATCAGATTTAGGTACTGGATTGACAGGTGTATTATACGAGCTGGTACATGGTCTCACTACGCCTTGCTCGAGGAGAGACTGTAGGATTGTAGAGAGAGAGACACTGCTTAACATAAACAGGATGCACATGAATATTGAATCATATTTTGTGTAGTTTCATGTCAATTCAATTTAAGTTCCAGGTTACAGTGCAACAAAATGCGGAAAGGTTCAAGGACAATGAATACTTATACAAGCCAATGTATCATAATCATGATAATTTATGATGCTTTTTCTTAATGGTTAAATAAAGATAAACCCAAGTCTCCGATTTATAAACACCACTGGAAGGAAAAAAAAGTTTCTTTTTTTTTTTCAACATTCTTCAAGTAAACGTTTGTTAACTCTGTTTCTTGCTGAAAAAATTATGGTTAACTAAATACATTAAAAGCCTATCCATTCCATATCCTCTGTGGTTTTTAAAGGCAAAAGTATGGAGGTTTAAAACTCAGCAAACAGTTAATCAGAACATTTCATATCAATAGTTCGAAATTAGGAGGAGCATGTTTAAGCTTAGCCTCATAAGGAGCAATAAGTTTAAAGAAAGAAAAGGAGATATAAAACAGGGCAAATTGAAATGACAAACAATTTCACTGAATGTAATTTGAATAAAATTGAATAGCTGATAAGCACCTTTTGTTGGATTCGATATGTGACAGAGACTCAAAATACATTTTTAATTCAATTAAAAATAATGGGAATGAGAATTGGTTGTCTTGGACATTTTGACTTTATGTATATGGAATTTACCTAGTAATATGAAGAGATTACTTATATTAAACTTATTATTGTGTGAGAAAATGCCAAGTGCAGATATCTGTGTGTCCTTGTCTGCATGGATGGTTGTTTTTGTTTATATTATTGCTATCTGTAACTAGGTCAGTCTTATCTCAATGTTGACTGAGAAAAGAGACAGAGCATATTGCTACGGAACAATTATTCAAAATATTATATTTATAGTAGAGTGGGGTAATACGCCCCCGTGGGGTAATACGCCCCCGGCCTGTTTTACCCAAAATAACCACCAGATGGCGCAAAGTTACATTTCTATTGTTGCTATGGACTGGCTTGACAACGGGGATATACAAATATCCACTGTGGATCACATATCAGCAACGCAGGGGAGAGAAATCAAATTTCATGGTAAGTGATATAATTTTCAGATATCAGTAAAACTGTATTTAGATAGCTGCTATTTCGTCAGATCTCACAGCTGTGTATGTGGTATGAGTAGACAAGTCAGTACGTTAAAAAAAATACATTAGGTATAAAAAGTTGAATCACATTTTGAAAGTAAGACCCTTTTTTGTAAAAGTGTAGTCTGTGGGGTAAAACGCCCCCTTAATGGTGGGATAAATGGCCCCCAGGGGGCATCGTTTCCTTTTATCATAATTACTGTATTTCATACATTTCTGAATAGCAGATACATAGTTTTTAATAACATCTCGCTTACCTGGTTGAGTAAAGCATGTAATTTGAACTTAATATTAAAAATAATTGAAATTAAAAAAAATTTGAAATTAAAATGCGAAATATAATTAAATAATCCATCTATTCATTAATTCAGGGATATTTTTCTTGTTTCTTTCACATTATAGGCTTAAGTAAACACTTTTGCTATCCAAACAGCTTTTTTTGAGTGAGGGGGCCTATTGCCCCACCTCAGGGGGCCTTTTACCCCACTGGGGGGGTAAAAGGCCCCCTTGGCACAATGTTTGTTTTTGTTAAAAAAAAAAAATAAGTATTAACTTTAGGCAAACTTTAGGTGGCATTATTGTTCATGTCACTGTTGTCAAAAACTATGATTAAAACTAAACACATGGTTCATTTCAACTTGGAGAAAAACTGAATTTTCCTTAAGGGAGGCTTTTTCCCCCACTCTACTCTAATAGGGCAACAATTGTTCAAAAAATGTCAAAAATGAAGTAAAGAGCGTGTTAGCTCGCTGTTGATCTAATTTCCCAGACAAGTCCACGTCTCGCTAAAACGCATCAGAAACTTTTCGGCATTTCCATTCACAAGTAGGGTAAATATATTTGATGCCTTTTATTATGCCTTTGAACAGGAAGTGGTACACTACTCAATATTTTAAAAATGATCTCATCTCATTATCTGTAGCTGCTTTATCCTGCTCTACAGGGTCGCAGGCAAGCTGGAGCCTATCCCAGCTGACTACGGGCAAAAGGCGGGGTACACCCTGGACAAGTCGCCAGGTCATCACAGGGCTGACACATAGACACAGACAACCATTCACACTCACATTCACACCTACGGTCAATTTAGAGTCACCAGTTAACCTAGGGTGACCACCTGTCCCGCATAGCGCGTGCGCGTAGAGCATTTGAAGCCGAATTTATGCGTCCCGCAAATTCAGAACGTGTCCCGCATAATCGATGCTTGCTGAGGGGGATGTCGCTCTCCCCGGGCCACCCAGGCAGCCAAACGAATATTACTTGACATTTCAGCACACCACCGTCGCCACTATAGACTGTAGAACAAAACCACACACACACCCCTCACAACTGACTGGTTGTTGTCAACTTTTTGTTGTTGCCATGACACCGCACTCACGTGCACAGACAGTGACGAGGGACGCAGGTGCAACGCATGCATTGCTTTCATATTAAAAAATAGAGAAAGGTACCGGGGAGATGGCAGGTGAGGCACCGCCACCTCCAGTTAAAAAGAGAAGGTGTATGTACAGGAAAGAGTGGGGAAATGAATATTTGTGGCTGAAAGGGGTTGAGGGGGATACCGAGAGGGCTTTTTGTGACCTTTGCAAAACATCTTTCTCAATCGGACATGCATGCATGGATCTTAGTTCCATGGTGGGGAATACGATGTGAAACGACACAGGCTCGCAGAGACTCACAAGAAACGTGTGCAAGAGAAAGAAACGTCTAAATCTATGGATGCTTTCCTCCGACCTAAAAACGACTCTCTAGCTGACAAAGTGACTGCGGCAGAGGTGACGAGTGTGTATCACACTGTCCAACACGCAATATCATATCAGGCAGGAGATTGTGGCACAAAGCTGTGGTTGTGAGTTAAGAGACTTTTTTTCTACTGTTTTGTGGTGCTGAGCCACTACAATTCCTGTTAATCCACAGAAAACTAAATGGAGACTTGTCACTATTCCTGCTGTACTGATGCACTGCAAAGCCTCAGACTCAATATTATATTATGATTGATTTAAAGTGAATAAATTGTAATGGAAAATAATTAAAATTGAGTAGCTTCAGTAAATCATAAGTGGAAGTGTGTCTGTCAAGTCATTGAATGGTCAAAATATTATGAATGTTTATTTTAAAAAAAACACATTTGGTGGCCTGTTCATGACCATACATCACCAATAACAGCAGAATAGGGTATTATTGATATACCATGTAAGGTAGTATGTGCTAGAAATGGGTAAACCACTATCTGTGAGTCTTCCAGCGGCCAGCACGGTGCAGTGGGGGCGGCGTCCCACATTGTCCCTCAAAAACATACCCCTTGTCCCCCCTTGGGCTTATGAGCAGGTGGTCACCCTAAGTTAACCTAACCTGCATGTCTTTGGACTGTGGGGGAAACTGGAGCACCCAGAGGAAACCCACGCGGACAACATGCAAACTCCGCAGAGAAAGGCCCTTGCCGGCCACAGGGCTCGAACCCAGACCTTCTTGCTGTGAGGCGACAGCGCTAACCACTACACCACCGTGCCACCCATTTTAAAAATGATTCCTGATAAATATCTTCAAATCTGAAAGTGATATTTGATTTGGCTGAATTAATCAAACTCTAAGCCTTAAATACAGGGCCGTTGACAGCTTTGGCTGGGCCCGGGACAAAATAATCTGAGTGGGCCCCCCCAAATAATCTGAGTGCCCCCCCCACACACACACACACACATACGTGCGCACGCACATCGCCACACAGCAACCACCCACACCCAACCCCTCTTTTCACAGTCTCCATTCACTCCAACCCTTAAATAACAGGTATTCCAAGCCCATTATAACAGTCAACCATTTTATTTCAACATTTCAACATATTTACAGTTTGAACATTTCCTTAGTCTGCAACTATTCAGGTGCGAAATGCAATGCGCCGGACTTTTGCTGTGGCAAAGTCGTCAATATGAATGGCGCGTCGCGCGTGCTGGGGTTACATTACGGGGCTGGAAAAAAGTTATCTGTGTCTTACCTGGCTAAGCTGCCCCACTGCCTTCACCACCTGCTGCATCATCTGAATCTTTTCTAAAATATCTATGCAGTGAGCCAGGCCCGGCGCCATGGGCGGGCCTTAGGGGGCCGTGCCCGCCCTGAGACTCATGTGGGCCCGCCCTGCTGGAACCCAGAGCAGAGACTTTTTTTTCATAGGAGACAGGTCACTGAAGAAATCGTCCATAGAAATGAATGGGGACAGTTCGTAACGGCAGCAAACATTCTAATCAACCGTCTCTGACGGCAGTACGGGTCTGCAAATATCCCGCCTGTTCCGCTGCCAACAACCAATCATATGTCGATCTGAACCAACAGCTTTCCAATCATCTTGCAGCTTCGTGCTCCGCTGTCCCTCTCCTGCCGTTATAGAAGTACTGCGCCTGCGCAGTGTCAAAATAATCCACGAGAAAAGTGGATTTTAAAGCTTTTTCTGAGTCATGAGAACCAACCTAACACTCAAGTATAATCAACTTTTCATGGCGATTTCAATCATATGCTCTTCGCGACCGTTAGTTTTCACAGAGTCCAGTATTGATATCTCCCCATTCATGTTCAGAGGGTCTGGTCTCACTAATCCGAAAAAGATGCCTGAAAGTGGCCGGCGAGTGACCGCACTTGGCCTGATAGGAGCCCGTCACAGCTGCTTCTTCTTTGTTTTTTTTTCCCCCTCAAAAAAAAAAAAAAACGTAAACTACAAGTCAAAGTTTTTCAGTATAACAATAATAAAGAAAAATGTGCTCAATTTAAAATGTATTGAAACTATTCGAAATCGGCTGATCGGTTCATCCGTGAGTACAGAAACACTAGTAATAATTTCTGGATCATTGCTATAAACGTGGACTAATATTTCTTGGGAACCAATGGGTTAATGTAATGGAATGAACCAACCGACCAATCGCATTTTTCCTTCAAATGGTATCTGGGTAAATGAGCAGCTGTCTCAGCCAATCACATTTTATTGCTGGACGGGATCATATCACGACATCTTCCGGTAGATACCCGAAATCAGCTTTGTGTATTGTGAGGCCAGCGGAGCAAAAAAAACCAAAAACTTTTAATATGCTGAGCAATGTTTGATACATTTTGGAAAGTTGTTTTGGTTGCTTTTAGGTTTCTTAGAATATTTAACTCGTCACGTCTGTGCTGCTCTCCTGGGTTGCTAGAAACAGTTGTGTTGCCCTGGCTTGGCGTATAAAATGTGTGCTCCCCCCCCCCAAAGCAATTCAAGGCCAGTCCGTCAGTCCGTGTCTGGCGCCGGGTCTGCAGTGAGCCCCTGAGGCTCTTGGCTTCTTCATCTCTTTTTCTCTTTTCTTTGCTCCTGACTTGTGCATGTTGGCAAACGGGCTCGCACGCTTATTGTCGAAGCGTTATGATGGAATAGTGCCGTGTTATTTGGCGCCTTAATCAAAGACCAAACCATTTCTGCATTAGGGGTGGTAGGTGGGTTCTTGAATCTATTTTCGAAGACAATAAAGGCAAAAGAACCAGAAATCATTAATTGAATGCAAATATAGCACATTTTTCTCCCCCAAATCAACACATTTTGAAATGAAACAGAATGATTAATGGCATCTTCATGAGGGACCAGTTCTGGGCCCCCCCTCATGCCTGGGCCCGGGACAAAATACCCGGTTGTCCCCCCCTGTCGACGGCCCTGCTTAAATATATTTCTTCTGCTTTTACCATTTCTGTTTAATTTAAGTGAATGTTTTAAAAATGTTTTTTTTTCATATCTGTTCTATTCTAGATGATGAACAGATAAGGCGTGTTGAATAAACTTGTGTTTTATTACACGTTACTGCAGCGGCGTGTCCAGGCATACAAAACAGTTCCTGCTTCTCTTTTATCTAGTGCGCATGCCTAGCTCACAGGGCATTATGGGAATTGGAGTTCTAATGTTATTAACACATAACATCACAATTTTGCCGTCACATACTTCTGTCTTAGTTTTAACTACTTCGTATTCATCATTTATAGGATCTAGACATGAAAGTGCATTAATAGATGCACTATTAATTATTGAAACACATTAATAGTCTTGTAGACTGTTCAGAGATCACCTCGCGGACCACTCGTGACTTTCCAGTTACAAGTTTCGGACGATCGACACACAATGAATATAAAATAAAATACAGATGATCTACTCACCAAACGCTGAAACTAATTGATTAAGAAGCAACCATTCTATGTTGAGGGAAGAGGATCTCTTCTCTCCTCCCTTAACAGTGATGAGATTCACAAACGATTCGGATCTTTTTCGAGACGAAACATAAAAATGACTCGATCGAGCGAATCGATACAGTCGCATGGACTGCATTCGTTTGAGTTCATGCACACGTAATGGTTTGAGGAAAGTTCATCCTTTAATTTCATGCAGCATGAAAGTGTGATTATTGTTTACAATTTGAAAACAGGAATACAAATAAGGTTTCCGTAGATTCTGAGTCAAGAATCAAGTAAATTGATTCACACGCATGCGAGTTTGTTCTAAAGAATCGATTCAGTGAAGCTTTCGTTGAGATTAAAATGCCCAATATACAGAATGTCCGTATTTTATACGGATTTGATTCAATAAACGTAGTATACGGGCGTACAAATAAAGTTATACGGATTCTTTAAAAAAAAAGCTTCAATATTTATTTAGAGCTATAATCAATTCCCACGATGATAAAAGAGCACATAACATTTACACTTTGTGGTTTTTTTTTTTTTTTTTGTCAAACATTGGAGCTTTGTATTCATTCTTAAGGTTTATTGTTATTAATATTGAATAAAAAGTAACTGGGATATATCATTGTTAATTATCATTCAAATATTAGGTCAATTATTTTAATTTGCATAAGGATTTTATAGGGGAAATAAGGATTTTGGAAGTTGGTTATTGTTTTATTATTTTTGGGCATATCCAGTAATGCCATATATAGGCAATTAAAAAATAAAATATACATTACACAGCTCCTAGAGATTGCAAATACCTGAGCGAGGATAAATCAAAACTGAGCTGGCCAAATTGTCTAGAATTTGTGTAGAATGCTAAACCACAGCAATTCATCCAATCCCGTGGGTTTTTCTCGGGGTCTGGGTACCTTAACACAATTTTCCCCCCATGGTGGCACGAAGGAATCAGTCCCGAGATTAATTATTATGGGTTTAACTCATAAAGCGCGCTCTTCCCGTGACAGCTCATTCACGAGGATAAACACTTCCCGTGGCTCTTCCACGAGGATAACCAAAAAATCTTCCCGTAAAACCAGTTACGAGGATAACCAAACAATCTTCCCGTCAGTTACGAGGATAACAATCTTCCCGTGACAACTCATTCACGAGGATAACCAAACAAATCTATAAATAGATAACTGGGTTTTTCTGATACTACCAACCAGGCGGAAGTCCCCCCCAACTAATCAATTAAAAGAGACCCCTTACCTCAGGGCCGGCTCTAGGTCTTTGGCTGCCCTATGGCGAGATTGAGTTTTGGCGCCCCCCCAGAAAAAAAACCCCTCTAATAACATCTAAATAACACTTTAATCTAATCACTCTATTCTATTACTATTAAACAATGTACGGTGCATGGACAATAAACAAGAAGTCATTTTCATCTTTTTCATTATTGTTATCATTATTAACATAAAGTGTCACAAAGTAAAATGACCACACAAATTCAATACATATCTCCATATAATGGGCAAAAACTCTTCCGCACCCTGTTCAAAGTGTAGTGCATGGACAATAAACAAGAAATTATTTTTAGTTTCTTTTTTGCTATTAAAAGTTAAGTCATCTCTGAAGAATTAACAAATTAAATGAATAAAAAATTCTACAATTCTAAATTGTGCAAACTTAAGCACCCTGTTAGGACATCAATGGGCTGTATTTTCAAACAAAAGTGCTATTATGGGTACTTTGTTATTGCTGTTTGCAATAACAAAGTTATGGGTTAATAATAACTTAGTACCCATAATAAAGTTATTATGGGTACTAAGTCTATTGCTGTTTGCATCTAGTTAACTAGGCAGACATTGATTCAGGCATCTAAAATATTAATTTGCCACTATAATGGTTGATATGAGAGATTAGATCAGACTTACCTCTATACTTGGCTCTATTTGTTTCTTCCTGTAGCCGAGAGTTTGGATTTCTTCATTTAAGCACTTGTAGTCTGGGCTACTTTTTGCAGTGGATAGCCATTCTCATTCCCCGATGAACACCGCTCCCCCCGCCACCCTTATAACCTATCATTGTGCATTTTTAGTAGGCATAAGGAAATAACCAACCACTACTGCGTAGGCTACACTTGTTTTTCAACCTTTTTGAGCCAGGGCACACTTTTTTCAATGAAAAAATCTCAAGGCACATCACCAATAGAAAATGTTGACTGAAACTAAAACGCTGTTGCCAATATTTACAATATACAGTCATTCTATAATTTTCCACGGTACGCTTGGTGATCTCTCACAGCACACTAGTGTTCTGCGGTACTAGAGTTCGGTAGCACAGTGGTTGAAAACACTGTACACCACTGATGCACTTGGTAACATCTCCATTCAATAACTCCATCCCTCCTTTTTGGTGGGGTTTTGGTCGCCCTTGGCGCCCCTGGGCACACTTTGCGCTCTAGGCAATTGCCTAGGTCACCTATCGCAATCGCCGGCTATGATTACATGGCCAAAACAGAGAATAGCCGCGGATGCGCACTTGCGCGCCCGAAGACACACTATAGACAGGGCGAACCACTGTTGAGCACTTATTTTTTCATGATTAACAACCACCACCCCACCCCACCCCGCTTTTTTTGACAAATCGCACCCTGACTACATGCTTTGCTGTACAATTAAGTTAGGCTAAGACATTATAATGCTGACTCGTTTTCAGAATAGTGGAAGTCATAATTTTTCTCCCCCCGTTTCTGCACCCCTGGATGGATGCAGCGCCCTTAGCATTTGCCTATATTGCCTATGCCACGGCCCAGCTCTGCCTTACCTGATTGGAAGTATCCCCGTACAGGCCACCAAATTGTAAAGGTTCTCCCAGCCAGAACGGTCAACTTCTCGATAGAGCCCTGCACTCCCGCGGGAGTCCCGCGGGACCCGCCGCAAAGCAGTGCGGCGCTGGACAAATTTTGAAAGCTCATTGCGGGCGTGGGCGGGACCGGGAGTGCACATATGTGGGCGCGGGCGGGCGCGGGAGTGCACATATGCGGCGCGGGCGGGAGCAGTGATAAGCTGCAGTCCCGCTAACTAAAAACGTGTTTGAAATAAAATTTATAAATTATTAATTTATGTCTATCATATATAATTTTTGCTGGATATTTTATTTGGCATTAATAAAAACATTTTAAGATGCCTAAATTTGCAGAGAGAGTCAGATTGCCAGATTGAGTGAGGAATGGCATCTTAAATTTGCCATTGATCACCCTAACGGGAAATCCTTTGATCACTCTAATGACTCGCCGTTCACACCCAGCCTCCAGTGACCCACACTAATATGATGCCTCAATGACACCTTAGATGAGCTCGTCATCAGAATTCTGATTCTGATCCAGGAGAGGATAAATAACTCTCGTTCGTTTCTCGATTCCTTTCCTCTTCCGTGTTTGAGATCTCCAATCATGGCAGAAGAGCAGAGCTCCTTTACTGAATCTCACAGTGCTTCAAAAGTAAGTGCTGCTTTAAAAAGAGGTACATTTACCGTTAAAAAGTCAAGAGACCTGAAATCTTAGGATGATCAATGCAAATGAAAGACAATACATGACGGAAGCTGTGAAAGAGATGACCGAGGAGTTGGGGTTTGATGTCCAAACTGATGAAAGCGCGGAGCCACCTCCACCTAAAAAGGTCACTTTTCGTGAGTTTGAGGAATGGGAGGATGTCGGTGCTACGGGTGCTGAATCGAAGTCTTTAAACTCCGAGATTGATGATTATCTGAAAGTGAAACTCATTGGATCCGAATCACACCAATCTAAAGATATCCTGCTGTGGTGGAAAAATCACTGCTATGACTTTCCCACACTTGCCAAACTGGCACGGCATGTACTGGCCATTCCAGGTTCCAGCGCACCATCCGAGCGCGCGTTCAGCATATGTGGTCACATACTGGAGGAAAGGCGCAGTATGTTGAAGCCCTCAACAGTGAACAATTTGCTGTTTCTCCATAGGTGTTCAAATAACCCAATATCCTAAGCAATAGGCTTAGTTGTTTCGTTTACCTGCGTTTGATTTTCTCATTTTTCTTATTCATATTCAAACAAGGTCAGCTATGTTATATTGAGTTTAACACTTGCACGGAGGCTCAAGCCCAAATAGTTTTAGAAATGTGCAACCATAGCCCTATAATGGCTACAGTAGCCTATACTGTTGATTTTTTGTTGTTGTAGGCTAGGACTGTGTTTTGTTATAACATTTATATATGCTATGCTTATAGGGTATTCTATAGGATATTCTAGTTAGAAATGCTTAACAAATGTAAACTGGGTTAGCCTAATGTTTTGTATGGCTGAACAATAAATATACCAAATTTCCACTTGGAATTATGTGCTCGCCTGTCTTTTATTAATATTATTATTATTGTTATTATTATTATTATTATTATTGCTGTAAAAAATGTCGCGTTATTATCGCGTTAACTTGACTCAATTTTAACGCCGATATTTTTTTTTTATCGCGAGATTAACGCTCTGTGACATGATGTAGGTTTTTCATAAGCTTTTGAAACTAGTAGAGATGGGATTTATGGCTCTTTGATGGGATCCGCATCTTTGTGATCCGTTCTTTGAAAAGAGCCATTCAAAAGACTGGCTCATTTGGCTCTTTTTAAATATTTATTCAGTTTTAAGAAGACAGCGTCTGTAAACTCAATGCTATCCCAGAAATCCTTCCTGTAATCTGCAAATTTGGCTGCCTCTGATTGGACAGCGCGACGCATCAACAGGCATAAAGTGTAAAAGTACAAAATGTGTTAAGTGAGCTGAAACAGTAAAGATCAGATTCAATGCAATATTTATCAACCAACAACTTAAAGTTAATATAATAGTGTACTTTATATTATAATCAAGCATGTCAAGCCTACCGTCACTGTGTAACCTGTCTCTCTGATTAGAGTTGTAGACTAACTCAAGCAGTAAATCACTTCACTCATGGTTCTCTTGCTAGCTCTGCTTTGCAATAAAAAAAAAACATTGGTCAAAGCAAGCCCATTCACTTTTTTATGCTGATCAGAGAATTACAATGGTTTCTCATGTGACGAGAATGTGCGCTTGACAGCACTAATTATTATTATTAGAAACACTACATGCTGAATTCAGAAACAAGGTAAATAAACAAACGTGAACATGAGCTGTAGATATTTATGCTCAAATCCACTCAAAGTAGGGGGCGGGGCACCATCACGCTGTGTCAAGACAAGAACTTTCCTGAGAAATAACGCGAACATCTGCATCATGCGGGATTTGCGGGCGGGAGCGGGACAAAATATGGCAGGCGCGGGCGGGAGCGGGACTGAAAATCATAATTCTTTGTGGGCACAGGTGGGAGCAGGACTGAAAATCATAATTCTTTGCGGGCGCGGGCGGGAGCGGGACTGAAAAATCCGACCCGCGCAGACCTCTACTTCTCGAGACCAATGCCCTCGTGCCACCTGCAGAATTCTGGAGCAAAAACACCGTGAAAAAAAACAGACCAGAAAACCAGAGATTGGCTTCACCGCCGTTTTATTCACAGTCCTTTCACCAAAGATGAAATATTCCAAACAATCTTTTATAACATCCCAAAAAGCTGTTTATCTTTCTAAAGGCTGTGTTGTGTCTTGTGTCTGTCAAATATGTGTGTGAGTGTGTGCGCGTATGTGAATGTGTGAATGTGTTAATATCTTGTGCTAAGTCAGCAAATCACATCTTAATTCCATCAATATGTATGTGTGTGAGTAAAAACCTTGAATCAATCATAAGCAATATATTTCATATCAACGGATGCTTTTTTAACAACTCAGCAACTCAGCATTTATCCACGTCAAGGAGCGCGAGATGTTTTTACGACAATTTTAAACAATGGCACCATGTTTAGTCTAAAAGTGTCTTCTCCACTGGAAGAAGGTCACACAGTAACTTGGTCAAGTTACACAGGAATAGTTTAAAATCACTGTTATAGTATATGTAATAGTCTAAAATAATAAGGATCTTAAAAAGCTCTAAAATATTAAAATCATGAAGTCTTAACACTTTGCGAAGCAAAAGGCTAATATAAATCTATAAAACTATAAAACTAACATGAATCACTTAATGCAGCTTTAAATCTAACATTAAATCTAACATTCAATCATTTCAATTTCAAATTCAACACTGAAGAGACTGGTTAAATCTAACAATCCTAAATCACGTTCTGTAGCTATAAAACTAACTTAAATCATGGCTTTAAATCTAACAGAGAGGATGCATAGACCAGATCTTTGTCTCTGCACAACATCATAGAGCAGTGCATAGAATCGGGGACGTAACCAGGAGTTTTCAAATACCGACTCAGTATTACCGAGGTCAAGCATGGCTGACAGCACCGAAGGCCCCCCCCCCCGCACAACTTAAATAAATAAATAACAAACCAAGGATAGATTTGGTGGTGGACACATTCATTTTAACAGTTCTACAACTGTGGCACCATAACTGTGGTGTTTTATCTGACATAAAAGTAGAAAGGTAGTGAACTCTTGAACTGAGGATACATACCTAAAGTACCAGTTACCTAAAGTATTGGCATTATTTACATTGCAGCATACACATGACAGAAAGGGTGTGAACTGCTGAATTGTAAGCTTCAGTATTACACCTTATAATAATTGTGTGTGTGTGTGTGTGAGAGAGAGAGAGAGTTTGTGTGTTATTTGTGGGTGTCTGTATGTGGAGAGACATTCTGAGCAGTAATGTAAAGGCATCAGTCCATCTGGCTGTCTTGAATTGAGATCCATTTGCATGCATTCTCTGAAGCAGAGTGTTCTCACCATTGCCTGTAATGTAAGTTTGGCTCATAACACATTTACCGGTACTTCAACAATTCTAAAACTGTGTCATCAGAACTGTGGAGTTTTGTCTGACATAAAAGTCAAAACTGAACTGAACTGAGTGTATTGCTCAGCTACCTGAAGTATTGGCATTATTTACATTTCATTATCTTAAATTACATTAGAATGTAGGGCTATTAGTTCTGTGTGAAGACTATGTATTAGAGAGAGAGTGTGAGAGTGTATTATTTGTGTGTGTGTGTGTGTGTGTGTGTGTGTGTCTGTGTGAGTGAGTGAGAGAGAAAGAGAGAGTTATGAGAGAAAGAGAGAGAGTTACTCAAACAAGCCCGTTTAGTCAGCCCTGCACAGGGCTGCCTGTGACAACGTAGTTTTGAATGTTTCTCGAAATGCTAACTTAAATGTAATAGGCAATGACAATGAAACGTTTCCCCTTGGAAAGTTGGCATGACACCGCTGAACGGTCTGCCACTGCACTGACAATATTTTCTCACCTTCCCTCCTTCTCTTTCCCTGCTCTTCTGTTGGCTGTCCAAACCTTAATTTAGTTTGTTGCAACGTTTTCATTTTGCACTCAGGTAAAGCTCTATAACGCGATGTGACTATTAGCCTACGTTAGGTTAGGTGATATGTGATAGAGCGTAGACTACACCCTGCCTGTTTTATCCAAAACCCAACTTCCCCGGCCGACACTAGTATAGGCTACGTCGCGTGACGCTGCGTTAGACACGGCAACGATAGAGATAGAGGCTGAGAGATTTCAGATGACATTAGACAAATGTGAATTTTATTGGGGGGAAATACAGATGACATGTGGATGCGGACGCTGCGTTTTACATTGATCACTGCTCGAATTCAGCGTAGACCAATTTTAAATTTCTGAAAAAATACCGAGGACATGACCTCGGTGTCCTCAATGGTAGTTACGGCCATGGTCCTGGAGTCTGTGGTGGTCTTCTTCTTCTCTCTCTCTCTCTCTCTCTCTCTCTCTCTCTCTCTCTCTCTCTTTCTTTCACAACATTGAGACTGATCTCAGAGTTCCATCACCCTCCAGAATAGGAGTGTATGTGGATCACAGTGCAGGAACTCTGTCCTTCTACAGCGTCTCTGACACGATGAAGCTCCTCCACAGAGTCCACACCACATTCACTCAGACTCTATACGCTGGGTTTGGGTTCTACTGGGTTTCTGGTTCTCCAGTGAGATTGTGTGATCCAGAATAAAAGTGTGTAGTGTTTTCTGTAAAATTCCTGCACGTTGCCACGTTGTTGCTCAGTCGTCTGTTTCACTAGAACACAATCCAGCTGCACAAAAACACTCATTTTAATATTTAAATTAAAACAGATGAATAATTTAAAAGAATTAAAAAGGAAATGTTAAAAATTTACTTTCAAACAAGAAACTCGTCAAATTTAAAAAGAAAATGATCTCATGACCTTCGCATTATAAAGTTGTGTTTGTTTCATATTAAGCAGCGTCTCATTAAATAACTAATAAACAGTAATAAAGCCAGAACAGAACAACATTTTAAACCTGTTCAGGTCACACTATATAAAAATAAAATATCACTTTTGGAATGAATTTGATTTTTCTGCTTGTGTTCTAAGATGTAAAATCCACATTCACTTTTTCAAGTCTGAAGTTGTTTCTAAACCCTGAGATTTGATTGTAAAACATTGAACAATATTTAAACTCCATTAGAACATCCAGTACATGATCGGTTCAGGCTGCCGATGTCGTGTTCATCCCATATTCAGCCTGGATGATGATTGGCCCGCAGATAGAACCTTATAAATCCAGGTTTATCTGTGAGTTTGGGATTTTTATTCAAATATTACAATGTGATTTAGATCCTGAACATGATTGTTGGTAAAACTTCTTTTTTGAAAAGTCCTTTTCATTTTCAATAAAATCAAGCAATAAATCCGTTATAGTTGTCTATTCTGATTGGTCAGATGGTGTTGATTAATTTTCTGTAACAGCAGCTCTGACAGTAGTGCAGGTTTATATTCATGGGCTTGCTCTCATACCTTATTGTTTCTATAGTAACAGCTCATTGAAGTGAAATTATTTTAGACCTGTGTGTTCACAAATAAAAATGAAAGAAACATGTCGATGAACACTAATATTTATCCTGGACATTTCTCCTCAAGACCAGTAGAGGGCGCCTTTACACACATTTTGAATCACTTCTTCACTTCCTCCAATCATTTCCTGTTTGTTCTTATAAAAAGCCCATGGACCCTTCAGTAACTGTAAACTCTTCCAGTGTGTTATTACGCTGCAAAAAGAAAAATGCTGTAGAAATCCAGACAAATTCTAATAGTAATGTACTGTTTTTTCCAAAATGCAGTAAAAACACTAAAGTCTGATTTTTTTGAAGCCAAATCCAAATTGACTGTGGAAAGCAGGCTGCTGAAAAATATGACAGTACAATGCAGTATTTTCTTTTTTTTTTTTTTGCAGTAGTGAGCCACATGAAATAATCCACTTTGAGTCATCGTTCATCATCCTTTCTTGAAACCAATAAAAATTTCAGTCACATCATACTGAGAAATTAAAATTATGTTTGTGAATCTGATTATCCAATTTCACAAGTAGGGTCACCACATTTCATGCAGAAAAATAAAGGACGCCTATGACAGTGAGACCCCACTCCTAGGGGTCACAAACACCACAAACCCAGTGACGCACCAGTGGTGGTAAATCGTAACTTAAATCATGGTCTCAGGAATGTATTAAGATTCATACTTCATGTCTGAAGTGCTTTATTACCAATGGACAGTAGAAATAAACTGAATGGATAACTTTTCAGGGCGGCACGGTGGTGTAGTGGTTAGCGCTGTCGCCTCACAGCAAGAAGGTCCTGGGTTCGAACCCCGGGTCCGGCGAGGGCCTTTCTGTGTGGAGTTTGCATGTTCTCCCCGTGTCCGCATGGGTTTCCTCCGGGTGCTCCGGTTTCCCCCACAGTCCAAAGACATGCAGGTTAGGTTAACTGGTGACTCTAAATTGACCGTAGGTGTGAATGTGAGTGTGAATGGTTGTCTGTGTCTATGTGTCAGCCCTGTGATGACCTGGCGACTTGTCCAGGGTGTACCCCGCCTTTCGCCCGTAGTCAGCTGGGATAGGCTCCAGCTTGCCTGCGACCCTGTAGAAGGATTAAGCGGCTGGAGATAATGAGATGAGATAACTTTTCAGTTCTAAACTCCGATTGGTCTTGAAATCAGTGTTAACAGATAAACTCAGTCACTTTCTGTCACAACTGAACAGGTTTCTCTCGTGGACATATTGTCACGGCTGAATACATAAGACAATGCATAAAAGTAGACGACCTTTCGATTTCATAAAATCGGTGAAATTTAGTTCCGTCTGAAATGTGGTCATTCTGATATATGTTTATTTCTGTAATATCTCACAAAATATCAGGCCATTCTGTGGCTGGAAGTTATTTAATTTGAGGGGATTAAAGCAAATAATGTGCATGAAATCGCTCGCTTCGCGCAGTCAAGCAGACAGAGGAAGTCCGTGTGCGCATGCGCAGGTTTACCTTCTTCTTCTTCTTTTGGGTTTTACGACAGCTGTCATCCACAGTGTTGCATTACTGCCATCTACAGGTTTACCTTTAACAGTTCCATCATTCTGTCGCTAAACGAACAGCTGATCACACCGAGGTGCTCGCTGAGCGCCCATATTTATTAGTTTGGTCCTGCGTTTGCTTTCCTTCGTATATAACATAATGTCTTTTCTTCTCGCTTTCTTTCCGTTACTGTAGTCAGTCTTTCACATTTCATTCGCACACTCACGTCCTCCATTTTTCTCTCCTGTTTCAAATTTGTATCCCACAATTGTTTGCCTTGCACGAACGGGGAAAGCCCACCACGTGATGCATGACGTAGTGTCTTGAATTGTGTCATGGTGAAGCAGGAAAAAATAGTAGAGAATTTAGGGCCATGTGGAGATAAATTCATTCATGATTCTATTTTTTTTAACTATTAAAATTGGAAGTCTGTGATTCGAATTCAGTAGCTTTCAGTCACGAAACAAAAATAATTGGGTCTCAGGGAAAATAATTTTTATGACCTACACTTGAAAAATCTGAAAGGCAGACTCGCTTAAGGTGATGATACACGCGGTAACTTTTTGGGCAATGTTGCCAGGCAACAGGCAACCAGGTGAGATCCAGGGCAACTAATTAGGGCAACAGACAATTGGCAACAACCAATCAATCTGTTGCCAGGGAGACAGACACCGCAAATATGGACACAAACATTTGCAGTTGTCACTTTTGTCTTGGCTTCAGCCTTTATTTACGTATTTCACTCAAGTAAGTATCACTTCTGGAATGAAACTGAATAGATCCTCTGGGCAAAACATAATTTGCTATTAGTTTAACCTTTATAAGTCAAAATAACCGCATTATTCTGTTAATAATAATAAACACTTATTAAATATTTTTTAAAATGCTACTAGCCTCAATCACATATGCTATAACTAATAACTGAGACAAACATCACAAAAACATCATCGTTTAATTCTCATCTCAGCAAAAAAGACAAAAGGACATGGAGCAGGAGATGCTGCTGAGGAGGAAAAGGGTGCAGCAGAGCTCCCGAAAGGCTTTCTTTCTTTTTTAGATCTCGAAGTTTGTACTGTTTTGCCCTCGGGTTCCACAAGTACTCGTGCTCTGTGTGTGAATTAGATCAGACGATAAATGAGACAATCTCTATTACAACTCACAAAAAAAAAATCACGAGCTGACCACCATTTTTAACTTGATGCAAGAGAGCTAACGTTATCCTACATAGCTAGTGATAACTTTCAGCTAACTATGTTAGCAAAAACCACCGCTAGTTCACTAAATTAGCTAAAAGCAGTTTACACTTAGCTGAAAAAAAAATCGATGTCTTAATTACAACCTGAGCATAAAAATAACTGTCTGTTGGATTTCTAAGTGTTTTATGAGGTAAAGTCACCACTTTGGGTTTACACACAACAACTTACCACCATAAAAAGTTACAAGTCGTCTCTCTATTTTTTCACTCCACTGCTGGAGATGCCGCCATCTTTTTTGAAAATTTCAGAAGCTCTCAGGTGGTCATGTGATTCACTACTAGCATTCTGATTGGATTATCTTACAAAGTTGACCAAAAATGATCAAAATCGTTCAGATAGAAATGATGTTGCTCAATGTCAATGGGAAAGTGTCGAAGCACAATTGCTCAGCAACATTGCCCAAAAAGTCGCCCCATGTATCATCAGCCTTAAAGGTGCACTGTGTAGGGTTTAAGGGCTCTATTAGTGTTTACTATTATGTGCAGACACATTCGTGAATAATCACCTGTATGTACGAATCATTGTATTTTCATAAGCTAAGGGTCGAAGAATACTTCCATGCATACGGATGTGTGTATGGGTGTCTCCAAGGTGTACTTGATTTTGCAGATGTGTTAGCACACACACACTGAATACATCTGCACTACCACTACTGGATTGATGTATTACTGCATGTTCAGTTTTGTATGTGCACAGTCAACATGTACAAGTACATGCAGACACACACACAAAAAAAAAATATTGATATGTGGTACGGACAGTCCATGTGGACATCATGTGCAGATCATGTCCACAGATGTAGACTTGAGCCTTTAGAATGAGCTCTTCATATCTACAGAATGAGCTGGTCCTCTTTCACAGAGCTCCACCATGTTGCACCAGGAGCCCAGAACAGACAAACCAAACACTGGTCCAAGACTTTCACCTTTCGCTTTTCATGTTTCTACAAATGCAAGCTTGAATCCAGCACCGGGAGGAGCATGAAGAAGAAGAAAGGTAGATGGCGATGTTAGGGTTTTGCTGGGATTCGAACCTGGTTCGTTGGTGTGATAATCCAGCAAACCCCCACTAGGCCACCAGGGGGATGACTCAAATGCAGAGGCGTGAGGCGGAAGTAGAAAAAGAATCAAAAGGTTTATTTAAACTATATACACTATATACAGGGCAAAACAAAAGACAAAAAAAACCAAAGAGTATAATCCAAAGGAAAAGCAAAGTGCAAAAATTCAAAAGCTAAGAAGATCAAAAAACACAGTACAAAGGAAACTGGAGATAAACATAACAGCACAAAGACTCCGTGACAAGAGGACTGAGCTCAGGGGTATAAATAGACAAACTAATTAAGGACACAGGTGAAGATAATTAGGCAATTAACACAAACACAAAACACAGGAACAGTGGCGGCCTCTAGAGGCCAAAATAAACACGACATGAAAAGGAAATAACAGCGGCCTCTAGAGGCCAAAACAGTCCTAGTCCTAACAGGACCCCCCCCTCTAGGAGCGTCTCCTGACGTTCCCAGGGCGATCCGGATGGGCCGAATGGAAGTCCCGACATAGTTCTTTATCAAGGACATCCCGAGCAGGAACCCAGCAGCGCTCCTCAGGACCATAGCCCTCCCAGTCCACCAGATATTGCAACCCGCCGCGGACCCGGCGGGAGTCAAGCAGGCGATTCACAGTGAACACAGTCTGCCCCTGGAAGATGCGGGGGGGTGGGGGGTTCCTAGGGGCAGGGGCATACGTAGACGTCAGTACGGGCCGTAACAGGGAAACATGGAAAGTGGGGTTGATCCTCAGAGTCCGGGGCAACTGGAGCCGGTAGGAGACAGGGTTCACCCTGCGCACCACCTTGAAGGGGCCAATGTAGCGAGGAGCAAGCTTGCGGTTCTCCACCCGCAGTGGAAGGTCCTTAGTGGACAGCCAAACACGCTGCCCAGGGCGGAAAGCGTGTGCAGGTCTTCTATGGCGGTTGGCCTGAGTCTGGTTGGTTCTGGAGGTCTGTATGAGGGTCTTCCTGACCTTGCTCCAGGTCTTGCGACACCGTCTCACATATTGGTTGACCGAGGGCACCCCCGCGTCCTCCTCCTGGTCCGGGAACAGAGGTGGCTGGAACCCGAATTGGCACTGGAATGGCGACAGCTTGGTGGCCGATGACTGCAGGGTGTTGTGGGCGTACTCCGCCCATGGCAGCCAGGTGCTCCACGATGTCGGGTTATCCATAGCCAGGCCTCGCAGGGTGGTTTCCAGGTCCTGGTTGAGCCTCTCCGTCTGACCATTGGACTGTGGGTGAAACCCAGAGGAGAGGCTGGCAGTGGCTCCGATGACCTTGCAGAACCCGTGCCACACTCGGGAGGAGAACTGGGGCCCTCGGTCTGAGACGATGTCCTGTGGAAGACCAAAGACTCGGAAGACATGATTAAACAAAAGTTTCGCAGTTTCAAGAGCAGAGGGGAGTTTGCACAGTGGTATGAAGCGGCAGGCCTTGGAGAATCTGTCAACTAAGACCAAAATGACCGTGTTACCTTGTGACTCAGGGAGACCCGTGATAAAGTCGACTGCCACGTGGGACCAGGGACGCCGGGGAATGGTCAGAGGATGCAGGAGACCCTGGGGACGCTGTCGTGGGTTCTTGGTTCTGGTGCAAACCTCACAGGACAGGACAAATGACCTTACTTCCTTCTCCATGTTAGGCCACCAGAAGCGTCTTTTCAGGAAGTCCAGGGTCCTCCGAGCTCCCGGGTGGGCGGTGAGAGGGGAAGAGTGACCCCACTGGAGAACCTTGGCCCGGGCTTGATGTGGGACGTACAAGAGGCCTGGTGGCCCCGTCCCAGGACCGGGGTCCTGGCGTTGGGCTCGTCGGACAGCCTCCTCAATACCCCAGCGGACAGGGGCCACAATCCGGGACACAGGGATAATAGGCCCGACTTCATTCTCCCTGTTAGTGGCAGAGAACAGTCTGGACAGTGCGTCAGGTTTGGTGTTCTTGGAGCCGGGGCGGTATGAGAGGGTGAAGTCAAACCGACTGAAAAACAGGGCCCACCTAGCCTGTCGAGGGTTCAGTCTCTTGGCTTGCTGGAGGTACTCCAGGTTCTTGTGGTCAGTCCAAACCAGGAATGGATGTTGTGCTCCCTCCAGCCAGTGCCTCCACTCCTCAAGGGCCAGTTTGACCGCTAGCAGTTCTCGATCCCCCACATCGTACCGGGACTCAGCAGGACTCAGGCGGTGGGAGAAGTAAGCGCAGGGGTGCAGTTTTCCTTCCGAACGTTGAGAGAGCACCGCGCCGACACCACTGTCCGAGGCGTCCACCTCCACGATGAATGGTTGGGAGGTGTCCGGGAGAACCAGAATGGGTGCCGTGCAGAAGCGGTCCTTGAGGTCTTTGAACGCCTTTTCTGCCTGAGGAGACCAGCCATAAGATCCACCTGTCCCTTTGGTGAGGTCTGACATGGGTGCTGCCACAGAACTGAAGTTCCTGATGAACTTGCGGTAGAAGTTAGCAAATCCTAAGAACCGCTGAACCTCCTTTTTTTTTTTTTAAAGATATTTTTTTGCACCTTTATTGGATAGGACAGTGCAGAGACAGGAAACGAGCGGGAGAGAGAGAGAGAGAGATGGGAAGGGATCGGGAAATGACCTCGGGCCGGAACCGAACCCGGGTCGCCCGCATTCATGGCACGGCGCCCTAACCACCTGAGCCACGACGCCCCCCCGCTGAACCTCCTTAACGGACTTGGGAGTAGGCCAATCCCGGACGGCCAGGGTCTTGGCAGGGTCCATTTGGAGTTGGCCTGTCCGTACAATAAATCCCAGAAAGGAGACCTCGGGAACATGAAATTCGCATTTCTGGGCCTTGGCGAACAGATTGTTCTGTAGCAGCCTCTGGAGAACCTGGCGGACATGGTGGCGGTGCTCCTGCACGGTCTTGGAAAAGATAAGGATGTCGTCGAGGTAGACAAAAACGTATAGGTTAATCATGTCCCTTAAGACGTCGTTGATTAGGGCCTGAAAAACAGCTGGTGCGTTGGTGAGTCCGAAGGGCATCACCTGGTATTCGTAGTGCCCAGACGGGGTGTTAAAGGCAGTCTTCCACTCGTCTCCCTGTCGGATACGGATGAGGTGGTATGCGTTCCGTAGGTCCAACTTGGTGAAGACGGTGGCGCCTTGGAGCAGGTCGAAAGCTGTGGACATCAGCGGAAGGGGATATCGGTTGCGCACAGTGACCTTATTCAGGCCCCTGTAATCAATACATGGTCGGAGCCCCCCATCCTTCTTGCCGACAAAGAAGAAGCCGGCTCCAGCAGGTGAAGTGGAGGGTCGAATAAACCCAGAGACCAGGGCATCTTTGAGGTATTCCTCCATGGCCTTGCGTTCTGGCTGAGAGAGTGAAAACAGTCTGCCACGAGGAGGGGTAGTCCCAGGGAGCAAGTCGATGGCACAGTCGTAGGCCCGATGCGGAGGAAGAACGGCGGCCCTGCTCTTGCTGAATACCTCCTTGAGATCCCAGTACTCTGTGGGAACTTGAGATAACTCGGTGAGATCAGGGGGCTCGGCAGGAGACACAGGAGAGCTAGAGAGCAGACAAGAGGCATGGCATGCAGGGCCCCATTCCACAACCTGGCTTGTTACCCAGTCTATGCAAGGGTTGTGGCGAGTAAGCCAAGGAAGGCCTAGAATAACTGGGAACTCAGGTGAAGGAATCAGGTGCAGGGATATTTCTTCCTTGTGACCTTGAGACTGGAGGAAAACTGGAGAAGTAACTTGGGTGACTCTTCCATCACCTAACGCTTGGCCATCGAGGGCAGACACAGACAGTGGGACTTCAAGAGGTGCAGTCGGAATATTGATGCTTTGGGCGAAGTGAATATCCATAAAGTTCCCAGCCGCCCCTGAGTCTATCAAAGCTTGACAAGAGTGGACAGACTCACCCCAGGAGATGGAGACCGGGATGTAGATTCCTTGGCCAGGGAGTCCGGGAGAGAGGGTAGGCCCCGTCACAACCCTCCCTCGGCTGGACGGGGCGGTCCTTTTCCCAAGAGTTCGGGACATGATGCTCGGAAGTGACCAGGCTTGCCACAGTAGATGCAGCACTTGTCCCTCCTTCTGCGCTCCCTCTCAGATGCGGAGAGGCGAGTACGACCCACTTGCATGGGTTCTGGACAGTCACTGAAGGAGGTAGACGGTCTCCAGGTAGAGGTAGGGAGGCTGGGGGGGCTCAAGGCTTGGTGGCGTTCTCTCATCCTGTTGTCCAGACGAATAGCATGTGAGATGAGGGTTTCGAGGTCACTTGGGCATCCAATAGAGGCCAGACCGTCCTTGATGGGGTCAGACAGACCATGGTGGAAGGCTGACACCAGGGCAGTCTCGTTCCATCCACTTACTGCTGCGAGTGTTCGGAACGAGATGGCGTAATCTGCGACGCTTCCTCCTTGCCGGATGGACATGAGCTTTCGGGCTGCGTCGGTACTGATGTCTGCCTGATCGAAGACCCGAAGCATCTCTTCAGAAAACAGCTGGAAATCAAAGCACTCAGGTCCCTGTCTTTGCCAGATAGCAGTAGCCCAGGCTCGCGCCTTACCAGCTAATAAGGTGATCACAAAGGCAATCTTGCGGCGATCCGTAGTGTAGGTGGTAGGCTGAAGCTCAAAGGTGAGTTGACACTGGGTAAGGAACTCTCGGCACTCACTGTGCTTGCCGTCATACCTCTGTGGTGCAGGAAGGCTGGGTTCGCGAGGTGAAGAAGGCAGCATTGCAGGAGGCACTGGAGCAGGAGTGGGAGCTGGATCAGGAGCAGGAACTGGATCAGGAGCAGGAGATGCAGGCAGAGATGTCAGCTGTGCCAGGGTTTTCCCAATTTGCTGAAGCAGTTCCTCGTGGCGAGCGAGGGCCTCACGTTGGCTGGTGAGCGTACGTCCATGAGCGTCCATGGTCGCTCCGAAGCGTGTCAAAGCTGCCATAATTCCCTGAAGGTTGGCCGGGTAGACAGTTGAAGCAGCCTCTGCTGAGTCGGTCATGACGGAGTCTTTCTGTTAGGGTTTTGCTGGGATTCGAACCTGGTTCGTTGGTGTGATAATCCAGCAAACCCCCACTAGGCCACCAGGGGGATGACTCAAATGCAGAGGCGTGAGGCGGAAGTAGAAAAAGAATCAAAAGGTTTATTTAAACTATATACACTATATACAGGGCAAAACAAAAGACAAAAAAAACCAAAGAGTATAATCCAAAGGAAAAGCAAAGTGCAAAAATTCAAAAGCTAAGAAGATCAAAAAACACAGTACAAAGGAAACTGGAGATAAACATAACAGCACAAAGACTCCGTGACAAGAGGACTGAGCTCAGGGGTATAAATAGACAAACTAATTAAGGACACAGGTGAAGATAATTAGGCAATTAACACAAACACAAAACACAGGAACAGTGGCGGCCTCTAGAGGCCAAAATAAACACGACATGAAAAGGAAATAACAGCGGCCTCTAGAGGCCAAAACAGTCCTAGTCCTAACAGGCGAAGAAGAAACAAGGTGTTTTATTTTACTTTTATGTCACAAATTTATTGGAAAAGGTTCTAATACATGCTTGGAAAGGGAGGAGTAAGGAGTGGTATTCTGTTGGTTGCAATCTGCAACCTCACCACGAGATGCTACTAAATTCAACATCTGGTGCAGATTTGGGGGGTGGGGGGGCTCACGTCTGTTTTTTTCTAGACATGGAACTGACCTGTGTGTGTTATTGTTTTCTTGGGTAGAACTTTAGGCAGGTTCTTCTTGAATCTTCTGACATTTTCTGGTAAATTAGATTCAGTTTGTCATGTAATTAGCAACTAATGTCAAGTGTAATTTGGCCTTTAAAGATCATAAAAATATGCCTGGAAATAGCTGAAAAGCATCTCCAGACATCTAAAGCCCTTCAGCTTCAGGGCCCCTAAGGCAGGCCCCGGACCCCCAGCCACATTGTTCCAGGTCTTTGGCCCATCAATAGGACAGGCTGAAATTTGGATGGACAGACATTTCAGAATTTTCTGTCCTGTGACAGTCTGCTTAAAATTCCCCAGTGAGCTCAGATTGCAGTTGCTAAAACAGTAATAATTTATTGATGGAAGGTGTTTTGTGGTCAGTGTACTACCCTGTAGTGTGTCATGTGGTGATGAATTATATGACAATGCAACTTTCATAAATATGACCATGTATCAGTTGTAACGCATATAGTTCCACACATATACTTGCAACTCTGACAATATCATGTTCAGTGACGAATGAAATGGTTTTGAAAGTTCCTAATTTTAAACCATTTTTGATTTGGTAATTTTCTTTAAGAGATTTCACTTACAACATGTCTCTAACAGCTGAAAATGCATCTCCGGGCATTTAAAAACTGCAGAGCTTCCGGGGGACTCTGGCAGCCCCCAGATCCCCAGCCTTACTGGGTTGACGCCCCCCTCCCATTTTCCTGGATCTGCCCCTGAACATAGTGCACTTTTAACATTGACAAAATGACCATCTTTATAAATGCCAGCAATTGGTTGAAAATGGTTTAAAATGCCACCTACTGCTTCAAATCATCCTAAAACTCATAAGGCCGAGGCTGATGTCGAGTCACCAATTTGGTACTTCTCTACATCATGAAACTTTTATTTAAAAAAAATAGAATGAACCCCCTCTAACCAGAAGTGAGCAGCCCACCTCCCCCAAGTGCGAGTTTGTGAAACTGTGCTCATTTTCAAATATATGTTGTTTGAGACTCACTGAGAAAGGAGATTCCACCACGCCACCCCCAAACCCCTTCTCCAAACTGATAAACTCTGAGAGAAACCATTTGCTGTTTGTGAAGTTATTTAATAAGGTTTTGTTGTTAAAAATGGTTCTAGTATAAGTTAGTGAATTATAGTGTACATATTTTTCAGACCTGGTTTCTGAATGTTGGTTTACTTTTTTGGGAAAAAAAGTCTACATACTGAAATATTTTGTGGGGTTTTTTTTCTTTCTTTTTTTGTCACCAGAGGTTATTTAGTTGTTGACAGAACTTGGTAAGGATCACACAATTGTTATTTTGGCCCTGATAAATAAATAAATAAATAAATAAATAAATAAAAACTCATAAAATTGGTTCTACTTAGAAAAGAAGGGTATACTTTCTTTATCCCATAACTTCAAACCAGGAACCAGAAAACGGGATCTTAACCCTCTGGTTTGGACACAGATGCAAACACAGAGCATGTTCTTCACAGTGGGTAAGTGGAGTAAGTGAAGGTACTGAAACTACTCCTAACGAACTAAACACAGCTCCCTGCTAATATTGGCGAGCGAAATATAATGTAAACAGTTCCACTTCAGCACTAGCAAACGTAGCTTGCTAACAAGAGATGAATTGATATCATGTGGAAATATAACCAGTAGCTATGTTTTGTTTTTAATGGAAAACGTTCAACAGAAACACTGAAATATGTGTTTGTGTGTCCATGAGTGAGAAAGTGCTTATAAATGTTGTCAAGGACAAAGGTCATCATCAATTGTTGCAACTCATTACTTGCCCTAAATTGCCCCCATTCCAATTTTTTTTTTTTTTGGAAGGTGTTGCAGGTCTGAAACTCAGTTATGGATGTGTATTCACAAATTAAATGAAGTTGACCAACAAAACATGAAATATCTTGGGTTCGTTCTGTCTGCAATGAAATACATGTCAAAGTACATTTTAGAAATCAGATCAGAAGAGTGAACATTGACTCAGCTGACGCCCATTTTACAACTGAGAATCCACACAAGAGAGAGAACCTGAGTGAACTTTAACACTTTAACTGCCATAAATATTATCAACTCATAATTTATAATCCCCTAGATAAAATTGTTGTGTCCTCAGATTGTCTGACATCACAAGTGTGCATTGAATTTCATTTGCTTTCTGTAGGTTTTAGCTTCTGGACTTCAGTCTCCTGCATTATACAGACCAGATTTTCATTTGATGGAGTGAGGAATTCTCTTTCAGATCTGAAAAAGAGCCTCAAGGAATTCTGTCATAGGAATATTTACAGCATTATAACATGCTATAAGATTTCCTAAGCTACATAGAGATATTTCTTTTTGAACTGTAGAGAGATAGACTGAGACAAAGAGTGCAGTGATGACTGGGGATAACTTTTTTTTGGGAGGGAGGGGGAGCAGTTCAGATTTAACTGGTACGTTTATGTGCCACCTTTATTACATGGCCCATTCATCTTGTGGGTGGCAAAATAGTGGGTTTTTGACTTGATGCAAACAACCCACTTTACCTTTTCCATGTGTTTGTGCAGATGGTGTTTAATTCCTGTCATCTCACATCCACTTAATTTAATTGGAGCACCCACTTGCTGGAGAGAAAATCACAAA
Organism: Neoarius graeffei; assembly: GCF_027579695.1. Taxonomy (NCBI): domain Eukaryota; kingdom Metazoa; phylum Chordata; class Actinopteri; order Siluriformes; family Ariidae; genus Neoarius; species Neoarius graeffei. Next base: position 7,981,583 of record NC_083570.1, read on the forward strand.
CTAGGGAGGAGAGAATTAAAGTAATAGTCAAGAAGCAAGTTTTGAGGAATATAATGGTGCTTTTCCACTACCAACGCGGCTGAGTTGGGCTGAGCCGTGCCGTGCTGAGTTGGGCTGAGTTGGGCTGAGTGGGGCTGTTGGCATTGCATTTTCGACTACAACCGTGCTGAACTGTGCTGGCTGGAAGTGAGTGGACACATTGGGTGGAGTTAGCGAAAGTGGGTGGACGTCATGTGATGTCGTTAGGCAGCGCAAACAGTGACATCAGTGACCTTTTAAGCGGTAGTCTCACGACCCGGATAGTAAACAATAAACATGGAGGACATGGAGTCGTTAGTGTTGCTGGTCTTGGTGCTGTGGCTTGTTGTCACCGACAACGGCAACAGATACTGGCAAGAGCGTATAGATGAGGCGAGGCGCATAATTTGTCATAATTCTTCTTCTTCCGGGTTTACGGTGTTTACAGATGGTGGTTCCCAGTGTGCTCGCGGGGCGTGTGTGGGCATGTGAGGACACTCCTCCTCACCAATCAGTGCACAGGGGAGTGTCTCCTCATGCCCCTAGCCCCACTCAGCTCGGTTTGGCTCGCTTCAGCCTCACTGCAAAACCGTGAGAGTTTTGGGTGCTGAGTAAGGCTGAAGTGAGCTGAGTCGTGCTGCTCTGAGGTAGTCGAAACGCGAGCCGTGTTGGGCTGAAGTGAGCTGAAAAAGGGTAGTGGAAAAGGGCCATAAGCCTCTATCCATCCATCCATCCATCCATCCATTATCCATAACTGCTTATCCTATGCAGGGTCATGGGTGAGCTGGAGCCTATCCCACCTGACTATGGGCGAGAGGCGGGATACACCCTGGACAAGTTGCCAGATCATTGCAGGGCTGACATACAGAGACAAACAACCATTCACACTCATATTCACACCTACGGTTAATTTAGAGCCACCAACTAGCCTAACCTGCATGTCTTTGGACTGTGGGGAAAACCGGAGAACCCAGAGGAAACCCACACAGACACAGGGAGAACATGCAAACTCCACACAGAAAGGTCCCCATCGGCCACTGGGCTCAAACCCAGAACCTTCTTGCTGTGAGGCGAGAGTGCTCACCACTACACCACCCGATATAAACCTTTTTTCATTTTTGGAGGATTTTATGTCTACTTTCTGAAGTTAAAACTTTACTGTCCAAAAAGGAAGTGTAACAACTTTTAAGCTTGGGCAATGAGGAACTGGGAGACAGGCATGACAGTTCAAAGAAAGTTCATTTTATTTTTCCCACAATGCACTTTTCAGTGCTTTTACAACTCACACACAAGCACAACCACATGTTTGGGAACATAGCTCTTTCTTTCTTTCTTTCTTTCTTTCTTTCTTTCTTTCTTTCTTTCTTTCTTTCTCTCTCTCTCTCTCCCTCGCTCTTGACTATCTGAAAGACACACAGAGACACAGTAATAGACAGTCACTAATTAGACACAGGTGTAACTCATCACCTGTTTCCTGCTGGGTCAATCTGACTCGTTGCTGTTCACAGCCGATGCTCAACCACGCCCTCACTGCCACATACACCCACCACCCGACTCAGCCCAGGGAGTCTTCCAGCCTGCAACTGATTCCCCCCTGGTGGGAGAGGTAATCCACCACCACTGTCTGTGCCCCTGGCCTGTGGACCACCTCAAACTTGAAGGTCTGAAGAGCTAGATCCCCTCATGTGGTGGAGCCACTGAAGCAGGGAATTGTCAGAACAGATGATGAAGGGGCATCCAAGCAGGTAATACCGGAGAGTGAGGACCACCCACCTGATGGACAGACACTCCTTCTAAATGGTGTTGTACTTGCTCTCTCACATCATGAGGTTGCAGCTGATGTACAGCACAGGGTGCTCCTCCTTTTCCACCACCTGAGACAAAACTGCCCTCAGCCCTCTGTCTGATGTGTTGATCTGCAAAAAAAAAAGGTCAGAAAAGTCAGGAGAATGCAACAGTGAGCCAAAACTCAAACAAAACTGCTTTAACCTGAGCAAAAGACTTTTGCATGGCTCCATCCAGTGTACCGGATCTGGTGCCCCCTTTTAGTGAGATCAGCCAGGGGGCTGGTGATGTCCAAAAAATTAGACTTGAACCACCTTTAATAGCCAGCCAGGTCCATAAACTGCCTCACCCCCTTTTTGGTCTTAGGTCTTGGGTAGGCCACAATTACTGCAGTCTTATCAATTTGGGGACGCACCTGCCCATAACCTAAGTAGAAGCCGAGAAACCATACTTCCACCTGCCCGATTACACACTTCTTTGGGTTTGTCATGAGTCCCATGCACCTCTGTGACCTCAGGACAGCCCTTAGATATTGTAACTGCCACTGCCAGTCATTACTATAAATAATGATGACATCTAAATAGGCAGCAGCATATGCCCTGTGGGGATGGAGGATTCTGTTCATGAGATGCTGAATTGTTGCTGGGGCCCCAAACATCCCAAATGAAAGGGTGACAATTTAGTGTAACCTAAATGGAGTGGAAAAGTCTGTTTTTTTCCCCAGGATAATGGAGTGAAGGGGGTCTGCCAATATCCCTTTGTTAGAGCCAGTGTCGAATAAAAGCGGGCTGCGTCTAACTAGTTGAGCAGTTCATTAATGTGAGGCATTGGATATGCATCAAATTTAGAAACTGCACTGACTTTTCTATAGTCTACCCAGAACCGGACTGACCTGTCAGTCTCGGGAACTAAAACCGCCGGGCTGCTCCAGTCACTGTGCCACTCCTTAATTACCCCCATGTCGAGCACTGACTTGAGTTCATCCTCAACTAAATTTTTCTTGTGTTCAGGCGGCTGCGCACCACCATTCCAGGGGGAGTCTCAATGTGATGTTCTATGAGGTCAGTCCGACCGGGGAAGGGCAAAAACACATTGCAGAATTCCTCCTGCAGCCTGATAATCTGTGCTCTTTGTGATGGTGAGAGGTGGTCTCCACAGGGGACCGGGGTGAATTGGGCCACACTTTTTGGATTTACTTCCGGTCCCAGCTCTGCCCTCTTAGGAACTCCTGTCACCAGAGCCACAGGAACCTCCTCTCTCCATGGTTTCAGGAGATTGAGGTGGTCAATTAGGCATGCATCTCCCCTATCCATGTGCCTAACCTCTTAGTCAACTTCCCCAATTTGCCATGTGACCTCAAAGGACCCTTGCTACTTGGTGAATAATTTTGAGCTTGACAGGGGCAATAAAATGAAGACGTTATCTCCCGGTGCAGATTCCCTTAGTTGTGTCCCTCTGTTGGACAGGTGGGATTGATGTTCTTGCACCTATAGCAAACTCTCCTGTATTAGGTGTCTCAGTGCATGGAGTTTTGCTTTCAGGTCAAGAGCTTACTAAATTTAATTTTTGCTTTGAAAAGATCCTTCCTCCCAATTTTCTCTCATGATGTCTTATGCCGCTTTTCCACTACCAATGCGGCTGAGTCAGGCTGAGCCGTGCTGTGCTGAGTTGGGCTGAGTCGAGCTGAGTGGGGCTGTTGGAGTTGCATTTTGACTACAACCGCGCTGAACCGTGCTGGCTGGAAGTGGGTGGACACATTGGGTGGAGTTAGCGAAAGTGGGTGGACATCACGTGATGTCGTTAGGCGGTGCAAACAGTGACATCAGTGACCTTTTAAGCGGTAGTCTCACGACCCGGATAGTAAACAATAAACATGGAGGACATGGAGTCGTTAGTGTTGCTGGTCTTGGTGCTGTGGCTTGTTGTCACCGACAATGCCAACAGATACTGGCAAGAGTGTATAGATGAGGCGAGGCGCATAAGGCTTCAGAAATTCTCGTAATTTGTAATTATTCTTCTTCCGGGTTTACGGTGTTTACAGATCCCAGCGTGCTCGCGGGGCATGTGTGGGCATGTGAGGACACTCCTCAGTGTCCAATCAGTGCACAGGGGAGTGTCTGCTCACGCCTCTAGCCCCACTCGGCTCGGTTTGGCTCGCTTCAGCCCCACTCCAAAACCATGCGGGTTTTGGGGGCTGAGCAGGGCTGAAGCGAGCTGAGTCGTGCTGCTCTAAGGTAGTCGAAACGCGAGCCATGTCGGGCTGAAGTGAGCTGAAGCAAGCTGAAGTGAGCTGAAAAAGGGTAGTGGAAAAGGGCCATAAGATGCCATGAAGCTTGCGCCCATATAGTAATTCAAATGAGGAAAACCCAGTGGAGGATTAGTCATGCACTGCAAACAACAGAGGGTGTAGCCACTTATCCTAGTTTCTAGCATCCCCGTGAATGAACTTACAAATCATTTTTTGAGCATTTGATTAAATTGTTTGACCAGCCTGTCCATTTGTGGATGGTAAACCCTGGTTTGAATCAATTTAATCCCCAACAATTTGTCCAGTTTGCATAGTGTATGTGACATGAAAGTAGTCACTCTGCAACACTACATGCAGAGATATTGCGGAGAGGAACTGCTTCCAGGTATTGCATTGCAAAATCCACTATGACTAACACAAATCGATACCCTCATACAGATCAATCTAATGGCCTGAAAAGATCCATACCAATTCTCTTGAAAGGGATCTTGATCAGAGTTAGGGGCTCAATGGCACTTTTAGTGTGGCCACTGGATTTACCAACTGACATTCATGACAAGCCACACACCACCTGCGCAAATCCCTGGCCAATAGAAGTGGGCCATGAGACAATTTAGTGTCTTATCCTAACCTACTGTAAATGTCCAGCCATAGGATTATGATCATCTACATGGAATAAAAGTTCCACACTTGACCACGCCCTCGCTGGCCCAAGAAGCCTTATGTCATCTGTGTCCAGAAGCCCTGTCAACTTCTGTGCACTCAGAGGCATCTGGGATGGACCATCACACAGTGGAAACATGCATTGTGGTCAGATGACTCAGTATTCCAGGTCTTTTTTGGAAGAAATGGACGCCATGTGCTCCAGACCAAAGGCAAAAAGGACCATCCAGACTGTTACCAATAGTCTTTTCCAGGGAGATTTCAAAAAAACAATGCAAAACCACATTCTGCACACATTACAAAGGCATGGCTGTGGAAGAAGAGGCTGTGTCCCCTCTGTCCCCATACTGTTGCACACCTTAAGACCTGTTTGCAGGAAGAATGGGACAAAATAACACCTGAAACACTTCATCAATCAGTGTCTTCAGTCCCTAAACATCTTTTAAGTGTTATGAGAATGAATGGGAACATTATAAAGTGGGAAATACTTTACTGTCCCAACTATTTTTGAAAAGTGTTTATTTTTGAAAAAAAAAAAAAGATTCATGAAGTAAAACACTGAATAATGTGCTGTTGTGTTGTTGTGAGTGCAATACAGGTAAAATAGAGGCACCTGTATGAAACTGAAGGGAATCGATTACATACGCATCCGCTTTAAATGAATAAAGAAGGCCACTCTTTAGACATAAAATAGCTGCAGAAAGAAACCGCTCCAGTCACCTGATCAGCAAAACTTGATAAAAATAAAAGAAGAAGGATTTGTGAATGAAAACAGACAATGTACAGGCAGCCCCAGAAATACCACCAGCTGATTGGGCAGCAAAATTGTGATTAAAATCAATATAAACAGCCAAGAAACAGCAGCAAGTCTTGATCTCGATGAGAATTAGCAGATCCAACTAGATGAGATACGATTCAAATCAGGACCATGGAGCATGGGGACAGAGGAAGAGTAACGCAGCAGAAACCATTCATCAGCCTCAAGAAGAAGAAAATAAAGGTGACATCTGCAAAAGAAACACAGCAGCTTCTGGAGAACCATTTCATCTCCTATTGTGTTGAAATGAGTGTTTTTAATTAAATAAACAAACATTCACACAAAAGAATGAGCAAATAATAAGCTAAATAATGAGGTAAATGTGTTCCCCGTGCTCGCTCATTTCACTGTTACCCCCCGATCATGCAATCAGGATTATTTCAGCTGTTCTCCACAGTGCAGAGTGGGAGAGAGAGAGAGAGAGAGAGAGAGAGAGAGAGAGAGAGAGGTTTGGATGTGTGTGTAGTGTGTACTGAAGGAGGTTTAATATATATATATATATATATATATATATATATATATATATATATATATATATATTCAACCTTATATATAAGGAAGTCAATTCAACCTTCTTAGGTACACACTACACTAGGGTGACCAGATTTCCCTAGTCTGAAACCGGGACACTTTTGCGCGCGACCATGCTCGTGCACGCACACCTTTTTTTTACGTAACCGTGACACTCAGAGAGGTGCTCTTATCATTTTGTTGAAGCTCACATTTATCAACATCTCACATGAAATAAAACAAACAGGCATTTTGTTATCTAGTAGCATAGTGGTATACAGATCAGTTAAATCAGGGGTCGGCAACCTATGGCACGCGTGCCACTGCTGGCACGCGGCGGCATAATCACTGGCACGCACAACACTGGACCAGTATCAGCAAAAAAAAAAATCTCTGAGTGACAGCACGATCTTCCAACCGCATTCGCTCCACAGCACTCTCCACCCAGCTCCCGCCCACTTTCCCAGAGACCCATGTGTAAAATTACACTAAAAAAAAAAAACATTAGATTTACTTAACCGAGTTATGGCAACCAGTCCCACGAAACTGTGTTAATTTAGATGTATTGAAGACAGTTATGTTGAGTTATTCAAAACATAACTGTATTCAATACATCTAAATTAACACAGTTTCGTGGGACCGGTTGCCATAACTCGGTTAAGTAAATCCAGTGTTTTATTTTTTTGAGTGTAGCCTAGCGTGCATCAAAATCAAAGTTATCTGATAGCGTTACAAGTGCAGAGATGACAGAGCCTCCGGCTAAAAAAACTAAAGCTAGGGCATTTCAGCCCTCCTGGACGGAAGAATAAGGTTTTGTTTTTGTCAAAGATCATGCTGTATGTACCTTGTGCTGTGAAAACATTATGTGCCAAACTTCCAGCGTTAAGCGGCATTTCGAGACAAAACATGAGAAGACATATAAAGACCCTGCCGATAGAGCCAAATCAATCAAGCATGCACCAGAGAAGTTCAGCTATCTCAAGAACATTGCATTGGCCCTCTTGTCAGTGTTCGGCTCAACATACCTGTGTGAGCAGGTATTTTCGCACATGAAAAGCGTGCTCAGCCCCACCCACAGCCGTTTGACGACGGACCGTTCTGAGGCATGTTTACAATTAAAAGTGACAAACTACGAACCCCAGATAAAAAAGCTCAGCCAAGAAAAGCAAGGACAGGGATCACACTGACTGGTAGGCAAGATATATTAATTGAGGCATAGCCTATGATTCATTTTAGCCTCAGCCCACACTGATTAGTTAAATACGTTGCTATTTGCTTATATAAAATGTTGTGGGCATTTCGTTTGTGATGTATTTTTATGCGTCACTGGCCTTTGTTAAAATGATTTATGAGAGGTTTCTTTAATTGTTGATTCATAAGATGTTTATAAGGTGTTTATAAGACGAATAATTTTATAAGAAGATTAATACAGTAAGATTCTATGTATAATGACACACACACACACACACACACTCACACACACACACACACACACACACACACACACACACACACACACACACACACGGGTGCATGAGGGTCCTCCTCAGCATCACAGAGGAGAAAACAGAGACAGAGAAGTTGAAACATTCAGAGAAAAAAAATACAAAATACAAATCCAACTATCAGTTCTATTTTGGGTTATACAATCATCTGGTTATCATAGTCTTTGGTAGATGTATTTTTTGCTGTTAACTGTTTTTTTTTTTTTTACCTTGATTTTGGAGCAGATTATAGGCCTACAAGCAAAATGTGAAATTGTGTCTGAGCACAACAATCTATTTATCTGTAAGGAATACTCATAAGCATGCCTATGTATAATAAAATTCCAAATTTGTTGGAAATTTTCCTGTAGTTTGTGTCATTTTACCATTATTGTTGATAGTGGCACACTCATTGACTAGAAAATTTGAAATTGGCACTCGATGTCTCAAAGGTTGCCGACCCCTGAGTTAAATTATGGTCAGACAACAGATTTTGTAATGGCTGAGAATAGGCCAGGCTATGTCCATAGGCCAAATTTAAACTGATTTATTTCACCTGTTTGTGAGAACACCAAGAAGAATGCACATGTAGGCTATATCTCTAAAATTGTATGCACTATAGCATGAACTTAAAAAGTAGATATGTGACCTCAACATAGCCTAGGTCAGAATCAACCTTACTAACCATTCCCCACAACTGGATGAATAAAGCAAGAAGATGTTTACAAAAGTGAACACTTTAATGGAAGGTGCAACAAGCTGTTCAACACAGCAATATGGCCAAACTGTCAGAATGGTATGTTAAACAGAAACAATAAAGAGACAAGTGATTTGAGAATATACACTCAAACAAAACAGCAATAAAGGAGGAGAGGGGCGACAGTCCGAGGAAAGCCCCCACAGGAGTGCACAGCATTTGCAGCATAAGCTACCCAACTCAGTACAAGAACAAAGCACTTACAGTGTGTGCAGTAGGCTTCGTGTGCATTGTTCTGCAACTCTCGGAGGAAGGGGTAGGTGCCCTGTAAATCTATGGAAAAGGTACATTTTCTTTTCGGCATAGAATAATTGCTGAGGCATTACTGCTGCTAGCTGCTAGACAAAGAACATTCGCGCCAGTTAATGTTTATTTTATTGTTGCATGGCAACATGCTCTGTTGTCTGGAATAATGTGGCTAAATAAACACCCATGCCACAGGGCCAGGGGGCAGTAACCAGGAAAGTTTGCGATTCCTGTTGTGGCAGTGGGGGCGTGGTCAAGCGTCGGTCTGTGACCGGAGGGCGGAGTCAGGGAAGGCAGAATCACTACACCTGATGTGAATTAATGTGTTTGTGTGTCTTCCCCAGTGACCGCGCCCTATATAAGGAGAGAGAGAGAGCTTTCTCCCCAACCAGACGACTGGAGTGTGTGCATTGGCTGGGAGAGTTAAAAGTTTGCTGAAAAGTGAAAATAAGAGTTTTGTGAACTCAGTTCTGGCCTGCCGTCCTTCTGTGCTCGGTCCCGGTTTTCAGCACCACTGTCTGTATGGGTGGGTGGAGCACAGAAGGACGGCAGGCCAGAACTGAGTTCACAAAACTCTTATTTTCACTTTTCAGCAAACTTTTAACTCTCCCAGCCAACGCACACACTCCAGTCGTCTGGTTGGGGAGAGAGCTCTCTCTCTCTCCTTATATAGGGCGCGGTCACTGGGGAAGACACACAAACACATTAATTCACATCAGGTGTCGTGATTCTGCCACTTATCTTCCCTGACTCCGCCCTCTGGTCACAGACCGACGCTTGACCACGCCCTCACTGCCACACCGGTCAATTCATCAAAATAGTAAATGCAGACATTTCTCCGCTAATGATTCCCACACTGCTCAGTCGCAAACGTCGCGAGTGGCGAAAACCAGGACATATCCGTGTCCCGACAGACTTTTGTCGGGACTCGGGACACACAACCCCAAATCGGGACGTCTGGTCACCCTAGTCTTACCATTAGCTGTCTTGAGTGGGAAAATCTTTATCTTTGAGGACAGACATCATCTTATTTCGATTCCTTTGTTCCAGCAAGTTGAAAAGGTTAAAGTGTTTCTGTCTGAAGAGGACAGTTTAAATCCAAAAGTGTGGGACCAAGCAAACGGAGCTGGAAAAGCCGCTCATGCCCTGATCGCCATCTTGCCCCGCCTCCGCATCACGAAAAGCAGCGAACAACGATGGGGACGAACCAAGGCAATATATCCCATCATGCATTGCGGTCGCGCTGACAGAAATCAAATTAAAAGTCTCAAATGTGGTTTAATAAAAGGCAGCGGCGAAGAAGAAACAAAGTATTCAGCCTTGATTTAAAAGAACTGAAAGCTGCAGGGACTTTGTATTGATTATGTGTGAAATGCGCTCAGTATAATATGGATTTATCACAAAAACACAAGCGTGTGTTTATTATTTTGAATCAATTTGTCTTTGCTTTCACTGTTTTGGGATTTGGGCTGGGCATGGGTGTGGGATCATGAAGCCTTTTCACGTTTTCTTCCTCCATTGCCTCAATCTCTTCTTGATCACATGCCTCCTGCAGGCCGTCAGGCTGTAATCATGGTCTGTTAGCCCTGTAGCATTAGCTGCTCTATTACCATTAGCATCTCACTCTCGGTAAGGCAGAGAGCAGTTTAGTGGTCTGACTCAAGAAGCCAAACTATCGTGGGGTTTCTGAGTCATTGATAGTTTTTTCTCCTCCTTTTGTTTTCCAAAGATAGCTGTTCTAGGACGGTTTGAAACTATCTTTTATCAGAGCCTGCAAACATGCTCGCGCTCAGTCCGCCATCTTCCCCCCTCCTCCATCCATCTCAACAATCTGTTCATGAGAAAGTGGGACTTCTATTAGTAATAAACAATGCAAAATAAATCAAATCAGGTTTTGACTCCCCTTGTGGTAATAAAGAGTCATTTCTTTCGATTCATTTTCACTCCTCACTAAATTCCAAACTGACAGACTGAGGAAAATATTTCAGCAGAACAAATGACACTGAAGTGCAGATGACAGTGAAATATTTCTGCTTTATTTCCATCCTTAATGAACACAATGTGGTAGTTTTTAGTGCTTGTAGTAAGACACGGTCCTGCTGTAAATCCTCTTGTGTGTCTTTTAGTGAAGATACAGAATTGATGTTTCAAGGCTGTGTGTGTGTTTCAGTGATGTGGTGCTACTCTGTAAAACTGAGCCTCCAAATAACAACTCGATTGTATTCGCATATTATAAAATTCTATCTGGAGTTCTGATTTTAAAATGTGATTTAACCGCATACACTTCATGGACAGAAAGAAAGGACAAAATGGGAAAAGAAAATAAATGACCTGAAACCCTTCGAATCTCACTTTGGGACAGGGCCAATAATGAGGTAAAACAATTCAATAATGATGTGATTTGAAACTGGATGTCAACAGGTGATTGTAGTCATGATTCGGTAAAAATCAGTATTCAGGAAAGGCCCAGTCTGTCTTCGAACAGCAACATTATAAAATGGTAAATGCTTTACTGTCCCAACGGTTTCTAGTTTGGGGTTGTGGATACGCTGGTCATGATTACATCTTTTTTAAAAGTATTTGGTCTCTTAATATTATTCTGGTCGTTCCAGTGAATCCATCGTTAATGTGATGCTCCACCATGTGGGTACTCTGCTCGAGACACCTGTATGAACCTGAAGGGAATCGACTGCATACACATCCGCTTTAAATGAATAAAGAAGGCCACTCTTTAGTCATAACATGGCTGCAGAAAGAAGCCGCTCCAGTCACCTGATCAGCAAAACTTGATAAAAGAAGAAGGATTTGTGAATGAAAACAGACAACATACAGGCAGCCCCAGAAATACCACCAGCTGATTTGGGCAGCAAAATTGTGATTAAAATCAAGAAAAACAGCCGAGAAACAGCAGCAAGTCTTGATCTCGATGAGAATTAGCAGATACAACTAGATGAGATACGATTCAAATCAGGACCATGGAGCATGGGGACAGAGGAAGAGTAACGCAGCAGAAACCATTCATCAGCTTCAAAAAGAAGAAAATAAAGGTGACATCTACAAAAGAAACACAGCAGCTTCTGGAGAAACATCTTATTTTCAGATGAATCCAAACTGAACTTGGATGGATGTGGTGGTCGAGTGTTTGTGTGTAGAAAGCCAGGAGAAGAATTCCAATCAAACTGCACTAAGGTACTATAAAGCACGGAGGAGGCTGGGGCTGTTTCTCCTACAGCGCTGTTGGTGAGCTTGTGTTCAATAACGGCGTCATGAACTTACAGAAATCTGCAGAGAAATGATTCAACCAACAGAAGTGGATTTTTCAGAAGGATAATGAACCAAAGCAGATGACTGACAGCGATAAACATGTCTCTGCCAACCGTACTGAACACAGTTGTACACAATTATACACAAAATATACAGATAAAGGAAAAGTTTCCTGTAACTTGTTTAAATGATCAATAAAACATCATCTTTTTATCATCTAAACCTTTATCTTTCTGGCTGCTGAGTCATTAATATCGTGACGTTCTCTTCTGCATTTCCTGGACAGAAAGTTTCTTCCTGAATTTGACAAGAACGAGGAGGGAATGTGTGAATTAGTGAAGGTCAGAAATGTGTGTTGTGATGGAGAAAACAAAAGAGATGGATTGTGTTTGTATTCAAACTCTTTAGATGAAGAGAGTTGGACTTCCAGATTTTTCTGAATGATGTTTTTTTTTCACTGTTTTTTTTGGAAATGTTAGTCGAATCCACTGAATCAACTTTCATAAAATGTCATGAAATTAATCCTAATCATTGCAGCAACATGGGTTGTATTTCTGCACTGAAGGGAGATGAAATGGTTAATAGAGGAGTGTTCATGATCTCTCTGTGTTTGTGCTCCTCCTCTTCCTATCACGCTCTCTTTCTTTCAAACAGGAAGTGACTTGTCATTTCAGAGGAAACAAACTGTTCTCTCTCTCTGTCGTTGTGAGTTCAGGAAAATGGCTGAGGCCAGTATTTCAGTAGCTCAGGACCAGTTCATGTGTCCAGTGTGTCTGGATCTCCTGAAGGATCCGGTGGCTATCCTCTGTGGTCACAGTTTCTGTAAGGCATGTATTAATGGCTGCTGGGATCAGGAGGATCAGAAGGGCGTCTACAGCTGTCCTCAGTGCAGAGACACTTTCATGACAAGGCCTGTTCTATGCAGAAACAACATGCTGGATAAAGTGGTGAAGAAACTGAAGAAGACTGAAGTCCAAGCTGCTGCTTCTGCTCACTGTTACGCTGGACCTGGAGATGTGGAGTGTGATTTCTGCACCAGGAGAAAACACAAAGCTGTCAAGTCCTGTCTGATGTGTTTGACTTCTTATTGTGAAACTCATCTGAAACCTCATCTTGAAGTTCCTGCTTTGAAAAAACACACATTAATTGAAGCCTCAGCAAAAGTCCAAGAGAAGATCTGCTCTGAACATAACAAGCTGATTGAGATCTACTGTCGTACTGATCAAACCTGCATCTGTTATTTGTGTATGTTGGAGAAACATAAAGACCATGACGCTGTTTCAGTTGCAACAGAAAGAGCTGAGAAACAGGTGAGAACTAGAAATCTTTCCAGAATTAAATCATCTTAATTATAGTTTCCCATCTAGAAACAGGTGCTTTAGTCAATGATATGATTTGAACTTTAATTTCAATGTGTGTCTCAATCAGAAGGATTCTGTAAAAGCTGATTAAAATTGTCTGTGTTCTGGTGAACAGAGTGTTAAATTTATCTTCAGTGATGGTCGTAATCTGGTTAGGGGTGGGTTTCCTGATAACGGTGCCCTTTAGACCTAAAGAGAGAGGTGAGAGACCCTCTTAAGGAATGAACATTGTCTCTGTACGTGGTTTTCCCGAACTCACTCGTAAGAAGGAGTCTAAAGAGCAACAGGACGAAGAGCGTCTTTGCAGTTTGCGTCCCCGATATAGGCATTAGTAGCTGCTAAAAGCAATCGTATTAGACATAACTAACAGTGTCCAAGTTAACTAACTTTGTGAAACATTAGATGTGGATAAGACTATGGCAACTTGGCGGGCAAATCCACAGAAAATCACTTGACTAATCAGACTGCATAGAATAAAACATTGTAGGTGCATTTGATAATTATTAAGTGATCTCATTAAATCAGTCTCATTAAATCTGAAGGTTAATAATTAAATTGAATCAGTCTCATTTGAATCATACCATTGAATCATTTAAATTGAATCAGTCTCATATCTTTAAATCACTCATGGAATCAGTCTCATTAATTAATACCACTGATTTGTGCTTAATAATAAATTACCAAACAGCTAAATTATGGTATATTCCAAATTATTATGATCACTTACCATATTACATAACTTATATGCACCTTTTTGAATTCTTTGGGAGATTGTGTGACTGCAGAATATTAAGCACAACAAATGAATACACACAGTTTCAATAATAATGGAATTTATTATAACAAAGATAAAAATGGATAATAGCAGATGGAATCATTATATACAAATATGATATGGTGTGTTTGTGTGGGTGTGTGAGAGGCCTAGTGTGTGTGTGTGTGTGGCCTACACAAAAGAATTAGCTTTGGTTGCTAAGACAAAAGAATTAGCTTTGTGTGACTAGCTAAGGAGGGTGTTTGTGTGTGTCCCCACATGGTGTAGGCCTTGTGGCTTAAGCAAAAGGTTAGCCTAGCTTGCTAACGAGACAAAGGAATTAGCTGTGTGGCTAGCTAAGGCCCAAGGACCCTACCTCGTGGAGTTAAAACAAAGGGTGTGTATGTGAGTGTGGGGGGAGGACCACCAAGTGTTCCCTTGAGACAATACCCTTAGCCCTGGAGGCTAATGGGACAAAAGAATTAGCCATAGGCTAATTTCACTAGCTTATAACAATACTGAATCCACTGAAATCTTGATGCGATCAAGATACGTGTAATAATGAAATCAAAATGTTAGTAAGGGATAAAGAAGCATGCACAGCCTATCTGTTAAACAATTGAGAGATTAAAACAAAGCAGAACAATCAATTCAATTCGACATGCTGCGTGTCTCCAGTGTAAACAATTAAACGTTCCTGAGTTCAAATTCACACCATTTCATCTCATCATCTCATCATCTCTAGCCGCTTTATCCTGTTCTACAGGGTCGCAGGCAAGCTGAAGCCTATCCCAGCTGACTATGGGCGAAAGGCGGGGTACACCCTGGACAAGTCGCCAGGTCATCACAGGGCTGACACATAGACACAGACAACCATTCACACTCACATTCACACCTACGGTCAATTTAGAGTCACCAGTTAACCTAACCTGCATGTCTTTGGACTGTGGGGGAAACCGGAGCACCCGGAGGAAACCCACGCGGACACGGGAAGAACATGCAAACTCCACACAGAAAGGCCCTCGCCGGCCACGGGGCTCAAACCCGGACCTTCTTGCTGTGAGGCGACAGCACTAACCACTACACCACCGTGCCGCACTACACCACCGTGCCGCCCCACACCATTTCAATAAAAGCTCATTCGTAAGACTAGGTTTTGCCCAAATGCCAAGTCTTACTCAGTATCTTTCCTCTAGCAAGATTATAAAGAGATGTTCCGAGACTTTTGGAGTCTCACCGTTGTGAAGCACGTGAGTTGCTTCTGTAGAAAGCGCAGAGAATCTCTTGGTCCGGCGTGTGGTCGCTCATGATGAAAAGAGAGTCTCTGATCAAAATAATATGCACAGCGCTTGAATCAGGAGGAATTCTGGTCGCTCCTAATTATAAATTAACTGCTTTGAGCTGCAGTCGTACGTACTGATAATGAATGAAACCGGTTGTAACTCACTGAGTTTAAAATCGCGCGATTGTGGATTTTTACCGTGGCCAGTGGTAAGCAAAGAAATCGCGCTAAATCGTGGATCTTGCAAGAAAGAGAAGAAAAGACATCTTATCTAGTTTTCTGGTGCGGGGTATCTCTTTGTGCGTCCAAATGGCTTGGAATCCGGACGAGAGAGAGAGAGCGGAAGCATTGTTCCATTATTTATGCCTTCCTGGAGGATGTGATGTTGGTGATCCCGCCCCGGCGTGACGCAGGTCAACGCGGAAGTGGGCTGATGGGAAATGTAGTTTCTTAAAGAGATGGACTGAATGTACCTACAACATTTATATCCCTCAATATGCTTCCGCAGGTGGGATGGGGAGTTTTTGTAGGCTGTGATGTGCTCCGTTTTAGGCAAACAAAGCAAACATTTAAAATGAAACAGCTCTTTATTCCTCTCAGAAAACTGAACCATGGGTTCTAGCTATAGAACCGTGGGTGTGTGCATTCCCCAGAAGAACCGCCTCCTTCCATTCTGCCATCAACTGATCGTGTTAAATAATGCTGCGGAGAAATCATTGATCTTGATTTTATCCAGTCTATGGACGTGACGTGACCCTAGTGATTACTGATAGACTGTCTCAGTGTCACCTGCGGAAAAACCAATCACGTTTTAGAAAAGAAATAAACATCCACTTTCAAAGCTGCTTCATAGTAACGAGTAACGAGGACCTTGATAGAAATGTAGTGGAGTAAAAAGGACGATATTTGTCTTTCAAATGTAGTGAAGTTAAAGTCATAAGTTTCCACAAAAAATACTCAAGTAAAGTACAGATACTCAAAATGTGTACTTCAGTACAGAACTCAAGTAAATGTACTTCGTTACTGTCCACCTCTGATAATTAACTCGATGCATTTGCAATGTAGAAGAAAACTAATTGAACACCACCAGCAGATTCAACCCCAGTTTCCCCCGCTGACTGTGAGAGTCCCTCAGAGCCGCATGCGCATTCTGTGGATTCGGCAGCGAGCGAGTCGCTCTTTGTTTTGAACGAGTGCTCCGGGTCTCTCGTAAATTCCGAGCAAACTAAAGGACGACTTGTGCTACGATGTTGTTCGGGAAAACCACGTTAGCTTGATGATGGATCTTAAGAGGTCATTTAAAACTCTCTTGGCCTTAAGAGGCTTTCGGGAAACCCAGCCCAGATCAGTTAGTGAACATTTCTCTCTCTCACACACACACACACACACACACACAGAGTACATAACCTTCAGAGCGAAACATGAATGTACTTTGAACTGACATTAATATGGAACCAGTTCGCTCGTACTGTATAAAAAGCTGAATGTATTTTATTTGTCCTCAGAGTGAGTTAAAGGAGGAGCAGATGAAATCCCAGCAGAGAATCCAGGAGAAGCAGAAGAAGGTGCAGGAGCTGAAACAGGCTGTGAACACTATAAAGGTGAGCAGTGAGCAGAGACAGAGCTGCTCCGAGAAACACACACAACATGGACAACGAGTCATTTACAGTCCCAGTAAGAGAGGGAATGATAGATGAGCTTTAAATCTTGTGTGTGTGTGTGTGTGTGTGTGTGTGTGTGTGTGTGTGTGTGTGTGTGTGTGTCCTAACAGCTCAGTGCACAGACAGCAGTGGAGGACAGTGAGAGGATCTTTACTGAGCTGATCAGCTCCATGGAGAAAAAGCGCTGGGAGGTGACGGAGCTGATCAGAGATCAGGAGAAGGCTGAACTGAGTCGAGCTGAACGACTCCTGGAGCAACTGGAGCAGGAGATTGCTGATCTTCAGAGGAGAGTCACTGAGCTGGAGCAGCTTTCACACACACACGATCACATCCATTTCCTCCAGGTAACACTCACTGTCTGATCTACAGAGCCAGCTGTTCCTCACACACTCTCTAAGGCTACGTTCACACTGCAGGCTGAAGTGACTCAAATCCGATCTTTTCGCCCATATGTGACCTGTATCCGATCTTTTATTGACAATATGAATGACACAGATCCGATTTTTTCAAATCCGACCCAGGCCGTTTGGATATGTGGTCCTAATTCCAATTCCTATCCGCTCTTTTCATATGCGACTTCAGTCTGAACCGCCAGGTCGCATTCATCCGACTTACACGTCATCAACAAGCCACAAACGTCACTATTCTGCGCTGAAGTAGGCGGCGGGTCTCTCAAAAAAAGTTACAACGACATGGCGCATAATCACGGGCGCAGATAGAGGGTGGGACTCGTCCCACCCAGATTTAAATTCACCTCGTTCGGTCCCCCCCACTTATAGGGAGGAAAAAACGTCTATGCTGTCTTTCTTTGCATAAGGCAAACCTCACGGAAAAATCAAAAGACTAATTACCATTCGGTTTATTGAGGTGCACAGCAGTGTATACATAGTTGCAACAATTCACATAAAACAAAACAAAGACTGATATTCGGTTGGTTGAGCTGCGCAGACTGCACAGGTTGCGAGCTCGAGCTTGGTTGCTATGGTAACCCACAACAAGTTTGACAGGCATATCGGGGTTGGGGTTGGTTTGCTGGCAGCTTTGTCCCCCCCAGTTTTTTGTCCCCCCCAGTTCAAAAAACGTATCTGCGCCCCTGCGCATGACATCAATACGAGGGACGCTTCGGGCTGTGACGGTTCTGAATCTTCTCAATGGAAGGACGCAGAGGTTAGGGAGCTGATTTCCATTTGGGGGGATACAGCTATTCAAGCTAGATTGGATGGGTCATACCGCAACCGGGCGGTTTTACTTCCGTAAACACTGGCCATGCTCACTGCGTGTGACGTCGTCGTATCCTGCAATGCGCATGCGGAACACTTTTAGGTCGCTTTTCGTTCATACTGAGGATCACATACAAGTCGCATATATTTGTTAATGTGAACGACCTCACAAAAAAATCGGATTTCACAAAAAAATCGGAATTGAGCATTAAGCCTTGCAGTGTGAACGTAGCGTATAACACCTCTCATTAAGGGAACAATAAATGTCCCTGTCTGACATCACAAGTGGGTTTTGCATTTCATTTGCTTTCTGTAGGTTTTAGCTTCTGGACGTCGCTCTCCTCAATTACCCAGACCATCATTTCACACATCCAGCGTCACTGTCCATCAACATCTCTCATTTGATGGAGTGAGGAATTCTCTCTCAGATCTGAAAAAGAGACTCGAGGAATTCTGTGAGGAGGAATTCAACAAAATCCCTCCACATGGTAAGAGGAGCTGTTCCTGCTGGAGAAACACAGTGATGTGTTATTTCTTAGCGACGCTCCTGCTTTCTTTTCTGCAGACACTTTATTCACCCGACACTTTGAACTAAAACACTGATTTAAAATGAATAAACTGACTGGATCACTTTAAACTCTTTCCATCTTTTACACAAACTCATGTTTCTATTTTTCTCTCCACAGCTGCAGCAGTTCAGATCATTTCAGAACCAGGACCACAGAGCAGAGAAGAGTTTCGGAAATGTACATCTAACACACACACACACACACACACACACACACACACACACACACACACACACACTTCTCAGCCTGTCACAATAACAAATTTTGTTGGATGATAAATTGTCTCAGAAATTAATGTGATAAATGATATTATTGTTGACGTCTTTTCAAGACAATTTTATGCCACTAGTAAAATAATAATGATCATGCAAATACACCCTTTCATAGAACAGTAAACTTTTTAATTAAGTCAACTTATTCAATTCAACAGTGGAACGTAAAAAATAAATATAAATAAGTAAGCTAAAGAAATAAAACAACAATCAAACAAAACCATTCACAACAAAAACAATAAATAAAATACAATTTATGGCTCTTAAAAATTGCACTGAAATGAATATTAACTTGGCACAGGATAATAAAAAGTCATTCTTTTCTTCACAGGCAACATTCTGCCAATCCAGTTTCTCAAAGATTAGTACCCAGATCAACAAAAAGTGCAAAGTAACAACGTATTGCCAGCTGTCATTTGGATAAAAGTCACAACAATTAGAACGAGATAACATGTAGGCAAGGGCGTAGGTTTGGTATTAACATTGGTGGGGACAAAAACCCAATGCCAACCCCCAGTGGTGCCAACTTCAGGTCAACATTAGAGGGTCACAATATTTTGCTCCGTTGTGTTCCACCAAAAGAGTCTCCATCATCTCTCCAAAGGCCAGACTTTTAACATTTGAAGTTAAGAACTGTAGTAATTCATGAATAATAATAATTAATAATAATAATAATAAAATAGGGCGGCACGGTGGTGTAGTGGTTAGCGCTGTCGCCTCACAGCAAGAAGGTCCTGGGTTCGAGCCCCGGGGCCGGCGAGGGCCTTTCTGTGCGGAGTTTGCATGTTCTCCCCGTGTCCGCGTGGGTTTCCTCCGGGTGCTCCGGTTTCCCCCACAGTCCAAAGACATGCAGGTTAGGTTAACTGGTGACTCTAAATTGACCGTAGGTGTGAATGTGAGTGTGAATGGTTGTCTGTGTCTATGTGTCAGCCCTGTGATGACCTGGCGACTTGTCCAGGGTGTACCCCGCCTTTCGCCCGTAGTCAGTTGGGATAGGCTCCAGCTTGCCTGCGACCCTGTAGAAGGATAAAGCGGCTAGAGATAATGAGATGAGATGAGATGAGATGAGATAAAATATAATAATATGAAATCCATTTGATTAACTGCAAATCTTGCATGTGATGATTAACTCATTCTACCAATTTGCAAATGTGTTTTCCAAGCGAATACCGCACTGACTGTCAGGAGGGTGTATGTTCCTTTCCCTCATAAATGGAAATAAAACCCATCTGGAGCCTTAAACACTGCGTTCCATGAGGCTGGCAGGGGGAGTCGCTCTCTTCTGTGGGATCTTTAACTAGTTTTAGAATGCTAGTTTAAGCTGATATGTGATTAATCTAACGGTAAAACAGCACGAGGGCTCGAGAACTTTGACAGGTTACAATTTTACTTGGCAACAGAATGTATCTGGATTCTGATTGGTTGTTGTTATATTATTGTTGTGTTCTTGAGCCCAGAGTGGGGGGAGGGGGGAGTGACAGGGTTCTACAGAGAAGTTTTCACTGCAACCGAACTGCTGTTTTCATGACCACGCCCCCAGCGCGGATATTCATGTTCACATTGTTCAGTTTGTTTTTCTCTTTTATTTTAGATTTCTGTTATCTGACTCTGGATCCCAACACGGCACATCGTCGCCTCATTCTGTCTGAGAAGAACAGAGCGGTGAGAGTCAGTGGGAGAGCGCAGCGTTACTCTGATCATCCAGAGAGATTTGATTACTGGTGGCAGGTGTTGTGTAAGGAGAGTGTGTGTGGACGCTGTTACTGGGAGGTGGAGTGGAGCCGTGCTGATGGTGTGGACATATCAGTCTCATTTAAAGACATCAGCAGGAAAGGACAGGGTGATGAGTGTCGGTTTGGAGGCAACAATCAGTCCTGGAGTCTGTGGTGTTTTTCTTCTTCTCTCTCTTTCTGGCACAACAACATTAAGACTGATCTCAGAGTTCCATCACCCTCCAGAATAGGAGTGTATGTGGATCACAGTGCAGGAACTCTGTCCTTCTACAGCGTCTCTGATACGATGAAGCTCCTCCACAGAGTCCACACCACATTCACTCAGCCTCTATACGCTGGGTTTGGGGTTCCTGGTTCTACAGTGAGATTGTGTGATCCAGAATAAAAGTTTGTAATGTTTTCTGTAAAATTCCTGCACGTTGCCACGTTGTTGCTCAGTCGTCTGTTTCACTAGAACACAACAGATGAATAATTTAAAATAATTAAAAAGGAAATGTTAAAAATTAACTGTCAGACAAGAAACTCGCCAAATTTAAAAAGAAAATGATCTCATGACCTTCGCATTATAAAGTTGTGTTTGTTTCATATTAAGCAGCGTCTCATTAAATAACTAATAAACAGTAATAAAGCCAGAACAGAACAACATTTTAAACCTGTTCAGGTCACACTATATAAAAATAAAACATCACTTTTGGAATGAATTTGATTTTTCTGCTTGTGTTCTAAGATGTAAAATCCACATTCACTTTTTCAAATCTGAAGTTGTTTCTAAACCCTGAGATTTGATTGTAAAACATTGAACAATATTTAAACTCCATTAGAACATCCAGTACATGATCGGTTCAGGCTGCCGATGTCGTGTTCATCCCATATTCAGCCTGGATGATGATTGGCCCGCAGATAGAACCTTATAAATCCAGGTTTATCTGTGAGTTTGGGATTTTTATTCAAATATTACAATCAAAGCTTTGCAGAATAAAAGATAAGAGCACAGGAGAATAAAGTTTCCCCCAGTGATGGAGTTTCTGTGCTGAACTCATTTTCAGACAGAAGCAAATTCAACCTTTTCCTGAGAGTTTCAGCAGCTGGATAAATATTGTTCAGTATTTTAAACTGAATTTCTTTCACTGTGGGTGAAATTGGCCATGTAAGATAACTACAGTGTGTATTTGTTAGCATTCCTCCATCATCAGTTATTCTTACTTTTATTTTTTTTTATATCAGGGAATAGCTTCCATTTTAAAACATTTCTAATTCCTTTGGTGAAATTGGGAAGCCTTGTCTGATTCCACGTAAAATCTTAAATTGAATAATTGATTGGTAATCAATCATATCCAGAATCAGTCGGACGTGGTTTTGAATATATCTTCCCTTCATGAAGGCTGATTGATATTCGTCTACAAGTTTTACAAGTCCACGCTTTAGACGATTAGCAGATACTAAGGCAAGTAATTTATAATCATTGCATAGTAAGGTTATAGGTCTCCAATTGTCTAGCAACAAGAAGTCTTTTTTGGGTTTTGGTAGCAAGATTATTAAGCCTGTCTTCATAGCCAGGGAGAAACATCCTTTGTGAATGCATTCTAAAAATGCTCTATATAATATATTTTTTTTAATATCCACCCAAAAGTATTTTAAAAATTCAGATGTTAAGCCATCGATTCCTGGTGATTTACCGTTTTTCATTAATTTTAATGCAATTTCAATTTCTGTTATAGTTCATTCCTCATCAAGTGTGTTTGTCTTCATCCATTTTTTTGATGTCATCATTGATGGGATAAAATAAGACGTCACATTCTGATTTATTAAATTTAAGTTACAATAAAAGAGCCAAATTCCATCCTGTACTCATTTCTGATCTTCTATTATATTATCATTGGTCGTAAGGTTACTCATTTTTTTCTTAGTTTGTCTTTGTTTTTCAAGTCTGAAGAAATACGATGAACTTTTTTCACCCTGTTCGATCCATCCAGCTCCTGGCTGAGTGGAAGCTCCATTTGCCTTTATTATGTACATTTCGTCTAGTTGAGACTGCAGCGACTGTAATTCTGAAATGTTTTCTAAGGATAGTTGTGTGTTATTTACTAATGTATTAATTTTATCAATCAGATCATTTTGTTCTTGTCTCCTTATATGTGAAAGTTTTTTACCCATGCCAATTGCTATTTGTTTGACCTTAAACTTAAACCATTCCTATTTACTCCTATCAGACATGTCTAACTCTTCAACTTCCAAAATAAGAGACTTCACCTGATCACAAAATTCACCGTTCTGTAATAAGTCGTGATTAAATTTCCAGATATTAGGAAGGATCTTATGTTGCTTAGACGTGAATAGGTTTAGACTAATCGTACAATGGTCTGTGAGCGGAGAGGCTGAAATTTCACAATCTAAAATATCATTATACAGCTCACAAGAGATAAGCCAGTAATCTAGTCTCGAACACTGACCGTTTCCTGCAGCATTAAACCATGTATATTGAATACAAGTTGGGTTTGATGACCTCCAAAAATCAATTACATTCGTTGTTCATAAATTCAGTATAATGTGGCTGTAAACAGGTTGTGGATTCCTGTGAGGTATTCGATCTCACCATGAATCAGGGGCTATGTTAAAGTCTCCGCCCATTATCACTTTTTCTGAAGTATGTGATGTTTTCCATTCGTTAACAAATTTACTTCATTCCTCTGTTATGATTTTGGGTACAAATAAGGTTCATTTGGTTGTGCTTAGAACTGTGATATTGGTGAATTGCTCCTAGAGGGAACAAAAGAGTTAACCTGTTGTAATAATAGGATTAAATAGGTGCAGTTCAATAACCACTTAACGTTCAAGATAATCATTTACAGACCGGTCTAAAACATAGAAATCAGATTAAAATTCAAAAGGAGAGAGAGAAAACTTTATAAATTCATCCATCTTAGGTAGATTATCTAACTGAATTATACTTCATTTCAGTGAAACAACTTTGTGTGAGAAGAGTGAGTTGGTACTCTCTATTGCCTGCAGGAATTTGAAACGGTATGTTTTCATTTCTGTATGTTCTGTTTTATATTCAGTAAAGTGCTGGCATTTCCATTTGCAATCCCTGGTTTCTGGTCGAACTCTCACTTGTCTACCCCACTGTAATAGAACCTAGAACTGGTCCAGTAGCTTCTCGAGTATCAGGGAATTGATCGCGGTGCTACACAGGCACTTACGGATGTGTGTGCAGGGGAGAGTGGGAGAAGCAAACTGGAAACAAAGCCAAATCACAGGATTGGAATTGTAGTGGAAATACAGGCAAGGGTCGGTCGATCGGCCAACAGAGCAACGTAGGCAGGATGAGAGAACGAGGTAGAGAAAACAAGAACAGGGGTGGAAATAACTAGAAAGCAGGCAGAAGGTAAACGGCTCGGTACGACAGGAGTGAACACTGAATGATACTTTGCAACTCGGGAGAATGTGAGAGAGGCTTAAGTAACTGGGCTGATGACTCAAATGAAAGACAGGTGTAATTAATAAGCAGGTGATAGAGGGTGCTGTGGATCTTGGGAGTTTTGAGAAGTCATGTTTGTAGTCTGTTTCGAGCTGTCACTCCCAACGCCATTATTGACAGCAGGCACTTACGGATACAAGTGCAGGAGAGAACGGGGGTGTCGCAAACTGCAGGCTGAGGCAAATACAAAGAGCAAGAATCATAGTCAGGAACAGGCAGAGGTCAGTCGATTGGCAAACTGAGCAACATAGGGAAAACAGTAAGACAAAGTCGAGACTAAACGCAAACACTGGTCAATACAGGAAATCAGGCAGAAATCAAATGACTCTGTAAAGCTGGGCACAGAACACTAAACAATACTTTGCACTGGCAGTCTGTGAGAGCTGAGTGTATATAGGTGAGGTGATTACTGATGCATGGGAGACAGGTGATGTAATTATAAGTCAGGTGATAGAAGGCACTGTGACTCTTGGGGACTGTAGTCCGGATTGGCCATGTTTGGAGGCTGCTCTGAAATCATGTGTTCAGCACCGTTACTGACACTCCTCTGCAACCCATTCCTGAGAGTCAGTTAATTTGCATAATCTTTTCATCAAATACTATTTTCATTATTATTTGCTTTATTTTGAAAGGACATTTGTGTTTTATAGTTGCCTACCCCTAGCTGTCTGTCTCTTTGTAAATATGTTCTCTGCCACGCCCGTTACAGTCAGGTGTTGGTTGAAATGTTCACGAACTCATCTGACCAGATTACAATCCTGAATGATGACAAATAGTCTTCAGCGTGACACAAAACATGTAATAAATTCTAACAAAATCCTTTTTAAGGAAGAAAAATATTGAAATAAAAGTTTAAATCCGATCATGAACTGAAGCAGCGAAGTTGACAATCCCAAATCAGAAATTGTTTGGACAGTATGTAGAAGTTGAAATCAAAACTGAAAACAGTGAGTTGTAAATAATCATTGACCTGTATCACACTCAGAACAAAACAAGAGCACACTATTTAATATTTTACTTCGTGAATTTTTTTGTTGTTGTTGTTGTTTATAAACAGGTATTTCACTTTTGATGCTTGCAACATGTTTCAGAAAAAGTTGGCACAGTAAAGAATTTACCATTTTATAAGGTTTCCGTTCCTTCTCACAACACTTAAAAGATGTTTCAGGATTGAAGACACCAAGTGATGAAGAATCAACTGATTTCAACTTTCATAAAATCTCATGAAATTAATCCGAATCAGTGCAGCTACATGGGTTATATTTCTGCACTGAAGGGAGATGAAATGGTTAATAGAGGAGTGTTCATGATCTCTCTGTGTTTGTGTTCCTCCTCTCTCTTTCTCTCTCTCTCTCTATCACTCCTTCAAACACAGAACCAGTTCATGTGTCCAGTGTGTCTGGACTCATTTAAGTGACAATGATGTAGACATTTTCTTAAAACTGTGTGTTTTATTGTATGCTGATACTATAGTATGAGCAGAATCTGCAGAAGAACTGCAATTTGTGCAAAATGCAGTACATAGGTATTGTCAGGAATGGGCTTTAACTGAAATGTTACAAAAACAAAGATGGTCATTTTTTCATGAGGTAAAGTACGTAACTATCCCTGTACTCCTGTAGAGTTCATACAGCATTCTGCAATAATGCAGACGCTTTGAGGAGATCAATGGTCTTCTCCTGCAGTAACTTTGAGATGGCATTAGTGCACTCCAAAATATTTGTCTGAAGGCTGATTAAAAATATGAACTGAAATTTAGTAATGGCCTGTTTAAGTGCATCTGCCTCATCCCGTTCATTCGTTTTCTCGCTTGTAAGTGAGAGCTTTAATGACGTCTCCATATCTGTACTTTAACGCAACAAGCGCATCATAGCGGGAGGACCAGTGGGTTGGGCAGAGGTGTTTCAAGGTTATGTTCCTGCTCTCTGGGCTCAATAAGTCGCCAAGTAATGCCCATCTCTTAACACTGTTGGCAACCACATCATGAAACTGTCTAATCTCTGGGATAGTTTTGACAGAATCATTCAGTACCAAATTCAGACAATGAGCCGCACAGTGCACGTACAAAGCAAGGGGCTCCCGCTCCACTATTCTCGCTTGAACACCAGAATAAATTCCGCTCATGTTCGCTGCGCCGTCATAACCCTGTCCACGGCATCTGGAGAGATCTAAGCCATTCCCTTCAATGCAGCTGATAATTCGGCCCTCCAGTTCAGAAGTGGATGCGTTCACAGTTATCTCGAATCCAAGAAAAGCCTCAACTATCCTGATTTCATAGGGTTTTTTTTTTTTTTAACCATGATAAGAATGTGTAGCAAAAATGAGAGATATATAGGTCAACTAGTCTGTAATCATGTGAAAACTTGTAGGTTTCAAGGAATTTCCAATGAAATCACGTAAGGCACATTTATCCAGTCCCCCCAGGATTCCGCAGGCCTTTTTTGTGATTGTTGCGGGCTAAAATGTCTGATGTTGTGGGGGGGTTTCCAAAAAGTTGCAGTGTTTTTTAGGTTTTTGTTGCAATTACATTGTGGGAGGAAGTGAAAGTTGTGAGAAATTGTTGCGATTTTCTCTTTTTGTGATTAAAATTGAGTGATATGTTAAATATTAAGTTATTACTGAAAAACTATTGATTAAAAAAACAAAGACACTGAGAAATGGTCCTTGTGGTAATTTCCCTGTGGGTGGGTGGAGCACAGAGGACGGCAGAACAGAGATCAGGTGGAAACAAGGTTTTCATTGCCACACTTTTCAGTTTAATAATATGTGTCGGACGCACAGAGACACACACATCAGCGTCTCATCCAGGGATGAGCTCCTTCCGCTCTCGCTCTCCCTCCTGATATAGGGCGCGGTCACTGGGAAGACACACAAACACAGGTTAATTGCTCTCAGGTGTAGTGATTCTGCCACTTACCTTCCCTGACTCCGCCCTCCTGTCACAGACCGGCGCTTGACCACGCCCCCACTGCCACATACCCCCACCGCCCGACTCAGGCCGGGCGGCCGTCTGGCCTGCAGCCGACTCCCCCCCCCGACGGGAGTGGAAGTCCGCCACGACCATCTGCGCCCCCGGCCTGTGGACCACCTTGAAATTAAAGGGTTGGAGCACCAGATACCAATGGGTGATCCGCGCATTGGCATCTTTCATGCGGTGGAGCCACTGGAGGGGCGCGTGGTCCGAACAGAGGGTGAAAGGGCGCCCCAGCAGGTAGTACCGGAGGGCGAGAACTGCCCACTTGATGGCCAGACACTCTTTCTCTATGGTGAAAGAGAAAGAGAAGCTGTCACGCACCGACAGCTTCCTGCTGATATACAGGACAGGGCGGTCCTCCCCCTCCACCTCCTGGGACAAAACCGCCCCCAGCCCTCTGTCCGACGCATCGGTCTGCAACATAAAGGGGAGAGAAAAGTCAGGGGAGTGTAGAAGTGGCGCCCCACACAGTGCAGCCTTTACCTCTGAGAAAGCCCGCTGGCACTGCTCCGTCCACTGGACCGGGTCTGGTGCCCCCTTTTTAGTGAGATCAGTCAGCGGGCTGGTGACGTCCGAATAATTAGGTATAAACCTACGATAATAGCCAGCCAGCCCCAGGAACTGTCTCACCCCCTTTTTGGTCTTGGGCCTCGGGCAGGCCGCAATTGCTGCCGTCTTATTAATTTGGGGACGCACCTGCCCGTTGCCCAAGTGGAAGCCCAGATACCGTACTTCCACCCGCCCAATCGCACACTTCTTTGGGTTGGCTGTGAGCCCCGCTCACCTCAGCGACCTAAGGACGGCCCTCAGATGTTCGAGGTGCCGCTGCCAGTCATTGCTATAGATGAGTATGTCATCTAAATACGCTGCCGCATACATGGCATGAGGGCAGAGGACTCTGTCCATCAGCCGCTGAAACGTCGCGGGCACCCCAAACAGCCCAAACGGAAGGGTGACGAATTGGTGTAAACCAAATGGTGTGGAAAAGGCCGTTTTTTCTCGGGATAGTGGAGTCAAGGGGATCTGCCAATATCCCTTCGTCAAATCCAGTGTGGAATAAAAGCGAGCAGTGCCGAGTCGATCGAGCAACTCATCAATACGAGGCATTGGGTACGCGTCGAATTTAGACACCGTGTTGACTTTTCTATAGTCCACACAGAACCGGACCGACCCGTCGGCCTTGGGTACCAAGACCACTGGGCTGCTCCAGTCACTGTGGGACTCCTTGACGATGCCCATTTCGAGCATGGTCTGAAGTTCTTCCCGAACCACCTTTTTTTTGTGTTCGGGTAGCCTGTAAGGGCGGCTACGCACTACCACCCCCGGGGGCGTCTCTATGTGGTGCTCTATGAGGTTAGTGCGACCGGGCAGGGTCGAGAACACATCCAAAAACTCGGTCTGCAACTGGGCGACCTCCGTGAGTTGGGTCGGGAGAGGTGGTCTCCACAGGGGACCGGAGAGGTACGTGATGCCAATGTCCCTTTTTGAACCTCCAGCCCCAGCTCCGCCTTCTCTGGAACTACCGACACCAATGCCACGGGGACCTCCTCGTTCCAGAGTTTAAGCAGATTGAGGTGGTAAATCTGTAGCGCCCCACCCCTGTCCGTTCACCTCACCTCATAGTCGACATCCCCGACTCGCCGTGTGACCTCAAAGGGTCCTTGCCACTTGGCGATCAATTTGGAGCTCGACGTGGGCAACAGTACGAGTACCTTATCTCCCGGAGTGAACTCTCTAAGGTGCGTACCCTTGTTGTACAGGCGGGCTTGCCGTTCCTGGGCCTGACGCAAATTCTCCTGAGTTAGGTGGGTGAGTGTGTGGAGTTTTGTGCGCAGGTCCATAACTTACTGAATTTCGTTCTTACTTTGTGAAGGTCCCTCTTCCCAATTTTCCCGCAGCACGTCCAGGATGCCGCGCGGCTTATGCCCATATAATAATTCGAATGGGGAGAACCCCGTGGAGGCTTGGGGGACCTCTCGCACTGAGAACAGCAAGGGTTCGAGCCACTTATCCCAATTACGTGCGTCCTCACTTATGAATTTCTTAATAATATTTTTGAGGGTGCGGTTGAATCGTTCCACTAAACCGTCCGTTTGTGGGTGATACATGCTGGTGCGGATCGGCTTAATCCCCAATAACCCATACAGTTCGCGCAGTGTTCGTGACATAAACGTAGTGCCTTGATCAGTCAGAATCTCTTTCGGGATTCCAACTCGGGAGATGACGCGGAAGAGTGCCTCTGCAAAACTGCGTGCTGAGATATTGCACAGAGGCACTGCTTCCGGGTATCGCGTTGCATAGTCCACCAGAACTAATATAAAGCGGTACCCTCGTGCTGACCGATCTAATGGCCTGACGAGATCCATCCCAATTCTCTCAAACGGGGTCTCGATTAACGGTAGAGGGCGCAAAGGCACTTTTGGAATGGCCACTGGGTTTACTAACTGGCATTCGCAGCATGCCGTACACCACCTACGGACATCGCCGCGAATCCCCGGCCAATAGAATCGGGCCATTATTCGGGCTAGTGTTTTATCCTGCCCCAAGTGTCCAGCCATGGGATTAAAGTGAGCCGCCTGGAATACCAATTCCCGGCGGCTTTTCGGAATTAAAAGCTGCGTGACTCGCTCTTTAGTTTGAGTGTCCTGCGTCACTCGGTATAATCTATCCTTCATAATCGCGAAGTAGGGGAAGGACGGGGTGGCATTCGGCTGGAGCGTTTGACCATCGATTACTCTCACTTGGTCAAACGCATGCTGCAGAGTCTCGTCTTGCGACTGCTCTAATGGGAAATCCACGAGGGATTCCCCAATAGAGAGAGGAGGAGCCGGCGGGTCCTCACTCTGACGCGGAGATGACGTAGATGGCTCTGTGACAGCTGCTCCCGCCAAAGCGACACCGGGACCTCCCCCTGTCAAATGGCAGGACCCACTCTCTACTAGGTGTGTCATTAAACCCCGAAATCCCGGCCAATCAGTCCCCAAAATTAACGAGTGGGTAAGGCGAGGATTAACCGCCGCCTTCACTCTAAATTTTTCCCCTCTGAAAATAATGTGGACCGACACCAAAGGGTAGCGGTGAACATCCCCGTGCACACACAACACCTTCACCCCTTGTGCTCCCCCCAATGCCTCGTTTTGAACCAGGCTTTGGTGAATTGAGGTCTGATTACAACCAGAATCCACCAACACCTGATATGTTGCCCCTTGGATACTCACCGGTATGCGATACACTCCGGCCCGATCGAGGGCAGCCTCTGGTGCGTCGGGGATCCGAACCACCGCGCCCACTTCCATTGCTGTGCACTGCTGTTGAAGGTGGCCCGGCTCCCCGCAGCGCCAGCAAACCGGCCCGGGCTTTCCCTCTGCACCGGTGATCTGGGGCTCACTCACCTGAGGTGGGGGAGAGACAGACACAGAAGGGAGAAACGGGAGGGCACCGCAGGTGCGGCGGGCCGGCTGGGGTGGTGCCGGCCCCCGCCTCCATGGTGGGGGAATGGGGTGAGGACGGGACACAGGAGGGGGAGAGAGAGAGAGAGAAGAGGAGAGAAGAGACGATGCCATCTGCTGTCCTGCCGCCGGGACAGCCGCCAGATGACCCTCCGCCAGCTCGACGGCCTGATCCAGCGACGCCGGGCGGTGGCACTGGACCCACTCCGCGGTTTCGGCTGGTAAGCGGGCGATGAACTGTTCCAGTACCACCTGGTCGATGATTCCCTCGGCGTCGAGATTGTTGGCCCTCAACCACCGCCAGCAGGCGTCCTGGAGCTGCTGGCTGAACGCGAATGGCCGGCCGACTTCCTCCAGTCGCAGCGCGTGGAAGCGCTGGCGCTGTTGCTCCGGTGTGCGCCCCATGCGCTGGAGGACGGCCCGGTGGAGGTCTGCATAGGCCAGCCGGCGGTCGGCAGGGAGCTGTAGCGTGGCCAGCTGTGCCTCTCCCGTGAGCAGGGGGAGGAGGCGCGCCGCGCGCTGCTCCATCGGCCACCCCGAGGCTTCGGCGACCTGTTCAAACAACGTGATGAACGCCTCGGGGTCGTCCTGCAGGCCCATCTTGGTGACAATGAGGGGAGACGGGCCCGCGGCCGGAGCACTGGTGGACCCCACCGACGCGAGGAGATGCCGGAACGCCTTGCGATCTTCCTGCTGGGCCAGCACCAGGGCTTCAAAGCGCCGCTCCTGCTCCTTTCGGAGCGTGATGAGCGCCTGGTGCTGGCTTTGCTGAGCCATGGCGAGGGCGTGGACCAGATCGGCGAACGGGGAGGATTTCATGGGGCTGCTGGTTTGGTGCTCCACAGTCCCGGGTTTCGGCACCACTGTGGTAATTTCCCTTTGGTGGGTGGAGCACAGAGGATGGCAGGACAGAGATCAGGTGGAAACAAGGTTTTTATTGCCACACTTTTCAGTTTAACAATATGTGTCGGACGCACAGAGACACACACATCAGCGTCTCGTCCAGGGATGAGCTCCTTCCGCTCTCGCTCTCCCTCCTGATATAGGGTGCGGTCACTGGGAAGACACACAAACACAGGTTAATTGCTCTCAGGTGTAGTGATTCTGCCACTTACCTTCCCTGACTCCGCCCTCCTGTCACAGACCGGCGCTTGACCACGCCCCCACTGCCACAGTCCTATAAACAACTTTACCAATATAAAAGATTACCAGGACTACAAAAATGCAGAAAAATAGGCTTTACTTATCCAAATGCACCTGTTGGTTCAAAAGTTAAAGTGCGCAGAACCTCACAGCACAACATGAAGTTACCTTAAAATATAATATAAATGCCTCAGCTTTCATGTAAGAAAAAAAAAAACTATTAATACTAGTACTGTGTGCAGGCAGCAGGGTTCCCACACCTTAGTTAACATCAAATTCAAGGACCTTTCGAGGACTTTACAAGGCCAATTTTCTCAAATTCAAGGACCACACGCAGCAGCATTTACCTACTCCTACTGCTGGATATGTTATCAGTAAATGACCATAGCACTTGTAGCTCCAGCCTAGCATAGGTCATTGAATCAGATTGCACTACTTGATTTGGACACATGAAGGGACTATTTTCAGATGTGGCAGCACATTTCTGTGATTACTAAACCGGAATGAGAATATAGTTCCATGTTATATCAGCCTAGAAAATAGCCACGTTTCCTTCTCTCCTTTTTCTATTGGTCTTAGTACACTTTGCAACTACAGAACAGTTAAGTTTTAATTAGGAAAAATATCATAATTCTTAGTCACTTTTGAGCAAGATGCTGATAGGCGAGATGGTAATGGTCTAATCTGATTCCATGACCTATGCTCGGCTGGAGTTAAAACTTCTACAGTCAGACTCAGAGAACAGTTGGATGAACTGGAGAAAGCTCAACTGTCAATTGTTTAACTTGAGGGGAGGTGGAAAATTAGTATATTTCCCCAAATGGTGGCTGTATCCCTTTAAGCAGTTGAAATACCAGTCTGAAAAGCATTGTGTCCAAGCACGTTTATTGTAGCCTCCAGTAAAATTACAGCTGACTCTAGATCAGAATGCAGATATCAGGGCTAACTGAAGTAGGTTTCATTCTTTAAGACACATTCAACACCATGCAATATCTGGATAAAGCCTAGTAATGTCATGGTGACTGTAGGACACTTATTACAATATTAAATGTAGGATAAACTATCAGTAATGACAAGCTAAACTTCTATTATAGATAAGCCATTTTCTTCGAAGCCAAACACTGCAGAGGGCCAAGGGAGATAATATGGCAATGTCATCCACTGTTATAAGAAATTAACCTGCAAGCCAGATAAGTTTTTAAGTTTCAGTTTCAGTTTCTCCCATATATTGATGGGATAGTGGTTAAATACTGACCTCTAGTGGTGACAGGTGGAACTGCTAGGCTCTCACAGTTTTGGAGATTGAAGCAGCGGTAAATTGGATGTAAACAGTGCTTAGACGGAATTAATTATTCATGCTTCAGTGAACGTTCTAAACCAACACAGATTGATAGAGATTACATCTGCCTCCTTGTAAATGTTATCAGTGTATTTTGTGTTGCTGTTTATGTTGATTTGAGTGCATTTTTGTCTAAGTTTTGAAAAGACACGTGAGAATAGCTAAAATTCCATCTCTCCCCACACTAGCATTACCTCAACCTATGCTGCCCTGCAGAGTCCCAACCTTTTGCTCTTTGTGCCAGGTACATATCATGCAATTTCCTGTGACATTCCTTTTGTATTTTATTTTATTCATAAATATGGCACAGTTTTGGAGACTGAGCCAGCGCATTACTGATATATTTCAACCTATGCTACCCTGCAATGTCGCAACCTCCGCGTTCTTTGAGTGAAAACCACAACGCAGACACACATGAGGGGTTACACACATACCTGAGTAGGTTAACTGGAGGCTAATCATTTCTAAGACAACATAAACAGCTAACGAGTACCGATAGATATATCTATGTCGAGTACCAAGAACTAGGCAGCTACGGGATCTCATCTCATCTCATTCTCTCTAGCTGCTTTATCCTGTTCTACAGGGTCGCAGGCAAGCTGGAGCCTATCCCAGCTGACTACGGGCGAAAGGCGGGGTACACCCTGGACAAGTCGCCAGCTCATCACAGGGCTGACACATAGACACAGACAACCATTCACACTCACATTCACACCTACGGTCAATTTAGAGTCACCAGTTAACCTAACCTGCATGTCTTTGGACTGTGGGGGAAACCAGAGCACCCGGAGGAAACCCACGCGGACACGGGGAGAACATGCAAACTCCACACAGAAAGGCCCTCACCGGCCACGGGGCTCGAACCTGGACCTTCTTGCTGTGAGGCGACAGCACTAAACACTACAACACCGTGCCGCCCCAGCTACGGGATACATCCGGAAAACTAAATTCCTTCACGTTAGTGCCTCGGTGCAATATCCCTCGGTATGCAAATGTTAGATAGTGAAGTAAAGAAATGACCTGTTTTCAGTTTCAGAAGTGCCTTTTTGTGATGAGCTCTTGCGGCATGGCTGGACAAGGCAGCTTCGCCCATGCCCTCAACTTTGATCGATTTGAAGCAGGCTCTGCACCTCGCAGAATGTTGGTCTTTTGGGTCCTTTGACAACCACTCAGCATTGCTTTCTTTGGCAAGCCAAGCATCATGAAATTTGCATTTTCCGGGCATGACATTACGCGACGACTCGACGAAAACTTCACTCTGACTCCTGCAATACAGTATTGCATTCAAACATGTTTTAAAGTGCACATTGTCACTACTAAAGTGCCATAACTGGGCAAATGCCAAAATCCATGATGTTCAGCACTGTTAACTTTTTTTTAATATATTTTTATTAGAATTTTGTACAAGTTACAGAAAACAAACACAAAAAAAGACAAAGTAGAAACAACAAGTAAAACAGAACACACAAAAAACAGCAAAAAAAACAGGGCATATTTAAAAACAATAATTGTGTACACTGCTGCATCACTGACACTAGAATCTTAACTCAAATACTAAACAGAGATGGTAAAGGTGGATGGCACTCTATGAACTCCCTTGCTGGTCAAGATCAGTGTTATATTTATCAAGGTGAGCCAAAAATGGCTGCCATATATCTGAAAATGTATTAAGATTGTCCATCATGCCATATCGAACCTTCTCCATATGCAATATACCAATGAGCTCACGTAACCAGATCTTAAACTGACGCACAGTATCTGACTTCCAGAGTTTTCAAATCATTTTCTTTGCAATTACCATTCCATACATAATTGTGCTTTGCACTGAAACCCCATGTTTAAGTAGAGAAGGAGAAACCCCAAATAATGCAATCATTGGATCAGGTTCAAACACACAGCCATACATGTCAGAAAACCACTTAAATATGTTACACCAAAAATTATACAGTTTCGGACATGTCCAAAAGAGGTGAGTCAGAGAGCCCTCTGCAGATTTACGGTACATCGGTCACATAACGATGAAATGGTGGGAAAGATTCTGTGCAGTTTGGTTTTTGAATAATGAAGCCTGTGCATCACCTTAAATTGGATTAACTGGTGCCTGGTGTTGATAGAGCAAGATCGGGTCCTACCAAGGCCCTCCCTCCAAACATCATCTCCAATCTGCATTCCCAGCTCCTCCTCCCAGGAGTTTTTCAAAGAGTGCGTAGCAGAAATTGTTTGTTCAGAAAATATATTTACAAAGCCAGAGACCAATTTTCTAGATTCAGGTGGACCCAACAAAAGCTTATAAATCAATTTAGCTTCCGGAAGAGACTCAAAGTTAGGCACACACTGATGGACATAATTCCTAATCTGCAAATATCGGAAAAAATGTGTTGTGGGAAGAGAAAACTTATTTTTTAACTGAGCAAATGTAGCAAATTGTTTATTAATATACAGATCTTTCAGAGTGACCAAACCCTTTAGCCTCCAACTGTCAAAAGACCCGTCCAAGAGGGATGGAGAGAATGCATGATTGTGATATATTGGGGCATGGATAGAAGTGTCTGGTAGTCTGCAGCCCTTCCTAATTTGCTGCCATATTTTTAAGCAATTGAAAATGATCATATTATCCATCTTAACAGTTGCAGGAGGTCTGGGTGTTGAGAAAAGAAGTGCTGGAAGCGAACTGTTTCTGACATCACTCATTTCAATGACAACCCAAGGGGGAGTCTCGACAGATACCTCCATATTATATCCTTCCTGCCAATAGACAAGGGCTCTAGCATTCACTGCCCAGTAGTAATGCAGGAAATATGGCAACCCGAACCCACCTATTTCCCCTGGTTTATGTAAATGAGCTTTTGAAATTCTGTGAGCTTTAAAGCCCCAAATAAAAGGTAGAACTATCGAATCCAGAGATTTGAAATAAGATTGTGCCAAAAAAAAGGTAAATTTTGAAAGAGATACAAGAACCTTGGCAGGGAAACCATCTTGATGGCATTTATTCGACCCACCATAGAGAGAGGAAGAATCCTCCATTTTTCAATGTCCCTCCTCAGTTTCTCAACTTTCTCAAGAAAGTTCAGCTTAAAAATTAGTTTAGGGTCTTTTGACAAAACTACACCAAGAAACTTCAGCCTGCTGGTAATTTTGAACGGGAGATTATGCAGAAATTCAGTGTTGAGATCTGCACCCAATGACATGAATTCACTCTTCTGCCAGTTAATTGTGTAACCCGAAACTTCACCAAATGTTCTGATTAGATCCAGCAAAACAGGAACTGATTTCTCTGGTTGTGATATGAAAAGAACAACATCGTCCGCATATAGGGAAATATGGTGATCCACTTTACCCAGCCGGATGGGTTCAATAGAAGGGTGATTCCTGATACTAATGGCAAGAGGCTCAATAGCAATGCCAAAGAGCAATGGGCTGAGAGGGCAGCCCTGGCGTGTCCCGCGGTGTAATCGGAACGGCACTGATCTTTCTTGATTTGTGAGAATGGAGGAAGATGGATGAGCATATAGCATTGTAATCCATGATACAAATTGACTACCAAATCCAAACTCTTCCAAGGCCTTTAGCATGTATGCCCATTCCACTTGGTCAAATGCCTTTTTCGCATCTAGGCAGAGGGCAGCCACCCTCAAGCCCTCACTGTACCTATGATACATTATATTCATCAATCTTCTGACATTAAAAAAGGAAACTCTATTAGGGACAAAGCCAGTTTGATCAGCGTGAATGATGGATGATATGTATTTATTTAACCGATTTGCTAGTAACTTGGTAAAAATTTTCATGTCTGAATTCAACAGTGCTATAGGACGAAAAGATGAAGGCTCAGTTTCATCCCTACCTTCTTTTAATAATAATGAAATATTGGCTTCATATAATGTGGGCGGAAATACCTGGGTTCCAAATGAATGATTGAACATCCTCAAAAGGAGGGGAGCAATCTTCAGAGAATTTTTTTTATACAGTTCGATTCCAAAACCATCTGGGCCAGCGGCCTTGCTATTGGGAAATGATTTTATAGCATCCAGAATCTCTTGCGTGGTGATGTCAGAATTCAAAGCTTCACGGGCAGCCTCACTTAATTTAGGAAGTTTTAGATGGCCCAACCAATCAGAAACATTCCCTTTTCCATTCGACATGTATAACTCTGCATAATATTTCCTAAAGTGATCGTTTATACTTTTAGGATCAGTAATTAGTTCTCCAGTCTTTGATTTAATCTTGTGTATGGCTCTACTAGCTTGCAAGCCTCTTAACTGTTGGGCCAGTAATTTATGGGGCTTATCCCCCAACTCGAAGTGTTTCTGCCTGATCTTAAACAACTAATCGCATACCTGACTGGATAGGATAGTGTTATATTCATATTTTAGTTTAAGAATATTTTGTAAGGTGGAAGGGTTGGAGGAACTTCTGTAGGCAAGTTCCAACTGTGATAGTTCTTTTTTTTTTTGCAAAAAATGATATCTTAGCAAGTGAAAATATCTTGAAAATAGTTGAAATGATCTAGCATTTATTATTAGAAGAAAACAAGACACCAATTTTGAGATTATTAAACCTAGTTCTAGATTGCAACCAACTTATTCTAAGATGCCTTACCAAGTGTAATTATCTTACTGCACTGGCAGATTATTTCACTTGATTATAGTCTAAATGTTCTCAAATTTATTATGTTTTTCCTTATATTAGGATGGCTAGTTTTTGCAGTGAAGTCATGGAAGCCCTCCAACTTGCCCTGCAGGCCATGGATATGGAAACCCAACCGCTCGGCCTGATGGTCAGCTGGGAAAAAAACAAGGTTCAGTGCCTCAGCAACTACGAGACACCCCAAGCAGGTCTGGTGATTAACTCCCACCCCGTGGAAGCTGTTGACAGGTTTTGCTATCTCGGAGTCACGATAACGTCTGACTGCAAGACCGATTCTGACATCCAGCTCCGCATCGGTCGTGCCGCCTCTGCAATGGCAAGCCTTGACAGCGTATGGTCCAACAGGAAACTCTCAGTCCAAACTAATCTCAGGCTGTATAACAGCCTCGTGCTGTCCATCCTCATGTATGGAGCCGAGACCTGGACTCTAACAGCTGCCCAGGAACACCGCCTGGATGCCTTCGACACCAAGTGCCAATGAAGGATCTTGGGGATCAGGTGGTATGACCACGTTTCCAATGCCACCCTGCATGAGATCACCAACCAGCCTCCACTGTCCAACAAGATCCACTTGGCCCGTTTCCGCCTTTTCAGCCACATTGCCAGGGCGGAGCCACCCCTGGAACCAGCCGCCCTACTGAAGGAACTGACCCCCACCACCTGGTCCCGTCCCAGAGGCCAACCCAGATGCACATGGTCCGACCAGCTGAGCGACGACCTGCAGGCTGCTGGCCTCAACATCGCCACCGCCTGGGAGGCTGCCAGGAACAGACCCGCTTGGAGAGCCATATGCAGAGGCACCACGCTCCCTTCGGGAGCATGCGGAGCTGAGTGAGTGAGTGAGTGAGTGAGTGAGTGAGTGAGGCAACCCAACTTAAAAGCTAACTCCCCAACACTAGTGTTAATTAGCAAGCATTTGTTAGTGTACAATAGTGTGTTTTCAGAGAGTGTGTTTTCATCAGTTGTAAGTTTAAATACTTTAAACATTATTTTTGTATGAGTTCTACAAAAAACTACCTTTCATGTTTAAACACCACATTTACACTTGCAGGTCAAGTTGAAATATTTTTGTGTGATTGCTTTTCAGTCAGTTATTGTGAATAAAAGACCTCGTTGTTGTCACTGCCAAACCCGATGCGGACTTGAGGCAAACCGTATTTGGTTGACTCAGCCGGACTCAGCAGCAGGGTGGCCGGTTCCTTTCTGCGCACTCACACACACAATTTAGAGCCACCAGTTAACCTCCTGCATGTCTTTGGACTGTGGGGGAACCCGGAGCACCCAGAGGGAACCCACACAGACATGGGGAGAACATGCAAACTGCACACAGAAAGGCCCTGTCGACCAAGAGGTTCAATCCTGGAATGTTCTCGTTGTGAGGCAACAATGATGACCACTACACCACCATGCCGCCCCAAATATAAGCCCTGCCTAATATTCTCATCTCATCTCATTATCTCTAGCCGCTTTATCCTTCTACAGGGTCGCAGGCAAGCTGGAGCCTATCCCAGCTGACTACGGGCGAAAGGCGGGGTACACCCTGGACAAGTTGCCAGGTCATCACAGGGCTGACACATAGACACAGACAACCATTCACACTCACATTCACACCTACGGTCAATTTAGAGTCACCAGTTAACCTAACCTGCATGTCTTTGGGCTGTGGGGGAAACCGGAGCACCCGGAGGAAACCCACGCGGACACGGGGAGAACATGCAAACTCCACACAGAAAGGCCCTCGCCGGCCCCAGGGCTCGAACCCAGGACCTTCTTGCTGTGAGGCGACAGCGCTAACCACTACACCACCGTGCCGCCCCCTGCCTAATATTAACTAACCAAAAACATTCATAGATCAAGATTTTATCTGGGTTTTTTTTTTTGAAGGCATCAGAAGTGACTTTTATATCAATGTGTTTAATATACTTAACAAGAAAACCCAAACAAAATAACATTTACGAGAATCCTTCATTGATTGGAACAATACATTTTCATGGCGCTTTGTTTTGCACAGTGTTTATCGTGTACATTTTCACTGTGAATGCTATGAGGTGCATGTGCTCTTCAGTGTTCATGACACTGTGCACAGGTTTGATTGAGAAACGCAGAAATTCAAAACAGAGGTCTGACTTTTTTTGTGTTTATCAGATCATCCATTCCAAGTAAAAATACTGGGAAACAGCTTCCATTTCTGAGGCCCAAAAGAATGAAATCTTGGTCATTTTTTCACCCAGGAACTTACATGGCTGCTGACATCACAGCAAACTGTATGTGGACTGATGAGAGAACGGATCCATTAAAAAGTGATCAGTGAAGGGAAATCGTCAGATGCAGCTTTGCTTCTCACTTTGTTGCTGGACCCATACAGGAATCTCATTTACGACTTTATTTCCTTAATTCAGTGTCATTCAGGTTTTCTCACTTCAAAAAAGGAACACTGTACTAAAATGTAATTTGTGTTCAAAGTATTGATTCTTTTGAATAAAAAGACATTCAAGTGATACTTCCTTTACAATCAGATGTAATTTCATGGTCCATTCTGTGAGTTCTTGATTTCCCTGATCTTGGGCTTGTTTGTTTTCAGCACTTCATTGGAATAAACCCCCAAGAGGGGCGCAAAGGCCAGTCATGGAAAGGTAGTGCCTTTAAAAAAAAACAGGCAAATGGTCCAAAAGAAGATGCAGACAGTAAATCCACACATCGCCACTCAATTAAAAAACCCTGATGGATTTTGAGTGGCACTTCATAACGGTTAGTTCGGTGTCCCTTCATGTTTAAAATATTTCTCTGCCCTTCGATTGTTTCATTTCTCTCTCTCTCTCTCTCTATTTTCACGCATGTCTATGTCCAGTGGTGTGTCATGTAATCAGGAACAGTACTCAAGTAAATGTATTGTTCCTCAATAATGACTCAGGTAGAAGTAAAAGTACTTGAGTAAGAGTAAAATAAGTATCTCAGAAAAAAAAACTTCAAGTAGTGAGTAACTTTATATTCTGCAATTTATTAAATTGTATTGCACTCAAACATGTTTTAAAGTGCACATTAATTGTCACTATTAAAGTGCCATGACCGGGCAAATGCTAAAATCCATGCTGTTCAGCTCTGTTAACTTTAAACATCAAAACAAAAATGAATGAATGAACCCTTTATTGTCACTGTTACCAGTGAAATTGACCATCAACCTGTCCTTACAGAGGGGGAACAGGACAGGAAGACAGGGATAAAAGAAAAAGAAACACAGTAGTAACTTGTTAGGGTTTTGCTGCGATTCAAACCCGGGTCACTGGTGTGATAATCCAGCAAACCCCCACTAGGCCACCAGGGGGATGACTCAAGTGCAGAGGCGTGAGGCAAAAGTAGAGTATCAAAAACAGTTTATTTACAATATGTACAATCCAAGGGAAAAAACAAAAAGAATAATCCAAAGCTCAGAAGATAAACAAAAATAAAATATCCCAAGGTTCAAAGTCCAAAATCCAAATAAGAAGAGGCAAAAACTCAAACGCTCAGAAGATAAAAAGGTCAAAACAAAATCCACAAAGTTCAAAAGAAAGAAGCAAAAAAACAAGAATACAAAGACACAGGCAAGGTACATGGGACAGAGGGAACTAGCACTAACAGCATAGCAAAGGAAAAAGACTCCGTGACAAGGGAACAAACAGAGGGGTATTTATACACAAAATAAATTGAACACAGGTGACGATAATGAAGACAAACAGGCAATCAACACAACACAAACACAGTGGCAGCCTCTAGAGGCCAAAACAAACATGACAAGATGGAAAACAGCGGCCTCTAGAGGCCAAAATAGTCCCAGTCCTAACAGGACACCCCCCCCCCCCCCCCCCAGGAGCGTCTCCTGACGTTCCAAGGGCAATCCGGATGGGCCGAATGGAAGTCCCGGCATAGTCCTTTATCTAGAATGTCCCGGGCAGGGACCCAACAGCGTTCCTCAGGGCCATAGCCCTCCCAATCAACTAGATATTGAAGCCCGCCGCAGACCCAGCGGGAGTCAAGCAGGCGATGCACGGTGAACACAGTCTGAGCCTGGAAGATGTGGGGGGGTGGGGGGTTCCTAGGGGCAGGGGCATACATGGACGTCAGTACGGGCTGCAACAGGGAAACATGGAATGTGGGGTTGATCCTCAGAGTCCGGGGCAACTGGAGCTGGTAGGCGACAGGGTTCACCCTGCGCAACACCTTGAAGGGGCCAAGCTTGCGGTTCTCCACCCGCAGTGGAAGGGGATATCGGTTGCGCACAGTGATTTTGTTCAGGCCCCTGTAGTCAATACATGGTTGGAGCCCCCCATCCTTTTTGCCGACAAAGAAGCTGGCACCAGCAGGTGAGGTGGAGGGTCGAATGAACCCAGAGACCAGGGCGTCTTTGAGGTATTCCTCCATGGCCTTGTGTTCTGGCTGAGAGAGGGAAAACAGTCTGCCACGTGGAGGGGTAGTCCCAGGGAGCAAGTCGATGGCACAGTCGTAGGCCCGGTGCGGAGGAAGAACGGCGGCCCTGCTCTTGCTGAATACCTCCTTCAAATCCCAGTACTCTGTGGGAACTTGAGATAGCTCGGTGAGATCAGGGGGCTTGGCAGGAGACACAGGAGGGCTAGAGAGCAGACAAGAGGCATGGCACGCAGGGCCCCATTCCACAACCTGGCTTGTTACCCAGTCTATACGAGGGTTCTGGCGGGTAAGCCAAGGAAGACCTAGAATAACTGGGAACTCAGGTGAAGGAATCAGGTGCAGGGATATTTCTTCCTTGTGACCTTGAGACTGGAGGAAGACTGGAGAAGTAACTTGGGTGACTCTTCCATCACCTAACACTTGACCATCGAGGGCAGACACAGACAGTGGGACTTCAAGAGGCGCAGTAGGGACATTGATGCTTTGGGCGAAGTGGATATCCATAAAGTTTCCAGCCGCCCCTGAGTCTAACAAGGCTTGACAAGAGTGGACGGACTCACCCCAGGAGATGGAGACCGGGATGTAGATTCCTTGGCCAGGGAGTCCGGGAGAGAGGGTAGGCCCCATCACAACCCTCTCTCGGCTGGACGGGGTGGTCCTTTTCCCAAGAGCTCAGGACATAATGCTCGGAAGTGACCAGGCTTGCCACAGTAGATGCAGCACTTGTCCCTCCTTCTGCGCTCCCTCTCGGCTACGGAGAGACGAGTACGGCCAACTTGCAAGGGCTCTGGACAGTCACTGGAGGAGGTAGACGGGCTCCATGTAGAGGCAGTGAGGCCAGGGAGACTCAGGACTTGGCAGCGTTCTCTAATCCTGTTGTCCAGACGAATAGCATGTGAGATCAGAGTTTCGAGGTCACTTGGGCATCCAATAGAGGCCAGGCTGTCTTTGATGGGGTCAGACAAACCATGGTGAAAGGCTGAAACCAGGGCAGCCTCATTCCATCCGCTGACTGCTGCGAGTGTCTGGAACGATATGGCGTAGTCTGCGACGGTTCCTCCTTGCCGGATGGACATGAGCTTTCTGGCTGCGTCAGTACTGATGTCCACCTGGTCAAAGACCTGAAGCATCTCTTCAGTAAACAGTTCAAAATCAGAGCACTCGGGTCCCCGTCTCTGCCAGATAGCTGTTGCCTTACCAGCTAACAAGGTTATCACAAAGGCGATCTTGCGGCGATCCGTAGTGTAGGTGGTAGACTGGAGCTCAAAGGTGAGTTGGCACTGGGTAAGGAACTCCCGGCACTCACCGTGCTTGCCATCATACCTCTGTGGTGCAGGAAGGCTGGGTTCACAAGGTGAAGGAGACAGTGTGGCAGGAGGCACTGGAGCAGGAGCTACAGGCAGAGGTGTCAGGGTTTTCCCAATTTGCTGAAGCAGTACCTCGTGGCAAGCAAGGGCCTCACGTTGGCATGTGAGCGTTCGTCCATGAGCGTCCATGGTCGCTCCGAAGCATGTCGGAGCTGCCATAATTACCTGAAGGTTGGCCGGGTAGACAGTTGAAGCAGTCTCTGCTGAGTCGGTCATGACGGAATCTTTCTGTTAGGGTTTTGCTGGGATTCGAACCCAGGTCGCTGGTGTGATAATCCAGCAAACCCCCACTAGGCCACCAGGGGGATGACTCAAGTGCAGAGGCGTGAGGCGAAAGTAGAGTATCAAAAACAGTTTATTTACAATATGTACAATCCAAGGGAAAAAACAAAAAGAATAATCCAAAGCTCAGAAGATAAACAAAAATAAAATATCCCAAGGTTCAAAGTCCAAAATCCAAATAAGAAAAGAAGAGGCAAAAACTCAAACGCTCAGAAGATAAA
The DNA here is from genome assembly GCF_027579695.1 of Neoarius graeffei. Classification (NCBI taxonomy): domain Eukaryota; kingdom Metazoa; phylum Chordata; class Actinopteri; order Siluriformes; family Ariidae; genus Neoarius; species Neoarius graeffei. The sequence goes on from NC_083570.1 coordinate 8,025,531, forward strand.
AAGGCTAAAACAAAATCCACAAAGTCCAAAAGAAAGAAGCAAAAAACCAAGAATACAAAGACACAGGCAAGGTACATAGGACAGAGGGAACTCGCACTAACAGCATAGCAAAGGAAAAAGACTCCGTGACAAGGGAACAAACAGAGGGGTATTTATACACAAAATAAATCGAACACAGGTGACGATAATGAAGGCAAACAGGCAATCAGCACAACACAAAAAACACAGTGGCGGCCTCTAGAGGCCAAAACAAACATGACAAGATGGAAAACAGCGGCCTCTAGAGGCCAAAACAGTCCCAGTCCTAACAGTAACATGAGGAAAATGAGGAAAAAACACCACTCATTCATATCTGTCCATTTCGTCCATATCTGTCCATTTCTGTTCAGTCCAATTCCATTTGGTCTCCGAAATACTTATTCCTTGCAAAGCCGAAAGCATCTCCAAGATGACAGCCATGTTGTGGTTCAAGTTCTATAGCCACAGTCTGAGTGCCAACAGCTTTGCCCACCGCTTTAATCATATCGGGCAGCTTTGTGGGGCTTTGAACAGCTTTCACCATTGTCTGATTTCCTCGATATACCAGGGCAATCCCTAATCCAATCAGCAAAAGTCTGGTAATCATGGTTCCAAATAGGTAGATATCTCCAATGTTCTCCACAGACGTTCCGGCAGGACAGGTGGGTTCCCCCGAACCCAGACTGTGTCAATTTCGTTAGGAGACCAGTTAATCAAATCCATGCTTTTTTAGTTTAGAAATTCAATGCAGAGAGAGTCTCTCAAAAAAAAAAGTATAGGCAGATGAGACGAAACAAAGAGCACAAGCAGGAAAAAAGGAGAGGAGAGGAGAGGAGAGGAGAGGAGAGAAATGCGACCGCCTTCCGTGAGAGCACGGAGAAGAGTGAATCCTCAAAGGTGAGGCTTCACTGAATCCTCAAAGGACAGGCTCAGACGTCGCCTGCATTGTGCATGTGCATGTACTTTCAGTGTCCAAAACACATTCAAAAATTCAACCTAAAACAGACTCTAAACATAATACCAAGTCCATTGTATTACAGCCCTTACAGAATCCACTCTGATGTGGAGAAAAGAGACCGTTGATTTCGAGAAAGTGATTTAATCTTACTGTGATTATTCATTCCATGGTTCTGCATAACTGTCATGTTAACGCAATTGGTCTAACTAGAAGGGTCTGATGAATTTTTTCCCTGGTTTTAGTACTGGCACTATTGTTGCATGTTTCCATGCTGTTGGAAGTTGACCAGAATCCCAGATATTGTTAAATAGTTTTAATAGTTTTTTCCAGTGTATTATCTGACATTATAGCTAACATTTTATAACATATCATATCTATCCCTGGAGTAGACTGTTTAGCGGAATTAATTGCTTTTTTTCAACTCGAATACATTCATAGGTAAATCCAATGGATTTCCTGAACTCTCTTTCTTTTCTAAAACTGTTGGATAACTTTCTAAAACTTTACTTCTGTTTAGCTCATCCTCCTTGGTGAGATTTACTGAGCTGTGTACAACCCCAATTCCAAAAAAGTTGGGACAAAGTACAAATTGTAAATAAAAATGGAATGCAATAATTTGCAAATCTCAAAAAATGATATTGTATTCACAACAGAACATAGACAACATATCAAATGTCAAAAGTGAGACATTTTGAAATTTCATGCCAAATGTTGGCTCATATGAAATTTCATGACAGCAACACATCTCAAAAAAGTTGGGATAGGGGCAATAAGAGGCTGGAAAAGTTAAAGGTACAAAAAAAGGAACAGCTGGAGGACCAAATTGCAACTCATTAGATCAATTGGCAATAGGTCATTAACATGACTGGGTATAAAAAGAGCATCTTGGAGTGGCAGTGGCTCTCAGAAGTAAAGATGGGAAGAGGATCACCAATCCCCCTAATTTTGCGCTGACAAATAGTGGCACAATATCAGAAAGGAGTTTGATAGTGTAAAATTGCAGAGTTTGAACATATCATCATCTACAGTGCATAATATCATCAAAAGATTCAGAGAATCTGGAAGAATCTCTGTGCGTAAGGGTCAAGGCCGGAAAACCATACTGGGTGCCCGTGATCTTCGGGCCCTTAGACGGCACTGCATCACATACAGGCATGCTTCTGTATTGGAAATCACAAAATGGGCTCAGGAATATTTCCAGAGAACATTATCTGTGAACACAATTCACCGTGACATCCGCCGTTGCCAGCTAAAACTCTATAGTTCAAAGAAGAAGCCGTATCTAAACATGATCCAGAAGCACAGACGTCTTCTCTGGGCCAAGGCTCATTTAAAATGGACTGTGGCAAAGTGGAAAACTGTTCTGTGGTCAGATGAATCAAAATTTGAAGTTCTTTATGGAAATCAGGGATGCCATGTGATTCAGACTAAAGAGGAGAAGGACAACCCAAGTTGTTATCAGCACTCAGTTCAGAAGCCTGCATCTCTGATGGTATGGGGTTGCATTAGTGCGTGTGGCATGGGCAGCTTACACATCTGGAAAGACACCATCAATGCTGAAAGGTATATCCAGGTTCTAGAGCAACATATGCTCCCATCCAGATGACGTCTCTTTCAGAGAAGACCTTGCATTTTCCAACATGACAATGCCAAACCACATACTGCATCAATTACAGCATCATGGCTGCGTAGAAGAAGGGTCCGGGTACTGAACTGGCCAGCCTGCAGTCCAGATCTTTCACCCATAGAAAACATTTGGCGCATCATAAAACGGAAGATACGACAAAAAAAGACCTAAGACAGTTGAGCAACTAGAATCCTACATTAGACAAGAATGGGTTAACATTCCTATCCCTAAACTTGAGCAACTTGTCTCCTCAGTCCCCAGACGTTTACAGACTGTTGTAAAGAGAAAAGGGGATGTCTCACAGTGGGAAACATGGCCTTGTCCCAACTTTTTTGAGATGTGTTGTTGTCATGAAATTTGAAATCACCTAATTTTTCTCTTTAAATGATACATTTTCTCAGTTTAAACATTTTATATGTCATCTATGTTCTATTCTGAATAAAATATGTAATTTTTAAACTTCCACATCATTGCATTCCGTTTTTATTTACAATTTGTACTTTGTCCCAACTTTTTTGGAATTGAGGTTGTACTCTCCTGAATGTCTGGGCTAAGAGTTCAGCCTTTTCTAAGTTATCTGTTGCCACTTTATCTCCATTGTTTAATACTGGTAACTCGTATTTCCCTCGACTCCCTCCCATTCTTCTCATCATGCCCCATACTTCCGATAATTGCACATTCCTTCTGATACTATTGCAGTACTTTCTCCAAAAGGTTCCTTTTTGTTTCCTGATTGTTTTCCTGACAACTGCCTGTGGTCTTTTCTAATCTATCAGCGTATCTTGAGAATGGGATTTTTTTTAGAAGTTTAAATGCTTTATTCCTTGCTTTTACTACTTTACTACATTCATCATTCCACCAGGGTACACTCTTATTGCTTCTAATTCCTGTACTTTTAGGTATTGTTTCCTCAGCAGAACTAATTATTTAATTTACTAATGTATTGTTATATTCATTTATATCCATTTCTTGAGCTTTTTCCAGTTTGAGACATCTTATTGTACTGATCATGAGAAAACCTTCCCAATTTGCATTTTCCATTTTCCATCTGGGAATTCTTTTCATACTTTCACAGCACATCTCTGCTCCAACTTTAATTAGCACTGGATAATGATCACTTCCTATTGTTGATTGTTTAACCACACTCCATGTGTTCTTACCTGCTATTCTATTTGATACAAATGTTAGGTCCAACACTGATTCTGGATTGTTTGAATGATTATATCGTGTACCTTCCCCATTATTAATACACACTAAACTATGATTATCAATAAACTCTTCTATAACAGAGCCATCTGTATCTGTGTTGTTTCCTCCCCATAGTGAGTTATGTGAATTGAAATCCCCACACCATATTATGTAGTGGTCCCACAATACTTTCTAACATACTCTCATTTAATTTTTCACATGGGTTATACTAATTAATTACATTTACAGAACCTCTATTTGTCCATATCTTGATTACGATTGATTCATGATTATTATTTACATGTATTATTGGCTGCAGGGCACTCTGTCAATATTTTTACAGACAGCAGGTACGCATTTGGCATTGTGCATGATTTTGGCACCATTTGGAAACATAGAAATTTTCTCACAAGCACAGGATCTCCCATTGCACATCATAAACTGGTCTCTGAGGCCATTATTAAAAAATGTTCTGTTTCCGGTCCACCGGCTGGGTGAGTGCCGTTTGTGCGGTTGAAATTTTTTTTAACGCCGGTTTTTCGACATTTTTTTCGGGTTTGTAAATCTAAAATCGAACTTGACATTTACGCATTCCCAGGGCTTTCCACTAAGGCTCATACTAGCCAGCCATGACAAATAAGTAGCCGGGGGGGAGTAAACACAAAATAAACTCCTGTGCATGCAGTTCCCAGGATTAAATGTATTTTCCACAGACCATTTATTTATTCACTTTACTCAAATACAAAGTAAAATGGCAGTAAATCTTCTTTCTTTTCTTGCGTATTACATCATGACGTGTTCGTGGCTTGTAAATCTCTTATTTTCGGTGCATGACACATTCACGCAGCTGAGCATGCTATGAATTAACAACGACAACGGTCTGCAGTGGTGGCTACACAATTAAACACTCAGCGAACATTTCTCCATTTGTGTATGAAAATACACTCCAACCACTCAGTTTGGTTTCATTTACAACCAACAGTGTCTTTTGATGCCAGCACGTAATTGAAAGAGAAGACTGGTTTACCGGAGACAAAATAAGCGTTATCTCTGCTTCTGTTCCCTCCGCTGGCCCCGACACACTACTGCCTCCGCCGAGTGCACGCACACACACACCGCATGTCGGGGCTGCGGATGAGTTACTCTTCCTTGATCAATGAAGTCGGCGGGGAATTTGTGGTTATTATCGGTACAAACAGCGCGAATCACAACTTAAATGAGTGCGGTTCAGTTTGACATTATTGTCAGTCCGTTAGATAAACATTTAATTTTATTAAAATCGAAAATTAATATTTAGAGCCTGTGGGCTACAAAAATAATAGTCATTAAAGTAGCCGGCTGGACTTAATTGTGTAGTCGGCTGTATGGCCGGCAGCCGGCGCTTGTGGAAAGCCCTGCATTCCGCGCAGAATATAGAATCGAATCAGCTCTGCGCATGCACCGTGCGGCACAAAAAAATGGCAGCCACCATGAAGGAAGGAGATCCGGAGTTTTCAAACATTTGCTTAAGTGTGAAATCTCAAAATGATATTCTAGCGAACAACAAAATAGTAAAGATTCAGAAAAACAAATCATTCAGTGATCATTTTAATAGTGTAATTTCATCCGAACTAGGCCTAACGGTCGATTTAGAACTACAAAAAGTCCGTGTGTCGGACATTTTAAATACCTTTGTAAAAGTTTTGCAAATGTTGCAGTTAGCATTTAAAACGCTAACAAAGTTTTTGTACAAGTTTCAGTTGATTAAACTGTCATATTTTATTAAATGTGTCTGCTTTTGTAATAAAAAAGTACTGAAAGAAAAAGCAAACACAGCATTGCGATTTCTTATCCATCCATCCATATAAAAAAAAAAAAAATCCCTCCCTCCCGACTGAAAATTTTTTTTGCTCACCCGGTGGACAGGAAACGGATTTTTTTTAAGGATGGCCTGAGTTGTTGGATGCTATTCTACTCCCTAGAGCCATTGCTGTGTGTAAGTGTGCTGCCCATACTAACAATACTGATCTTGTGTCTCAAGGGAATGCCAGGGCGGACGCAGCAGCTAAGTGTGCAGCCTCAGCTTCCAGTTCACCCTCTAACCTTGCTTTTCCTCAGGTTTCTACCCTGTTTACAGCTAACGGACCTTCAGAGCACTGTCACCCAGGACGAGAGACAAGTCTGAAAACAGGCCGGCTTGCCAAACTAGGTCTAGGTTTGTCCCTCAGGCTGTCCCTGTCTACCAAAACACATGTTCCCTTTCTATGTAAAATTGGCCCATGGGCTCACCCATGTGTCAAAAGGGGGAATGGTAGCAGAAGTAACAAAGAGATGGTTCACAAAGGGGTTTTCAAATTATGCTGCGAAATTTTGCAAGCAATGCTTGATATGTGCACAACATAATGCAGGTCAAGGTATCAAACTAACTCAAGCAGCACACCCAATACCAGACAAACCATTTGATCATCTCCAAATGGACTTCATTGAACTGACACTTATGCCACTTTTCCACTACAAACGCGGCTGAGTCGGGCTGAGCCGTGCCGTGCTGAGTCGAGCTGAGCGGGGCTGTTGGAGTTGCATTTCAACTACAACCGCGCTGAACCGTGCTGGCTGGAAGTGGGTGGACACATTGGGTGGAGTTAGCGAAAGTGGGTGGACGTCACGTGATGTCGTTAAGCAGCGCAAACAGTGACATCAGTGAGCTTTTAAGCGGTAGTCTCACGACCCGAATAGTAAACAATAAACATGAAGTCGTTAGTGTTGCTGGTCTTGGTTCTGTGGCTTGTTGTCACCGACAACGCAAACAGATACTGGCAAGAGCGTATAGATGAGGCGAGGCGCATAAGGCTTCAGAAATTCTCGTAATTCGTAATTATTATTCTTCCAGGTTTACGGTGTTTACAGATCCCAGCGTGCTCGCGGGGCATGTGTGGGCATGTGAGGACACTCCTCCTCACCAATCAGTGCACAGGGGAGTGTCTGCTCATGCCCCCAGCCTCACTCGGCTCGCTTTGGCTCGCTTCAGCCCCACTCCAAAACGGTGCGAGTTTTAGGGGCTAAGCAGGGCTGAAGCGAGCTGAGTCGTGCTGTTTTTTGGTAGTCGAAACGCGAGCCGTGTCGGGATGAAGTGAGCTGAAGCGAGCTGAAGTGAGCTGAAAAAGGGTAGTGGAAAAGGGCCATTAGTGAGGGAAAATGGGTTCCTTAAAAATAAACTAAGCAAAGCTTGTGCAGAAACAGGGCTAGGATGGACAAAGGTCCTCCCTGTAGTACTCACACAAATGAGGATGCAAACTAGGCCTAAACATGGGTTAAGCCCATTTGGAATTCTGTTTGGACAAGTAGCCAACACGGGGATAGGGCCAGCCCAAGGAACATTGCTGGACACCGCACTGTGTGATGATGCAGTATTGAATTACTGTGTAACGCTGTCCTCTGCTTTGAAATCTATCCACAAACAAGCAAAAGAAGTGCTTCCCAAGCCCACTGAAGGACTTCCGATGAACCAAGTGGAACAAGCCACGATGGAATAGCCCATTCCAGGTCCTGCTCACGACCCCAACAGCAGTGAAGGTCACAGGCAGAGTGACGTGGATCCACGCTAGCCACTGCAGGAGGGTTCCTGAACTGGCTGAGCAGGAGGAAAAGGAAGGCCTAAGTGACCTGGACGTTGACTAAAGCTCATGAGGAAGAAAGGCATCACTGCATGGAACAGTGCGAGTATCACATCAATCACGCATGCACCCTCAATAGGGAAGAGTATTTCAGTGTCTAGCCGATAGATAAGTCTTAGGGTTTCAAGTTTCTCCAAGTCCCAGTGAGGTGGGATGAGGGCTGATAGGGCGTGCCCGCTGTCTGAGCACCAACAAACGTCAAGAAGGGCAAGGGTTAACTCAGTAACATCACTGAGGCACTAAACAAGATACGCAAGGTTGCTGAACAATTACGAGCAGATGAACATGGAGGAGTCGAAGACAGTTGGTGGCATTGGTTTAGTGGATGGAAGACTCTGATTCTATCCACCATACCGGTCCTGGGCTTAGTGATTGTGATGCTATGTTTGCTCCCTGTTTTCTGTCAATGTTGTATGTCTGTGTTTCAGAGGCAGCTGACAAATATTGGTTACCAGAAAATAGACCCAGACGACTTGCCTGACTGGCCTCCAAACCCACACGAAGACTATAACCCACCATTTGACGACATCAGCACAGCTGACATGAAATTAGCCCTAGCTTAAAACACTCATTTGTGGTTGTTTTCTGTTCTATTGTTTCCTGATCTATGTATATAGCTTGCAAGCATTAACTTAAGACGTGTAAGTCTTACAAAACAGCCTTAGCATTATCCCTGTACACTCAATGACGTGTTAAGTCAAATCTCTCTGGGAACTCTTACCACTGAAATTGTGTACATTTCTTTCTTTGAGCAATTATTATCCTGTAGGATAAAAGGGGGGAAATGTGAAGGAAATTTAGTGAATGAACATTACTATCCTCTGTGTTTCTGTGTGTTGAGCTCAAGTGGCCTCGTGTACTGAGAAAAGTTGTTTTTTTCCACATGCTGTAATCGCCTTTCTGTGGCCTTGGCTGGTGATAAGCAGGGTGTCTGAGTTCTCCCTAACTACGCATCCACCTGCACATCCCAGAGCATGCCAGGTGCACGCTTAAACAAAGCTTCATAGAAAATCTTGAGCCAATCACGTACAGACGCAAGCAGTAAGCGAATGCCTTTAGAGTATAATAGATAACAGACATTAAAACACAACTCAGAGTGTGCGTACTCTCGGCATCACTGAAGTGGTGTCTTCTTCTCTTCTTCTTCTTCTTCTTTTTCCTTTCCTATTTTTTATCTCTGTTTTATATGATCTACAATAATAAATAACTGAAAAGACAACTGCTAAGTGTTCTGAAGTGTTTATTAGACGTTTCCATTACAGTTTTATAAACACCTTATATTCTTCCCTTCCACTCCTGCCTGCTAAATTAAATCTAAAGTCATCGGAAACAGACTTAACCTTTTCTTTCTTTTTCTTTTTACTTCGCACCAAATCCCACTCTTCGTAGCTCCCACCAAACTTCAGTTCTCCTTTCTCACTTCCTTCTCCCATCTCCTGTCCATTCATGGCCCAGCTGTTGCTAACCACTGGAAGCTCAGGCTCTGGAGACATGTTCTTGATAAAACATTATGTAAGGAATAAAACAGGATGAGGCATACTGCTCCAGGAAACTAATCTGTTTTAATAAAGATTGACTTTTATGATTTCTATTAGCAATAAACAATGCAAAATCAATAAAATACAGTTTTCCTTCCTGACAGCTGTGTCCTCCTCACTTTTAAAATGACTCCAACATTCTTTAGGGATGAAGATCAGTTTAAAGATAACATGAGGAAAAAGCTGTTCAAGTGAAACAATTGTAATTTATCAACAAGGCTGAAAGTTGTGCTTGAGGTGTCAGTAGGTGGAAAAGTCCAGAAAATTAAGATGCATTCTGTGAGTATTTCATGAAATTAATCCTAATCAGTGCAGCTACATGGGTTATATTTCTGCACTGAAGGGAGATGAAATGGCTAACAGAGGAGTGTTCATGACCTTCCTGTGTTTGTACTCCTCCTCTCTGTATCACTCTCTCTTTCACACACAGAAACAGGAAGTGACTTGTCATTTCAGAGAAAACAAATCGTTCTCTCTCTCTCTCTGAGACACACACACACTCTCAGTGTGATTTCAGGAAAATGGCTGAGGCCAGTATTTCAGTAGCTCAGGACCAGTTCATGTGTCCAGTGTGTCTGGATCTCCTGAAGGATCCAGTGGCTATCCCCTGTGGTCACAGTTTCTGTAAGGTGTGTATTAATAGCTGCTGGGATCAGGAGGATCAGAAGGGCGTCTACAGCTGTCCTCAGTGCAGAGACACTTTCACGACAAGGCCTGTTCTACGCAGAAACAACATGCTGGATGAAGTGGTGGAGAAACTGAAGAAGAAGACTGAAGTCCAAGCTGCTTCTCCTGCTCACTGTTACGCTGGACCTGGAGATGTGGAGTGTGATTTCTGCACCGGGAGAAAACACAAAGCCGTCAAGTCCTGTCTGATGTGTTTGGCTTCTTATTGTGAAACTCATCTGAAACCTCATCTTGAAGTTCCTGCTTTGAAAAAACACACATTAATTGAAGCCTCAGCAAAACTCCAAGAGAAGATCTGCTCTGAACATAACAAGCTGATTGAGATCTACTGTCGTACTGATCAAACCTGCATCTGTTATTTGTGTACGATGGATCATCACAAAGGTCACAACACCGTCACAGCCGCAGCAGAAAGAGCTGAGAAACAGGTGAGAACTAGAAATCTTTCCAGAAATAAATCATCTTCATTAGAGTTTCCCATCTAGAAACAGGTGCTTTAGTCAGTGATGTGATTTGAGCTTTAATTTCAATGTGTGTCTCAATCAGAAGGATTCTGTAAAAGCTGATTAAAATTGTCTGTGTTCTGGTGAACAGAGTGTTAAATTTATCTTCAGTGATGGTCGTAATCTGGTTCGGGGTGGGTTTCCTGATAACGTTGCCCTTTAGACCTAAAGAGAGAGTTGAGAGACTCTCTTAAGGAACAAACGTTGTCTCTGTACGTGGTTTTCCTGAACTCACTCATAAGAAGGAGTCTAAAGAGCAACAGAACGAAGAGCATCTTTGTAGTTTGCATCCCTGAAGGCAATCATATTGGACATAACTAACAGTGTCCAAGTCTGTGAAGATTCTCAATCATCCAGGTCATAGTAAACTGTGGGTGGTAGAAAAGGGCAACTGGACTTGCTTGAAGAATCTTGAAAACGTTTCACCTCTCGTCCAAAAGGCTTCCTCAGTTCTGTCTGACTAATAGGGAGTATCAGATATTTATCCTCTCCTGGCTCAGAATCAGAATCAGAATTCTGATGACCAGCTCATCTAAGGTGTCACTGAGGCATCATGTTGGTGTGGGTCGCTGGAGGCTGGGTGTGGATGGCGAGTCATTAGGGTGATCAAAGGATTGCCCGTTAGGGTGATCAATGGCAATCTGACTCTCTCTGTCCTCCTGTGAGTCCCCGAAAACAGCTGGGTCCTGGCGTACACCCAGCCGTCTGGGAAGAGTGTCCAAGACCACCTTGTAGATGGTTGACAAATGATGTCTTAGACCCCCACCTCTGTTCAGTGATGGCCGTTCCAGGTTTACAAAAATGGCTTCTTTGACTCCTCGCTCATACCAACGATCCTCTCTGGCTAAAATGCGTACGTCACAATCCCGAAATGAGTGTCCTTCATTGTTAAGATGAATGTAGACAGCCGAGTCCTGGCCTGAGGAGCTGGCTCTCCTGTGTTGGGCCAAGCGCCTGTATAGCGGTTGCTTCGTCTCCCCAATATACGAATTTGTGCAATTCTCACTGCACTGAATTGCATACACTACGTTGTCCTGTTTGTGTCTGGGTATTCTGTCCTTAGGGTGGACCAGTTTCTGCTTCAGGGTGTTATTGGGTCTGAAATGTACTGGAATGTTGTGTTTGTAGAAAATCCTCCTGAGTTTCTCAGATAGACCAGAAATGTAGGGAATGACAATGTTCTTGTGTTTGTTCCTGTTATCATCCTTGTCAGTTATGTTCCTTTTTATGCTCTTTAGGAAAGCCCAGTTGGGATAACCGCAATTCTGAAGTGCTTTCTTGATATGGTTCTGCTCCTTCTCTTTTCCCTCTAATGTTGTAGGAATGTTCTGAGCCCTGTGTTGCAAGGTCCTAATGACCCCCAATTTATGTTCCAGTGGGTGGTGAGAGTCGAAAAGTAGGTACTGGTCCGTGTGTGTGGGTTTCCGGTAGACCTCGATACTAAGGCTTCTGTCTTGTCTAATGTGTACATCACAATCCAAGAAGGCTAGATTATTCCCACTGACATCCTCCCGAGTGAAGTTGATGTTGCTATCCACTGCATTGATGTGTTTCGAGAAAGCTTCCACCTCCTGGATTTTGATTTTAACCCAAGTATCATCCACGTATCTAAACCAATGGCTGGGAGCAACTCCTGCAAAAGTGGTCAAAGCTATATGTTCCACTTCCTCCATGTATAAATTAGCCACAATAGGGGACACTGGTGATCCCATGGCGCATCCATGCTTCTGTCGGTAGAAACTTTCATTAAACTGGAAATAAGTGGTAGTCAGGCAGAGGTCAAGCAGGGTGCAAATCTGATCCGTGGTGAGTTTCGTTCTATCCAGTAAGGAGCTATCCTGAAGGAGTCGTTTTCTTACAGATTCGACTGCTTCTGTGGTGGGAATGCAGGTGAACAGAGAAGTGACATCGTAGGAAACCATGGTTTCATCTGAATCTAGTTTGAGGTCTACAACTTTAGAAGCAAAATCTTGGGAATTTTTGACATGATATGGTGTATTCCCAACCAGAGGAGCCAAGATTGTGGCTAGGTGTTTAGCAATGTTATATGTGACCGAGTTTATACTGCTGATAATAGGTCTGAGAGGAGCTCCTTCTTTGTGAATCTTGGGGAGTCCGTATATGAGAGGCACGGCTTCCCCAGGGTACAATCTGTAGTAAAGAGCTCGGTTGATGGCTTGGTCCTTTTCTAGTTGTTGCAAGCAGCTAACAACTTTCTTTTTGTAACCACTTGTGGGGTCCCTCCTCAATGTTTCATAAGTGGTTGTATCACTGAGGAGACTGGTCATCCTGGAGTGGTAGTCCGCTGTGTTTAGCACCACAGTGCATCTCCCTTTGTCAGCAGGAAGGATGGTGATGTTCCGGTCTCTTTGAAGCACTGTAAGAGCCCTCCTTTCTTGGCTGGTGAGGTTGGAGGGGGGTGCTTTCGCACTGGATAGAGCAGCTGATATCTTCAGTCTAAGTTGTTCTGACTCCGTGTTGGTCAGGTTGTTGTTCCTGATGGCTGTCTCTGTGGCTGTGATGAGTTCTACTACCGGTATCCGCTCAGGTGAAACTGCAAAGTTAAGACCCTTGGATAAGACATCTCTCTCTGGTTGGGTGAGTACCCTGTTGGATAAGTTCTTCACCCATTTCTCTTCTATGTCCGGTTGTGTAGCCTGGTCAGATTTCTTCCTCCAAGTCAGACCTTCTGTCTTGCCAGAGGAGGTGGTTTTAGACAGCAATTTTTGAAATTTGCGCATCTGACGTTCCTTACCTTTGGTGTGTTGTGAAAGCTGTGCCTTCTCAGTGAGATCAGAGACTCGTTCCAAAACTTCACTGGGAAGAAGGGCTGTCAACTCCTCAAACCTCAGTTTAGTCTTGTTCTGGAGAGCATCGATGGTGATGCCTGGGTGTACGCCAGGACCCAGCTGTTTTCGGGGACTCACAGGAGGACAGAGAGAGTCAGATTGCCATTGATCACCCTAACGGGCAATCCTTTGATCACCCTAATGACTCGCCATCCACACCCAGCCTCCAGCGACCCACACCAACATGATGCCTCAGTGACACCTTAGATGAGCTGGTCATCAGAATTCTGATTCTGATTCTGAGCCAGGAGAGGATAAATATCTGATACTCCCTATTAGTCAGACAGAACTGAGGAAGCCTTTTGGACGAGAGGTGAAACGTTTTCAAGAATCTTCAAGCAAGTCCAGTTGCCCTTTTCTACCACCCACAGTTAACAGTGTCCAAGTTAACTAGCTATGTGTAAACATTAGCCATGGACAAGACTATGGCAACTTGGCGGGCAAATCCACAGAAACTCATTTGACTAATCAGACTGCATAGTTATTGCAACATTATCGCTAACTCTAAAAGCACAGACAACTTCACTGCAAGCTTTCTCTTGGAATAAAACGTTTATATCCCTCAATATGCTTCCGCAGGTTTGATGGCAAGTTTTTGTAGGCTGTGATGTGCTCCGTTTTAGGCAAACAAAGCAAACATTTAAAGCAAAATGACTCTTTATTCCTTTCAGAAAACTGAACCATGGGTTCTAGCTATAGAACCGTGGGTGTGTGCATTCCCCAGAAGAACCGCCTCCTTCCATTCTGCCATCAACTGATCGTGTTAAATAATGCTGCGGAGAAATCATTGATCTTGATTTTATCCAGTCTATGGACGTGACGTGACCCTAGTGATTACTGATAGACTGTCTCAGGGTCACCTGCGGAAAAACCAATCACGTTTTAGAAAAGAAAAAAACATCCACTTTCAAAGCTGCTTCATAGTAACGAGTAACGAGGACCTTGATAGAAATGTAGTGGAGTAAAAAGTACGATATTTGTCTTTCAAATGGAGTGAAGTTAAAGTCATAAGTTTCCAAAAAAAATACTCAAGTAAAGTACAGATACTCAAAAAGTGTACTTCAGTACAGAACTCAAGTAAATGTACTTCGTTACTGTCCACCTCTGATAATTAACTCGATGTATTTGCAATGTAGAAGAAAACTAATTGAACACCACCAGCAGATTCAACCCCAGTTTCCCCCGCTGACTGTGAGAGTCCCTCAGAGCCGCATGCGCATTCTGTGGATTCGGCAGCGAGCGAGTCGCTCTTTGTTTTGAACGAGTGCTCCGGGTCTCTCGTAAATTCTGAGCAAACTAAAGGACGACTTGTGCTACGATGTTGTTCGGGAAAACCACGTTAGCTTGATGATGGATCTTAAGAGGTCATTTAAAACTCTCTTGGCCTTAAGAGGCTTTCGGGAAACCCAGCCCAGATCAGTTATTGAACATCTCTCTCTCTCTCTCTCTCTCACACACACACACACACACACACACACAGAGTACATAACCTTCAGAGTGAAACATGAATGTACTTTGAACTGACATTAATATGGAACCAGTTCGCTCGTACTGTATAAAAAGCTGAATGTATTTTATTTGTCCTCAGAGTGAGTTAAAGGAGGAGCAGATGAAATCCCAGCAGAGAATCCAGGAGAAGCAGAAGAAGGTGCAGGAGCTGAAACAGGCTGTGAACACTATAAAGGTGAGCAGTGAGCAGAGACAGAGCTGCTCCTAGAAACACACACAACATGGACAACGAGTCATTTACAGTCCCAGTAAGAGAGGGAATGATAGATGAGCTTTAAATCTTGTGTGTGTGTGTGTGTGTGTGTGTGTGTGTGTGTGTGTGTGTGTGTGTGTGTGTGTGTGTGTCCGAACAGCTCAGTGCACAGACAGCAGTGGAGGACAGTGAGAGGATCTTTACTGAGCTGATCAGCTCCATGGAGAAAAAGCGCTGGGAGGTGACGGAGCTGATCAGAGATCAGGAGAAGGCTGAACTGAGTCGAGCTGAACGACTCCTGGAGCAACTGGAGCAGGAGATTGCTGATCTTCAGAGGAGAGTCACTGAGCTGGAGCAGCTTTCACACACACACGATCACATCCATTTCCTCCAAGTAACACTCACTGTCTGATCTACAGAGCCAGCTGTTCCTCACACACTCTCTAAAACACCTCTCATTAAGGGAACAATAAATGCCCCTGTCTGACATCACAAGTGGGTTTTACATTTCATTTGCTTTCTGTAGGTTTTAGCTTCTGGACGTCGCTCTCCTCCATGGGACAGACCATCATTTCACACATCCAGCGTCACTGTCCATCAACATCTCTCATTTAATGGAGTGAGGAATTCTCTCTCAGATCTGAAAAAGAGACTCGAGGAATTCTGTGAGGAGGAATTCAACAAAATCCCTCCACATGGTAAGAGGAGCTGTTCCTGCTGGAGAAACACAGTGATGTGTTATTTCTTAGCGATGCTCCTGCTTTCTTTTCTGCAGACACTTTATTCACCCGACACTTTGAACTAAAACACTGACTTAAAATGAATAAACTGACTGGATCACTTTAAACTCTTTCCATCTTTTACACAAACTCATGTTTCCATTTTTCTCTCCACAGCTGCAGCAGTTCAGATCTTTTCAGAACCAGAACCACAGAGCAGAGAAGAGTTTCTGAAATGTACATCTAACACACACACACACACACACACTTCTAGGCCTGTCACGATAACAAATTTTGTTGGACGATATATTGTCTCAGAAATTATTGTGATCAACGATATTATTCTTGACGTCTTTTCAAGACCATTTTATGCCACTAGTAAAATAATAATGATCATGCAAATACACCCTTTCATAGAACAGTAAACTTTTTAATTAAAGGTGGGGTACGAGATTTTGGAATAACGGTTCCTGCAAGCCATATTTTGAAAAGAAACACGCCCACCCTCGCCCTGCTCCCACCCCCCGCGTCTCCACCCCTCCTCCCCCTTATAAAGCCTGAGAAAATCAGCCTTTATAATGGGTATCTATTGCGTTACACACCAGTGGAGAGTGTAGAGAGCTTGGAAAAATAGCTCAAACTTTCTCATTTAAACTGTGTTTTCAGCCCCAATTTTCACTCCATACACATAATTTTCTCAAAAGTAGTAGCCACACTTGTCCTGATTCACACAATGTGTCTACCTACACAATAGGACTTGCAGTTTTTGAATGAGAAGCCTCAAAGTGAGGAAAGGGCAGGCGAGCTGCACCATTGACTCCCATTCAAATCCTGACAGAAAAGTCACTCGTTTTTAACTCACTCTAGTGACCTCATTTTTTACACTACAGACAAAATTACATCAGTGTGTTCAGGAGAGCCTGGTGGCACTCACTGTGAAAGAATTTTGTGAATATCTCCTTCCGTTTTCGTGTAAATCCCCGTTGTTTGGAGGGAGCGCGCTGAGAAAATCCTGTGACGCTCTGCTCGCTCTCTCACACATACACACACACACACACAGAAGGGACTGGCTGCTCACGGGCTTCAGTCTGATTGACGTGTCAGTATCCAATCATTTTGAGGTGGTACCTCGATAGGATTGGATGGCGGTTTTCCTTTATTTTACACTGTAGACTGGATTAAAATATTTCGTTTTTGGGTCAAACCTTCTATTGTACTGCTTGCAACATGGGTGTGAGGAGCTTCTCAAGCAATATGGTAAAAAATACTCCTGAAAAAAATCTCATACCCCACCTTTAAGTCAACTTATTAAATTCAACAGTGTAATGTAAAAAATAAATCTAAATAAATAAGCCAAAGAAATAAAACAACAATCAAACAAAACCACTCACAACAAAAATGATAAATAAAATACAATTTATGGCTCTTAAAAATTGCACTGAAGTGAATATTAACTTGGCACAGGGTAATAAAAAGACATTCTTTTCTTCACAGGCAACATTCTGCCAATCCAGTTTCTCAAAGATTAGTACCCAGATCAACAAAAGTGCAAAGTAACAACGTATTGCCAGCTGTCATTTGGATAAAAGCAACAACAATTAGAACGAGATAACATGTAGGCAAGGGCATAGGTTTGGTATTAACATTGGTGGGGACAAAAACCCAATGCCAACCCCCAGTGGTGCCAACTTCAGGTCAACATTAGAGGGTCACAATATTTTGCTCCATTGTGTTCCACCAAAAGAGTCTCCATCATCTCTCCAAAGGCCAGACTTTTAACATTTGAAGTTCAGAACTGTAGTAATTCATGAATAATAATAATAATAATAATATGAAATCCATTTGATTAACTGCAAATCTTGCATGTGATGATGAACTCATTCTACCAATTTGCAAATGTGTTTTCCAAGTGAATACCGCACTGACTGTCGGGAGGGTGTATGTTCCTTTCCCTCATAAATGGAAATAAAACCCATCTGGAGCCTTAAACACTGCGTTCCATGAGGCTGGCAGGGGGAGTCGCTCTCTTCTGTGGGATATTTAACTAGTTTTAGAATGCTAGTTTAAGCTGATATGTGATTGATCTAACGGTAAAACAGCACGAGGGCTCGAGAACTTTGACAGGTTACAATTTTACTTGGCAACAGAATGTATCTGAATTCTGATTGGTTGTTGTATCTGAATTCTGATTGGTTGTTATATTATTGCCCTTTTGTTGTGTTCTTGAGCCCAGAGTGGGGGGAGGGGGGAGTGACAGGGTTCTACAGAGAAAAGTTTTCACTGCAACCGAACTGCTGTTTTCGTGACCACGCCCCCAGCGCAGATATTCATGTTCACATTGTTCAGTTTGTTTTTCTCGTTTATTTTAGATTTCTGTTATCTGACTCTGGATCCCAACACGGCACATCGTCTCCTCATTCTGTCTGAGAAGAACAGAGCGGTGAGAAACAGTGGGAGAGAGCAGCGTTACTCTGATCATCCAGAGAGATTTGATTACTGCTGGCAGGTGTTGTGTAAGGAGAGTGTGTATGGACGCTGTTACTGGGAGGTGGAGTGGAGCCATGGTGTTGGTGTGGATATATCAGTCTCATATAAAGACATCAGCAGGAAAGGACGGGGTAATGAGTGTGTGTTTGGATTCAACAATCAGTCCTGGAGACTGTGGTGTTCTTCTTCTTCTCTCTCTTTCTGGCACAACCACATTAAGACTGATCTCAGAGTTCCATCACCCTCCAGAATAGGAGTGTATGTGGATCACAGTGCAGGAACTCTGTCCTTTTACAGCATCTCTGACACGATGAAGCTCCTCCACAGAGTCCACACCACATTCACTCAGCCTCTATACGCTGGGTTTGGGCTCTGGTTTTCTGATTCTACAGTGAGATTGTGTGATCCAGAATAAAAGTGTGTAGTGTTTTCTGTAAAATTCCTGCACATTGCCACGTTGTTGCTCAGTCGTCTGTTTCACTAGAACACAATCCAGCTGCACAAAAACACTCATTTTAATATTTAAATGAAAACAGATGAATAATTTAAAATAATTAAAAAGGAAATGTTAAAAATTAACTGTCAGACAAGAAACTCGTTAAATTTTAAAAAGAAAATGCTCTCATGACCTTCGCATTATAAAGTTATGTTTGTTTCATATTAAGCAGCGTCTCATTAAATAACTAATAAACAGTAATAAAGCCAGAACAGAACAACATTTTAAACCTGTTTAGGTCACACTATATAAAAATAAAACATCACTTTTGGAATGAATTTGATTTTTCTGCTTGTGTTCTAAGATGTAAAATCCACATTCACTTTTTCAAATCTGAAGTTGTTTCTAAACCCTGAGATTTGATTGTAAAACATTGACCAATATTTAAACTCCATTAGAACATCCAGTACATGATCGGTTCAGGCTGCCGATGTCGTGTTCATCCCATATTCAGCCTGGATGATGATTGGCCCGCAGATAGAACCTTATAAATCAGGTTTATCTGTGAGTTTGGGATTTTTATTCAAATATTACAATCAAAGCTTTGCAGAATGAAAGATAAGAGCACAGGAGAATAAAGTTTCCCCCAGTGATGGAGTTTCTGTGCTGAGCTCATTTTCAGACAGAAGCTTTTAATACTGAGGCCAGGATGTCAGCAAGCCGCTGTATTCATACGCAGTGGGGGTTTTCTCCACTTTGGATGGATATTTTTAGATTATTTAATCTGTGGGAAATAACTACAGTGTCTTAAATATGTGTTTGTGAAAATCACTGTCAACCTACAACTGACTTTTTCCTCCAAAAAACATCTCTTTTCATGTTTAATTGTTTTGTTATAAGATCACAATGAAATCACTTATTAAAATAAAAAAAAAAGTTCTTACAGCGTGTTTTGATTGCACTGAACATCTCTAGTCTCATCTCAATGTGGGAACTTACCATGACGGTCTTTTCTCAAACATCTGAATGTCTCCTGTCAGCAGTAATATCACTCAATCTCTTCCTCTCTCTTCTGGTGTTTGTGTGGAACAGCAACAGTTCCTGATGGAAACCCTGTGGAGGTGCTGATGATGGTGTCTGAAGCAGCTTGAAGATGTTTAACCCTTTGGTGACTGACCCCTTGAAAATGGTTCCTCCAGGAACGATGACTTTTCAGTTGTCAAGACAACGGAAAAACTAAAATACAAAAACAGAAAGATACGTCACAATGCTCTTGTGCACAAAACAAAATGCTCTTGTATTTTAGTTTTTCCGTTGTCTTGACAACTGAAACGTCATCGTTC
The DNA here is from genome assembly GCF_027579695.1 of Neoarius graeffei. NCBI lineage: Eukaryota > Metazoa > Chordata > Actinopteri > Siluriformes > Ariidae > Neoarius > Neoarius graeffei. Next base: position 8,045,239 of record NC_083570.1, read on the forward strand.
CTGGAGGAACCATTTTCAAGGGGTCAGTCACCAAAGGGTTAAACTGTTTCTGACAACTGTTTGTGTGTGAATGTCTCCAAAACGAGTTTCACAGATTTATCTCAACACAGGGTGATTATTTTCCAATAACAGCACATCTCAAAGTATTTTATTCCTCCTACACTCCAGCAATCCACCAGTATTTTTTTACAACCTCAATTCCGAAAAAGTTCAGACGCTTTATAAAACCTAAATAAAAACAAAATGTGAAGATTTGTAAATCATGGAAACCATGTATTTCATTGAAAATACTACGAAGACATCATATCAAATGTTCAGACTGAGAATTTTTATTGTTTTTTTGAAAAATATATACTTATTTTGAATTTGATGTCAGCAACACATTTCAGAAAAGTTGGGACAAGGCAACAAAAGACTGAAAAAGTTGTGTAATGCTAAAAAAATTGAACCAAATGCTAATTTGGTTAATTGGCAATAGGTTGTTAACGTGATGGGGTATAAAAAGAGCATCCCAGGGAGGTGGAGTCTCTCAGAAGTAAAGATGGGGAGGGTTTCACTGCTGCATGACAGACTGCGTGGGCAAACAGTGCAACAATTTAAAGGTGCCCTTCCACCAAAAACGTTTAATACTGGCTCTTTTTGAAATACCATAGTTCACTCCAAGTTGCATATGCATGCTGCATGTGAAAATGTAATTCTACTCCCATTCCCTGTATTAGCTTATGAAAGGAAATAGTCGGAAAAACAAGTGGATCTGAAAAAGCCATACGATCTTACATCACTTCGTAAATTAGTATTCATGGCCTTGCCCACCTTGGCTTGCGACCGCCCACGGGAAGGAAGTTCAGATTTAAACGCAAGGACAGATAGCAGAGCCCATCTCGTCAGCAGCTCATGAAGAGGACCTGACAGCAAGCTGAAAACATGTCTGGACAAGTTTGTGCCTGTGTTATTTGTGGCAGTAACACATCAACGTTGCATGTTTGGGGAGGCTGGGAGCTCCCCTGCGCGAGTTACAAGCGTTCAAAGTCGGGCTGGAGTCACCGACAGAAACGAAACCTAAGCGGAGCGCCGCGGCTCGCCTCGGGGCGAATTACGTCCTGAGGCGTGGGGCTAGCCTGCCCTGGCAGTGCTGGTTCACTGGGGAGAGGGCAGAGGTCGCTGGCTGCCAAGTTTGGGGAGGCTGGGAGCTCCCCTGCCCGAGTTACGAGCGTCCAAAGTCGGGCTGGAGCCGCCGACAGAAACAAAACCTAAGCGGAGCAATGTTGCAAGATAGAAGAGGTGACCACAGTGACTTTTCAAACTTCGGTACCTTCAGTAGTGGTTTTGCTTCGAGGTTGTTTTTAATCCCTGGATCTGTAGTCAAGACGATCGACCACCAGCTCACAAGCTGTAAGTAAAACATGAACTTTTTGTTCGAAGGTTTTTGTTACAAAATAGCATGTTCATATTCTCCATGTTAGCATGCATGACATGGTCACAAGCTCAGCAGGGATGAGAGTTTTCCGCTTTTTCTGAGTAAAAAACGACCTTTTTATATTGTCAAATCCGTTGAGAATTTTTTAAATTAATTTCGGGGGGGGGGGGGGGGTATGTTCCTTCATGCTGCTCAAACTTTATTAACTCCAATGATGTTTACACATTATTTGTAAGTCGCCATCTTTAGTTTCGTTTAATCTCATTGAATGTGATGTAAAATTCATGTTATCTACATTGTTATTGGTCAAAACATCGATGTCGAGACCACAATAGCCAATCAAAACAGTTTTTACAAAGACACCCACATCCGCTTGTTCTGACCCACTGGAGGTAGCGTCACAGTGCTGTTAGCCAATCAGAGGTAACACGTTTACTGATTGCTGTTAGCCAATCAGAGGTAACACGTTTACATGTCATGAATATTAATGAGCAAGAGCTGAAATCCTGTCGTTCTTCTGCCACCCACTCCTCCAGCAAACTAGAACAGCCTGAAACAGGAGAACCACAGGATTTTTTTCACCAAAACCGGCTCACAGGACATTCATTCATACTAGAGACCACAGCACAATTAATGAAAAAATGATGCAATGACACCTTTAAGACTCATACAACATTCTCAGTGTAAAACTGCAAAGAATTTGTGGATCACATCATCTACAGTGGTGCTTGAAAGTTTGTGAACTCTTTAGAATTTTCTATATTTCTGCACAAATATAACCTAAAACATCATCAGATTTTCACACAAGTCCTAAAAGTAGATAAAGAGTACCCAGTTAAACAAACAAGACAAAAATATTATACTTGGTCCTTTATTTATTGAGGAAAATGATCCAATATTACATATCTGTGAGTGGCAAAAGTATGTGAACCTTTGCTTTCAGTATCTGGTGTGACCCCCTTGTGCAGCAATAACTGCAACTAAACGTTTCCGGTAACTGTTGATCAGTCCTGCACACCGGCTTGGAGGAATTTTAGCCCATTCCTCCATACAGAACAGCTTCAACTCTGGGATGTTGGTGGGTTTCCTCACATAAACTGCTCGCTTTGGGTCCTTCCACAACATTTCGATTGGATTAAGGTCAGGACTTTGACTTGGCCATTCCAAAACATTAACTTTCTTCTTCTTTAACCATTCTTTGGTAGAACAACTTGTGTGCTTAGGGTTGTTGTCTTGCTGCATGACCCAGCTTCTCATGAGATTCAGTTCATGGACAGATGTCCTGACATTTTCCTTTAGAATTCACTGCTATAATTCAGAATTCATTGTTCCATCAATGATGGCAAGCTGTCCTGACAGCAAAACAGGCCCAAGCCATGATACTACCACCACCATGCTTCACAGATGGGATAAGGTTCTTATACTGTGTGGCAGTGGGGGCGTGGTCAAGCGCCGGTCTGTGACAGGAGGGCGGAGTCAGGGAAGGTAAGTGGCAGAATCACTACACCTGACTCCAATTAACCTGTGTTTGTGTGTGTCTTCCCAGTGACTGCGCCCTATTTAGGGAGGGAGAGCAAAGAGCAGAGGAGCTCATCCCTGAACAAGACGCCAGTCGCGTGTGTGTGTCTATTCGAGTTAAGAATTGTTAAACTGAAAAGTGTAGCGATAAACGCTATTTTGAACCTGATCTCTGTCCTGCCGTCCTCTGTGCTCCACCCACCAATACTGAACCGCTACAGTGGTGCTGAAATCCAGGAGAATTTTGGAGCACAGCAGCTGATCAGCCCCATGGAGTCCTCCCCGTTCGCCGACCTGGTCCACGCCCTCGCCACGGCCCAGCAAAGCCAGCACCAGGTGCTAGTCACCCTCTGAAAGGAACAAGAACGGTGCTTCGAGGCCCTGGTGCTGGCCCAGCAAGAAGATCGGGAGGCGTTTCGGCACCTCCTCGTGTCGGCGGGGTCCACCAGTGCTCCCACCACAGGCCCGTCCCCCCCTCACCGTAACCAAGATGGGTCCGCAGGACGACCCCGAGGCTTTTATCATGCTCTTCGAGCAAGTCGCAGAGGCCTCGGAGTGGCCGATGGAGCAGTGCGCGGCGCGCCTCCTTCCCCTGCTAACAGGAAAGGCGCAGCTGGCCACGCTACAGCTCCCCGCTGACTGCCGGCTGGCCTACACGGACCTCCGCCAGGCTGTCCTCCAGCGCGTGGGGCGCACCCCGGAACAGCAGCGCCAGTGCTTCCGCGCCTTGCGCTTGGGGGAAGTCGGCCGGCCGTTCGCGTTTGGCCAGCAACTCCGGGATGCCTGCTGGTGGTGGCTGAGGGCCAACAACCGCGACACTGAGGAGATCGTAGATCAGGTGGTGCTGGAGCAGTTCGTCGCGTGCTTGCCAGCAGAAACCGCGGAGTGGGTCCAGTGCCACCGCCCGGCGTCGCTGGATCAGGCCATCGAGCTGGTGGAGGACCATTTGGCGGCTGTTCCGGTGGCAGGACAGCAGACTGCCTCTTCTCTTCTCTCCTCTTCTCTCTCTCTCTCCCCCTCCTCCTGTGTCCCGTCCTCGCCCCATTCCCCCACCGCGGAGGCGGGGGCCGGCACCACCCCAGCCGGCCCGCCGCACCTGCGGTGCCCTCCCATTTCTCCCTTCTGTGTCTGTCTCTCCCCCCCTCAGGTGAGTGAGCCCCAGAACACTGGTGCAGAGAGGAAACCCGGGCCGGTTTGCTGGCGCTGCGGGGAACCGGGCCACCTCCAACAGCAGTGCACGGCAATGGAGGTGGGCGTGGTGGTTCAGATCCCCGATGCGCCAGAAGCCGCCCTCGATCGGGCCGGAGCGTATCGCATACCGGTGAGTATTCAAGGGGATACATATCAGGCATTGGTGGATTCTGGTTGTAACCAGACCTCAATTCACCAAAGCCTGGTGCAAAATGAGGCATTGGGGGGAGCACAGGGGGTGAAGGTGTTGTGTGTGCTCGGGGACATTCACAGCTACCCTTTGGTGTCAGTCCACATTTTTTTCCAAGGGGAAAAATTTATAGTGATGGCGGCGGTTAATCCTCGCCTTACCCACTCTTTAATTTTGGGGACTGATTGGCTGGGATTTCGGGATTTAATGACATGCTTAGTAGAGAGTGGGTCCTGCCATTTAGCAGGGGGAGGTCCCGGTGTCGCTTTGGCGGGAGCAGCTATCACAGAGCCGTCTACGTCATCTCCGCATCAGAGTGAGGAGCCGCCGGCCCCTCCTCTCTCTATTGGGGAATCCCTCGCAGATTTCCCATTAGAGCAGTCGCGAGATGAGACTCTGCGACATGCGTTTGACCAAGTGAGAGTAATCGATGGTCAAATGCTCCAGCCGAACGCCACCCCATCCTTCCCCTACTTCGCGATTATGAAGGATAGGTTATACCGAGTGACGCAGGACACTCAAACTAAAGACCGAGTCACGCAACTTTTAATTCCAAAGAGCCGCCGGGAATTGGTATTCCAGGCAGCTCACTTTAATCCTATGGCTGGACACTTAGGGCAGGATAAGACACTAGCCTGAATAATGGCCCGATTCTATTGGCCGGGGATTCGCGGTGATGTTCGTAGGTGGTGTACGGCGTGCCGCGAATGCCAGTTAGTAAATCCAGCGGCCATTCCAAAAGTGCCTTTGTGCCCTCTACCATTAATCGAGACCCCGTTCGAAAGGATTGGGATGGATCTCGTCGGGCCATTAGATCGGTCAGCATGAGGGTACCGCTTGATATTAGTTCTGGTGGACTATGCAACGCGATACCCGGAAGCAGTGCCTCTGCGCAATATCTCAGCACGCAGTTTTGCAGAGGCACTCTTCCGCGTTATCTCCGGAGTTGGAATCCTGAAAAAGATTCTGACTGATCAAGGCACCACATTTATGTCACGGACACTGCGCGAACTGTATGGGTTATTGGAGATTAAGCCGATCCGCACCAGCGTGTATCACCCACAAACGGACGGTTTAGTGGAACGATTCAATCACACCCTCAAGAATATCATTAAAAAATTTGTAAGTGAGGACTCACGTAATTGGGATAAGTGGCGCGAGCCCTTGTTGTTTTCAGTGCGAGAGGTCCCCCAAGCCTCCACAGGGTTCTCCTGGTTCGAATTATTATATGGGCGTAAGCCGCGTGGCATTCTAGATGTGCTGCGGGAAAATTGGGAGGAGGGTAGCCTGGGCCCACCCATCCTAAGTGTGACGCAACACGAGGGCCTGTTGCGAGCTTAGTCTGGCAAGGCAAGCTATCTACAGCTCTTCCAAGCTCCCGAAAAATCGGGAGCCAATCAACTTTGAGCATCTCCAACGGCCCTGGGTAAAGCCGTGTTCAAGGCAGTGACGTAGTAAAACTGCGACCAGAAGCCATAGATTGTTTACAGAATCTATGCCAGAAGCACTTCATTCACTAGAAACATTCCGAACATGGAGCAGCGGCAAGCCTTTGACACAGCGGTAGATGCTGTATTGAAAGCATTCAACGGGAAGTTCTCATTGAAAACGGAGCAAAGAGCAGCCCTGGAGGTATTTATCTTCTTCCTGTTACTCAAGCAGTTTCCGTCGCGTCACATACGTCAGAGGAAAGAGTGATGTGATTGGTTTAAGCTTCGTCACAGCCTTTTCTGGCTTCGACCAGTAGCAAACTGAGGCATTTCAGGGAGGCGGGTCAACCACACCTTTGGGAAACGGTTGGGCTTAATATCTTTGCCAGACCAAATGCTCGCAGAGCTTTGAAGTCGCGTTAGCCAGACTAGGAGGAGGGACCTTCACAAAGTAAGAATGAAATTCAATACATTATGGACCTGCGCGCAAAACTCCACACGCTCACCCACCTAACCCAGGAGAATTTGCGGCAGACCCAAGAACGGCAAGCCTGCCTGTACAACAAGGGTACGCGCCTTAGGGAGTTCACACCGAGAGATAAGGTACTCGTACTGTTGCCCACATCGAGCTCCAAATTGATTGCCAAGTGGCAAGGACCCTTTGAGGTCACACGGCGAGTCGGGGACGTCGACTACGAGGTGAGGTGAACGGACAGGGGTGGGGCGCTACAGATTTACCATCTCAATCTGCTTAAACTCTGGAATGAGGAGGTCCCCGTGGCGTTGGTGTCGGTGGTTCCGGAGAAGGCGGAGCTGGGGCCGGAGGTTCAAAAAGGGGCATTGGCATCATGTACCTCTCCGGTCCCCTGTGGAGACCACCTCTCCCCGACCCAACTCACGGAGGTCGCCCAATTGCAGACCGAGTTTTCGGATGTGTTCTCGCCCCTGCCCGGTCGCACTAACCTCATAGAGCACCACATAGAGACGCGACCGGGGGTGGTAGTGCGTAGCCGCCCTTACAGGCTACCCGAACACAAAAAAAAGGTGGTTCGGGAAGAACTTGAGACCATGCTTGAAATGGGCATTGTTGAGGAGTCCCACAGTGACTGGAGCAGCCTGGTGGTCTTGGTACCCAAGGCCAACGGGTCGGTCCGGTTCTGTGTGGACTATAGAAAAGTCAACGCTGTGTCTAAATTCGACGCGTACCCAATGCCTCGTATTGATGAGTTGCTCGATCGACTCAGCACTGCTCGCTTTTATTCGACACTGGATTTGACGAAGGGATATTGGCAGATCCCCTTGACTCCACTATCCTGAGAAAAAACAGCCTTTTCCACACCGTTTGGTTTACACCAATTCGTCACACTTCCGTTTGGGCTGTTTGGGGCGCCCACTACGTTTCAGCAACTGATGGACAGGGTCCTCCGCCCCCACGCCACCTATGCGGCCACCTATCTCGACGACATCATCGTCTATAGTAATGACTGGCCAAGGCACCTCAAACATCTAAGGGCCATCCTTAGGTCGCTGAGGCGAGCGGGTCTCACAGCCAACCTGAAGAAGTGTGCGATTGGGCGGGTGGAAGTACGGTATCTGGGCTTCCACTTGGGCAACGGGCAGGTGCGTCCCCAAATTAACAAGACCACAGCAATTGCGGCCTGCCCGAGGCCCAAGACCAAAAAGGGGGTGAGACAGTTCCTGGGGCTGGCTGGCTATTATCGTAGGTTTATACCTAATTATCCGGACGTCACCAGCCCGCTGACTGATCTCACTAAAAAGGGGGCACCAGATCCGCTCCAGTGGACGGAGCAGTGCCAGCGGGCTTTTTCTGAGGTAAAGGCTGCACTGTGTGGGGGGCCACTTTTACACTCCCCTGACTTTTCTCTCCCCTTTACGTTGCAGACCGATGCGTCGGACAGAGGGCTGGGGGCGGTTTTGTCCCAGGAGGTGGAGGGGGAGGACCGCCCCATCCTGTACATCAGCAGGAAGCTGTCGGTGCGCGAGGGGCGCTACAGCACCATAGAGAAAGAGTGTCTGGCCATCAAGTGGGCGGTCCTCGCCCTCCGGTACTACCTGCTGGGGCGCCCTTTCACCCTCTGTTCGGACCACGTGCCCCTCCAGTGGCTCCACCGCATGAAGGATGCCAACGCGCGGATCACCCGTTGGTATCTGGCACTCCAACCCTTTAATTTCAAGGTGGTCCACAGGCCATGGGCGCAGATGGTCGTGGCAGACTTCCTCTCCCGTCAAGGGGGCGGGGGAGTCGGCTGCAGGCCGGACAGCCGCCCAGCCTGAGTCGGGCGGTGGGGGTATGTGGCAGCGGGGGCGTGGTCAAGCGCCGGTCTGTGACAGGAGGGCGGAGTCAGGGAAGGTAAGTGGCAGAATCACTACACCTGACTCCAATTAACCTGTTTGTGTGTGTCTTCCCAGTGACTGCGCCCTATTTAGGGAGGGAGAGCAGAGAGCAGAGGAGCTCATCCCTGAACAAGACACCAGTCATGTGTGTGTGTCTATTTGAGTTAAGAATTGTTAAACTGAAAAGTGTAGCAATAAACGCTATTTTGAACCTGATCTCTGTCCTGCCATCCTCTGTGCTCCACCCACCAATACTGAACCGCTACATACTGGAATGCAGTGTTTTCCTTTCTCCAAACATAACACTTCTCATTTAAACCAAAAAGTTCTATTTTGGTCTCATCCATCCTCAAAACTTTTTTCCAATACCCTGCTGGCTTGTCCACGTGATCTTCAGCAAACTGCAGACGAGCAGCAATGTTCTTTTTGGAGAGCAGTGGCTTTCTCTGTTAGGACTTGGACTGTTTTGGCCTCTAGAGGCCGCTGTTATTTCCTTTTCGTGTCTTGTTTATTTTGGCCTCTAGAGGCCGCCACTGTTCCTGTGTTTTGTGTTTTTGTTAATTGCCTGTTAGTCCTAATTATCTTCACCTGTGTCCTTAATTAGTTTGTGTATTTATACTCCTGAGTTCAGTCCTCTTGTCACGGAGTCTTTGTGCTGTTATGTTTATCTCCAGTTTCCTTTGTACTGTGTTTTGTGGATCTTCTGAGCTTTTGCATTTTTGCCTTTTTCTTTTTGTATTATACTCTTTGTTTTTGTTTTTTTTTTGTTTTGCCCTGGATTGTATATAGTGTACATAGTATAAATAAACCTTTTGTTACTTTTTCTACTTCCGCCTCACGCCTCTGCATTTGAGTCATTCCCCTGGTGGCCTAGTGGGGGTTTGCTGGATCATCACACCAACGAACCAGGTTCGAATCCCAGCAAAACCCTAACAGAAAGACTCCGTCATGACTGACTCAGCAGAGGCTGCTTCAACTGTCTACCCGGCCAACCTTCAGGGAATTATGGCAGCTTTGACACGCTTCGGAGCGACCATGGACGCTCATGGACGTACGCTCACCAGCCAACGTGAGGCCCTTGCTCGCCACGAGGAACTGCTTCAGCAAATTGGGAAAACCCTGGCACAGCTGACATCTCTGCCTGCATCTCCTGATCCAGTTCCTGCTCCTGATCCAGCTCCCACTCCTGCTCCAGTGCCTCCTGCCATGCTGCCTTCTTCACCTCGCGAACCCAGCCTTCCTGCACCACAGAGGTATGACGGCAAGCACAGTGAGTGCCGAGAGTTCCTTACCCAGTGTCAACTCACCTTTGAGCTTCAGCCTACCACCTACACTACGGATCGCCGCAAGATTGCCTTTGTGATCACCTTATTAGCTGGTAAGGCGCGAGCCTGGGCTACTGCTATCTGGCAAAGACAGGGACCTGAGTGCTTTGATTTCCAGCTGTTTTCTGAAGAGATGCTTCGGGTCTTCGATCAGGCAGACATCAGTACCGACGCAGCCCGAAAGCTCATGTCCATCCGGCAAGGAGGAAGCGTCGCAGATTACGCCATCTCGTTCCGAACACTCGCAGCAGTAAGTGGATGGAACGAGACTGCCCTGGTGTCAGCCTTCCACCATGGTCTGTCTGACCCCATCAAGGACGGTCTGGCCTCTATTGGATGCCCAAGTGACCTCGAAACCCTCATCTCACATGCTATTCGTCTGGACAACAGGATGAGAGAACGCCACCAAGCCTTGAGCCCCCCCAGCCTCCCTACCTCTACCTGGAGACCATCTACCTCCTTCAGTGACTGTCCAGAACCCATGCAAGTGGGTCGTACTCGCCTCTCCGCATCTGAGAGGGAGCGCAGAAGGAGGGACAAGTGCTGCATCTACTGTGGCAAGCCTGGTCACTTCCGAGCATCATGTCCCGAACTCTTGGGAAAAGGACCGCCCCGTCCAGCCGAGGGAGGGTTGTGACGGCGCCTACCCTCTCTCCCGGACTCCCTGGTCAAGGAATCTACATCCCGGTCTCCATCTCCTGGGGTGAGTCTGTCCACTCTTGTCAAGCTTTGATAGACTCAGGGGCGGCTGGGAACTTTATGGATATTCACTTCGCCCAAAGCATCAATATACCTACTGCACCTCTTGAAGTCCCTCTGTCTGTGTCTGCCCTCGATGGCCAAGCGTTAGGTGATGGAAGAGTCACCCAAGTTACTTCTCCAGTCTTCCTCCAGTCTCAAGGTCACAAGGAAGAAATATCCCTGCACCTGATTCCTTCATCTGAGTTCCCAGTTATTCTAGGCCTTCCTTGGCTTATTCGCCACAACCCTCGCATAGACTGGGTAACAAGCCAGGTTGTGGAATGGGGCCCTGCATGCCATGCCTCTTGTCTGCTCTCTAGCTCTCCTGTGTCTCCTGCCGAGCCCCCTGATCTCACCGAGTTATCTCAAGTTCCCACAGAGTACTGGGATCTCAAGGAAGTATTCAGCAAGAGCAGGGCCGCCGTTCTTCCTCCGCACCGGGCCTACGACTGTGCCATCGACTTGCTCCCTGGGACTACCCCTCCTCGTGGCAGACTGTTTTCCCTCTCTCAGCCAGAACGCAAGGCTATGGAGGAATACCTCAAAGACGCCCTGGTCTCTGGGTTCATTCGACCCTCCACCTCACCTGCTGGTGCCGGCTTCTTCTTTGTCGGCAAGAAGGATGGGGGGCTTCGACCATGTATTGACTACAGGGGCCTGAACAAGATCACTGTGCGCAACCGATATCCCCTTCCGCTGATGTCCACTGCTTTCGACCTGCTCCAAGGCGCCACCGTCTTCACCAAGTTGGACCTACGGAACGCATACCACCTCATCCGTATCCGACAGGGAGACGAGTGGAAGACTGCCTTTAACACCCCGTCTGGGCACTACGAATACCAGGTGATGCCCTTCGGACTCACCAACGCACCAGCTGTTTTTCAGGCCCTAATCAACGACGTCTTAAGGGACATGATTAACCTGTACGTCTTTGTCTACCTCGATGACATCCTTATCTTTTCCAAGACCATGCAGGAGCACCGCCACCATGTCCGCCAGGTTCTCCAGAGACTGCTACAGAACAATCTGTTCGCCAAGGCCCAGAAATGCGAATTTCATGTTCCCGAGGTCTCCTTTCTGGGATTTATTGTACGGACAGGCCAACTCCAAATGGACCCTGCCAAGACCCTGGCCGTCCGGGACTGGCCTACTCCCAAGTCCGTTAAGGAGGTTCAGCGGTTCTTAGGATTCGCTAACTTCTACCGCAAGTTCATCAGGAACTTCAGTTCTGTGGCAGCACCCATGTCAGACCTCACCAAAGGGACAGGTGGATCTTATGGCTGGTCTCCTCAGGCAGAAAAGGCGTTCAAAGACCTCAAGGCCCGCTTCTGCACGGCACCCATTCTGGTCCTCCCGGACACCTCCCAACCATTCATCGTGGAGGTGGACGCCTCGGACAGTGGTGTCGGCGCGGTACTCTCTCAACGTTCGGAAGGAAAGCTGCACCCCTGCGCCTACTTCTCCCACCGCCTGAGTCCTGCGGAGTCCCGGTACGATGTGGGGGATCGAGAACTGTTAGCGGTCAAACTGGCCCTTGAGGAGTGGAGGCACTGGCTGGAGGGAGCGCAACATCCATTCCTGGTTTGGACTGACCACAAGAACCTGGAGTACCTCCAGCAAGCCAAGAGACTGAACCCTCGACAGGCTAGGTGGGCCCTGTTTTTCAGTCGGTTTGACTTCACCCTCTCGTACCGTCCCGGCTCCAAGAACACCAAACCTGACGCACTGTCCAGGCTGTTCTCTGCCACTAACAGGGAGAATGAAGTCGGGCCTATTATCCCGGTGTCCCGGATTGTGGCCCCTGTCCGCTGGGGTATTGAGGAGGCTGTTCGACGAGCCCAACGCCAGGACCCCGGTCCTGGGACGGGGCCACCGGGCCTCTTGTACGTCCCACATCAAGCCCGGGCCAAGGTTCTCCAGTGGGGTCACTCTTCCCCTCTCACCGCCCACCCGGGAGCTCGGAGGACCCTGGACTTCCTGAAAAGACGCTTCTGGTGGCCTAACATGGAGCAGGAAGTAAGGTCATTTGTCCTGTCCTGTGAGGTTTGCACCAGAACCAAGAACCCACGACAGCGTCCCCAGGGTCTCCTGCATCCTCTGACCATTCCCCGGCGTCCCTGGTCCCACGTGGCAGTCGACTTCATCACGGGTCTCCCTGAGTCACAAGGTAACATGGTCATTTTGGTCATTGTTGACAGATTCTCCAAGGCCTGCCGCTTCATACCTCTGTGCAAACTCCCCTCTGCTCTTGAAACAGCGAAACTTATATTTAATCATGTCTTCCGAGTCTTTGGTCTTCCACAGGACATCGTCTCAGACCGAGGGCCCCAGTTCTCCTCCCGAGTGTGGCACGGGTTCTGCAAGGTCATCGGAGCCACTGCCAGCCTCTCCTCTGGGTTTCACCCACAGTCCAATGGTCAGACGGAGAGGCTCAACCAGGACCTGGAAACCACCCTGCGAGGCCTGGCTATGGATAACCCGACATCATGGAGCACCTGGCTGCCATGGGCAGAGTACGCCCACAACACCCTGCAGTCATCGGCCACCAAGCTGTCGCCATTCCAGTGCCAATTCGGGTTCCAGCCACCTCTGTTCCCGGACCAGGAGGAGGACGCGGGGGTGCCCTCGGTCAACCAATATGTGAGACGGTGTCGCAAGACCTGGAGCAAGGTCAGGAAGACCCTCATACAGACCTCCAGAACCAACCAGACTCAGGCCAACCGCCACAGAAGACCTGCACACACTTTCCGCCCTGGGCAGCGGGTTTGGCTGTCCACTAAGGACCTTCCACTGCGGGTGGAGAACCGCAAGCTTGCTCCTCACTACATTGGCCCCTTCAAGGTGGTGCGCAGGGTGAACCCTGTCTCCTACCGGCTCCAGTTGCCCCGGACTCTGAGGATCAACCCCACTTTCCATGTTTCCCTGTTGCGGCCTGTACTGACGTCTACGTATGCCCCTGCCCCTAGGAACCCCCCACCCCCCCGCATCTTCCAGGGGCAGACTGTGTTCACTGTGCATCGCCTGCTTGACTCCCGCCGGGTCCGCGGCGGGTTGCAATATCTGGTGGACTGGGAGGGCTATGGTCCTGAGGAGCGCTGCTGGGTTCCTGCTCGGGATGTCCTAGATAAAGAACTGTGTCGGGACTTCCATTCGGCCCATCCGGATCGCCCTGGGAACGTCAGGAGACGCTCCTAGAGGGGGGGGTCCTGTTAGGACTTGGACTGTTTTGGCCTCTAGAGGCCGCTGTTATTTCCTTTTCGTGTCTTGTTTATTTTGGCCTCTAGAGGCCGCCACTGTTCCTGTGTTTTGTGTTTTTGTTAATTGCCTGTTAGTCCTAATTATCTTCACCTGTGTCCTTAATTAGTTTGTGTATTTATACCCCTGAGTTCAGTCCTCTTGTCACGGAGTCTTTGTGCTGTTATGTTTATCTCCAGTTTCCTTTGTACTGTGTTTTGTGGATCTTCTGAGCTTTTGCATTTTTGCCTTTTTCTTTTTGTATTATACTCTTTGTTTTTGTTTTTTTTTTGTTTTGCCCTGGATTGTATATAGTGTACATAGTATAAATAAACCTTTTGTTACTTTTTCTACTTCCGCCTCACGCCTCTGCATTTGAGTCATTCCCCTGGTGGCCTAGTGGGGGTTTGCTGGATCATCACACCAACGAACCAGGTTCGAATCCCAGCAAAACCCTAACATTCTCCTTGCAACCCTGCCATGCACACCATTGTTGTTCAGTGTTCTCCTGATGGTGGACTCATGAACATTCACATTAGCTAATGTGAGAGGGGCCTTCAGTTGCTTAGAAGTGAACCTGGGGTACTTTGTGACCTCACCAACTATTACATGCCTTGTTTTTGGAGTGATCTTTGTTGGTTGACCACTCCTGGGGAGAGTAATAATGGTCTTGAATTTCTTCCATTTGTACACAATCTGACTGTGGATTCGTGGAGTCCAAACTCTTTAGAGATGGTTTTGTAACCTTTTCCAGCGTGATGAGCATCAACAACGCTTTTTCTGAGGTCCTCAGAAATCTCCTTTGTTCGTGCCATGATACACTTCCACAAATATGTGTTGTGAAGATCAGACTTTGATACACGGGCGCAGATAGAGGGGGGGACGGGGGGATTCGTCCCACCCAGATTTAAATTCACCTCGTTCGGTCCCCCCCACTCATAGGGAGGAAAACACGTCTATGCTGTCTTTCTTTGCATAAGGCAAACCTCACGGAAAAATCAAAAGACTAATTACCATTCGGTTTATTGAGGTGCACAGCAGTACAAACATAGCTGCAACTGCGCAGACTGCACAGGTTGCGAGCTCGAGCTTGGTTGCTATGGTTACCCACAAGTTTGACAGGCATATCGGGGACAGCGCCTCCTAGTTCAGGACCCCAACACGGCATGATGAAGGGTGCCAAAAGGCAGAAAACGATTGCATCGTTTAAAAAAAAAAAACGACTGTAAGTAAACTGTGCCTTACTTTATCATATCACCTTGCAATTTTTTGATAGTCTGTTCAAAGTAATGTCGTAGTGAAAGTAAAATCATATGGAGTAGAGATGCCTTTCTGGTAGCCTCCTTCTTTCTGTGGCAGCCTGTAGATACAGTGCTCAGAAGGCAGTTTTAATGTTTAATCTGGCGTTCCCTGCCATAATTTCAGCGAGCATATTGTTTCATAAGGAAACTTTGCGAAGAGTTGTTGACTGACTGCCGCTCACGCAACACACAGGCATAGTTAGAAAGTCAGGATGCACTGGTTTACACTTTACACACACACACGTAGCCCAGCCTCTCGCTATGTTTAACAGTTGGAACTTAGCGGTTTTAAATCTAGTTTTGCAGTTTCTGTGTGTGATGATAATGTGTAAACTTTGGATTTCCATAGGCTATGTTAAAATGTTATCATTGTCCTGGCCTGCAGGTAGTTCCTGGTGATGGCAGTGAGGGAGGTGAAATAACATGTATACACACTACCGTTCAAAAGTTTGGGGTCACCCAGACAATTTTGTGTTTTCCATGAAAAGTCACACTTTTATTTACCACCATAAGTTGTAAAATGAATAGAAAATATAGTCAAGACATTTTTCTGGCCATTTTGAGCATTTAATCGACCCCACAAATGTGATGCTCTAGAAACTCAATCTGCTCAAAGGAAGGTCAGTTTTATAGCTTCTCTAAAGAGCTAAAGTGTTTTCAGCTGTGCTAACATGATTGTACAAGGGTTTTCTAATCATCCATTAGCCTTCTGAGGCAATGAGCAAACACATTGTACCATTAGAACACTGGAGTGAGAGTTGCTGGAAATGGGCCTCTATACACCTATGGAGATATTGCACCAAAAACCAGACATTTGCAGCTAGAATAGTCATTTACCACATTAGCAATGTATAGAGTGGATTTCTGATTAGTTTAAAGTGATCTTCATTGAAAAGAACAGTGCTTTTCTTTCAAAAATAAGGACATTTCAAAGTGACCCAAAACCTTTGAACGGTAGTGTGTGTATATATATATATATATATATATACACACACACACACACACACATATATATATATATATATATATATATATATATATATATATATATACACAAAATGGAATCATTTGCTGACAGCTCAGTCCCCCCCAGTTCAAAAATCTCCTATCTGCGCCCCTGCTTTGATAGATCCCTGTTCTTTAAATAAAACAGGGTGTCCACTCACACCTCATTGTCATCCCGTTGACTGAAAACACCTGACTCTCGGATTAACAGTTAATTTGAAGGTGAAATTAGAGGTTCACATACTTTTGCCACTTACAGATATATTGGATCATTTTCCTCAATAAATAAATGACCAAGTATAATATTTTTGTCTCATTTGTTTAACTGGGTTCTCTTTATCTACTTTTAGGATTTGTGTGAAAATCTGATGATGTTTTAGGTCATATTTCTGCAGAAATATAGAAAATTCTAAAGAGTTCACAAACTTTAAAGCACCACTGTATGTTTTACTTCTGTCCTATGAAGTCTCACACAGGTCTCAACGAATCTCATTTATGGCCATTGCTTTGACATATGGACTGATATATAGCATATTTCAAACACTCATAACTTGCTATAGCAGTGACAAAAGAGCTATCAGAAACGCATTCCTACATTTTATAAAATGAGAAATAGAATTTTGATTGTAAAAATTTTGCCTTCAGTTCCCTTTAATTGATGTTGTGTGTTGTTGCAGTGACAGAGAAGAAGAAGCCTTTATTTGTCACATGCACACTTAAGCACAGTGGAATTCATCCTCTGTATTTAACCCATCTGAAACAGTGAACACACACACCCAGAGCAGTGGGTAGCCACACTACAGTGCCTGGGGAGCAGTTGGGGTTAGGTGCTTTGTTCAAGGGCACTTCAGCCCAAGGCCACCCCATGTTAACCTAACGGCATGTCTTTGAACTGTGGGGGAAACTGGAGCACCCGGAGGAAACCTATGCAGATATGGGGAGAACATGCAAACTCCACACAGAAAGGCGCCCTGTCAGCCACTGGGCTCGAACCCAGAACCTTCTTGCTGTGAGGCGACAGTGCTAACCACTACACCACCATGCAAAGGATAGAAGAGGAGGGAGAGAACAGAGAGGAGGGAACTCTCCTGACCAGAACATGTGTGTGTGCGCGTGCATGACTGTGTGTGAGCAGAGAGTGAGTGAAGCTGAAAAGCAGCAAGTTAAGGGAAAAGTATGTGTGAACATCAGCTCCCATCTGCCATGCTTCTCTACTCCACCCACATCAGAGACTTATTACAGTGGTGCCGAAACCCAGAAGGGAACCACCACATGGAGTCCTCCCCATTTAAGGAGCTCATCCATGCCCTCGCTACCCCCAGCAGAACCAGCATCAAATGCTGACCACCCTCCGGAAGGAGCAAGAGCAATACTTTGAATCCTTGATGCTGGCACAGCAGGAAGATCGCCAGGCGTTCCAGCATCTGCTCGCATCGGCAGGGGCTTTGACCACCACCACAGCAAACCCTCCTCACATCACCCTCATGAAGATGGGTCCACATGACAATCCAGAAGCCTTCATCACTCTCTTTGAGCAAGCAGCCAAAATGTGGGGGTGGCCACTCAAGCAGCGCATGGTGCGCCTCCTCCCGCTCCTGATGGGCAAGGTGCAGCTTGCAGTGCAGCAGCTCCCTGCCAGCAGCTGGCTCATGTACACCAACCTAAAGAGGGCCATCCTGCAGCCTGTCGGCCACTCCCTGGAACAACATCGCCAGTGCTTCCAGACGCTGACATTGGAAGAAGTCGGCCAGCCATTTGCATTCAGTCAACAACTCTGGGACCCCTGCTGGTGGTGGCTGAGGGCAGAAGACTGTGACGCTGACAGGATCATCTGTTTGGTGGCATTGGAACAGTTCATCTCTCGACTTCTGGAAGGAACTGCGGAGTGGGTCCAGTGTCATCGCCCAGTGTCGCTAGAACAAGCCATCAAGCTGGCAGAGGACCATCTGGCAGCAGTTCTGATGGCAGGCAGATGAGGTGCCTCCTCATTTCTTTTCTCTCTCCTTTTCCCCCCTCTCTCTCCTTCCCTTCCCCACCCCGTTCCCCCACTGCAGAGGCGGGGGCCGGCTTCTCCCCAGCTGGCCCGTCACACCCGTGGTGTCCTCCCATCTCCCTCTCCCATGTCTGTTTCTTCTCCCCCTCAGGTGGGTGACACCCATAACGCTGGTGCAGAGGGAAAGCCTGGGCCGGTGTGCTGGCACTGTGGGGAGCAAGAGCATCTCCAGAGTCAGGGCTCCACAATGGAGGTGGGAACTGTGATCCAGATCCCCGACGCGCCAGAGACTGCCCCGATCAGGCAGGAATGTATTGCATACCGGTAAGTGTTCAAGGGGATATATATCACACGTTGGTGGATTCCGTTGTAATCAGACCTCAATTCACCAAAGCTTGGTGCAAGGTGAGGCATTGAGGAGAGCATAAGAGGTGAAGGTGTTGTGTGTGTGCACAGAGATATTCACAAGTATCCTTTAGTGTCTGTCCATATTCTATTCGGGGGCCAAAAACATAGAATAAAGGTGGCGGTTAATCCTCATCTCGCCCACTCGCTGATTTTGGGGACTGATTGGCTGGGGTTTCAAACCTTAATGGAAGACATAGTAGGGGGTGGGTCCTGCAGTAATATGTCATGGGGTGGATCCTGGTATGGCATTGACTGGAGAAGCTGTCATAGAGCCATCCACATCAGCACCACATCAGGGCGACAAAAGGAGTAAGGATCAGTTCACCCCTCCTCCCGTGCTTGGGGATTCCCTCGAGGATTTCCCTTTAGAGCAGTCATGAGACAAGTCCCTGTGGCATGCTTTTGACCAAGTGAGAGTAATCAATGGTCAAACTTTCCAGCCAAATGCGGCACCTGCCTTCCCATACTTCACAATTATTAAAGATAGATTGTATCGAGTGATGCAGGATATTCAAACCGGTGGACAAATAACCCAGTTGTTAATCCCTAAGAGCCGTAGGGAACTCATGTTCCATGCAGCTCACTTTAATCCCATAGCCGGACACTTGGGGCAGGATAAAACACTAGCCCGAATAATGGCCCGATTCTATTGGCCAGGGCTTCATGGGGATGTTTGTCGGTGGTGTGCGGCGTGACGAGAATGCCAATTAGTAAGTCCCACAGCCACTCTAAAAGCGCGGTTGTGCCCATTCCCTCTAATGGAGACCCCCTTCGAGAAAATTGGTATGAATCTCGTTGGGCCATTAGATCAGTCAGCATGAGGATATTGCTTTATTTTAGTTCTGGTGGACTATGCAACATGATATCCAGAAGCGGTGCCTCTCCACAATATCTCAGCACACAGTATTGTGGAGGCGTTCTTCCATGTTATCTCTCGGGTAGGGATTCCGAAAGAAATCCTGACAGACCAAGGCACTACATTTATGTCACACACACTGAGCGAACTGTATAAGTTATTGGGAATTAAATACTGTATATCTGCACCAGGCATTTATCACCCGCAAACGGATGGTTTGTTAGAGAGATTTAATCAAACACTTACAAATTTCTGAATTAAATTTTTAAGTGAAGACGCAGGAAATTGGGACAAATGGCTCAAGCCCCTGTTATTCACAATATGAGAGGTCCCGCAAACCTCCATGGGATTTTCCCTGTTTGAAATATTATATGGGCGAAAGCCACGCAGCATCTTGAACGTGCTGTGGGAAAATTGGTAGGAGGGACCTTCACCTAATAAAAACAAAATTCAATACGTTAACCTGCACACAAAGCTCCACACCCTCACGCACATAACCCAGGAGAATTTGCAGCAGGCACAAAAACGTCAAGCCCGACTGTATGACGGGTGCATGCCTAGAGAGTTCACTCTGGGAGACAAAGTACTCGTGTTATTGCCCATATCATGCTTCAAATTAGTCACCAAGTGGCAAGAGCCCTTCGAGGTCACACGATGAGTCGGGAACATTGACTATGAGGTGAGGCGAATGGACAGGGGTGGGGCCCTACAAATATACCACCTCAACCTATTGAAACACTGGAATGAGGGGGTCCCTGTGGCATTAGCGTCAGTAGTTCCAGAGAAGGTGGCGCTAGGGCTGGAGGTAAAAACAACCAAAACCACAACCCAAACCACTCCGATCCCTTGTGGAGACCATCTCTCACCAGCCCAACTCATAGAGGTAGCCAAGTTGCAGGAGGAATTTTCTGGTGTGCTCTCACCCCTTCCCAGCCGCACCCACCTCATAGAACACCACATTGAAACACCCCCGGGGGTGGTGGTGTGTAGCCACCTTTGCCGCTTACTCGAACAAAAAAAAGGTGGTTCAGGATGAACTCAAGGCCATGCTTGACATGGGCATAATCGAGGAGTCACACAGTGACTGGAGCAGTCCAGTGGTCCTGGTACCCAAGGCTGATGGATCAGTGCGGTTCTGTGTAGACTATAGAAAAGTCAGATATTGGCAGATCCCCTTGACTCCTCTATCCTGAGAGAAAACAGCCTTTTCCACACTGTTTGGATTACACCAGTTTGTCAAACTTCCTTTTGGGTTATTTGGGGCTCCCGCTACATTCCAGCGGCTCATGGACGAGATCCTCCGCCCCCACGCCACCTATGCAGCAGCCTACTTACATGACATCATCATATACAGCAGTGACTGGCCGCAGCACATAGAACACCTTAGGGCCGTCTTAGAGTCACTGAGGTGAGCGGGTCTCACAGCTAACCCAATAAAGTGTGCAATTGGGTGGGTGGAAGTATGGTACCTGGGTTTCCACTTGGGTTATGGGCAGGTGCATCCCCAAATTGGCAAGAGAGAAGTGATTGTGGCCTGCCCAAGGCCAAAGACCAAAAAGGGGGTGAGACAGTTCCTGGGGCTGGCTACTATTATAGGTTCATACGTAATTATTCGGATGTCACCAGCCCACTGACTGATCTCACTAAAAAGGGAGCACCAGATCCGGTCCAGTGGACGGATCAGTGCCAACAGGCTTTCACCAGGGTAAAAGCTGCACTGTGTGGGGGGCCACTTTTACACTTCCCTGACTTTTCTCTCCCCTTTATTTTGCAGACAGATGCATTGGACAGAGGGCTGGGGGCCGTTTTGTCCCAGAAGGTTGAAGGCAAGGAGCGCCCCGTGTTGCACACCAGCTGCAAGCTCTCGATGCATGAGAGTAAGTACAGCACCATCGAGAAAGAGTGCCTGGCCATCAAGTGGGTGGTTCTCACCCTCCGATACTACCTGCTGGGGCGCCCTTTCACCCTCTGATCAGACCACTTACCCCTCCAGTGGCTCCACCACATGAAAGATGCCAATGGGCAGATCACCTGTTGGTATCTAGTCCTCCAGCCATTTAAATTCAAGGTGGTTCACAGACTGGGGGCGCAGATGGTTGTGGCAGACTTCTTGTCCCATTGGGGGGGGGGGAGCCCACTGCAGGCTGGATGGCTTCCTGGCCTGAGTCGGGCGGTGGGGGTATGTGGCAGTGGGGGTGTGGCCTAGCATCAGTTTGTGAATGGAGGGCAGGGCCAGGGAAGGCGAGTGGCAAAGTCAATGCACAAGTTGTTAATTAATGTTGTGTGTGTTGTTGCAGTGACAGAGGATAGAAAAGGAGGGAAAGAGCAGAGAGGGGGAGCTCTCCCGGCCAGAACACGTGTGTGCATGTGTGACTGTGTGTGAGCCATGAGTGAATGAAGCAGAAAAGCAACAAGGGAAAATAAAGTGTGTGTAAACATCAGCTCCCGTCTGCCGTGCTTCTGTACTCCACCCACATCAGGGACTTATTATAGACACATCATACTTTTTATCCATTTATATCTACATTTAATGTATTGGAATGTCCATGAAATGAGTTAGAGCCTGTTGTCACCGACATTACAGCAGCTATAAGCGAGTCATTCCCTCACCAGCCTAATTTTTTTCTCTCTCTTGAAGTTAACAAGACAAAAAACAGATCTTGTTGTGTATCATGAAGATGTCACACTGCATAAATGAGCAGTGAATTTAACAATGATTCCAAAATATTGTACATAACATGGACAGAACAGCTATTTACAATCAGAATCGACTTGTTCAGCTCCCAAATGACTCGTCACGGTTTGGTTTTTGCTCCTCTTTTGCCTAATTATGTACAGCTGAAATTGTTTCATTAAATGATTCAGAAAATGTACAATCAAGCTTCAGTTATCAAGGTGGTGCAAATGTGCAGGAAGTCCAGCTAACATCAATGCACTAATGTTCTGGTGCTGATCCATTATGAAGACTTGGAGAGAAAAGAGGCAGAACAATAAGAATGAGAGAGAGAGAGAGAGAGAGGTTGTATTGAATTGTATTAAATGCATGTTGTGTTTGATTTAATTGAATTTACTTTTTTTAACAACTTCTTATATCATCTTCACAGGTGAAAAGATGCTTTTCTACTCACCACGGTTGTAAAGAGTGATTATATGAGTTCCTTCCTGGCATAAAAAAAGCGTAAATCAATCTGGCCATTTTCCTCTGACCTCTCTTATCAACAAGGCATTTGTTTCCACCCACAGAACTGTCGTTCACTCACTTAGTGTTTTTTGTTTCTCACACCATTCTGTGTAAACTCTAGGGACTGTTGTGTGTGAAAACCCGAGGAGATCAGCAGTTTCTGAAATACTCAAACCATTCCATCTGGCTCAAACCAACACCCATACCACGGTGAAAGAAAGTCACACTGTGAGATCACAATTTTTCCCATTCTGATGTTTGAACATTGTGAACATTAACTGAAGCTCTTGATTTGTATCTGCATGATTTGATGCATTGTGCTGCTGTCAAGGGATTGGCTGATTAGAGAACTGCATCAAACCACTGCAGGTGGATGGATGGGTGTTCCTAATAAATTAGCCAGCGAGTGTCAAGTCAGGTCAAAGTCTCTCTCATGCCAGAATCTGATCTTCCCAGGCAGTCTCCTGTCCCAGTACTAACCAGCGTATGAGTGTGGTGCGATCTCCATTTCCACAGCCCTCGGCCTCTCGCCTATTGAGGTATTTCACTCACGTGACCAAGTCATGTGACACTGCCATTTTGGACGGCACGGCTCGAATCAGTTTGAATGTGAGGAAGGCGACAAACGAAAAACATAAAAGAAAAAGGAGCGAGATGCAGAAAACACCTTCACTATCCAGTGACGTAGGGCATTTACAGGGCGAGCAGAGGGAGAGGTATTTGCAAAAATGGAGGTTAGCAGGCTTGGAGAACGACGTTTACCTGCTTCCACCAGGATTGTTCACTGACAGCTAAGGTTTGTTCACATTTTCATTTACTTTCGGTCCTCAGGATAAACAAAATGTTATTAAATGTCATTGAAATAACTTCTTAGTCTGTTGAGACATGGCCCATTATAAGTTTTTCCTTTACTGTATTTACTAGTTTACTGAGCGCGCTCCGGGGCGGGCTGGCGCTAGCTAGCTAGCTAGCGCTCCGGGGCTGGCTGGCTGGTGCTAGCTAGCTAGCTAGCGCTCCGGGGCTGGCTGGCTGGCTGGCGCTAGCTAGCTAGCGCTCCGGGGCTGGCTGGCTAGCTAGCGCTCCGGGGCTGGCTGGCTGGCTAGCTAGCGCTCCGGGGCTGGCTGGCTGGCTAGCTGGCGCTCTGGGGCTGGCTAGCTAGCGCTCCGGGGCTGGCTGGCTGGCTAGCTAGCGCTCCGGGGCTGGCTAGCTAGCGCTCCGGGGCTGGCTGGCTGGCGCTCCGGGGCTGGCTAGCTAGCGCTCCGGGGCTGGCTGGCGCTCCGGGGCTGGCTGGCTGGCTAGCGCTCCGGGGCTGGCTGGCTGGCTAGCGCTCCGGGGCTGGCTGGCTCAGTAAACTAGTAAATCCAGTAAAGGAAAAACTTGAGACTGAAAGGTTTTAACAGTCATCCAAATGACTGAACGTAAACATTGTTACAGTAACATACCAGCTACTGTTGTTGACATTAGCTAGCTTGCCATCCAAAATGGCGGACACCGGGGCGTCACGTGACCCTGTGACGTCAGGTGAAATACCTCAATACAGCTAGGGTTACAATGGGGGGTGGGTCCTCTGGTAACCTTGAGAGTTTGACTTCCCCACTCACATCTGTATTGCAACATGCCTTGTCAGACGGTAGTAAGTACCATTTTAATGATGGTCTTTGGTATGACCTGACCACGAGTAGAATTTGCAATCTCCCAATCAAGAAGTGGACACAATAAACACTAGGCCAACTCATGGTGGCCAGTAAGTTTATACAGTATATAATTCACTTGTTCTAATAATACAGTGCTGTAAATTTAACACTTATCCACTACACATTCAGTTTTGATTACACGCACATGTAAATCCTACACCTGACCAAACCAACAGATGGAAAGATTTCTCCTTCTCACATGTTTCTCAGCTCTTTCTGCTGCGGCTGTGACAATGCGCCGTGGGTTGTGACCTCTGTGATTCTCCATCATACACAAATCACAGATGCAGGTTTGATTTATTGGTACATTTACATTTATTCACTCTGGACACAAACACACCTTGAAACAGAAAATATGCAGACACAAAATGTTTTTACAGTGTTAAAAGTCAGAAAAAGAAAAAAATAAATAAATCCAGCACATGATCTTGAGTGTGAAGAGAAATGGGTCAGAAGTTCTGGAGATCCTCAGGATGCACGAAATTATTCCGGAAAAGATGATACGCCAGAATCTGACCACCGAAGATCATCATGAGTAAACCTGAACCTGGAAAGAAACTGGATCTGAGCGTGGTTTAGACACTAAAATCACTTTGGACATGAAGGTAGATGGAATTAATTTTGTCAAACGAATCCAGGAATGGATTAAAAGTGAAATCAGTCCGGAGGAACCGGAACCAGGAGTCAGGATGTGAGACCGGACTCACCGAGAGCGATCCACCAGTGCTGCGTGGAAGGGAAATCGGCCATGACTGAAACACAAACACAAACAAATGCTTTTCAGAGAAGCCCAAACATATCAGCATTTCAAATGTTATATTTAATTTCTTTCGTTCTTTCATAATTTCATTATAATTATTCTCTTCTAATTTGGCCTCATTTTCTATCAAATGTGCTTCAGAAATGAAAGGGTTACTGTCCTGAAAGCATTAAAATTGAGTTATCCAATGAAATTATTTTGTTTGTTGTGTCTAGGCTGAGAAGAGTTTTGAGCTGCTCACTCATTGGTTCAGACTTCATTGCCGGGACAGAAGGCCATGTCAGTGTATGTTTATGTAGGAAGTGACAGATGAATTAGCCAATCAGATTTTGATTTATAGTGGGCGGGACCAAAAATGTATCGCCCTTGGCTTTCTTGAAGGCCAACATGAGCTTAACCATGGGTCAGCGCAGTCAGCGTAGCAGTGAGATCACCTTCCAGCCAGTATAGCGTTCATCAGTAGTGTTAGCGAATGCTAATAAAGTGCTCAAGCCAGTGCTATCAAGAGCTACAGGCTAATGACTGAGAAACTAAGATTTCTGTCTCCAGACTCTTCTTCCACACTGCACGTTTACTACAGTATTTTTCACTCAGACTAAAGTATTCATTTCCTTGTGTAATTTACTGAGTTACTTTTAAAATCAACATCGACAGCTACACACAACAGAGCAACCTGGCAGCCTGCCGCTAATCCCTTACAAAATACTTTGCCCTGTTGACTGTAGGTGCTAAAGAAGGCAACTGGACTTGCTTGAAATCCTTGAAGATGTTTCACCTCTCATCCAAAAGGCTTCTTCAGTTCTGTCTGACTAGTGGGGAGTTCCAGGTATTTATCCTCTAGTGGACCAAACGCAACCCTAAGGAGAGTCGTTGAGGTCACATGGGTCGTTGACCCTCTCGGTCATCCTGTAGGTGTTGGGGTCACTGAAGGCTGGGTGTGAAAGGTGTTAGCAGCCTTGAGGATTGTTAGGGTGATCTGTGGGTTGTTGGCTCTCTCTGCAATCATGTGAGTCATTGAAATCAGCTGAGTCTTGATGTGTATTCAGTTTTCTGGGAAGTGTGCCAAGGACTGCATTGTAGGTGGCTGAGAAATGGTGTCTCAGATCACCTCCTCTGTTCAGTGATGGTTGTTCCAGGTTGACGAAGATGGCTTCTTTT
Organism: Neoarius graeffei; assembly: GCF_027579695.1. Classification (NCBI taxonomy): domain Eukaryota; kingdom Metazoa; phylum Chordata; class Actinopteri; order Siluriformes; family Ariidae; genus Neoarius; species Neoarius graeffei. Next base: position 8,070,996 of record NC_083570.1, read on the forward strand.
ACTCCTCTTTCAAACATTCAGTCTCTAGGCTGCTAACACCGACCACACCTGGCCTCCACTGACCCTAACACCTACAGGATGACCGAGAAGGTCAACGACCCATATGACCTCAATGACTCTCCTTAGCCCATGTTTACATTAGACCGTATCAGCGGATCATCAGATTAATGTTTTTAAAACGATTAGTGTGCACACAGCAACACCAATACACGATTTGCGTGCACACAACAATACCAATACACGGATACGCTCGGCTCTGCAGGCATCCTGCGCTCCAAATCACTCTGCCCTGAACAGCGAGTGCCCTCTGGAGGGTGCGCACTCCGGCCCTGTGCAGCTCACAGAGCGCGCGAGTGAAGCACACTAGCAGTGTTTTCGGGACTGAGCCGCTGTGTGTGTGATCCCAGCGCATATCACTTACCACTTGCAAGTGGAAGGATGGCAAGCCTAAAGACAATCATAACTACACAATGAGCAGTATTTGCATCAGTATTTGCAGTATTTTCATACTTTTATACTCTTTAATGAAAGGTGATACAAGGCGGAAGTCCGCGCCGTTTTTCAGCAGTCGCGTCACATGACCAACGCCAGCGAATCAGGAAGGTGGATGTCACAGTGACGTTGTCCAATGAGACGCCAGCTAGAGCTCAGCACAGCGTATCTGCGTATTCTGAATGTTTACACAGCACCGGAGCTGACACGATCTGGATTGAATACGTGGACGCTGGAGGATTCCCGTTTCCCGGCGTTTCCAGGCGGTTTAATGTAAACGGACAGTGCATCCGCGAAGAAAACGAGACAGATACGGTCTAATGTAAACGTAGCCTTAGAGTTGCTTTTGGTCCACTAGAGGATAAATACCTGGAACTCCCCACTAGTCAGACAGAACTGAAGAAACCTTTCGGATGAGAGGTGAAATGTCTTCAAGAATTTCAAGCAACTCCAGTTGCCTTCTTTAGCACCTACGGTTTACAATGACCTGGATGACTGAGAACCTTCATGGACTTTGCCCTGTTGCTTTTTTGGTGTCTAGCTAAGTTTTGGCTGAGCTCAAGTCCTATCTCTAATATGAATGGTTTGCCACTGAACCTGAATGATCTTTGGATGAGAGATGGAACACGGACAACAACATGAGTCCCAGAATTTACTTCTTACACAGCAGTTTTCCAGTGATTCAGTGTTAAATTTATTCATGATTGACATTTTTATCCATTTAAATTTACATTTAATGTTGTGGAATGTTTGTGAAACAGTTACCTCACATCAGTTATAGCAGCTATATACAAATGGTCATTTTTCCTTTCTTGATGTTAATAATTTTTAAAAATATTCCAATTTGACCAATTCTGACCAATCAGAACCCACAGCATAAAACATCGCAAAATGTTTATTGCAATAAAAACAGTGGTGCATTGAATGTCCTGTTGTGTTACTCAAGCATTCTTTTTGAAGAATTTTCAGAGCCTGTACCTTATTCTATTAAAAAAAAAAACTGAGGACGTCAGTAGGATCCACTGTGCGCACGACCTTTTTAATACAGCGGGGTTTATGGACACGTCGCTGCTAATTGGGTAACACATCTGACACGCCCACCAGGCAAGAGAAAACGTAGCTCAAAGCTCGTTACATCACGTTTCACACTGTTTCAAGGAAACATCGTTCAACATCAAATGATATCGATAAAGATAAAAATCACATCGTCATTTTTTGCATGTTGATAATTCACGTTTGAAGTCCAATATTTTAAATAAAACATTTACTCCATTCCTCAAACAAGTGTTGCCAGGCAAAACAAACCTTGCCCGGCAGCACTTATTTTATACCTATATGTTAATAATGGTAATATTTCTCAATCATCAGCTGTCCAGTTATAGTCCTATGAAAATCCATGACCTTGAGTTTGACATTTCAAAGTCATTCAAGGTCAAAAGGTCATGGCGGCAACTGAAAGCCCATATGGGACTTCTTATATGTTGATAATGGTAAACATCTGGCTATCATTAACCATTTTAAAAGTTATAGCCCTCTGAAAACCCATGACCTTGAGGTTGACCTTTCAAGGTCACTCAAGGTCAAACGTCATGGTGCCAAATGAAAGCCCATATGGCACTTCCTATAAGTTGATAATGGTAAATATCTGTCTACCATCAACCATTTTCAAGTTATAGTCCTCTGAAAATCCGTGACCTCGAGTGTGACCTTTCAGGGTCACGCAAGGTCAAAGATCATGGTGCCAAATGAAAGGCCATATGGAAGTTTCAATATGCTCATCATAAACATCATAGTAAACATCTGTCTATTGGCAACCGTTTGAGTTATAATGGAAAATGTGTTATTTTGACTAATGACCTTGACCCCCCTGACTTTTAACCCCAACTGCTACAGAGACTGTCCAAGCTACCCCATCATGTAGCATATGGTTGGAAGCAGAATTGAAAGATGCACATTTTGGTTTTGGTTTGAAGTCAAAATGATACATTTGAAGAAAGTTATGACACACAAATGATTTTCAACTTTCTGGTGAGCTTGACCCGATTACTCCCAAAATTAGGTAATCTACAGACCATTGCCCACCTACCCTGAGAATTTGAAGTTAATCAGTGCAACCATCCAGATGCTAGATTGTTAACAGATAGACACACAAACAGACAAACAAACAAACCGCCCTGATTACAATACCTCGCCCTGCTGACTCCGTTGCAGGTGAGGTAATAAATGTAGAGGTCGGCATGGTGTCTAAATCTTTAAACGTGATTGTCTCCTTTTCACTTTTGTGAGACTTTAGAATGTCAGAACTTCGTTTCCGGTTGAGAAACAAAGTTTCATGAACATCAGGATGTTGCCATGTGAAAGGATTTTCTGAGTTGGGTTCAGTTTTGAAGGGGCACATGGAATTTATTTGAAAATCTCTGAACATAAACATTCCATACCAGCGACCGTCAGGCCGACATGTAGGAGCGTGATGGTGATGGCGTAGTCCCACACCCACTCCTCCACGATCCAGGCGAATATGAGTCCTCCCACGACGTATGTCACCTCTGTCGAAATCACACTCACTGCACGAGAAACAGATCCATAGTCATGAAAGTGATGAATACAGAGTTTAGGAAAGTCCTCGGCTCTGGAAATAGGGCAAGCGCAATACTCTGTGTTGGAAATGGAAGTCTGTTTTAGTCTGTAAAAAAGTTTGTGGATTTAAAAAATATATATCTAAATGGCAGGATCTGAGCACTCACGGGTTGAGCTTTAAAGCCTGTGACAAGATGTTATGATGTTTTCGCTTCCATTTGTTTGTTCATTTCCAACATAACTCGAGATTAGTGAACGGATTTTGATGAAATTGGAAGGAAAGGTGAGCCATGGGCCAAGGAACAAGTGATTAAATTTTGATGCAAATCCAGATATGCATGCAGATCCAGGATTTTTTTTGTTTGTTCCCAATGTAACTCAAAAAGTAGTGAATGGATTTGGATGAAATTTGGTGGACAGCTTTAGTATTACTCTAAGATCAAGTGATTTGATTTTGATAACATGTATCTTGGTGGAGGTATGAGCTCTACTCAACCAAGTGCCCTTATAGCTATTATCATCATCATCATCATTATGATTATAATTGCGGGGTTGCATATGATGTCACGTCTGGTTTCTTCCATCACAGAGTCATGCACATGGAGGTGTAGGTACCGCCTGTCTCGTCTTTTAGGACTACAACTCCCATTGATAATTTCCGCAGTGACCTCCGTTACGGCTGGGCGGGATTACCTACGTCACTTCCTCCATGACTTTATAAGTGACCCGGAAACTCCCAGCTCACTCTCTCTCTCGTCGTGGATTTCAAGCCGTCCAGACACAAAGAGATACCCTGCACCAGAAAACCCAAGAAAAGACACCTTTCTTGCAAGAAACAGAATTTAGCGCGTTTTCTTTTGTTTACCACTGGCCACGGTAAAAATCCAGAATCGCGCGATCTAACTCAGATGAGTTACAACCGGTTTTTATTTGTATTATGAGTAACGTTACAAAACTGCCGCCCAGAGCAGTTTAATTAAAAGTTAGAAGCGACCGGATTCCTTCTAACTAAATCGCTGTGCACATTGTTGATCAGAGACTTTTCTCCATGAACTACGAAGCGTTCGGACCAAGAAATCCTCTGCTTTCACAGAACGCCCCACGTGCTCCATTGGACTCCAAAAGTCTCGGAACATCTCTACGTAATCTTGCATAGGAGCAAGATACTAAGTAAGACTGGCATTTTGGGCAGAAACTAGTCTTAGGAATTAGCTTTATGAAGTAGTGTGAATTTAAACTCAGGAACGGTTTATTTGTTTACACTGTAGACACTCAGCGTGTTGAATTGATAATTGTTCTATTTTGTTTTGATCTCTCAATTGTTAATAGATAAGTGTTGCATGCTCTTTTCTCTATTCCTTTCTAACACTTTAATTTCATTATTACACATATTTTGACCTCATCAAGATTTCAGTGGATTTAGTAGTGTTATAAGCTAGTGGAATTGGCTGCTACGGCTAATTCTTTTGTCTCATTAGCAACAGGGCTAATCTTTTGTCTCCAACACGTGGTGACCCCTCCTCCACACACACACACACACACACACACACCTAACATTCCTTTGTCTTAGCTAGCAACCAAAGCTAGTCCTTTGTTTACCACGAGGCCCACACACACACACACACACACGCTCATCAAGTATATGACTATATCATATTTGTATATAATGTATTCAACTGCTATTATTCAATTTTTATCATTGTTATAATAAATTCAATTATTCTGTTAAACTGTGTCTGTGGTTGTACCGATACTTTTCGAAGTCATCCAATCTCAAAGAATTCCAAGGTGCATATGAGTTATGTAATACCGTAAGTGATCATAATAATTTGGAATATACCATAATTTAGCTGTTTGGTTTATTATTAAGCACCAAAATTAATGGTATTATTAATGAGACTGATTTAATGAGACTGATTTAATGAGATTGATCACTTAAGACCAATTGCACCTACAGAGGGCAAACAACTTATTACACAGCAAGCGACTCAGAGATGCGACACTGCAATTCGCGAACAAAATGCCACTTTGCTGCTGTGTGTTTGGCTGCTCGAACCGCTCAAACAGAGAAATGGGGAAAAATTTCTTCAGGATACCTAAAGAAGTGTCAAAGGTGCTAAAGTAAGAAAACTGATGAAATCCTGCCAAGAGAAGTGGCTCTTGAACCTTTCTCTTTCTTTGAGTGGAGTTCAGTTGGACCACGCTCGCATTTGATCACTTTGTTAAAGGTTTTAATCGACTTCAAGCCCCTTAGGGGTTTCTTTAAACTTATGTGGATCAGATTTTCCTCGTGTGCTTTGATTTTCTTGAACACTTTTGGCATAAACTTCAACAAGTTTGTCGTGTTGAGTTGCTCGGTTGCGATCTCTTCCCTTTATCCACTTGAAATATTATGAAAATTTGCCCAGGACATATTAGATAGAAGACAGATTTTCATAGTTATGTGGTATAGTTTCAGAAACTTCAGTTTTTGGAGCTGTTCTACTAGTTTTCACCGTCTATGCATGTGCTCACTTTCTAACATGAAAAAACAGGACGCCAAGCAAACATCATTTACACACGACTTCAAGAACAAGCACGATAAGTTGTGCCGAACAAGGCTTTAAAACAGCGCTTACCCTGACAAATATCAGTCATAGATTTCCTTCTAACACTTTTACACCCAGATCGTGGACCCAGCCACTGGTGAAAAAGTTGTGAGCCTCCATGTTCTTGTGGTTCTTGAACTGCTTGCACGTGTAGAACTACGTCTGTGCGACCAAGTAGTTTGAAATGTCTACTTCTGTTATGGCCGGTAAATCTTTAAAATCATAGGAAAAATCTTTCTTCTTGAGTATTTAGGGATCTATAGTTTCATATTTTTTGCCGATATCTAGCTTGAATATTGGGTTCTAAGGTCTTGTAATAATCTGAGAACTCGCATACGCGTCTTGCCTCCACGGCTGCCATATTGGAATGTTTGCCCTCCAGCTGACAACCAGAAGTGAGGCCGCACACCAAAGACTCATGTGATTGCAACCCAGCAATTATTATTAATAACTTGGCTTACCTAAATATTTGGGGCTGTTCCACGAAGGCTGTATTTTGTAGTTGAAAGGCGCTAATAAGCTGTCCGCCTCGTCTACTCTGATACAACACACAAATACACACTGACATTGACAAAAAAATAAAACAAAAACACAGACGATATTAAAATATCCCTTTAAAAAACAGAAATGCAAATGTGCTAAAGAATGAAGACTCTTAACGAAAACCTTTGGCCAGAATGGACATTTTCACACTGATCCCTTTAGCCAAAATGTCAGCCAATCCACATTCACTGTCTGACTTTTACTTTATCAGTTTTGTCCTGGAGCTCACAAGTAATGCAAGTACGTCCACTTCAGCCAAAATCTATTCTGCAATAACAACAGCCATGAGAGCCTGTATATGGAACTAATATGCAACGTGACTAAGAATGAATGAAAGTTATCAAGACCAACTAACATGACCATAAACGTAAAGTAAAATCAGTGAAAGATAATCTAATTCATGCAACATCCCGTTTACTCCAAATGTAACTGATCAGCCAGGTAAAGTTTGCGTCTTTAACTTTACGTAGCTAACGTGGAAATGGACATCTCTGACACCTATGACGCCATCAAGCTCTGCTGTCTCATCCTTTATTTAAAGATTATCTTTTTTTTTTAATGACAGATTTATCATCTGCGTCATCAAAACAAACAGAGCTAGGAAAAGGTTTCTGGTTCTCCAAGATGGCTGCCACTATAAATAACATTCTACTGAAGTTTAGTTTTTGTTTATCGATGACAGGAAGCGGCATCATTAGAGACGTGGCAGAAATGTGAAGGATTTTGGCTGAGAAAGACATCCATGACTTGTCAGCTATATTAATGTTGCTGAAAGGGTTGGCAAGTTTCAGCAAGTCCCGTACATTTCAAAAACAGCACAAATGGACCAGAAGCCCAAAAAGTTCTGGGTTTAGAAACAAGTTCACTGTGGTGCACATGCATTTCTGATGGACGTTACAGACTTCATGATCCAATCCCCTTTTCCTTCTTCCAGTCTATTAACACATTAACTTTGTTTGCCTTTGTGACGAGCCCGAGATAAGCCCACTTTGGGGTAAAATCCATGTCCATGGCAACCCTGATTGTAGCTTCATAGCAAGACAAAAAGAAACACCAAACTTGTGTCTTTAACAAGCGTGTGCTTTACCACAGCTGAAATGTGTAACAGGAAACCTTTTACAGGCCACAAGGAATTAGAACTCATGCTACAGGAAGCCAAAGCCACACACATGACTTACTTCAGGATGCCGATGCACAAACTGACAGCGATGTAGTAAAGCGAGTAGAAACACACCAAACACATGAACAGGTTCTGAAGAACTACCTGGAAAATGAAATACCACAATTAATTGAGCATCATGCACAAAACAAAAGCATTGACTATTATAGATATTTATGCGTCAGGAATGAGTAAATGATTAGGGTAGGGTGGGGTAGGGTGTGGCAGCTACCTCTAGCTACATGCTTTTCATTTCCTTAGCACAACAAATCACATTTGTGTGACGAGAATATAAAATCTCCAGACACATGCTGAACTACAACATCAAGCATTAGTGATATGACTCTTTTCAGTGAGTCAAATTTGTCTCAGCTCAGAGTCGATTCGTTCAACATACAATCAGGTCTAATGATTCTTCTTCTTTGTTTCATGCTAAAATTATTTCATGGTATCTTATTTTATCTAATTAATAGAATGATTGGAATCTTAATGGGTTTCTACTTCTACAGGACATGATTTGGATCACAGCGTTCAAATCAAAGAGTCAAGTGATTCATGAACGTCACCATGAATTAACATACAACTGTCACAGGAAGTCAGTGATTCTTGATTTGCCCATCTGTTTCCTTTCTTAAACGAATTCTGTTTGCTAATCTTTCTAAATTAGCAGCACGGGCAGCACGGTAGTGTAGTGGTTAGCACAGTCGCCTCACAGCCGGAAGGTTCCGGGTTTGAACCCAGCGGCCGGTGAGGGCCTTTCTGTGTGGAGTTTGCATGTTATCCCCGTGTCTGCATGGGTTTCCTCCGGGTGCTCCGGTTTCCCCCACAATCCAAAGACATGCGGTTAGATTGACATGGGGCGGCCTTGAGCTAAGGTGCCCTTGAGTAAGGTACCGAACCCCTGACTGCTCCCCGGGCGCTCTGGTGTGGCTGCCCACTGCTCTGAGTGTGTGTGCGTGTGTTTACTGCTTCAGATGGGTTAAATGAAGAGGATGAATTTCACTGTGCTGGAAGTGTGCATGTGACAAATAAAGGTTTCTTCTTCTAAATTCACCCTACCCTATATCAATTGGTGCTGCGTTCTATTTACTCATCAATCCAACCAAACCTTTACAATAATCCATGAAATGTCTTTGAAACACCGTGACCACGTTATTAGACATTTTATCTCGCTGTGGATCTCCTGAACCCGAGATGAAGAGCTTTACCCATGTGTCGTTGAGCTTGGTGTTGAGCGTCAGCATGCACCGGCGTTTGATCTGAGGTGTCCCACAGCACCGGCAGCAGTAATCCCAAAACATGAAGACCACACGCTTTGTGTTTTTTCATCCAATATACAGAACACACACACACAATCTCAAAACAGACAATGCTAGCAAAGCAGTACTATGCTAACTCTGTGTGTGTGTGTGTGTGTGTGTGTGTGTGTGTGTGTGTGTGTGAGGACAGGTTTTAATGGGATTAGCAACATGCTTCAACCTGAGCTGGATTAAACCCACTCTGAAGGTTTGAGGTGGACAAAAACATGCTGGACATTCATTGTTTACATGTCATAAACGAGCTGTAAAAAGGACTAAAATAACCCTCAGGCCTCAGCCTGTTTTGCACGCGTGTGATGTCATTTCCTGTTCCTTTGACGAGCCTGGAATTTACTTAATCCTGACACTGTGCTGTCTTTAAGCCCGTCCAAGATGAACTTGTTCTCCTTTCCAGATTTGGAGAAAGAACCATTTCGTTTAATATAGTGCTTTATTTTTTATTTATTTCATCCTGTTTGATTCTCCTCAGTCACTCAAGCCTCCACTTTCTGACTGAAATGCTTTACTAAGGACATATTAAAAGTATAGTCATTTTGCTGATACGCAAAATGCAAATGTAGAGCTTCCTTCAAAACCATGCCTTCAAAGCATATGCTACTAGATATGATTCATTTGCAAACGATTCAGCCATTTTGAACAAATCGCTAAGGTAAATAAATCATGTTTTGAGTGATTCGTTTCATTCCACTGACTCTGTTCGAGAACCAGGAAGTCAGTTTTGGTTGAATGTGTAAATATCACTTTGGCGTCTCTGCATGAATCATGTGAATCATATCTGCGGAACCTGACCCACGCTTTTGATTCAGTGAATCCTTTTGATCATGGATAACACTGGCATGCTTTTTTTTTAAACACTCTCGAGTGTTACAGCTATTATAAATGACCATACAATTTTATAATACCAGAATAGAGGCGAATTAGTGAATTTCACCACACCCTGAGTGACAAGTCACACCTGCTCATCACCGATCTACATACAAAATCTAGGATACCACTTTCTAAAACTGCATATTGCACCTTTAATATTTGTGCTCGATTTGATGTGATTTGAAATATTTGACTCAAAAGTGAATTTTGGATTATTTTTTGTGTCGCAAATTTGTATTAAGCATCTAATATTTGTAATAAAATGATAATCTGAGTAATAATGTGTAACAGTGATTTTATCAGGGTGAGAGCATCCTGAGGCATGATTCGAAACTCCCTGATGAAATACACCAGTGTTTATTATTAATAATAACAACAATAAATAATAATAATAATAATTGCAACAAACAATTCATCTGCCATGCAGCATAGTCCACTAAGCATGGGTCATTGTTGCTAAGCAGCACGGCAAAGATTAGGCTATCCATGGACTAGCAACACCTGAGCAACGACATAGCAACACCTTAGCAACCATCTAGCAACACCTTAACAACCACTTAGCAACATGTCTGTAACACCCTAGCAAGCATCAAGTAACACTTTAGCGACAATCTAGGAACACCCTAGCAACCACCTACCAACACCTTTGCAACACCCTAGCAACCACCTAGCAATCACTTAGCAACATCTAGCAACACTTTATCAACCACATAGAAATACCTTAGCAACCACCTAGCAACATGTTTGCAACACCCAAGCAAGCATCTAGCAATGCCTAGCAACCACATAGCAACATTTTTGCAACACCTTAGCAGCCACCTAGCAACACTTTAATAACCACATAGCAACACGATTGCAACACCTTAGCAACCATCCAACAATAGCAAACATCTAGCAACACGTTAACAACTACTTAGCAACACATTTGCAACACCCTAGCAAGCACATAACATATTAGCAACATCCTAGCAACCACTTAGCAACACCTTTGCAACCACATAGCAACACCTTTCCAACACCCTAGTAATCACTTAGCAACACTTTAGCAACACGTTTGCAACACCCTAGCAAGCATCAAGCAACACCTTAGCAACACCCAAGCAACCACCTAGCGACACCTTAGCAACACTTTATCAACCACATAGCAACACCTTTGCAACACCCTAGCAACCACCTAGCAAGACGTTTGCAACACCATAGTATCACACTCCCATTTTCTCAGGGAAATGCATCTTTAGTTAATCATTCATTCATTCATTATCTCTAGCCGCTTTATCCTTCTACAGGGTCGCAGGCAAGCTGGAGCCTATCCCAGCTGACTACAGGCGAAAGGCGGGGTACACAGGGCTGACACATAGACACAGACAACCATTCACACTCACATTCACACCTACGGTCAATTTAGAGTCACCAGTTAACCTAACCTGCATGTCTTTGGACTGTGGGGGAAACCGGAGCACCCGGAGGAAACCCACGCAGACACGGGGAGAACATGCAAACTCCACACAGAAAGGCCCTCGCCGGCCACGGGGCTCGAACCCAGGACCTTCTTGCTGTGAGGCGACAGCGCTAACCATCTTTAGTTAATTAATTTATTACTAATAATATTTGCAACGGGGCGGCACGGTGGTGTAGTGGTTAGCGCTGTCGCCTCACAGCAAGAAAGTCTGGGTTCGAGCCCCGTGGCCGGCGAGGGCCTTTCTGTGCGGAGTTTGCATGTTCGCCCCGTGTCCGCGTGGGTTTCCTCCGGGTGCTCCGGTTTCCCCCACAGTCCAAAGACATGCAGGTTAGGTTAACTGGTGACTCTAAATTGAGCGTAGGTGTGAATGTGAGTGTGAATGGTTGTCTGTGTCTATGTGTCAGCCCTGTGATGACCTGGCGACTTGTCCAGGGTGTACCCCGCCTTTCGCCCGTAGTCAGCTGGGATAGGCTCCAGCTTGCCTGCAACCCTGTAGAACAGGATAAAGAGGCTACGATGAGATGAGATTTCTTCTCCTTTCCATTCTGTGAAACTCTAACAGTGTAACCTTTTCACACGTGGTGCATTAAATCCAGAATACAGCTGTTCCGCGGCTCAGCCAATCAGATTTCAGAACCGCTTTATAACGCAGTTTGATCGATTTTATTGTGGAATATTATTTTTAATAAGTGAAACATAAAGTGTCCTTACACTGCAGGGACGGACACGGAGTTTGTAAAGGTGTAAGATTTCTTCTAATTTTGGATAAAACTTTCAGTTTATTGGCGTCTCAGCCAGCAACAACAGCAGTCCCAGCAGCGGCGTAGTGCGCATGCGCAGTGTGTCCGCTGCCTGGGCAACTGGGTATTAGTCGTGGGAGAATTTGGGTAAGAGACAAATTAAACTAGAATAAAACTGTTTGAGCTGCGTGTTGAAGGGATGAGACAGTGCTCTACACAGTGCTGCACTTTTATTTGTTTTTAATCGCGGGGCGCTTCCAGTTAAACTCGGCTAACAGTGTAAACCGCCCTGCGCGCGCCACCAGGAAGAGCTTCAGGGCGAATCAAACACTTCAATGGAACAAGAGTTCAGAGAAACCGGAAGCAGCCGAGGAGAGGAACAGGATACAGTACAGTGAGAGAGAGTGTGAGAGACAGACAGAGAGAGTGAGTGTGTGAGAGAGAGTGTGAGAGACAGAGTGGGAGGGAGAGTGAGTGAGTGAGAGGGAGGGAGAGACAGAGTGGGAGGGAGAGTGAGTGAGGGAGTGAGAGGGAGGGAGAGACAGAGTGGGAGGGAGAGTGAGTGAGAGGGAGGGAGGGACAGACAGAGTGGGAGGGAGAGTGAGTGAGTGAGTGAGAGGGAGGGAGGGACAGACAGAGTGGGAGGGAGAGTGAGTGAGTGAGAGGGAGGGAGGGAGGGAGGGAGGGAGGGACAGACAGAGTGGGAGGGAGAGTGAGTGAGTGAGAGGGAGGGAGGGACAGACAGAGTGGGAGGGAGAGTGAGTGAGTGAGAGGGAGGGAGGGAGGGACAGACAGAGTGGGAGGGAGAGTGAGGGAGGGAGAGACACAGAGTGGGAGGGAGAGTGAGTGAGTGAGTGAGTGAGTGAGTGAGTGAGTGAGAGGGAGGGAGGGAGAGACAGACAGAGTGGGAGGGAGGGAGGGAGGGAGGGAGGGAGAGACACAGAGTGGGAGGGAGAGTGAGTGAGTGAGTGAGTGAGTGAGAGGGAGGGAGGGAGAGACACAGAGTGGGAGGGAGAGTGAGTGAGTGAGTGAGAGGGAGGGAGGGAGAGACAGACAGAGTGGGAGGGAGAGGGAGGGAGGGAGGGAGAGACACAGAGTGGGAGGGAGAGTGAGTGAGTGAGTGAGTGAGTGAGTGGGAGGGAGGGAGAGACAGACAGACAGAGTGGGAGGGAGAGTGAGTGAGTGAGTGGGAGGGAGGGAGGGAGGGAGGGAGGGACACACAGAGTGGGAGTGAGTGAGTGAGAGGGAGGGAGGGACAGATAGAGTGGGAGGGAGAGTGAGTGAGTGAGAGGGAGGGACAGACAGAGTGGGAGGGAGAGTGAGTGAGAGGGAGGGACAGACAGAGTGGGAGGGAGAGTGAGTGAGTGAGAGGGAGGGAGGGAGAGACACAGAGTGGGAGGGAGAGTGAGTGAGTGAGTGAGTGAGTGAGAGGGAGGGAGGGAGAGACAGACAGAGTGGGAGGGAGAGTGAGTGAGTGGGAGGGGGGAGAGTGAGTGGGGGGGAGAGTGAGTGAGTGTGTGTGAGAGAGAGGGAGGGAGAGTGAGTGAGTGAGAGCGAGACAGACAGACAGAGAGTGAGTGTGTGTGTGAGAGAGAGAGAGACAGACAGACAGTGTGAGAGAGGGAGTGTGTGTGTGTGTGTGTGTGTGTGTGAGGGAGGGAGAGTGAGTGAGTGAGTGAGTGAGTGAGTGAGTGAGAGACAGAGAGAGAGAGTGGGAGAGTGTGTGTGAGAGAGAGAGTGTGTGTGAGATTCACTCTACGGAAAATGATGGAAAATCTTTTAAGGCTTTTATGACGCTGGTGTGAGACAGACGGAAATAATAATTAAAAAATAGAAAAAGGAAGGAGAAGAGTGTATTTTGTATTTGTTTGTAATGTGTCTGATGAAATGTGATTAGACTTCTAAAGAGAGAGAGAGAGAGATGTAATTCTGTAATGCTTTCACTATGAGAGTTAGAGAATTAATTCCTGTTCTGCCATTTTGAGCTTTTTTTCATATATCTCATCTCATTATCTGTAGCCGCTTTATCCTGTTCTACAGGGTCGCAGGCAAGCTGGAGCCTATCCCAGCTGACTACGGGCGAAAGGCGGGGTACACCCTGGACAAGTCGCCAGGTCATCACAGGGCTGACACATAGACACAGACAACCATTCACACTCACATTCACACCTACGCTCAATTTAGAGTCACCAGTTAATCTAACCTGCATGTCTTTGGACTGTGGGGGAAACCGGAGCACCCGGAGGAAACCCACGCGGACACGGGGAGAACATGCAAACTCCGCACAGAAAGGCCCTCGCCGGCCACGTGGCTCGAACCCAGACCTTCTTGCTGTGAGGCGACAGCGCTAACCACTACGCCACCCCATAATAATAATAATAATAATAATAATAATAACAACCACCACCTCTAAACCCACACACGCCTTTATTCCATACTTCAGCTCAGGACTTTATTTATTTACATCCGGTTTTTATTATTTTATTTTAATGTGTTTCTACAACTGACACTGTTCTCACATCATTACATCAATAACCAGAGTTATCTGTACAGCTCACACCCCTCACACCTAATGACTGATTTACACACACACTCTCTCTCTCTCTCTCTCTCTCTCTCTCTCTCTCTGATAGAGCCAGTGTTATTCTGAAACACCCTCCAGTTTCTCTCAGGAGCTTCTGCTCTTCTGCATTGTGTCTGAAATCAAACTGCAGCTCCACATTTCCCTCTGAGAGAAACCTCAGGATTTCACTTTCACTCAGAAATGAACAAATATCAGATATGGGTTTTTTTCCCCCCATCTTTTCCCATATTTTCAGGGCTTTTTGTTTTCACATTGAACCAAGGAGAAAAAGTTTCAAATTTGGAAATGTAAGAAACAGCGACCTCTACAGGAATAATAATACTTTTAAAAAGTATAATTTACACCTTTATTCATTTCCATCAATCATACTCATTCATTCATCAATATTTCTGTGCTGTAACTCAAACTGCATGGATGCCCACATGAAATGTGGGTTTTTTTTTTAGGATTTATATAAGACTTTTTTTATGTTTTAAAATGAGTTTTTGGTGTGTTTGGTGTAACGCACTAAAGTTTAGTGAAAGGTCACTTGTGATAATTCCTTCCTTTGGAATCGTTTATGGGTCTTGTGTAAAAACTCACTGTAAAGTTTGAAGATTTGGCATCCAGAGTCGCTGACTGCAGCTTTAAAGTGCATATCCTGGACCAATTTCGTGGTTTTTTTTTTAATCTGAAACGATGTCCCTTTACACACTCATCCAGAAGGGTAATTTTGCACAAGGCCATCTGTCTACAGCAGAAAAAAATAAAATAACAAAACACGTCTGGAAAAATCCCAAGGGAGTCTGGAGCCAGATTCGTGACGTCACCTGCGGAAGCGCCAGCAGGCTGTGCGAGCTTTGCACGGTTTCAGTGCACAGCCTGTGTAGACCAAGCGCTCCCATTTCTCTCTCATTGTCCGGTCTTTTGGGAAACGATGAGTACTAATCCCATCAAGATTGGTGTTGCTACACCCTCCTACGATACATCTGTTAACTATTTTAATAATTACGCGATAACGTTGAAGAAATTTGCAGAAAACCACCAGGTCGTTTTCTCATAAACAAACCAGCGCTGACGTAGGATTCAGAGGGAGGCGTCCCGCACGCGACGTCACGAAAATCAATGTTTGCCGGGAAATTCAAACGGCAAGTTTTTTCAGAGGCGGACCAATTCGCCTCAAATGGCTTGATTTCAACTGAAAATTTCTGGTATTGCGCAAGGTGAAAACATTGCACAAAATGCAAAATATGACAGATATTTGACCAAAGTTTAATATAAAATAGGAGAATTACATTGATCTTGCTCCTGAATTTACCTGTGATATCCATTTTAAGTGGGCTACAGTTTATGTTTAATGTAGTGCTGTCAAGCGATTAAAATATTTAATCGCGATTAATGTCGCGACTGTCATAGTTAACTTGCGATTAATCGCAATTTAATCGCACATTTTTGTCACATGAAAAACCATTGTAATTCTCTTATCAGCATAAGAAAGTGAATGGGCTTGCTCACCGTTCGAACTACGGGGGTACTCGGGGGATCCGAGATCCCCTGAAACAGACATGAGATCCCTTGAAAACATGATTTGGGAAATGTTGGGGGGTCTCTAAAATATTGGCAAAATGATGTTTATTAACATAGCAATCGTGTGTAACGGGAAGCATTGGCATATCCGATGTGAGCGCGCGATGGAGAGCCGCGCTCTGAGACAAGCGCAAGCACACACACCCCCCAAGGAAAAAAAAAGGGACCCCCTGAAAATATCGGCATAGTTCGAACACTGGTTGTACCAATGTTTTTTTTTTTTTATTGCAGAGCATAACACGTCTTGTCACAGCCACTGCAAAGTGGGGCTGGAGCCGCCGATGGGAAAACGAAACCTAAGCCGAGCACCGTGGCTCTTCGGCGGAGGGCAGAGGACTCTGGCTGTGCGGGGCGTGGCATCATGTCACAGAGCGTTAATCTCGCGATAAAAAAATTATCGCCGTTAAAATTGAGTCAAGTTAACGCGTTAATAACGCGACATTTTTGACAGCACTAGTTTAATGTTTATGTAGTTTGTGTTTACAGTTTACTGTTTAGTTTGTGGTTACAGTTTGTTTAGAGTTTAGTTTGTTTAAAATTGTGTTTAGTCTTTGTTTATTATAGTTTTTTTTTTAGTTTACAGTTTTACAGCTTATGTTTAATGTTTGTTTATACTTTGCAATTTATGCTTTCAGTTTGTTTACAGATTAAATTGGTGTTTAAAATTGCATTTACAGTTTTTGTTTACTGTTTGTTTACAGTTTGTTTGTTTACAGATTGTTTAGTTGATATTAATGTTTACAGTTTGTTTACAGTTTATGTTCACAGATTTTCAGTACATGTTTACTGTCTGTATTCAGTTTGTTTGGTTGATATTAATGTTTACTGTTTGTTTACAGTTGATAATGTTTTCTGTATATGTTTACTGTTTTTATGTTTGTTTCAGGTCTCAGAGTGTTTCTCCGTCATGGACAGCTCGAGCCCTGAGTTTGACGTGTACGGGGCGATGGAGTGGAAGGACGGCGTGGGGTCGCTCCCCGGCAGCCAGCTAAAGGTCTGTGCTCAGGATTCATGATGCTGTTGGTAAAAGTCAGTAAAGTGAGAGGGAGGGTCCTGGAGTTCTAGGGCAGGATTTTTGTTCCTGAGATAAAGTCTGACTCAGAAGGTAGCAGGTGGACGCATGTGTTCTGAGAATCATTATTTTGGATGAATTTCAAGGAGCAATCTTTGAATTTCCTCAGTTTCGTGTGAATGAATTTGGGGTGCTGGAGGTCATAACCGACGCAGGAGATGAGGAAGGGGTCAAGAAAGCTCATGCTACCACCACATGGAGTGTCCCTACAGCACAGGAGGGCAAGTACACACACACACACACACGTGTATATATATATATATATATATATATATATATATATATATATATATATATATATATATATATTTATTTATTTATTTATTTATTTATTTATTTATTTATTTATTTATTTTCGGACTTTCTGAATGTTTTTTTGTCCACAGCCCTGTCGGTTGAAGTGAACTGCAGCCGTGCGAACGTCTGCAGGAACAGAAAGGACTCTGCTCCCCACTTCCTGCCTGAGGGACACCACAGCACTAACGGCTGCCTCCATCTACAGCAGCAGGAGTGAGTGACCAACAGACACTTCCCCATGACATACATTACATATGATACAAACATTTCACTAAACTTCCACCAAACATTCTCAGAACCTTCCCCTAACGTTCCCTAAACCTAGCATTTGATGGACATCTCCAGCTGCTGCACGCCTCTCCTGACATCTCCATTCATATTGCTACATGTCTTTCGCTATTCACCAATCTCTAAACATTATCCAAACATCCTCCGACCAAACTAAAACCTCCACCACAAAGTATTCACAGACCTTCACCAAACTTTACCAAGTATTTCCCACAAATTCGCCACACTATAAATGAGTCTCCACCCAACCTCCAGCTCCTCCAGCCAACGTTCTCGAAGGTTCCACCAAATCTTCCCCAAACCTCCTTACACTGTTCCACATTTATTCACAAAATCTCTCGGACTAGTGGAAGCCTGTGAGGCCTCACTCCTTCCTCTCGCCCTCCTTGCAGAAAGAGTAAATCTGTCAAAGAAGATTCCAGAACAAACGGTGAGGTCACACGGGTCAGCAGGAAGAGACCACACCCAGCCAAGAGGGTGGAGGAAGAGGAGGATGAAGTTACGCAAGTGGTGGAGGAGGACAATGTTGGTTCTTCTTATTTTGCTTTCTTCTGTCTGGCTTTTTAATGACAATTAATCTTGAATGAATTAAGGCCACACCTCCTTGATTAAGACTGGCAGGTGCATAGGCCACACCCCCTTCTCTGACAGTGACAGGTATTAAGGCCATGCCTCCTTCACTGGGACTGACAAAGAGAAGCCACACACTTTATATAGAGATGATAGTAGCTCGAGTGTGTGTGTGTGGCTTTAAAGATTGTAGTTGGGATTGTGGGTGGTGCTTTAAAGTCTATATAAGGACATTTTCAAGTAGGAAGAAGGAAGTTATCAATATTCATATACAACGCCGATTCCAAAAAAGTTGGGACAAAGTACAAATTGTAAATAAAAACGGAATGCAATAATTTACAAATCTCAAAAACTGATATTGTATTCACAATAGAACATAGACAACATATCAAATGTCGAAAGTGAGACATTTTGAAATTTCATGCCAAATATTGGCTCATTTGAAATTTCATGACAGCAACACATCTCAAAAAAGTTGGGACAGGGGCAATAAGAGGCTGGAAAAGTTAAAGATACAAAAAAGGAACAGCTGGAGGACCAAACTGCAACTCCTTAGGTCAATTGGCAATAGGTCATTAACATGACTGGGTATAAAAAGAGCATCTTGGAGTGGCAGCGGCTCTCAGAAGTAAAGATGGGAAGAGGATCACCCCATCACCCCCTAATTCTGCACCGACAAATAGTGGAGCAATATCAGAAAGGAGTTCGACAGTGTAAAATTGCAAAGAGTTTGAACATATCATCATCTACAGTGCATAATATCATCAAAAGATTCAGAGAATCTGGAAGAATCTCTGTGCGTAAGGGTCAAGGCCGGAAAACCATACTGGGTGCCCGTGATCTTCAGGCCCTTAGACGGCACTGCATCACATACAGGCATGCTTCTGTATTGGAAATCACAAAATGGGCTCAGGAATATTTCCAGAGAACATTATCTGTGAACACAATTCACCGTGCCATCCGCCGTTGCCAGCTAAAACTCTATAGTTCAAAGAAGAAGCCGTATCTAAACATGATCCAGAAGCGCAGACGTCTTCTCTGGGCCAAGGCTCATTTAAAATGGACTGCGGCAAAGTGGAAAACTGTTCTGTGGTCAGACGAATCAAAATTTGAAGTTCTTTATGGAAATCAGGGACGCCGTGTCATTCGGACTAAAGAGAAGAAGGACGACCCTAGTTGTTATCAGCGCTCAGTTCAGAAGCCTGCATCTCTGATGGTATGGGGTCGCATTAGTGTGTGTGGCATGGGCAGCTTACACATCTGGAAAGACACCATCAATGCTGAAAGGTATATCCAGGTTCTAGAGCAACATATGCTCCCATCCAGACGATGTCTCTTTCAGGGAAGACCTTGCATTTTCCAACATGACAATGCCAAACCACATACTGCATCAATTACAGCATCATGGCTGCGTAGAAGAAGGGTCCGGGTACTGAACTGGCCAGCCTGCAGTCCAGATCTTTTCACCCATAGAAAACATTTGGCGTATCATAAAACGGAAGATACGACAAAAAAGACCTAAGAGAGTTGAGCAACTAGAATCCTACATTAGACAAGAATGGGTTAACATTCCTATCCCTAAACTTGAGCAACTTGTCTCCTCAGTCCCCAGACGTTTACAGACTGTTGTAAAGAGAAAAGGGGATGTCTCACAGTGGGAAACATGGCCTTGTCCCAACTTTTTTGAGATGTGTTGTTGTCATGAAATTTAAAATCACCTAATTTTTCTCTTTAAATGATACATTTTCTCAGTTTAAACATTTGATATGTCATCTATGTTCTATTCTGAATAAAATATGGAATTTTGAAACTTCCACATCATTGCATTCCGTTTTTATTTACAATTTGTACCTTGTCCCAACTTTTTTGGAATCGGGGTTGTATGTTGTTTGTTAACAAGCCAGATAGATTTATTTATAAATAGGTGTGTGTGTAACAGGAAGAGAAGGAGTGCCAGCGACTGGTTCGAGGAGGTCCACGGGGTCGCAAGAAGCGCAGGGGAGGCAGAGGTCTGCTCAGACAGCGTAAGTCGCTGTAAACGTTATAAAACATGGTTCTTGTGATTTAAATAATTGTGGGTGAACTTTGCTTTACGTCTTTAATAAAGTCTTACTGCATCATGAAATACAAGAGCCAATCAGGGTCCAATATGCAAATAACAAGAGAGTTTATTACATCGATTTACCAGAAGAAGGGGCGGGGCATATGAATTTAATGGCCCGATGAAGGCTCAGGATCTTTATCTCTAACTCCTCCTCCCACAGCAGCCTGTCTTCCAATTGGCTTTAGTGACATGATAAGCCACGCATGAATGACTAACATGGTTTCATTCAAGCATTTCTGCTGTTTCTTGGGTTTTGCTAGTGGTTTCGTACAGAGGGAGGAAGAAATCGTGGTGCTGGGCTTCGTATCTGGTGCAGGAGAAAGCCATCGCTGCTCCCAGCAAACTATTTAAAGAGGTGAGAGAGACTGAGTCGCACAGCCGCTGCCCCAGAGCTCGTACCCTGCTGAAGCGAGGGATATGGAACGGGTGGCTGTTAATTCTTTCAAAGCTCTTGCACTCTCTGTTGCACTGTGTCATAAATGTTTAGCGTTTTTGTTTTTCCTCCTCCAGGGGAAAAAATATTCCAAACCAAGCTGATGTCTTGGTGTCATTGTGATTTTGTAGGAAAGCGACAAAAAAGTCTTGCTGTTTAATCAAGGAGTACATGTAGATCTCTTTTAGACACACCCACAATCAAGAAATAGAAGCGAAAGTTTAGATTAGAGTTCCAGAACAAAGGGTGCATGGGTGCCAATAATTCTGGAGGTGTGTGTGTTTTGCAGCACCAGTCCTTCCCTCAGTGTAAGAGCGGGTTCAGAGTGGGTATGAGGCTGGAGGGCGTCGACCCCCTACACCCTTCCATGTACTGCGTCCTGTCTGTTGCCGAGGTAACGACCAGATGTCATATATCATTTTATATACCCCCCCACACGCACACTCACAGATGTGTGCTGTTAAATTATCAGTAATAGATGTCTGTCTTTCTCTACATTATATTCATTTCTTTCTCTCTCTCTCTCTCTAGTGCTACAGTACCTCTCTACAGTATGTCTCTCTCTCTCTCCCCCTCTCTCTAGTTCTACAGTATGTCTCTCCCTCTCTCTCTCTAGTTCTACAGTACGTCTCTCTCTCTCTCTCTCTCTCTCTCTCTAGTTCTACAGTACCTCTCTCTCTCTCTCTTTAGTTCTACAGGACCTCTCTCTCTCTAGTTCTACAGGACCTCTCTCTCTCTAGTTCTACAGTACGCGTCTCTCTTGTTCTACAGTATGTCCCTCTCTCCCTCTCTCTCTCGTTCTACAGTATGTCTCTCTCTCTCCCTCTCTCTCTCTAGTTCTACAGTATGTCTCTCTCTCCCTCTCTCTCTCTAGTTCTACAGTACGTCTCTCTCTCCCTCTCTCTCTCTAGTTCTACAGAATGTCTCTCTCTCCCTCTCTCTCTCGTTCTACAGTATGTCTCTCTCTCCCTCTCTCTCTCGTTCTACAGTATGTCTCTCTCTCCCTCTCTCTCTCTAGTTCTACAGAATGTCTCTCTCTCCCTCTCTCTCTCTAGTTCTACAGTACGTCTCTCTCTAGTTCTACAGTATGTCTCTCTCTCTAGTTCTACAGTACATCTCTCTCTCTCTCTCTCTAGTTCTACAGTACGTCTCTCCCTCTCTCTCTCATTCTACAGTATCTCTCTCTCTCCCTCTCTCTCTCTAGTTCTACAGTACGTCTCTCTCTCCCTCTCTCTCTCGTTCTACAGTATGTCTCTCTCTCCCTCTCTCTCTCGTTCTACAGTATGTCTCTCTCTCCCTCTCTCTCTCGTTCTACAGTATGTCTCTCTCTCTCCCTCTCTCTCTCTAGTTCTACAGTATGTCTCTCTCTCCCTCTCTCTCTCTAGTTCTACAGTACGTCTCTCTCTCCCTCTCTCTCTAGTTCTACAGTACGTCTCTCTCTCCCTCTCTCTCTCGTTCTACAGTATGTCTCTCTCTCCCTCTCTCTCTCGTTCTACAGTATGTCTCTCTCTCCCTCTCTCTCTCTAGTTCTACAGAATGTCTCTCTCTCCCTCTCTCTCTCTAGTTCTACAGTACGTCTCTCTCTAGTTCTACAGTATGTCTCTCTCTCTAGTTCTACAGTACATCTCTCTCTCTCTCTCTCTAGTTCTACAGTACGTCTCTCCCTCTCTCTCTCATTCTACAGTATCTCTCTCTCTCCCTCTCTCTCTCTAGTTCTACAGTACGTCTCTCTCTCCCTCTCTCTCTCGTTCTACAGTATGTCTCTCTCTCTCCCTCTCTCTCTCGTTCTACAGTATGTCTCTCTCTCCCTCTCTCTCTCTAGTTCTACAGAATGTCTGTCTCTCCCTCTCTCTCTCTAGTTCTACAGTACGTCTCTCTCTAGTTCTACAGTATGTCTCTCTCTCTCTAGTTCTACAGTACGTCTCTCTCTCTCTCTCTAGTTCTACAGTACGTCTCTCTCTCCCTCTCTCTCTCGTTCTACAGTATCTCTCTCTCTCCCTCTCTCTCTCTAGTTCTACAGTACGTCTCTCTCTCTCTCTCTCTCTCTCTAGTTCTACAGTACGTCTCTCTCTCCCTCTCTCTCTCGTTCTACAGTATGTCTCTCTCTCCCTCTCTCTCTCGTTCTACAGTATGTCTCTCTCTCCCTCTCTCTCTCGTTCTACAGTACGTCTCTCTCTCTCTCTAGTTCTACAGTACGTCTCTCTCTAGTTCTACAGTACGTCTCTCTCTCTCTTTAGTTCTACAGTACTTCTCTCCGTCTCTCTCTAGTTCCACAGTACCTCTCTGTGTGTCTCTTTAGTTCTACAGTACGTCTCTCTCTCTCTTTAGTTCTACAGTACCTCTCTCTTTAGTTCTACAGTACCTCTCTCTTTAGTTCTACAATACCTCTCTCTCTCTTTAGTTCTACAGTACCTCTCTCTCTTTAGTTCTACAGTATCTCTCTCTCTCTAGTTCTACAGTACGTCTCTCTCTCTCTAGTTCTACAGTACCTCTCTCTCTCTTTAGTTCTACAGTATGTCTCTCTCTCTCTCTTGTTCTACAGTATGTCTCTCTCTCCCTCTCTCTAGTTCTACAGTACGTCTCTCCCTCTCTAGTTCTACAGTACCTCTCTTTCTCTCTCTCTCTCTGTCTCTAGTTCTACAGTACCTCTCTCTCTAGTTCTGCAGTATGTCTCTCTCCCTCTCTCTCTCTCTAGTTCTACAGTACCTCTCTCTCTCTTTAGTTCTACAGTACGTCTCTCTCTATCTAGTTCTACAGTACATCTCTCCCTAGTTCTACAGTGTGTCTCTCTCTCTCTCCCTCTCTCTCTCTAGTTCTACAGTACGTCTCTCTCTAGTTCTACAGTACGTCTCTCTCTCTTTAGTTCTACAGTACTTCTCTCTGTCTCTCTCTCTCTTTAGTTCCACAGTACCTCTCTGTGTGTCTCTTTAGTTCTACAGTACCTCTCTGTGTGTCTCTTTAGTTCTACAGTACGTCTCTCTCTCTCTCTCTCTCTCTCTCTCTCTCTCTCTTTAGTTCTACAGTACCTCTCTCTTTAGTTCTACAATACCTCTCTCTCTCTTTAGTTCTACAGTACCTCTCTCTTTAGTTCTACAATACCTCTCTCTCTCTCTTTAGTTCTACAGTACCTCTCTCTCTCTTTAGTTCTACAGTATCTCTCTCTCTCTCTCTAGTTCTACAGTACGTCTCTCTCTCTAGTTCTACAGTACGCGTCTCTCTTGTTCTACAGTATGTCTCTCTCTCCCTCTCTCTAGTTCTACAGTACGTCTCTCTCTCCCTCTCTCTCTCTAGTTCTACAGTATGTCTCTCTCTCTCTCGTTCTACAGTATGTGTGTCTCTCTCTCTCTCTCTAGTTCTACAGTACGTCTCTCCCTAGTTCTACAGTATGTCTCTCTCTCTCTCTCTCTCTCTCTAGTTCTACAGTACCTCTCTCTCTCTAGTTCTACAGTACGTCTCTCTCTAGTTCTACAGTACGCGTCTCTCTTGTTCTACAGTATGTCCCTCTCTCCCTCTCTCTCTCGTTCTACAGTATGTCTCTCTCTCTCCCTCTCTCTCTCTAGTTCTACAGTATGTCTCTCTCTCTCCCTCTCTCTCTCTAGTTCTACAGTACGTCTCTCTCTCCCTCTCTCTCTCTAGTTCTACAGTACGTCTCTCCCTCTCTCTCTCTAGTTCTACAATATGTCTCTCTCTCCCTCTCTCTCTCGTTCTACAGTATGTCTCTCTCTCCCTCTCTCTCTCGTTCTACAGTATGTCTCTCTCTCCCTCTCTCTCTCGTTCTACAGTATGTCTCTCTCTCTCCCTCTCTCTCTCTAGTTCTACAGTATGTCTCTCTCTCCCTCTCTCTCTCTAGTTCTACAGTACGTCTCTCTCTCCCTCTCTCTCTAGTTCTACAGTACGTCTCTCTCTCCCTCTCTCTCTCGTTCTACAGTATGTCTCTCTCTCCCTCTCTCTCTCGTTCTACAGTATGTCTCTCTCTCCCTCTCTCTCTCTAGTTCTACAGAATGTCTCTCTCTCCCTCTCTCTCTCTAGTTCTACAGTACGTCTCTCTCTAGTTCTACAGTATGTCTCTCTCTCTAGTTCTACAGTACATCTCTCTCTCTCTCTCTCTAGTTCTACAGTACGTCTCTCCCTCTCTCTCTCATTCTACAGTATCTCTCTCTCTCCCTCTCTCTCTCTAGTTCTACAGTACGTCTCTCTCTCCCTCTCTCTCTCGTTCTACAGTATGTCTCTCTCTCTCCCTCTCTCTCTCGTTCTACAGTATGTCTCTCTCTCCCTCTCTCTCTCTAGTTCTACAGAATGTCTGTCTCTCCCTCTCTCTCTCTAGTTCTACAGTACGTCTCTCTCTAGTTCTACAGTATGTCTCTCTCTCTCTAGTTCTACAGTACGTCTCTCTCTCTCTCTCTAGTTCTACAGTACGTCTCTCTCTCCCTCTCTCTCTCGTTCTACAGTATCTCTCTCTCTCCCTCTCTCTCTCTAGTTCTACAGTACGTCTCTCTCTCTCTCTCTCTCTCTCTAG
Source organism: Neoarius graeffei (assembly GCF_027579695.1). NCBI lineage: Eukaryota > Metazoa > Chordata > Actinopteri > Siluriformes > Ariidae > Neoarius > Neoarius graeffei. The sequence continues at coordinate 8,096,170 of NC_083570.1, forward strand.
TTCTACAGTACGTCTCTCTCTCCCTCTCTCTCTCGTTCTACAGTATGTCTCTCTCTCCCTCTCTCTCTCGTTCTACAGTATGTCTCTCTCTCCCTCTCTCTCTCGTTCTACAGTACGTCTCTCTCTCTCTCTAGTTCTACAGTACGTCTCTCTCTAGTTCTACAGTACGTCTCTCTCTCTCTTTAGTTCTACAGTACTTCTCTCCGTCTCTCTCTAGTTCCACAGTACCTCTCTGTGTGTCTCTTTAGTTCTACAGTACGTCTCTCTCTCTCTTTAGTTCTACAGTACCTCTCTCTTTAGTTCTACAGTACCTCTCTCTTTAGTTCTACAATACCTCTCTCTCTCTTTAGTTCTACAGTACCTCTCTCTCTTTAGTTCTACAGTATCTCTCTCTCTCTAGTTCTACAGTACGTCTCTCTCTCTCTAGTTCTACAGTACCTCTCTCTCTCTTTAGTTCTACAGTATGTCTCTCTCTCTCTCTTGTTCTACAGTATGTCTCTCTCTCCCTCTCTCTAGTTCTACAGTACGTCTCTCCCTCTCTAGTTCTACAGTACCTCTCTTTCTCTCTCTCTCTCTGTCTCTAGTTCTACAGTACCTCTCTCTCTAGTTCTGCAGTATGTCTCTCTCCCTCTCTCTCTCTCTAGTTCTACAGTACCTCTCTCTCTCTTTAGTTCTACAGTACGTCTCTCTCTATCTAGTTCTACAGTACATCTCTCCCTAGTTCTACAGTGTGTCTCTCTCTCTCTCCCTCTCTCTCTCTAGTTCTACAGTACGTCTCTCTCTAGTTCTACAGTACGTCTCTCTCTCTTTAGTTCTACAGTACTTCTCTCTGTCTCTCTCTCTCTTTAGTTCCACAGTACCTCTCTGTGTGTCTCTTTAGTTCTACAGTACCTCTCTGTGTGTCTCTTTAGTTCTACAGTACGTCTCTCTCTCTCTCTCTCTCTCTCTCTCTCTCTCTCTCTCTTTAGTTCTACAGTACCTCTCTCTTTAGTTCTACAATACCTCTCTCTCTCTTTAGTTCTACAGTACCTCTCTCTTTAGTTCTACAATACCTCTCTCTCTCTCTTTAGTTCTACAGTACCTCTCTCTCTCTTTAGTTCTACAGTATCTCTCTCTCTCTCTCTAGTTCTACAGTACGTCTCTCTCTCTAGTTCTACAGTACGCGTCTCTCTTGTTCTACAGTATGTCTCTCTCTCCCTCTCTCTAGTTCTACAGTACGTCTCTCTCTCCCTCTCTCTCTCTAGTTCTACAGTATGTCTCTCTCTCTCTCGTTCTACAGTATGTGTCTCTCTCTCTCTCTCTCTAGTTCTACAGTACGTCTCTCCCTAGTTCTACAGTATGTCTCTCTCTCTCTCTCTCTCTCTCTAGTTCTACAGTACCTCTCTCTCTCTAGTTCTACAGTACGTCTCTCTCTAGTTCTACAGTACGCGTCTCTCTTGTTCTACAGTATGTCCCTCTCTCCCTCTCTCTCTCGTTCTACAGTATGTCTCTCTCTCTCCCTCTCTCTCTCTAGTTCTACAGTATGTCTCTCTCTCTCCCTCTCTCTCTCTAGTTCTACAGTACGTCTCTCTCTCCCTCTCTCTCTCTAGTTCTACAGTACGTCTCTCCCTCTCTCTCTCTAGTTCTACAGTATGTCTCTCTCTTCCTCTCTCTCTCGTTCTACAGTATGTCTCTCTCTCCCTCTCTCTCTCATTCTACAGTATGTCTCTCTCTCCCTCTCTCTCTCTAGTTCTACAGAATGTCTCTCTCTCCCTCTCTCTCTCTAGTTCTACAGTACGTCCCTCTCTAGTTCTACAGTACGTCTCTCTCTCTCTAGTTCTACAGTACGTCTCTCTCTCCCTCTCTCTCTCTCATTCTACAGTATGTCTTTCTCTCCCTCTCTCTCTCTAGTTCTACAGTACGTCTCTCTCTCCCTCTCTAGTTCTACATTACGTCTCTCCCTCTCTCTCTCTAGTTCTACAGTACGTCTCTCTCTCTCTCTAGTTCTACAGTACCTCTCTCTCATCCTACAGTATGTCTCTCTCCCTCTCTCTCTCTAGTTCTACAGTACGTTTCTCTTTAGTTCCACAGTGCCTCTCTCTATGTCTCTCTTTAGTTCTACAGTACGTCTCTCTCTCTCTTTAGTTGTACAGTACCTCTCTCTTTAGTTCTACAGTACGCCTCTCTCTGTCTTTCGTTCTACAGTACGCCTCTCTCTCTCTTTTCTGGTATCCATATAATTATCATCTACTCTGTGTGTTTTGTATTGTTCATGGAAGGAGTTTCCAGTGTCAGCGCTGTGTAACAGTCAGAGCTGAAGGTGGAACTGTAAGTTTTCTGAATTTACGCTGTACGGTTTTTCGCTAAGAGAGAGGAGAATAAACGAGAGGCTGTTGAGGGGTACACCTCGTACTCCGGTGTATCACTTTCATAGTGTTAACCATGTGACCTCCAAACATCACAGTGTGTTTTCTGCAGGTATCCGGATACAGAATGCGACTGCACTTTGATCTTTACTCAGACTGCTATGATTTCTGGGTAAACGGCAACTCTCCTGAGATTCACCCCGTGGGCTGGTGTGAGAAAACGGGACACAAACTGCAGCCACCTAAAGGTACAATACAGTACGTCAAGTTCCATCAGTAAACACAGAGTACTCAGTAAGTCTGTCAAAATCACACTGTAATAAACCCCGGGATCGTTCTGAAGCCTCGCATGAAGCTTAATCAGGAGCCAGAAGGCGCACCTGAAAATGACCTCAAGACCATGAGGATACTAAGCATAGCGAAAGAAAAAAATCAGGGGAAAATCCTTTCTTCTGAAAAGACCTATATGCAATTCACGTTTTGAACAAGTGACCGGTGTTTATCTTTAAAATCAACAGGCTGCTGTTGTCATAGTGAGTACTAACAAGCTAGCAACTTAACGCCTAACAGCTCCTCCTCTGGGTGCTCGCTAGCTTCTACGTTTTTTCAGTTCAGTTACATCACATTACAAGCAGAAGGAAGATCCACCAATTAATCAGCATTGATTTCTTCACAGTGTCTTTCCATTTCTCCTCTTCTGCTTTTTTTCCAACACGGATCGACACAAACGCTTCACTGATCGCTGCTTGTTTGCGATTTTCTAGTGCTAGTTACGTAATTTAGTACCTTTTGCAGTTTCAATTTCTTTCGCACCACAAAAATTTCTCCTGTGACGTACTGATTGAAAAACATCACATCAGTGTGCTGTTTTGCACATCCGTGTTAAAGCTCATGGCGCCCCCTGGTGGTCCGGAGCCCTAAGTGACCGCTTATAACAAGAACCCTTCATGACGGTAAACTACTACAAACACTAACCACACAGAACAACACAATGCATGACAAGTACACACTAAATACACTGCAGTGTGAATAGACACTGATTAATGTGTCTTTGTTAATAATGTTTACTAAACACGTCAATTAATTAATTAGAAGTTATTCATTTTCATTTAGCACACAAATCTGCTCGATCATGTGTTCCACTTGTATCAAGTAAAAATGATGGGATTTTTTTTTTAGGAAATGTGATGTTTTAAGAAGAGCAGAGGAGCTCCCCCTGCAGGATGGGAGGGTAATTACAGCTCTGATCCCTGATAAATTTCCTTCGCTCTGTTTGCAGGGATGAAGAGTGAGGCGTTCAGCTGGTGTTCGTACCTCAAGACGAATAAACTGCAGGCCGCGCCCAGATCTCTGTTCCACAACCACAACACTGTGAGTGGACTCAGCTTCTCAAACTGACACCACTCTGGGTGGGTTTTTCGATATCTCAAGAGCGACCGGTTGAATGTTTGTAGGAGTTATATGGAGCTATGGGGATAAATATTTTTGATTTAAAAAAAAATAATCGACCCACAATTATTTATAAATAAATAAATTAATGAAAGTTGAAATTTCCAGCTACGCACCAAAGTCACGTTTCCAGGTATTTACGACTCGCATGTCCTGGTATAAATAGAAGAGCTCTGGGATTTTCATCACTGTATTTCAGTTCAGGAAAAGAGACAGGCTGGTGAGGAACAGACTGTTTATAGCTGCTATGATGTAACTTATCCACGGATATTCCATGTCAAATGTTTTTACAACAAATTTTGGTACTCTGGCCCCTTTTTTTAAACCATTTGTACAAAATCTTGGGGTAACGTTTGACAGTGGGCTTAAATTTGATAAACAGATTAGATCTGTTGTTAGAACGAGCTTTTTTCAACTTCGTCTCTTGGCCAAAGCGAAGCCGTTTCTCAGTCGACAGGATCTCGAGAAGGCAATTCATGTATTTATCAGTTCGAGACTGAACTATTGTAATGCCCTGTATGTTGGCCTCAGCCAGTCTTCAATTTTACGTCTTCAACTTGTACAGAACGCTGCGGCCCGATTTTTAACAAGCACGTCTAGACTTGAGCACATTACTCCTGTGTTGTCGTCACTCCATTGGCTTCCAGTCCGTTTGAGAATTGATTTTAAACTTCTGTTGTTTGTTTTTTAATGCCATCGATGGCCTGGCTCCCTCTTACCTGTCTGAGATTTTAACTATTCGTGATCATGGTAGGGCCCTGCGTTCTTCGAGTCAGCTTCTGTTAGAAGTTCCAAGGTCGAGATATAAACAGTGGGGTGATCGTTCTTTTGCTGTCGCTGCTCCCAGACTGTGGAACAATCTGCCCCCCGACATTCGCACCACTATTGATCCCGGCCTTTTTAATTCAAAGTTGAAGACCTACTTTTTTAGATTGGCATACAATCCTGACTAGGGGAGTCTTGTTTTTGAGGGGTGCTTCGTTTCGTCTGTTTTATTTCATGTACTTCTGAAAGACTTTTGGTAATCTGCAGCATGGTGGCACCTTCCGCAGTCAAAACCTGTGTTTTTATGTGTTTTGGTGTTCTGTTTTATGGCTTTGATGTAAAGCACTTTGGGTACCTTTTGGTTATTGTAAAGGGCTATATAAATAAAATTTGATTGATTGATATTACACAGTAGTTTTATTTCTGCCTTATTAATGCTACGTGTGTGTGTTTCAGACAGTCACACCTTTAGGCTTCAGGGTGGGGATGAAGCTAGAGGCGGTGGATAAGAAGAACCCGTCGCTCGTCTGCGTCTCCACCATTAGGGACCTGGTGGACAGCCGTCTGCTCGTGCACTTGGACAGCTGGGACGAGAGCCACGACTACTGGTAATAAGAAACACGTGTTACACTCAGATATTTTTTAATTTTTGAATTTGTGGTGGTGAGCGGGCAGGAGTAATGAACAGTGTAGTTCTGACAGTGTAGCAGTGCAGTAGAAAGGAAATGTAATTTAATGTACTGCCACTAGAGGGCAGTGTTTCACTGACGTTTCAGGTGTGTGTGTGTGTGTGTGGTGGCTTTATTTGGCCCGAGATGGTGCTAGAGGATCCCCCACACACACACTCACTCATCACCACAGATATTTGCTGTTAAATTATCAGTAATAGATGTCTGTCTGTCTCTCTATATTATATTCAGTTTTCTCTCTCTCTGTGTGTCCTTAGTTCTACAGTACATTTCTCTCTCTCTCTCAGTCGTTCCCCCCATGTGTGTGTGTTTAGCTTTACACTGTAACGTAAACTTTTCTCTCTGTGATGCTTTTCTGTGTAGGTGTGATGTGACAAGTCCGTATATCCATCCAGTTGGCTGGGGTCAGGAGAACGGCAGAACCCTAACCACGCCTCCAGGTAAAAGAAAGAACATGGGGATGGATTAAGAAATGAAAACTAAGAAGGAAGAAAGGCAGAACGGGCATGATACAGTAAATAGTTCCTGATCTTCTATTACTGATGATGTTCTGATGTTCGGCAGCGATCTGGAGGAGGCTCAGCATTCCCGGCATGTTTAATGAATCTGTAAACAAGTTCTCCATCGTGACACATTCCGCTGAATCCTGAGAGAGAGAGAGAGATTGTTTGTTTGCTCCACTTCTGACTCAATCATGTGGTTCCTCCACAGGTTACGCCGATGCTGAGAACTTCTCCTGGGAGAGGTATCTAGAGGAGACAAGCTCATTACCCGCACCTGCCAGGTCCTTCAAAGCGGTGAGGGAACATACACACACATGTCTCTGTGCCTCTGTACACAGTGTTTTATCTCCGTGTCTCTCTGCAGAAGCCTCACCACAGTTTCCAGGTGAACATGAAGCTGGAGGCGGTGGACGTCAGGAACCCTGTGATGGTGCGAGTGGCTACGGTGGTGGACCGTGACGAGCACAGAGTGAAGGTACACAGTAATACTATAACTCCACCCACTTCTGATCCAGGCTCCACCCATAAGTTATTTGAACGAGGAATTCAGTTGAAGCAGAAGTCCGTCACCGTAATAAACCCTACTACGAAAATTATCACTGTTTGCCCTGCCCACATCAGTGCAGAAGCTTTAACAAGGTTTTACAGGACAGTAACTCAAAGCTGGGAAATAATACGCAATAACAGTCTGACCTTTAACCTCTGAATGACCTCTTATGGGTCTGTTTCCCTCAGCTCCATTTCGATGGCTGGACAGATGAGTACGATTACTGGCTGGACGCAGACAGCCCAGACATCCATCCTGCAGGGTGGTGCGCCAAAACTGGACACGCCCTACAGCCGCCAATCAGTGAGTGGGACGGATTTTTGGAGGTGGGAATGAAACTGGAGACCCCGGAGGAAACTCACTCAGACACAGGGAGAGCATACGCTCTCATTTCCTATTACTGCAGTCTCCATAGTAACGCAAAAACAAGGGAAGATGCACTGGTCAGAGAAAGGGAGAAGGGAATGAAGCTGTGTGTTTGGGGGTCATGTGTGCTCTCTGTCACCCCCTGTAGGTTTGGATGATATGAGTGAATCAGAGCAAGGCGGCTGTCCTACACCTGGCTGCAGAGGAGTCGGACACATCAAAGGGGCTCGCTACTCTGGACACCACAGGTGTGTGTGTATCAGTATATCTCTCCTTCACAAAACCTCATTTAACTCACTGGTTCAGGATCAGATCCATCCCCATCCATCTGTCCATCCATTTAACTGTCCATCCATTTAACTATCCATCTATCCACCCACCCATCCATCCAATTATCCATTTATTAACTCCTCCATCCAACTGTCCATCTAGCCACCCAGTCATCCATCCATCCACCTATCCATCTATCCACTCCTCTATCCATTCATCCAACTGTCCATCTAGCCACCCATTCATCCATCTAGCTATCCATCCAACTATCCATCTAACCACCCACTTATCCATCCATCTATTCCCCTCTTTTACCCCTTTTCCACCAAATCAGTTCCAGGGCTGGTTCGGGGCCAGTGCTGGTTCACAACTCAGCCAGCTGAGAACCAGCCAGCTGAGAACCAGTTTGTTTTTCCATAGCTCGCGGTGCTAAGGGAAGCCACGTCATTACGTCGCTGTATACGTCAGTTACGTCGCTGTATACATCAGTTACGTCGCTAAGTTTGCATAAACCTTGGCGCGAATATCGAAGCAAAAACGACGCGGAAGAAGCAGCAGCAGCAACAACACCAATAATAATAATGGATGACTTCGCGTTTGTACAGCTGCTGCTTCTCGTCGCTTAAAAATGGCGATCTTTCGCGGTCTTGTTATTGTTGTTGGTCTTAACAACTCCGCCCCCTCCGCTGACGTAAGCGGTTCTTTCCTCTGGCCCAGCAGAGAGTTGGTGCTAGCCTGGAACCGGTTTTTCTGGCCCCAGAGTCAGTTCTTTGTCAATGGAAACAGAAAACCCAGTTCCAAACTAAGCACTGGCCCCGAACCAGCCCTGGAACTGCTTTGGTGGAAAAGGGGCAAGAGTCAACCCATACTTTCTTTGTTCATTCATTCCTCCATACAGCCATTTGTTCACCTACCCTTTTTTCCCCTCCAATTTCTCTATCCATTCAATTGTCCTTCCTTCCATTTCTCCATCCAGTCACCAATCCATTTGTCTGTCTGTTCATCCATCCATCCATCCATCCATCCATCCATCCATCCATCCATCCAAGAGGAAATCTGCAAAAATACACCAATCTATCCCAGTCCATCAGTTTACTGTTCAATTATTTATCTTTCCTTCCATACTCCCATCCTTTTCTCTATCCATCCATCAATTTGTCTATCCAACTATTCCTCCCTTTGTCCTCCAATCCAAACATACATAAATCTATCTGTCCATCTGTCTCTAAATCTGCTATTATAATTTATCTCCACATATTCATCCACTTCTCTGAGAGGCAATCTGCAGAAAGGTATTTGTAGTGAACTGTGGAGAGAGAGAGAGAGAGAGAGAGAGAGAAAGAAAATGAGGCTGGCAGACACATACTTAAACAAGAAGCCAAACCAGAGAGATAGATAAAAGGATAGAACTCGTAAACATGTCCCTCACTCTCTCTTCATCTGTGTTTTGTCTGGCATTGTGTTCTCAGACACGCTTTATCAGAGATCGGCTCTGTGTGGATGGAAACATGAGAAGCACCGTGGCAACCAGAGGAGATTATTTATTAGGAGATAAGAAGTAGTGTGTGTGTTCTGGTGTCTGTTCCCCAATCCCTCCTCCTTCTTGAGTGACTGTACTTGATCCCCACTGGATCCTATTTGTATGCTAATACACGTGCTTGGGAGATAAGTCCCTTCCTTTTTGTAAATACTAAGTAAATAAAAATAGGCCTGTCTTTCATTTCAGCCACACGGTGATCCTCAAACACAATCCTCCTCTGTGCTGCTCATCCAATGCCAGCTCCTCATAATTCAAACTCGAGTTCTCATCACAGTGGGAGGATGAGGGCCTGAAATGAGCAAGATATCAGGAAGAGTTTAATATCAGATTGTCTGTGGGATTGACATGAAGACAAACGCAATTTACTGTTGTTGGCTTTTCACTTCTGGGAAGAACAAGAGTGATGCCGTAGCATTTGTCAAGTCAAGTTTAGTTGTATAGCGCTTTTAACAATAAACGTTGTCGCAAAGCAGCTTTACAGAATTTGAACGACTTAAAGCATGAGCTAATTTTATCCCTAATCTATCCCCAATGAGCAAGTCTGCGGCGACGGTGGCAAGGAAAAACTCCCTCAGACGACATGAGGAAGAAATCTCGAGAGGAACCAGACTCAAAAGGGAACCCATCCCCATCCGGGCAACAACAGACAACATGACTATAACAGTCCTAACATAAAATGATGACGACGTATTTCTCATTCCGTTCACTGGCTCACCGTTCAAGTTCAGTAAGTGTTTTATCCTGGTCAGGGATGGGATGGATCCGAGTGGATCCTGGGTACGATGTAGGAATACACACTGAATGAAATGCCAGCCCATTCACACCTCGGGCCAGACTAGAGTCACCAGTCTACCTGCCAGTGTGTTTTCTGGATGTGGGAAGAAACCAGAGAACCCAGAGGGAAACCCACATGGATACAGGAAGAAGATCTGAACAGAAGATAGATCGTTAGATACATTATTGATCCTGAGGAAAACTGCAGAAGAACAAAAACAAAGAACCAGGGACCCTGGAGCTGTGAGACAACGATGCTACATGATTTGCCCCGTGGTGCAGATGAAATAAAGTTGATACTGGTGAAGCCATGGCCTAATGGTTAGAGAAGCTGCATTAGGACCAAAAGGTCGCTGGTTTGATTCTCTGGACCAGCAGGAGTGGCTGAAGTGCACTTGAGCAAGGCACCTAACCTCCAACTGCTCCCCAAGCTGCTCTGGGTACGTTGTATATCCCATCTGCTAAATGCCTGCAATGTAATGTAATGATACAATAGTAGGTATGCGTTAGTAACATTTTATAGTAAAGACATTCAATAAAATATCCAAATAAGTAACATGACTGGAAGGGCAAGAACGTTTTGTTGCTTAACCACGAACAGTTAATTCATAACTACAATGCATGAATTTGAAGTGGTTATGGTTTGTAACAAACATAAATACTGAATAAACACACATTTCTTATTCTTTTCACAACCAGGAAGGGTAAATTAAAATAAAACAATAATTTACACTGGATAAACCACGACTGAGGATTTGCTCCAGAAGCCACAATGGCTCATGTTCAGAAAAGTAGAGATGCTGAAATGTATCCTCCTTTTTTCCAAGCACTTGGTTCTTGGCCAGATGTGCATCCAGGTCCACCATTGATGACCCTCCGATTATCCCTGGAGTAATAACTGTTATGGATCAAGGTGTACCTCAAGGGTGGATTCTCAGCCCTCTGAAAAAACATTCAAACTGCGCTACTTTAACAGTCACAGTCTTGAATTCTGGAACTGTTGTCCAGTTCTGGAATCACTCAAGGTTTTCCTCAGCTTATGGCCCCCCTGAGTCACCTGTGTAGCAAAAGAGAACATGCTGAGACAGATATATAGATGCATTAGAGCTCAGAGCAAGAGTGCTGAGGCTTTTCTGTATTCTGTCCATCTGCTCCAGTTCTTGGAGGTTTTAAAGGAATTTGCAGAACAAACATTTTTTTTTTTTCCATCAGAAACCACCAGTGAAAAGACTGTTGTTTAGACTTGGACGTTAAAACGATTCCCTGGAGCTTGGTGACAGTGTTATTTACTCTATAGGCTAACATGATTTGGCCTGATTTGAGGAGATGAAATGAGATGATGAAGGGCTCAGTTCATTAAAAGCCAGACACAGTGGAACATTTTGGATCATCTGGAGTGGATTAGCAATCTCAGAAGTTCATCCAGCAATGAGGTGACAAACGTCCCTGGTTCCTGGTGTACCTTAAAGGGTTTGTTCTGCAAAAAAGAAAAGGAAATGTAAACTCTTCATTTCATCCTCTCACTGTAAATATACTCGTTCGCCCAGGAATTGCTAGGCGAACGATGCTTACTTATTTCAATTATCCGCTGAAGTGACAAGGCTAATGTAGATAACAAGTAACAGCAATCTGATGCAATCTGTGGAAACTGATGTGTTTAAAATGTCTTCTAGATCTTTCTTGGTTCTGAACAGAAAACTCACAATTGCAGTGACTATTATTACTGAAAGGACCCACAATTTTAGCTTTGCAGAAATAACTACATGACCACGGTGGCTGGTTAAAACACTGTGTGTGTTTTTTCCAGTGCTATGGGCTGTCCCTACTCCGAGATCAATATGAAGAAGGACTCGGTTTTGCCGGACCGACTGAGTGGGGAGATGCCAGGTTCTGGAGTGGGCCGACTGCAGCGGGCAGAACTGAACCCTCATACACCTGCACGCAGTCCTGAGTGAGTGTTTCACCTTCTCTAGGCTTAAACGAGTTGCTAATTACATCAGGAAATTTGTAGAAAGTTCCAATTCTTTAGTAATGGTCAAAGTGCTTCTTGTTGCAGTACGTAGCTTTATGGCTGGCGATGCCAAACATTAATACATATTCATCGCGTTCACCTTTCTTTATTTTGCATTACCGTATTGCTTGTTTCGCTTATACTACAGGGTTCTGTAAATAACGTTTTAAATGCTTCCTGGAACCAAAATAAAACTGCATCTGGGTGCTAGGTTATTAGAAAAAGAGTTATTTGGAACTGTAAAACACTCTTTAATTTGTCTCTTGTACATAAAATCCTACAACAGTTTCATAAAGATTTCCAAGTAGAACCACTTTGGAATTTTACAAACCCCTAACAGTCCAAAGAACCACCAAGGAACCTTTTATAAGAGTGGAGAAGAAAACCATATGTTTCCATCACCCTTTATTACTTGTCATGGTAATGCGCAGTCGCAGTCTTTAAATACTAAGTGGAGTACGAAAACCACACCAGGACTAAAATCTCAAATCAGCCTATACAAGGAAAAAAGATATTCGGTTCATCCACTGCAGCTGAGTGCAGAAGGTTGTGATGAAATCTTGACCCATGAAACCAGTGAGTTATTGGAACATGTTGATTCATTCCTGGACCCCAGCCAAAGACATTTTTCTGTCAGCGTTGTGTGGAGTAAACAACTGCAAGCGTCGAAGAAACAAGTCCAAGATGTCCTTTTTTTTAGAAAATTGGCACCACATTACAAAACTGTGTCATTCTCATATTTCCAGTTCACAGTCTGTGAGAGAAGCCAACATGCTGTTTGTCTGGCAGGCCGACTCGTCAGCTTCCAACCTCCACAGGATTATTTTATTCTCTAATGTATGAGCAGTTACACCTCAAGTGCAGGTACAAATCATAACATCCAGTGAGACATGTTCTCTCAATATCTCATCTTCCTTCACTGGGAATGAGACGCCCCATAACGAAGACTGGCAGGTCCGGAGGCCACCCGAGGATGACTCGGTCAGTAGGTCTGACAGTAATATAGCTCACGCATCACCCTTTAATAACCTTGACACACAAGCCATGCCTCCTTTAATCATCTTGATTGGTACAAGGGCCACACCTCCTTTAATAGCCTTGACACATACACAGGCCACACCTCCTTTAATAGTATTGATAGGTACAAGGGCCATGCCTCCTTTTAATAGTCTTGACACATACACAGGCCACGCCTCCTTTAATATTCTGGATGTGTACAGTAGCCACACCTCCTTTAATAGCCTTGATGGGTACAAGGGTCACACCACCTTTTAATAGTCTTGACACATACATGGGCCACACCTCCTTTAATATTCTGGATGTGTACAGTGGCCACACCTCCTTTAATATTCTGGATGTGTACAGTGGCCACACCTCCTTTAATATGCTGGATGTGTACAGTGGCCACACCTCATTTAGTAGTCTTGATGGATACAAGGGTCACACCTCCTTTAATAGTCTTGACATATACACGGGCTACACCTCCTTTAATAGTCTTGACACATGCACATGCCACACCTTCTCCTTTAATATTCAGGATGTGTATAATGGCCACATCTCCTTTAATAGTCTTGATGGGTACAAGGGCCACAGCTCCTTTAATAGTCTTGACACAGAGGCCACTCCTCCTTTAACATTTTTGATGCGTACAATGACCACACCTCCTTTAATATTCTTGGCACATACACAGGCCACACCTCCTTTAATAGTCTTGACACATACGCAGGCCATGCCTCCTTTAATAGACTGAGTACAAGGGCCACACCTCCTTTAATAGTCTTGACACATACACAGGCCACAGCTCCTTTAATATTCTTGATGGGTACAATGGCCACGCCTCCTTTAATAGTCTTCACACATACACAGGCAACGTCTCCTTTAATATTCTGGATGAGTACAATGGCGGGCGGCACGGTGGTGTAGTGGTTAGCGCTGTCGCCTCATAGCAAGAAGGTCCTGGGTTCGAGCCCCGGGGCTGGCGAGGGCCTTTCTGTGTGGAGTTTGCATGTTCTCCCCGTGTCCGCGTGGGTTTCCTCCGGGTGCTCCGGTTTCCCCCACAGTCCAAAGACATGCAGGTTAGGTTAACTGGTGACTCTAAATTGACCGTAGGTGTGAATGTGAGTGTGAATGGTTGTCTGTGTCTATGTGTCAGCCCTGTGATGACCTGGCGACTTGTCCAGGGTGTACCCCGCCTTTCACCCGTAGTCAGCTGGGATAGGCTCCAGCTTGCCTGCGACCCTGTAGAAGGATAAAGCGGCTAGAGATAATGAGATGAGATGAGATGAGTACAATGGCCACGCCTCCTTTAATATTCTGGATGTGTACAGTGGCCACACCTCCTTTAGTAGTCTTGATGGATACAAGGGTCACACCTCCTTTAATATTCTGTATGTGTACAGTGGCCACACCTCCTTTAATATTCTGGATGTGTACAGTGGCCACACCTCCTTTAATATTCTGGATGTGTACAGTGGCCACACCTTTAATATTCTGGATGTGTACAGTGGCCACACCTCCTTTAGTAGTCTTGATGGATACAAGGGTCACACCTCCTTTAATATTCTGGATGTGTACAGTGGCCACACCTCCTTTAATATTCTGGATGTGTACAGTGGCCACACCTCCTTTAATATTCTGGATGTGTACAGTGGCCACACCTCCTTTAATATTCTGGATGTGTACAGTGGCCACACCTCCTTTAATATTCTGGATGTGTACAGTGGCCACACCTCCTTTAGTAGTCTTGATGGATACAATGACCACACCTCCTTTAATATTCTTGGCACATACACAGGCCACACCTCCTTTAATAGTCTTGACACATACACAGGCCATGCCTCCTTTAATAGTCTGAGTACAAGGGCCACACCTCCTTTAATAGTCTTGACACATACACAGGCCACAGCTCCTTTAATATGCTGGATGTGTACAGTGGCCACACCTCATTTAGTAGTCTTGATGGATACAAGGGCCACACCTCCTTTAATAGTCTTGACACATACACAGGCCACAGCTCCTTTAATATTCTTGATGGGTACAATGGCCACGCCTCCTTTAATAGTCTTCACACATACACAGGCAATGTCTCCTTTAATATTCTGGATGAGTACAATGGCCACGCCTCCTTTAATATTCTGGATGTGTACAGTGGCCACACCTCCTTTAATATTCTGGATGTGTACAGTGGCCACACCTCCTTTAGTAGTCTTGATGGATACAAGGGTCACACCTCCTTTAATAGTCTTGACATATACACGGGCCACACCTCCTTTAATAGTCTTGACACATGCACATGCCACACCTCCTTTAATATTCAGGATGTGTATAATGGCCACATCTCCTTTAATATTCTGGATGTGTACAGTGGCCACACCTCCTTTAATATGCTGGATGTGTACAGTGGCCACACCTCATTTAGTAGTCTTGATGGATACAAGGGTCACACCTCCTTTAATAGTCTTGACATATACATGGGCCACACCTCCTTTAATAGTCTTGACACATGCACATGCCACACCTCCTCCTTTAATATTCAGGATGTGTATAATAGCCACATCTCCTTTAATAGTCTTGATGGGTACAAGGGCCACAGCTCCTTTAATATGCTGGATGTGTACAGTGGCCACACCTCATTTAGTAGTCTTGATGGATACACGGGCCACACCTCCTTTAATAGTCTTAATGGGTACAAGGGCCACAGCTCCTTTAATATGCTGGATGTGTACAGTGGCCACACCTCATTTAGTAGTCTTGATGGATACAAGGGCCACACCTCCTTTAATAGTCTTGACACATACACAGGCCACAGCTCCTTTAATATTCTTGATGGGTACAATGGCCACGCCTCCTTTAATAGTCTTCACACATACACAGGCAACGTCTCCTTTAATATTCTGGATGAGTACAATGGCCACGCCTCCTTTAATATTCTGGATGTGTACAGTGGCCACACCTCCTTTAGTAGTCTTGATGGATACAAGGGTCACACCTCCTTTAATAGTCTTGACATATACACGGGCCACACCTCCTTTAATAGTCTTCACATATACACGGGCCACACCTCCTTTAATAGTCTTGACATATGCACATGCCACACCTCCTTTAATATTCAGGATGTGTATAATGGCCACATCTCCTTTAATATTCTGGATGTGTACAGTGGCCACACCTCCTTTAATATGCTGGATGTGTACAGTGGCCACACCTCATTTAGTAGTCTTGATGGATACAAGGGTCACACCTCCTTTAATAGTCTTAACATATACACGGGCCACACCTCCTTTAATAGTCTTGACACATGCACATGCCACACCTCCTCCTTTAATATTCAGGATGTGTATAATTGTCATATCTCCCTTTAATAGTCTTGATGGGTACAAGGGCCACAGCTCCTTTAATAGTCTTGACACATACAGAAGCCACTCCTCCTTTAACATTTTTGATGCATACAATGACCACACCTCCTTTAATATTCTTGGCACATACAGAGGCCACACCTCCTTTAATAGTCTTGACACATACGCAGGCCATGCCTCCTTTAATAGTCTGAGTACAAGGGCCACACCTCCTTTAATAGTCTTGACACATGCACAGGCTACAGCTCCTTTAATATTCTTGATGGGTACAATGGCCGCGCCTCCTTTAATAGTCTTCACACATACACAGGCAACGTCTCCTTTAATATTCTGGATGAGTACAATGGCCACGCCTCCTTTAATATTCTGGATGTGTACAGTGGCCACACCTCCTTTAATATTCTGGATGTGTACAGTGGCCACACCTGCTTTAGTAGTCTTGATGGATACAAGGGTCACACCTCCTTTAATAGTCTTGACATATACACGGGCCACACCTCCTTTAATAGTCTCTGACACATGCACATGCCACACCTCCTCCTTTAATATTCAGGATGTGTATAATGGCCACATCTCCTTTAATATTCTTGGCACATACACAGGCCACACCTCCTTTAATAGTCTTGACACATACGCAGACCATGCCTCCTTTAATAGTCTGAGTACAAGGGCCACACCTCCTTTAATAGTCTTGACACATACACAGGCCACAGCTCCTTTAATATTCTTGATGGGTACAATGGCCACGCCTCCTTTAATAGTCTGGATGGGTATAATGGCCATGCCTCCTTTAATATTCTTGATTGGTACAAGGGCCACGCCTCTTCTTGGAAAATATTAGTGTCACAGCATTGTGTGAAACAGATGTTGCAATGGCAGAACTCACACCTGATTGTGTCTTCGTGCCACACGTCTCCCACCGTGTGTGTACGTACGTACGTTCTTGCTACATATTGAGGACCAGAATACATTTTTTGCCAATGGAGTGAGGACATTTTTGGGAAGTGGGGACATTTTGGCTGGTCCTCACTTCTTCAAAGGGGTGTTTGAGGGTTAAGACTCAGTTTTAGGGTTCAGCTTAGAATGAGGATTAGGTTAGGGGAAGGGGTGGGGTTCAGCATTTAGTTGTGATGGTTAGGGTAAGGGGCTAGAGAATGTATTATAGCAGTGAGTCCCCACAATGATAGAAGTACAAGAATGTATGTGTGGGTGGGTGGATAGTGTGCAAATGTGTGTGTGTGTGTGTGTGTGTGTGTGTGTGTGTGTGTGTGTGTGTGTGTGTGTGTGTCTCCTCCTGTGCCTTTCTAATGATGGATGGATAGACAGAGTCAGGAGTCATACATTGATCTGTCGGTTTCTTTCTTTGTTTTCTCAGTAAACCTGTCCGTCAACTGGACAGTGCCAACATGGCAACTGTTGCTATGGAAACGCTGCATCAGAAGCCAGTCGGTACGGAGTCCAGACGAAGGTAAAGGGCAGCTTTAAGCTCTGTAATTAACATTCACACACATTGACATTCAGCCATCTGTTGCTTCATAATTCCTCTCGGGAATATTTTTAATCAGCGATTTAATAATGCCTGAGTCAGGAGCGGCCTTGCGATAAACGTGTGGTGTTGGGTTTAAACCCGTGAAACAGAGACTGGACTATAATGATGACGCCTCGGGCATCTCCAGAGCTCTTTATCACAGATCGGTTTGTAATTCTTGTTGGCGTCCAGTCGAACTCGCAGAACTCTGTGAATCACAGCTCGGTTCATGATACCTGCTGGTGTGTGTGATTCACAGATTTCCTGATAACACCTCATCGTAGCTGACTGGCAGGATAATTGGGAGGATTTACAATCTGACAGCCGGGGAGGAAAAACAGACCCAGCATGATTTATGCAATGACTCATGTTGAATTTATTCAATACAGTACAATACAAAGTTATTTTTCATTTTACGACGAGTTCCATCAAACGATCGATAAAGTTTCTGAAGGTTGTTGTCCTTGTGTAATAGCGTCCTCATTAATGTAAAATACTTGAAACGCTCTATTCAACAAAACGTACCCAGTGGTGAAGACATTCCAAGAAGCTTCCGTAGTTAGATTTGCGTTTGGAGCTGCTATGCTAATGAAGCTAACAGGTTGCAAGGTATCAAGGTTTCCTTTTTCTGTCGATTGGAAATCAAAAATACAGTTAGGCCCAAAAATATTTGGACAGTGACACAAGTTTTGTTATTTTAGCTGTCTACGAAAACATATTAAGGATACAATTATATAATCAATATGGGCTTAAAGTGCAGACTCTTAGCTGTAATTTGAGAGTATTCACATCCAATTTGGAGCAAGGGTTTAGGAATTACAGCTGTTTAATACGTAGCCGCCTCTTTTTCAAGGGACCAAAAGTAATTGGACAATTGACTCTGAAGGCTGCAAAAAAAATAAATAACAAGGCTGCATGGGCTCTTCCCTCGTTAACCTGTCATCAATTAAGCAGTTAAAAGGTCTGGAGTTGATTCCAGGTGTGGCGTTTGCATTTGGAAGCTGTTGCTGTGAACACACATGTGGTCAAAGGAGCTCTCAATGGAGGTGAAACAGACCATCCTGAGGCTGAAAAAAGAAGAAATCCATCAGAGAGATAGCAGAAATGTTAGGAGTGGCCAAATCAACAGTTTGGTACATTCTGAGAAAAAGAGTGCACTGGTGAGCTTGGGAACTCAAAAAGGCCTGGACGTCCACGGAAGACAACAGTGGTGGATGATCGCAGAATCCTTTCCATGGTGAAGAAAAACCCCTTCACAACATCCACTCAAGTGAAGAACACTCTCCAGGAAGTAGGTGTATCAGTATCTAAGTCTACCATAAAGAGAAGACTTCATGAGAGTAAATACAAAGGATTCACCACAAGGTGCAAACCATTAATCAGCCTCAAAAATAGAAAGGCCAGAATTGACTTTGCCAAAAAACACCTGAAGAAGCCAGCCCAGTTCTGGAACAGCATTCTTTGGACAGATGAGACTAAGATCAACCTGTGCCAGAATGATGGGAAGAAGAAAGTTTGGAGAAGAATTGGAACAGCTCATGATCCAAAGCACACCACATCTTCTGTAAAACATGGCGGAGGCAGTTTGATGGCATGGGCATGCATGGCTTCCGATGGCACTGGGTCACTTGTGTTTATTGATGATGTGACAAAAGACAGAAGCAGCCAGATTAATTCTGAAGTGTATAGGGATATACTTTCTGCTCAGATTCAGCCAAATGCAGCACAGTTGATTGGACTGCACTTCACAGTACAGATGGACAGTGATCCAAAACATACTGCAAAAGCAACCCAGGAGTTTTTTAAAGCAATGAAGTGGAATATTCTGCAATGGCCGAGTCAATCACCAGATCTCAACCCAATCGAGCATGCATTTCACTTGCTCAAGACAAAACTTAAGGCAGAAAGACCCACAAACAAGCAACAACTGAAGACAGCTGCAGTAAAGGCCGGGCAAAGCATCACAAAGGAGGAAACCCAGCGTTTGGTGATGTCCATGGGTTCCAGACTTCAGGGAGTCATTCCCTGCAAAGGATTCTCAACAAAATATTGAAAAGTAACATTTTACTTAGGGTTATGTTTATTTGTCCAATTACTCTTGAGCCCGGGCGGCACGGTGGTGTAGTGGTTAGCGCTGTCGCCTCACAGCAAGAAGGTCCGGGTTCGAGCCCCGTGGCCGGCGAGGGCCTTTCTGTGCGGAGTTTGCATGTTCTCCCCGTGTCCACGTGGGTTTCCTCCGGGTGCTCCGGTTTCCCCCACAGTCCAAAGACATGCAGGTTAGGTTAACTGGTGACTCTAAATTGACCGTAGGTGTGAATGTGAGTGTGAATGGTTGTCTGTGTCTATGTGTCAGCCCTGTGATGACCTGGCGACTTGTCCAGGGTGTACCCCGCCTTTCGCCCGTAGTCAGCTGGGATAGGCTCCAGCTTGCCTGCGAACCTGTAGAACAGGATAAAGCGGCTAGAGATAATGAGATGAGAATGATACTCTTGAGCCCCTGAAGTGAGGAGTGCTTGTATAAAAATAGCTACAGTTCCTACATGTTTAATCATATATTTTTGTTCAACCCCTTGAATTAAACCTTAAAGTCTGCACTTCAATTCTGTTGTAGTTGTTTCATTTCAAATCCAATGTGGTGGCATGCAGAGCCCAAATCATGAAGATTGTGTCACTGTCCAAATATTTCTGGGCCTAACTGTATTCATGAACTTCTATATTCAGTGAACCACATTACCACTATACTAGCCTTTCTGTAATCAATACAGTTGGGCGTGGCCAAGGAAAGCCTTCCTTCAATAAAGGAAGTGAGGTTGCAGTTATAATAATCTGAGAACTCGGTCCTGAAATGGTGTCTGGCATTATTCAGGAGTTCCACTCAGTTCTGACCTTGAAATGAAGTGCTGGATCAAGTGCTGTTTTATACACGGAATACTGAATATGGAAGCCATGTTGGTAAAGTAAATCAAATTTGCAGTGATTAGTTTGATAATTACATCTAATTGTTCATACGGAGATGTATATAATATTACATAGTCATGTGAAAAAGAAAGTACACCCTCTTTTAAGTGTTGGGACATAATAAAAAATCATCTGGTACTTACCAGGTCTTTAAAATTAGGCAAATACACCCTCAGATGACCAATAACACATGACATATTCACCCTGTCATTATTTATTTAACACAAAGTAAGCCAAAAATGCAGGAGCAGTGTGTGAAAAAATAAGTACACCTTTACTGCTTCCATAGAAATTATGAAGGGAGTTATTAGGCAGGTGTTGTTGATCAAATGAATTTGATTAATTGATCATCAGTAAGTGTGGCCACCTCTTAAATAGCAGAAGTTTTGGCACTTTGCTGGTCTGGAGCACTCGGGTGCATGTTAACACAATGCCAAGGAGGAAAGACATCAGCAATGATCTTAGAGAAGCAATTGTTGCTGCACATCAGTCTGGGAAGGGTTATAAGGCCATTTTCAAACAATCTGAAATCCATCATTCTACTGTGAGAAAGATTATTCAGAAGTGGAAAACATTCAAGACAGTTGCCAATCTTCCCAGCAGTGGACGTCCCAGCAAATTTACTCCAAGGTCAGACCGTGCAATGCTCAGAGAAATCGCAAAAACCCAAGAACTACATCTAGGACTCTATAGAGGATGTGCAGTCACGTGACCCGTCTGTGTTTACTCCACCATATTGGACGGCTTCAGGATTGTTTACCTTGCGCGAGCGTAATGGATCCAGGGAGTAATCCCCAAGAAAATTCGGAAAATACCCCATCTACATTGCGTGATAACTTGTCTACGTTTGTTCAGCATCTTGAAGGTGACGTGAGGCAGCATTACGTGGAAAAGTGTTCCAGGTTGGGGATTGCAGATCCGTACAACTTGCCGCAATCCTTGTTCAGGGAAATTCGGAGCTGCGGTGCCGGCGATTTGCCCGATCTGGCCTACCGTGACATTTACAATTTTCTCGTTAATCGTGAATCGTGTTACACTGGCAAAGCCCTCAAAGCTTACAAGAGCCTGGAAGCTTATAAATATTTTGTTGCGGGATGGATATCCCAACTATACCTCTGGAAGGTTCCAAAGAAGAATGTCTACTTGATAACCTCACGGGTAAGTGGCATTAAGACGTTTATCATAAAGAGACTATGCAGGACGTTTTATCGTAAGAATGCTCGAAATCTAAACTCAGTTCCAGATAATGACAGGGTTGTAAATATGTATGTTTTTGTCTGAAAAAAAATCACAAATCACCGCTATCTTTATCTGTGCAGAATTATTATTCAATATCAGATATAAATGTATAGGGGTCACAGATATGTCCAGCTTCTATATTCAAACAAATAAAAAAAAATATTTAAAAAAAAATATAGACTAGGCCAGGGTAGTAGGGCTAGGCATAGCCATTTTAAACGTTAGAGATCAAGCGGACTAACGGCCACAAACACTGTACTGTCTAGTTTCTAAGTATGCAGTTATCATTCAATCCAAAAATCAACTTAACAGATGTACTAGGAGTATTGAATTAGAAGATTACACCTACCTGATATGAAGTGTTCACTACAAATTCGGCTGGTAGAACTGGGGTTCCGGTTTTCTCTTCGCACAGCGGACACCCATTTTGCGCGTCTCTCCTCGTCTGCGGGGAATCTATAAAATGACAGGCCCTCCTTTTGGCCCTGTCTATTGGTACAACCAAATGCTGAACAAGATATAACCATTCTCGAAAGATCTACTCCCACACACTTGATAATTAGAATGGGTTCATCTATGCGCGGCCATGCCGTCCAAGATGGCAGATAAACAAATATCACCTGACCTCGTGACATCACGTGCACACTCTCTATAGGCCACAGTTGGCATGTTAAATGTTAAAGTTCATGACAGTACAATTAGAAAAAGACTGCGCAAGTATGGCTTGTTTAGAAGGGTTGCCAGAAGAAAGCCTTTTCTGTCTAAAAAGAACATGGCAGCACGGCTTAGGATTGCAAAGATGCATCTGAACAAGCCACAAGCCTTCTGGAACAATGTCCTTTGGACAGATAAGACCAAAGTGGAAATGTTTGGCCATAATGCACAGCGCCATGTTTGGTGAAAACCAAACACAGCATATCAGCACAAACACCTCGGTGGTGGAGGGGTGATGATTTGGGCTTGTTTTGCAGCCACAGGGCCTGGGCAGCTTACAGTCGATGTGTCAACAAAGAACTCCTCTGTATACCACACTATTCTAGAAACAAATGTGAGGCCATCTGTCCAACAGCTAAAGCTTGGCCGCAATTGGGTCATGCAACAGGACAATGATCCCAAACACACCAGCAAATCTACAGCAGAATGGCTGAAAAAGAAAAGAATCAAGGTGTTGGAATGGCCAAGTTAAAGTCCAGACTTCAACCCAATTGAAATGCTGTGGCGGGACCTTAAGAGAGCTGTGCATAAACAAATGCTCTCAAACATGAATGAACTGAAGCAATGTTGTAAAGACGACAACGATGTGAGAGACTGATGAAATCATACAGGAAACGATTGCTTCAAGTTATTGCTGCAAAAGGTGGTTCTACAAGCTATTGAATCATGGGGTGTACTTACTTTTTCGCACATGGATTCTGCATTTTCACTTAATTTTTGTTAAATAAATAATGCCACAAGGGCGGCATGGTGGTGTAGTGGTTAGCGCTGTCGCCTCACAGCAAGAAGGTCCGGGTTTGAGCCCCGTGGCCGGCGAGGGCCTTTCTGTGTGGAGTTTGCATGTTCTCCCCGTGTCCGCATGGGTTTCCTCCGGGTGCTCCGGTTTCCCCCACAGTCCAAAGACATGCAGGTTAGGTTAACTGGTGACTCTAAATTGACCGTAGGTGTGTGTGAGAATGGTTGTCTGTGTCTATGTGTCAGCCCTGTGATGACCATTAGACTTCAATTAGATTTATTTCAACACTCGCCATCGTCTCTTTGTCTGATTTTTAAACTGTCTCTTACTTTCATGTTGCATCGTATTCCAGCTGTGTGGAAAGGTCTTCGCCATGTGCAAAGAAATGCAGTAAGAGCAAAGATGCCTGAAAAATCAGGCATGAAATGGATGTTTCGACGTTAAAAAAATCCTATAAAGTGCGGTAAACGGTAGAAAATGAAATAACGTCAGTAGTAAAAATAAAAACGGACATCTCAAGGACAACGTTCGGCTTTACAATTAAATGAGCTGTAAGTTTTGCTGAACATCTTCCAGAACCAGGCTCGGTTCTTTTCTTCTGGACACCGTTGTCTCACACTTTAGCAAAAAAAACCCAGCACCCTTCTTTTTTTTTTCTGAAAAGTGTCTCGTGTAATCTGTTATTTAATTTAGTTCTGGAAAACTAGTGTTTGGAATCTAAAATGGTTTTGTCCTTGACTGACGGGATAACGTAACAGCATGCAGATGTGACAGGAAAGGAAAAAATGTGATCAATATCCATGATGATTTTCACTGGATTCAAAGAGACGTGCTTGTGGTCTAGATACTGTTGAAAACCCTCAGCTTGGATGCTTGTAAGTGAGAAAACGTGTCTGAGGTGTGAACTATTTTAATAATGTGAACAGGGAATTAAAGCTAGACAGCCTTTCGATTTCATAAAATCGTTGAAATTTAGTTCCATCTGAAATGTGGTCTTTGTGATATGCAGTTAGGTCCTTAAATATTTGGACAGAGACAACATTTTTTCTAATTTTGATTCTGTACATTACCACAACGAATTTTGAACAAAACAATTCAGATGCAGTTGAAGTTCAGACTTTCAGCTTTAATTCAGTGGGTTGAACAAAATGATTGCATAAAAATGTGAGGAACTAAAGCATTTTTTAAACACAATCCCTTCATTTCAAGGGCTCAAAAGTAATTGGACAAATTAAATAATTGTAAATAAAATGTTCATTTCTAATACTTGGTTGAAAACCCTTTGTTGGCAATGACTGCCTGAAGTCTTGAACTCATGGACATCACCAGACGCTGCGTTTCCTCCTTTTTAATGCTCTGCCAGGCCTTTACTGCAGCGGTTTTCAGTTGCTGTTTGTTTGTGGGCCTTTCTGTCTGAAGTTTAGTCTTTAACAAGTGAAATGCATGCTCAACTGGGTTGAGATCAGGTGACTGACTTGACCATTCAAGAATATTCCACTTCTTTGCTTTAATAAACTCCTGGGTTGCTTTGGCTTTATGTTTTGGGTCATTGTGCATCTGTATTATGAAATGCCAACCAATCAGTTTGGCTGGATTTGAGCACACAGTTTGTCTCTGAATACCTCAGAATTCATCCGGCTGCTTCTGTCCTGTGTCACATCATCAATAAACACTAGTGACCCAGTGCCACTGGCAGCCATGCATGCCCAAACCATCACACTGCCTCCGCCGTGTTTTACAGATGATGTGGTATGCTTTGGATCATGAGCTGTACCACGCCTTCGCCACACTTTTTTCTTTCCATCATTCTGGTAGAGGTTGATCTTGGTTTCATCTGTCCAAAGAATGTTCTTCCAGAACTGTGCTGGCTTTTTTAGATGTTTTTTAGCAAAGTCCAATCTAGCCTTTTTATTCTTGAGGCTTATGAGTGGCTTGCACCGTGCAGTGAACCCTCTGTATTTACTTTCATGCAGTCTTCTCTTTATGGTAGATTTGGATATTGATACGCCTACCTCCTGGAGAGTGTTGTTCACTTGGTTGGCTGTTGTGAAGGGGTTTCTCTTCACCATGGAGGTTATTCTGCGATCATCCACCACTGTTGTCTTCTGTGGGCGTCCAGGTCTTTTTGCATTGATGAGTTCACCAGTGCTTTCTTTCTTTCTCAGGATGTACCAAACTCTAATATTGTAGCAATTTCTCAGATGGGTTTTTTCTGTTTTCGCAGCTTAAGGATGGCTTGTTTCACCTGCATGGAGAGCTCCTTTGACCGCATGTTTTCTTCACAGCAAAATCTTCCACATGCAAGCACCACACCTCAAATCAACTCCAGGCCTTTTATCTGCTTAATTGAGAATGACATAACGAAGGAATTGCCCACACCTGCCCATGAAATAGCCTTTGAGTCAACTGTCCAATTACTTTTGGTCCCTTTAAAAACAGGGTGGCACATGTTAAGGAGCTGAAACTCCTAAACCCTTCATCCAATTTTAATGTGGATACCCTCAAATGAAAGCTGAAAGTCTGGACTTTATGTCCATGTCCATTATATACGGTAACTATAACCTGAATATATTTCAGTAAACAGATAAAAAAACAAAATTTGTGTCAGTGTCCAAATATATATGGACCTAACTGTATGTTTATTTCTGTAATATCTCACAAAATATCAGGCCATTCTGTGGCTGGGAAGTTATTTAATTTGAGGGGATTAAAGCAAATAATGTGCATGAAATCTGTCTGCTCGCCTGCGCGAAGCAAGCGAGGAAGTCAGTGTGCGCATGCGCAGGTTTACTGTACTTTCTTCTTCTTCTTTTGGGTTTTACAGCAGCTGGCATCCACAGTGTTGCATTACTGCCATCTACAGGTTTCCCTTTGAGCATGCACTGACAGTTCCATCATTCTGTCGCTAAACGAACAGCTGATCACACTGAGGTGCTCGCTGAGCGCCGATATTTATTAGTTTGGTCCTGCGTTTCCTTTCCTTCGTATATAACATAACATCTTTTCTTCTCGCTTTCTTTCCATTACTGTAGTCGCTCTTTCACGTTTCATTTGCACACTCACATCCTCCATTTTTCTCTCCTGTTTCAAATTTGTATCCCACAATGCCTTGCACGAACGGGGAAAGCCCACCACGTGATGTGATGCATGATGTAGTATCTTGTATTGCGTCATGGTGAAGCAGGAAAAAATAGCAGAGAATTTAGGACCATGTGGAGATAAATTCATTAATTGTTCTGTTAAAAAAAAAATAATAAAATTGGAAGTCTCTGATTCGAATTCAGTAGCTTTCAGTCCACAAAACAAAAATAATGAATTGGGTGTCAGGGAAAATTCTTTTTATGACCTACACTTGAAAAATCTGAAAGGCAGGCTCGCTTTAAGAAGCTGCGTAACTTGAGTCTGAATACGACAAACTTTCCCGACATAAATATTGCTGATAATTCTGCCTCTTTGGGGTCACTCAGATCGAAAGCGTGGCCTAAAGTCTGAATCCGGAGCTGCATGTTAATTGTCTGGAGAATGGTAGAGTTTGTATTTGATTCAGATATGTCGTCGTCTTATTACTGAGCAATGTGTTAAGCCTCGGTCACAACCGGCCGTACGTGCTCCTACGGCCGGTCTACGTGCAAAAAACGCAAGAAACGCACGGAGGGCGCACGTGAAACGCACGGAGGGCGCGCGTGTGACGTGCTGATTTTCAAGCCGTAGACTGGCCGCAGAGGTTCTTTGTCATGTCAAACAAACTCTACGGGCGCTTACGTTTTTTTCAGGTTGCAAGACAAACTTACGGCCAACGCGCGTCTTTCTCCATGAACAAAAAAAAACACAGCAATTTGGGAAACACCAAAAATCGCACGGCCAAAAAATCGTACGTCCGGTTGTGACCTAGGTTTTAAATACTCTGATCTTGCAGAAGAGTGCAGGGAGGTGGGATGGAGGACCACTATTTACCCGGTGGAGGTTGGCTGCCATGGCTTTGTGGGGACATCAGCCATCCACCTTCTGAGGGATTTGGGTGGGTGTGTGGGGCGGGCCTCCGGAAGGCAATTAAAGACCTGGCAGAGGAGGCAGAGAGGAGTAGCTTCTGGCTGTGGCTAAAGAGGAGGGATATATGTTGGGGCACCACCTAGCTCAAGGGTAGGCTGCAGGGGGCGACTGGGAGACCTCCCAGTCGCTGCCGCACCACCAGGAGACGTTCCAGGTTCAAAGGGGTGAAACGTCAAGGAATGGTGGTACCTGGCTGATGATCCTGCAGCAAGCCAACCCGTAGGCACCGGAGGAGGTGCGTCAGGCAGCAATGCCTTAGCAGGCGAACATCTACCTCTGTGTGTGTGTGTACTGTTTGTAGTGCTGAACCTGTTAAAAGCTCGCGTTACTTGTGTATCCATGTAGATCCATTTGACTAAGAGTACATTCGAGGTAAAAGCAGAACATGTTCCTCTAAATCCACAAACCACACGTCTCCTCAGAGCACTCGATTCACCAAACGCATCTGCGAACTCTTCACAAGTACAATCTCGTTTTTATTTTCGATGAAACTCATCCTCCTGTGGTGGATACGCTCTTCTTTCCAAGTCTCTGAAGGAGTTTTGGTTCATCTTTACTCGACAGGTTCTCGTTTGTTCCTCCTCAAAGAGCCATAAACACTTTTTCAAGAATATTTACTTTCAGATGAAGATTAGCGTCCGTCACGGTCGGCGCTGGTGTCTTATTGCATAACGGAAAACAAGAAACATATAAATCCCACATGGGAAATGTTTTATAGAGAAAAATCAAAGCTT
This sequence comes from Neoarius graeffei, assembly GCF_027579695.1. NCBI lineage: Eukaryota > Metazoa > Chordata > Actinopteri > Siluriformes > Ariidae > Neoarius > Neoarius graeffei. The sequence continues at coordinate 8,123,743 of NC_083570.1, forward strand.
TTATATTAAACACAGCTGGAAAGGACAGATGTGCAGCATGCATTGTGGCTGCCGGAGAGTCGAGCGTGCAGCTCAGGCTGTGAGATTTCTGAATTTCTTGTTTACACATTTTTTTTTTTTTTGATGTGTAGTATAAAAGATTATTATTATTATTATTATTATTATTGTTGTTGTTGTTGTTGTATCTTTTTTCATACATAAACATAAGCTCATAAATCGTCTGTAAACACAAATCTGACGCAATGGTCATCCTATGCTTTCTGTTAATGTGTTTTGTTTTTTTTTTTAACACTCGTATCTCTACGTACAGTATGCACAGTTTTTAATAAGTGTAGGTTCTGATGTAAGTGGTTTGGCACTCACACCATCACCATGCTGTGCGTCAGTGATGAAGTCGCTGTGTCCCGTCTCAGGGTCGGGCGGCCGTGTAAGGTGAAAAAAGAGGAGGAGCCAGAACAGGAAGCGGAGAGCGAGGAGTCGTCTGTCGCAGAATCGAAAGGTAACAAACGAAGACGACCATGATGATGATGTCACCATGTCTGTTCACGTTCTTGTCAGCTTATAGTTACAGCGGTGTACAAATGTATCAGAATCGTTTCCTTTTTCCAGGTGGAATTCTTCTTCTTCTTTGGTTATTTTGAGTCTGTAGGTGAATTAGGGGATAGTGAAGTGTAGTACCGTGGATGTAGATTATTCAGACACCATACTTACTACTTTTTGCATACTAATTCTCTGCGTATCGGGTGAAAATTCAATCCAAGTTGCTTGAAACAGCTCTTGTTGAATTTTGAACAGAACGCAGAACAGCAGACTTTTTACAGAATTAAAATGTTTATCCGTTCTTGAGCTATTACGAATCAAAGATTGAAAAAACGGTGTAATTTTTAGAAAACGGCCAAAATATTCTGTATGAGGATCACATGGTCCAAAACGGGCCTCGTTAACCAATGAGATCAAATGTTTTTTTCTTAATAACTTTTCTATTTTTCAAGATATTTACACGGAAATTGGCAGCACATAGACTGTTGTGTACTGAATACAAAGTTTGAAAAATTAGTATTTAATCAGTATTAATCATGCTAATTAGGTAAAAATGTTAAATCGGTACACTTAATAAAAAAGTAATAAAAGGTTATTTCTAATCCCCTCTTTGTGCTCTGTAGGCCTTTGTATTTCTCAGTAGGGCCGACTAGTGTTTATATGAAAGAATATAAATTATTATTTTGATTAATATTCACAGCTTTCAAGGTGAACCTTGAAAAAAACTGTCTGATCCACATCCAATAAACAATTCACATTTAACTCAACTGAAATCGACGCTCGTGTTTCTGACTTCCGTTTTTTTTTTTAAATCTTATTGAAAACCGACCACCAAGATCTCAGTATTTTTCATCAAAACAACTCCAGTTATATTCGAAAATAGTTATGTATTTATAGTTATGAATCCGTTTGATTTGAAAAAAATAAGTAGGTAAAGCTATGAAAACTCACTTCAAAGTCTCCCGTCAATCATAACATCAAAACTAGCAGACGGAGAATGTTGCTGACTCCTTCATCAGAAACGGTGAGAGTGAGAGAACACCCCTATAAAAGTGATCTGATTGATATCGACGAGTAATCCAGTGGAAAACCGATCAGGAGAGAGAGAGAGAGACTGACCGTTTTCAGTTTCCCGACGTCACGCGAGCAGAATTTTTACTCTGTTGTACCGACTTCAACCTGTCGTTACTCCCAAAGTACTGAACAGATCTTAACCAGATACATTTCTTTGGAAAGCGGAGATTATAAGCTTTATATTGATAGAAAGTACAACCCCGATTCCAAAAAAGTTGGGACAAAGTATAAATTGTCAATAAAAACGGAATGCAGTAATTTACAAATCTCAAAAACTGATATTGTATTCACAATAGAACATAGACAACATATCAAATGTCGAAAGTGAGACATTTTGAAATCTTATGCCAAATATTGGCTCATTTGAAATTTCATGACAGCAACACATCTCAAAGTTGGGACGGGGTAATAAGAGGCTGGAAAAGTTAAAGGTACAAAAAAGGAACAGCTGGAGGACCAAATTGCAACTCATTAGGTCAATTGGCAATAGGTCATTAACATGACTGGGTATAAAAAAGCATCTTGGAGTGGCAGCAGCTCTCAGAAGTAAAGATGGGAAGAGGATCACCAATCCCCCTAATTCTGCGCCAACAAATAGTGGAGCAATATCAGAAAGGAGTTCGATAGTGTAAAATTGCAAAGAGTTTGAACATATCATCATCTACAGTGCATAATATCATCAAAAGATTCAGAGAATCTGGAAGAATCTCTGTGCGTAAGGGTCAAGGATGGAAAACCATACTGGGTGCCCGTGATCTTCGGGCCCTTAGACGGCACTGCATCACATACAGGCATGCTTCTGTATTGGAAATCACAAAATGGGCTCAGGAATATTTCCAGAGAACATTATCTGTGAACACAATTCACCGTGCCATCCGCCGTTGCCAGCTAAAACTCTATAGTTCAAAGAAGAAGCCGTATCTAAACATGATCCAGAAGCGCAGACGTCTTCTCTGGGCCAAGGCTCATTTAAAATGGACTGTGGCAAAGTGGAAAACTGTTCTGTGGTCAGACGAATCAAAATTTGAAGTTCCTTATGGAAATCAGGGACGCCGTGTCATTTGGACTAAAGAGGAGAAGGATGACCCAAGTTGTTATCAGTGCTCAGTTCAGAAGCCTGCATCTCTGATGGTATGGGGTTGCATTAGTGCGTGTGGCATGGGCAGCTTACACATCTGGAAAGACACCATCAATGCTGAAAGGCATATCCAGGTTCTAGAGCAACATATGCTCCCATCCAGACGACGTCTCTTTCAGGAAACACCTTGCATTTTCCAACATGACAATGCCAAACCACATACTGCATCAATTACAGCATCATGGCTGCGTAGAAGAAGGGTCCAGGTACTGAACTGGCCAGCCTGCAGTCCAGATCTTTCACCCATAGAAAACATTTGGCGCATCATAAAACGGAAGATACGACAAAAAAGACCTAAGACAGTTGAGCAACTAGAATCCTACATTAGACAAGAATGGGTTAACATTCCTATCCCTAAACTTGAGCAACTTGTCTCCTCAGTCCCCAGACGTTTACAGACTGTTGTAAAGAGAAAAGGGGATGTCTCACAGTGGTAAACATGGCCTTGTCCCAACTTTTTTGAGATGTGTTGTTGTCATGAAATTTAAAATCACCTAATTTTTCTCTTTAAATTATACATTTTCTCAGTTTAAACATTTGATGTCATCTATGTTCTATTCTGAATAAAATATGGAATTTTGAAACTTCCACATCATTGCATTCTGTTTTTATTTACAATTTGTACTTTGTCCCAACTTTTTTGGAATTGGGCTTGTATTCAAGAGTTAAGCAATAACAGGTTTGGAAACTGAAATGAGCGTCTGATGCGCCTAATTGTAGTAGTGAAGTCTCTGTATTCACATGATGCAGCCTCAGTATCAGAAAAATCCCATTTCCTTTTTAGAACGGTGCTGCATTCACACATTCACACACACACCCTTCCTCCCTCTCTCTCTCTCTCTCTCTCTCTGTCTGTCAGTCACCCACACACGCGCGCACGCACACACTGCTGACATGCTGTTGTACCATACGTACTATTCTGTATTCTTTTGTATTTCTTCTGATGTGTTTCTTTTCATATTCTGTCCTTGAAGTCTTTGTAGCTGCGTCTCTCTTTGTCCTTCGAGGTTAAAACTCTGGCTGTTAATGAGACTCGAGCTCATATTCGAACCATAAGGTCATGGCTCATTAAATTCCAGCAGCAGAGTTCCGCTAAAGCCGCCCTAGTGCTGAATTTGAATTGAAAATTTCCGTGGACAGTCTGCTTAAAGAGAAGTGGACAGTACAGGAAGCTACGAGTCAGAAATTCAGTCTCCTGGAACAAGCAAACGCCAGCTAATTTACGACTCGTGTACTCACATAGTCATCCATTTCTAATAAAACACGCAATCTGTTTTAGCTTAAGCGTTTTGTATTAAAGTTTTTAAGGATTGCTAAAGTGTGTGTGTGTGTGTGTGTGTGTGTGTGTGTGTGTGTGTGTGTGTGTGTTGTTGGTGAATGTGTTGTGGATGATTTACAAAAAATAAACATGTACATGTTTTCTCATTCAGGAGTCCAAGCATTATAGGAGTATTCTCTCTGTAGTATATTATCTATGTAGTAGTGTTGTATGGTTTGTCATCTAGGGGTCCAAACACCAAAAAATATGCAGCCTTATTCATATTAACTGCGTTTAAGAAACTAAATGAATGAATGAATGAATGAATGAATGAATGAATGAACCCTTTATTGTCACTGTTACCAGTGAAATTGACCATCAACCTGTCCTTACAGAGGGGGAACAGGACAGGAAGACAGGGATAAAAGAAAAAGAAACACAGTAGTAACATGAGGAAAGATGAGGGAAAAAAAGAAACCCCCCCCATGCTCCTATCAGGAGTACAGTGTGGGAGCATTTAAAAACCTCCGCACAAGCACACAATAACACAAGTACACTTTAAAATATGGGACTTGAGGGGGGGAAGGGGGGAAGGAGGGGGCAATCAGGGGTGGGGGGGAAGGGGGTAGGAGGGGAGGGGAGGGGAGGAGGTAGAGATAACCCAGCGCAAGCAAGCAGCCGTCCGCTCCTGCAGCCATGCAAACGGCGCTGGTCACGCACCCGCTTGTCACACTGGGGGTGAAAAACATCGACCGCGGAAAATTGGGGAAGGAATGCGAAGAATGCGAGAGTGTCTCCCAGCAGTGACCTTCTGGGGGAAATGTTTCCCCAGCAACGGCCTTGATCGAGGCCGGTGCTGTTCAGGGAGCCAAATGTCGATAAGATAGAGATTGATTGTTTGGTCTTTCGAACAGACGCAGTCTTTACACATCCACACCGCTCATCCATATCTGTCCATTCTGTTCAATTCCATTTGGTCTCCGAAATACGTATTCCTTGCAAAGCTGAAAGCTGCTCTGAGATAACAACCATTTTGTGGTTAAAGTTCTGAATGTCCACAGTCTGAGTGCCGACAGCTTTGCCCACCACTCCAATCATGTCGGGCAGCTTTGTGGGGCTTTGAACAGCTATCACCGTTGTCTGATTTCCTCGATATACCAGGGCAATGCCTAATCCAATCAGCAAAAGTCCTGTAATCATGGTTCCGAATAGGTAGATATCTTCAATGTCCTCCACAGACGTTCCGGCAGGGCAGATGGGTTCCCCCGAACCCAGAAACTGTGTCAATTTCGTTAGGAGACCAGTTTATCAAATCCATACTTTTTTTAGTTTAGAAATTCAATGCGGAGAGAGTCTCTCAAAAAAAAAATTAAGCTAAAATGCCTCTGCTGCATGCCTTCCATCGTGTTTGTTTGTTATATGGATGAAGGTGTTTGTAGTTAATTGCACATTTCTAATAAAATGTCCCTTTCAGCTCAGTGAAAGGTCAGTATCTTCTCCTTAGATGCTTTAAAGAACCCTTGAAGAACTTTTTTTTTTTTCGAAAAGTGTACCATATACACTACCAGGGCTGTTTTCAGAAAATATGACATTCAGTTTTAAACATCAAGGTTTTTTTTTCTAAATCCATTTATCCTGGTCCTCTATTATACATTTATTTTAAGAGAGAATTTAACAGAGCAGTCAAAAAATTATTGAGACAACTTGTCTGCATTTGCAAAAATTTTATTTAGCCTCAATATACCAAAATGCCATTATCGCCATGTGCCTAAATGAGGATTAGTGAAATTTCAATGAAAATGGTTCCTTTGTTTGTTTTTAATTTTATTTTCACTTTTCTTTCTGAAATATTACCCCTATATCTTCACTTTTTATTGTGGAAAACATCACGAACTTTGCTTCAACAGTTTTTGGTGTATAGCTTAAAATATATGCGCAAGAATGTGTACTTTCTTGATGTCTTTACCGTTACCCAAATGGTAAAATCATGTTGTAACTCAGGGCTTTGACAATAGAGGGCAGTGCAGCTACATGAGGAAGGACCAGGATGTTGAGCAGCCAGTTTGAAAAAAATCACTGGTGCATGAACGTTGGAATCCAGGATACTGATCAGGCAAATATGAAATTACTCTATGAGGTAATGGTAAAGACGACAACTAGGCATTTTTTTTTCATAACAATGATATCTCTTGCTTTGCAAGTTCATGAAATATGCTTTTTTGTCTATTAAATATATTTACAGGGATTAACTAAAATTAGTGCATACAACATTTTTTACATTGAGCAGGAGTCTGGTTCGCATTGCTGGCAGTAAGTCAGACCTGTTCCCGGTGCATGTTGGACTCCGGCAGGGCTGCCCTTTGTCACCGGTTCTGTTCATAATTTTTATGGACAGAATTTCTAGGCGCAGCCAGGGGCCGGAAGGAATCCTGTTTGGGAACCACAGGATTTCATCTCTGCTTTTTGCGGATGATGTTGTCCTGTTGGCTTCTTCAAACCAGGACCTTCAACATGCACTGGGGCGGTTTGCAGTCGAGTGTGAAGCGGCTGGGATGAGAATCAGCACCTCCAAGTCCGAGGCCATGGTTCTCGACTGGAAAAGGGTGGCTTGCCCTCTCCAGGTTGGTGGAGAAGTCCTGCCTCAAGTGGAGGAGTTTAAGTATCTCGGGATCTTGTTCACGAGTGAGGGAAGCATGGAACGTGAGATCGACAGGCGGATCGGTGCAGCCTCCGCAGTGATGCAGTCGCTTTACCAGTCCGTCGTGGTGAAGAAGGAGCTGAGCCAAAAGGCAAAGCTCTCAATTTACCGGTCGATCTACGTTCCGACTCTCACCTATGGTCATGAGCTTTGGGTAATGACCGAAAGAACAAGATCGCGGATACAAGCGGCCAAAATGAGTTTCCTTTGCAGGGTGGCTGGGCGCTCCCTTAGGGTGAGAAGCACAGTCACTCGGGAGGAGCTCGGAGTAGAGCCGCTGCTCCTCCACATCGAGAGGAATCAGCTGAGGTGGCTCGGGCATCTTTTTCGGATGCCTCCTGGACGCCTCCCTGGGGAGGTGTTCCAGGCATGTCCCCCTGGGAGGAGGCCCCGGGGAAGACCCAGGACACGCTGGAGGGACCATGTCTCTCGGCTGGCCTGGGAACGCCTTGGTGTTCTTCCCGAGGAGCTGGCCGAGGTGTCTGGGGAAAGGGAAGTTTGGGCTTCCATGCTTAGACTGCTGCCTCCGCGACCCGGTCCCAGATAAAGCGGAAGAAGAGGAGACGAGACAACATTTTTTAAAATATCTTTACCGTTACTTGTCACATTTTCTGAGAATGGCCCACCAAGCTCTAAATGTTAAATACCTGACAAGATCTCGAGATATATCAGTCGTAAGATTAAAAAACACTGACAGGTGAAGGGAATAACGTTGATAATTTCATGACAGTGGAACCTATAATGGGGTGGGATATATATCGGACAGCAAGAGAACAGTCTAGAACAGGTCACTTATTTTAAGTATCTTGGCGTGAACATCCATCATGGCATAAACTGTAGTAAGGAAATTCGTGCCCAACTTGGAATGGCACGTAAAAAAGTAAAAGAGCTCTCGACATTATGGAAAGAGAGGGCTCTCTGCATACGCACCAAGCTGAAATTACTCAGAATGCTAGTGTGGCCCATTGCAACCGCTGGGTGTGAAAGCTGAACTAATGATAAAAACAAAATGGAGGTTTTCAAGCTCTCTGTCTATCAGAGATTTACTCTGAGTCAGCTGGACTGAAATGAGAACGGACCAGTCCATATCGGCAGAACTTCAAACCACACGCCAGTTGCGACAATACATCATGGAGAGGAAGTTCAAGTACTTTGGACACATTACTAGAGCCGACAAGCTTTCTTCTGTTATCCTACAGGGGAAAATGGAAGGTCAGAGGCCAAGAGGCTGACCGAAAAGATGGTCAGATGGCATCAAAGACTGGAGCGGGATGTCGCTGGCGAAATGCCACAGGATAACATATGACAAGAAACAATGGCGACACGTGACTAAACCCATGACCTGCAACCCTCGTTTATGAGGAAGGAAACAGACGATGACGAAAACGAGAACCGTCAGCTCTTGAAGTTGATGCGTTGGAAGCAGGAAGGATGGGCAAGCATAAGGATCTGACTGACTTTCACAAGGGCCAAATTGTGATGGCTAGATGACTGGGTCTGAGCATCTCCAAAATGGAACAACTTCTTGTGTGGGGGGTGTTCCCGGTATGCAGTGGTTAGTACCGAAAATCTGACTAAAATAGAAAGGTTTCACCTGTCTGTGAAGATTCTCAGTCATCCAGGTCATGGTAAACTGTGGGTGGTAAAAGAGATACTGTGGGTATCCCAACTGGTCTTTCCTCAAGAGCAGAAAAAGGAATAGAACGGACAAGGAGGATAACAGGAACAAACGCAAGAACATTGTCATTCCCTACATTTCTGGTCTATCTGAGAAACTCAGGAGGATCTTCTACAAACACAACATTCCAGTACATTTCAGACCCAGTAACACCCTGAAGCAGAAACTGGTTCACCCTAAGGACAGAATACCCAGACACAAGCAGGACAACGTAGTGTATGCCATTCAGTGCAGTGAGGAATGCACGGACTCATATATTGGGAAGACAAAGCAACTGCTTCACAGGCGCATGGCTCAACACAGGAGAGCCAGTTCATCAGGCCAGGACTCTGCTGTCTACCTTCATCTTAACAACAAAGGACACTCATTTCAGGATTGCAACGTACGCATTTTAGCCAGAGAGGATCGTTGGTATGAGCGAGGAGTTAAAGAAGCCATTTTTGTCAACCTGGAATGGCCATCACTAAACAGAGGGTGGGGGTCTAAGACATCATTTATCAGCCACCTACAATGCAGTCCTTGGCACACTTCCCAGACAACTGAATGCACACCAAAACCCAGCTGTTTTCAGTCACTACGTTTACATGCACATAGAGAGAATCGAATTTCTGCCGTTGCTCGACTGAAATCGAAGTTCAAAATGCCATGTATACACCTTAATTCGGCTGAAATTGAACCGAACTTGATTTCTCGGAATCGAGCTACACGACCTAGTTTATGCGATTTCTGCCGAGCTACTTTGTGCATGTATACCCTATCGAGCTAGTTGTCGAGCTACTTACTGCCCCTTCCGGAAGTGACGAGTGACGAGACCACAAGCGGGAAACACAACAGCCTCGGTCGGCATGACAACAGTAGTAGCGAGCGGCAGAAGAGGTCAGGAGGAACAAACGAAGAAGAGAAAATGGCGATGTAGAGCTCTCTGAAGTGTGTGGGTCGAGCACAGAAGACGGCAGGACAAAGCTTCTGGTACTAATAGGCTTTTTATTGTCAGACTTTTCAGTTTAACAGCCTACTTTTATTCTTGACACACACACACGCGCGCGCTGTGTTCTAGTCCTGGGATGAGCTCTCCCCTCTGCTCTCCCTCTGCCTCCTTAAATAGGGCGCGGTTACTGGGAAGACACACAAACACAGGTTAATTACCGTCAGGTGTAGTGATTCTGCCACTCACCTTCCCTGGCTCCGCCCTCCTGTCACAGACCGGCACTTGACCATGCCCCCACTGCCACAGGCAAGCAGAAACGTGCACTTCTGGAGCAATGAGGAGACAGAGTTCATGCTCATTCAGCTTAAGGAGTTGAATATATTAAAATTCATGGACGGGAGAAAAACGCGCAATGGAGAACACGGAACTGATAACTTTGTTTACACTCTTGAATAGCTCTTCTTCATGACGACAACCGGAAGTGTACCAACACGATGGGGCGTGTAGCACCACCTGTGGCTCGGGTGCACAATGCACCTCACACAATAGCCCGATTTCATTGTGTGCATGTAGGATTGGATTTCTCTGGCACCCTGCTGGGACCTTCAGCTCGATTACCGACAGCAGCTCAATTTGGATGTGCATGTAAATGTAGTCAGTGTCTCACAGGAGGACAGAGAGAATCAGCATTCCATTGATCACCCTAACAGGCAACCCATTGATCATCCTAACGACTCTCGAGGCCGTTCACAACCAGCCCCCAGTTGACCCACACCAACAGGATGACTCAACGACACCTTAGATAAGCTTTTCATCCATGAGAGGATAAATACCTGATGCTCCCTACCAGTCAGACAGAACTGAAGAAGCCTTTCGGATGAGAGGTGAAACGTCTTCAAAAAGGTTTCACCATTAACTTTTTCAGCAATTTGTGCTACAGTAGCTCTTCTGTGGGATTGGACCATATGGCCTAGCCTTCGACACCCATGACCCTGTCGCCGGTTCAACAGTTGACCTTCGGATCCTTGGACCACTTTTGTTCAGTACTAACCACTGCATACAGGGAACACCTCGCATGATGTGCCATTTTGGAGATTCTCTCTCTCTTCTTTTTTTTTTTTTACACAGCAAGTTTACATTCTGTTTGAACGCTTCTCTGATCAATCACACAGCAGTGACTCTAAAGAAACCCACGCAGAATCAAAAGCATGAAAAGACGAGTGCTCTCCAGAACACACTGTCCCAGGAGTTCACATTTCATCTCATATTCATTAAAGCTCCTTCAGACTGCTGCTTTAATGGAAAAATATCCTGCATTCTTTCTCTCTGAATGTGCATCTGTGCAGATCTGCATCCACACATGCTTGGACATGAATACATGTGGATGCTGTATTATTCATGTATTAGGCATCGACAGCACAAAAGCCCCAGCACAGACCACTTTTAAGAAAAAACCTGCAAATCACGGGTTTATATCAGTGCATTATCATTTCTATAGTAACAGGTCATCCACTAGGACTTGTCTTGCGCATGCGCCACGTAAACGGATTAAATACCATTTATGGAAGGAGTGTGCAGTGTTGGGGCCTTGAACTTCAGACACTTCATATTAGAGTTGATTTAAAGCTGTGAGATTGTTTTTGAAAGAATGCCGTGTGAGTGGATGTTTAATGTGGAATTGAGACGGATAAAAGGTTGATACAGTCCCTGTGGTCTAAGCCGTATTCCAGAAGGCTTTTGATGCTCGGCTCACTGTTTGAACTGTCTGAGCCATGACTGAAGTCAGGTTAATAAACTGCTTTATCTTGTGTGAAGTAGAGCGCAGCAGAAGTGACATTTGTAGAATTACTTTCATAAATCCAGTAATGGAGATTGACAGCTTTGGCACTCAGAGGCGTGACACGAAACCCAACCCTGTAAAGCAGCTCTACATCGGCTCTACATTTTCTGAGAAATTGTTCCTCCTGTGTTTATCCCATTTTGTTACACATCTATAGCCCTTCCCGTGACATCATCCGACACCTACGTTAAAGGAACATGCACCTCAACGTTCTCATTAACACATTTTTCAAACACTGAATTAATTAGCGAGTCTGCAAGACTCTGTCACAGACGGCGTGAGAATCCTGCGGTGAGAAAAATGTTACTCGGAGACTGAAGGGCTGTGATGAGCCGCAATGAGCAGGACTGTCTGCTTGTCTTCACTGATTAAATACATGACGGTGACCTTTTAATGAAATACAGAGACCTGATGGGCCTCGAGCTTCAAACTCTGTATAGGATCTCATTTCGAAGATTCACTTAAAGAGAAATCAACCTAACATTAATTTTTATGAACTGTAAGCAGTCATATACAAGATTCTTAATATATCCTGTCACTGCACTTTATTGCGTTTTGATTGCAGTCGACTCCACAACTGTGAACTGGCATGGTGGTGTAGTGGTTAGCGCTGTCGCCTCACAGCAAGAAGGTCCTGGGTTCAAGCCCAGTGGCCAGCGAGGGCCTTTCTGTGTGGAGTTTGCATGTTCTCTCCGTGTCTGTGTGGGTTTCCTCCGGGTGCTCCGGTTTCCCCCACAGTCCAAAGATGTGCAGGTTAGGATGATTGGTGGCTCTAAATTGACCGTAGGTGTGAATGTGAATGGTTGTTTGTCTCTACGTGCCAGCCCTGCGATGATCTGGTGACTTATCCAGGGTGTACCCCGCCTCTCGCCCATAATCAGTTCGGATAGCATCTGGCTTGCCTGCAACCCTGCACAGGATAAGCGATTGCAGATGATGGATGGAAGTCTTTTCCCATACAGAGTAGCTTGTTCACTGGTTAACTTTGATTGCTAAGCAACATAAAGCACAAATATAGTGCATGCAATTATAGGACACCGCAACAATTTCCATGTGATGGCTTTTTATTGGTTTATTATTGGTGCAGCCCTGTGATGACCTGGCGACTTGTCCAGGGTGTACCCCGCCTTTCGCCCATAGTCAGCTGGGATAGGCTCCAGCTTGCCTGCGACCCTGTAGAAGGATAAAGCGGCTAGAGATAATGAGATGAGATGAGATGAGATTATTGGTGCATTAATACACGATTCAGAATTGTGATGTGCTCAGATGGGAGTATATGGAGGATTTTACAGCTTCAAATAAAGCTCAGCCAATCAGGTTTTAGAACCGAAGCGATCCGATTTATAAATGTTTTAATTTCCCTTAGCACTAATTTATAGTTAATTAAAATTTTCTCTCTTTTTTTTTTTTTTTTTTTAGAGCTGACTCTACAGCAAGCCCTGCATCAGTCTGTATTTATGCCATGCTCCGTACCTTCTCCCAGCATGCCTCACTGCTGGGACCAACACAGTAAACTCCTTCCATCAGTGGCAGGCATCACGGCCAGCAAAGTGGCCACCTGGAGCGTGGAGCAGGTCAGATTGTTACATTGGGTTCCACTTGACTTTACATTTCCTACTTAGATTCTGCTATTGTGAAATCTTTGTGTGAACACTGTTACAAGGTAACCACTTGCATTAAGAGCGATAGATCCAGCTTGAGACCCCTGAGAATCATGAGAATGATGGTTTTTACCATTCTTACGAAGTACAACTCTGTCTTTAGGCATCTCAGTCTTTGGTTTCCCCTTTCAAAGAGAGAAGCACTCCATGTCGAACCCCTTTACGAAGCTAAGAACTTGAAGGTTATTTGGTAGTACATAAGAACATTTGAGGGTTATTTGGTAGTACACTACAGGAAATGGTTTCAAGAGCTCTTTTAGAAAGATTTCCCAGTAGAACTCCTTTGAGAAACCCAAGAACCTTTAACTAACCAGAGAACGCTTGAGGATTCTACATGGAACTCTGTAATATAGGTCTTCTGTTTCATCGAGGGGATGCACGGTGGTGTAGTGGTTAGCACTGTCTCCTCACAGCAAGAAGGTTCTAGGTTCAAACCCAATGGACGAAAGGGGCCTTTCTGTGTGGAGTTTGCATGTCCTCTCCATGTCTGCATGGGTTTCCTCCAGGTGCTCCGGTTTCCCCCACAGTCCAAAGACATGCAGGTTAGGTTAATTGGTGGCTCTAAATTGACCGTAGGTGTGAATGGTGGTTTGTCTCTGTGTGTCAGCCCTGCAATGACCTGACGACTTGTCCAGGGTGTACCCCGCCTCTCACCCATAGTCAGCTGGGGTAGGCTCCAGCTCACCCACGACCCTGCACAGGATAAGCGGTTACGGATAATGGATGGATGTTTCATTGAGGCTTTTAAGCACAACCCCTTTAGGAAGCCGAGAACCTTTAACTCTTCAAATAACCTTTGAGGATCATATGTGGAACATTACAACAGAGGTTTTCTCCTTCCTGAGAGATTTCCCAGTAGAACCTCTTTGGGAAACTAAGAGCCATAAGTGGAACTCTGCAGTAGGGGGCTTCTCTTTCATAAAGGGTTTAAGTTAAACCCATTTAGGAAGCCAAGAATCTGTCCATGTTTCTGTCATTGGATACGGGATTGAGTTGATATCTTCCATTATTTGGAAATTTGGGAAGTCTTCTCATTGGCAGTTGCACTTGGGTGATTGTCTACACTGTGTGCACAATTATTAGGCAAGTGAGTACTCTGACCCTACCATTATTTCTATGCATGTTTTCCAACCGCAAGCTAGATACACTTGAATGCTAATTGGATTTAAGCATTCTCAGGTGGTATTTATTTGTGTAATGAGGAAGGGTGTGACCTAAAGTCATTAATACCCTATATTAAGGTGTGCATAATTATTAGGCAGCTTCTTTATCTCAGGCAAAATGGGCCAAAAAAGAGATTTAACAGACACTGAAAAGACAAAAATTGTAAAATGCCTATCAGAGGGATGCAGCACTCTTGAAATAGCTAAGCTATAGAAATGTGAGCACAAAACAATCAAACGTTTTGTTGCAAATAGTCAACAGGGTCGCAAAAAATGTGTGGAGAAGAAAAGACACAAATTAACCGCAAAAGACTTGAGAAGGATTAAACATGAAGCTACCAGGAACCCATTATCCTCCAGTGCCACAATATTCTAGAACTGCAACCGACCTGGAGTGTCCAGAAGGACAAGGTGTTCGGTGCTCAGAGACATGGCCAAGGTAAGGAAGGCTGAAACACGACCACCACTAAACAAGACTCACAAGTTGAAATGTCAAGATTGGGCCAAGAAATATCTGAAGACAGATTTTCCAAAGGTTTTATGGACGGATGAAATGAGAGTGACTCTGGATAGACCAGATGGATGGGCCCATAGCTGGATAACTAATGGACACAGGGCACTTTTGGCCCTTTTCCACTACCCTTTTTCAGCTCACTTCAGCTCGCTTCAGCTCACTTCAGCCTGACACGGCTCGCGTTTCGACTACCAAAAACCAGCACGACTCAGCTCGTTTCAGCCCTGCTTAGCCCCTAAAACTCGCACCGTTTTGGAGTGGGGCTGAAGTGAGCCAAACCGTGCCGACTGAGGTTGGGGGCGTGAGCAGACACTCCCCTGTGCACTGATTGGTGAGGAGGAGTGTCCTCACATGCTCACACACGCCCCGCGAGCGCGCTGGGATCTGTAAACACCGCAAACCCGGAAGAAGAATAATTATGAATTACGAGAATTTCTGAAGCCTTATGCGCCTCGCCTCATCTATACGCTCTTGCCAGTATCTGTCCGCGTTGTCGGTGACAACAAGCCACAGCACCGAGACCAGCAACACTAACGACTCCATGTCCTCCATGTTTATTGTTTACTATTCGGGTCGTGAGACTACCGCTGAAAAGATCACTGAATCAGTGACATACAGAGCATCGTGCACGAGTTCGCGGAGCGCAAGGCTCGCCGTATGCCCTTCAAATAATGCGCGCAGTAGGCTATTGATGTTTTATTATGAGCCATGTACAGTATGTCGCCTAATGTTTTTTTTTTGTTTCTGAGTTACATGTTCGTTTGAAGGACTTAATGTACAAAATAACATAGTTGCACCCCGTAGTGTTGAAATTGGTAAACACAGTGCATTCAGTGAGGTTTGCACCGCCCTCCTTTTATTTCTGACTCTTCCTGTCACCGTTGCAACCTCTGAGCGCTCATTCGTATGCCCTTCAAATAATGTGCGCAGTATAGGCTATTGATGTTTTATTATGAGCCATGTACAGTATCCTAATGTTTTTTGTTTCTGAGTTACATGTTCGTTTGAAGGACTTGATGTACTAAATAACATAGTTGCACCCGGTAGTGTTGAAATTGGTAAACACCGCAGTTGCGGACATTTTGTAGCCTAAAATGATGTTATGATAAGCTTTAATAAAGGGCCCGGTCATTTGCCCCGCCCCCGGCCCGGCTCTGACTTGTTCCGCCACTGTCACTGATGTCACTGTTTGCGCTGCTTAACGGCATCACATGACGTCCACCCACTTTCGCTAACTCCACCCAATGTGTCCACCCACTTCCAGCCAGCACGGTTCAGCGCGGTTGTAGTCGAAATGCAACTCCAACAGCCCCGCTCAGCTCGACTCAGCTCGACTCGGCACGGCACGGCTCAGCCACGTTTGTAGTGGAAAAGCGGCATTTGACTCAGACACCCAGCAAGGTGGTGGAGGGGTAATGGCATGGGCTGCTATTATTAAGGATGAGCTAGTTTGACCATTTCAGGTTGAAGATGGACTTAACATCAACTCCCAAACCTACTGCCAGTTTCTAAAAGATACATTCTTCAAGCAGTGGTATGGGAAGAAGTCTGCATCATTCAAGAAGGCCATGATTGTTATGCAGAACAATGCACCATCACATGCACCCAAGTACTCCACTGCTTGGCGAGCCCACAGAGGCCTTAAAGATGACAAAGTAATGACATGGCCCCCTTCCTCACCTGACTTAAACCCTATTGAGTACTTGTGGCCCCTTCTTAAGCATGAGATTTACAGCGAGGGAAGACAATACACCACTCTGAATAGCATTTGGGAGGCCATGGTTGCTCCTGCACAAAAAGTTGATCGTCAACAAATCAAAAAACTAACAGACTGGATGGAAGGCTCATGTCAGTTATTGAAAAGAAGGGTGGCTATATTGGTCACTGAATATTTTTGAAATGCTAGAAGTGTTTATTTGTTAATTCTGAGTTGTTTATTTGTTACACTGAAAATTAAAATAAACAAGTGAGATGGGAAACTTTAAGCTTTTCATTTAGTTGCATAATAATTCTGCACACTAAATGTTGCCTAATAATTCTGCACACTTGTATATTCCCCTGAGAAGGCCTAAACTCCCCTTTCCTTTGTTAATCATTCTGGTTTTAGGTTTATTAACAATTTGGATTGACTGAGAGCACTGTATTTGTTCAACGATAAAATTAATCATCAGGAATACAACTTGCCTAATAATTGTGCACACAGTGTAATTTGTTACTTTCTCTCGAGCTCAGTATGGTGCTGGATGTTTCTTTCCTGTGTCATGGTTCTTGCATCCAATCAGAACATTTGTAAGTCCATAAACATGGTGGAGATGCACCTGATATGTTGCCCATCACTGCACTGTTGATATCAGCATCTGCACAGCATTTTGCCTCCTGTTAGATATCTTTCTCAAAAGAGAATGCAGTCGCTCATGACCTTTATTTGTTGATCCACAGGTGACCGAGTTCATCCAGGGCCTCCCAGGATGTAAGGAGCAAGTACACACTTTCAGGAAGGAGGTAATGATTTACACTTCACCCAGAACCACAATTATTATGTGCTTGAAGCAGCATGAACTCCATTTAAATCTCAAATACTCGAACAAAAAACAGCCTGCCTTAATCCTTGTGCGGGATTAGTTTCGAAAAAGTTCTTAAATCTGTTATTATTTATGGATCATTGAAATCTGAAGCAAGTTCTTCAACTCTTAAAAGATTTGTGAAAATATTATTGAGTCTTGGCGACTAGACTTGTTCCTCAATCTTGAAGACGTTTCCTCGCTCATTTGAGAGTCCTACTGTACGGCACACATCTTGCCTTCTTGGAAAACCTTTACAAATTCTATGTAGAACCCTAGAACATAGCGTTTCAATTCAGAAAAGAAAAAGAAAGCTAGAAAGCCTTAACTGTTTAAATAACTCCACTGCAACGGTCTTTCAGACAGGGATCCATGTAGAAATTCTTTTGGAAGGCATGAACCTGGATTCTATGTGGAACTTCACAACAGGGTTTCCTCCTTCAGACAGGTTTCCAAATAGAACCCCTTGAGGACACTAAGAACTCTTGACTATCCAAAGTACCTTTCATGGTTCTAGGTTGAACTCCACACCAGAGCTTTCCTGTTTTAGAGAGATTTCCAAGTAGAACCCATTTTAGAAGCCAAGAACCCATAACTATCCAGATAACTCTTAAATATTCCATGTAGAACTGAAGAACAGTAGGTTTCCCCTTTCCAGGAACCTTTAAAGTAGAAGCAATTTAGGAAGTGATGATTTTTTATCAATCCAAAGAACCCTTGATTTGTTTTTGTCTTCAAAGGCTGTTTAGTTTTACCAATTTCTAAATCTCTGGGTTCCTCAATGTGTATCTTATGAGGCTCTCCTTTTGTTTTCTGATGTCCAAAGTTCTGTGTGTCTCTTTCTGGGTTTGAAATTCACCAGAACATGATTAACGAAACATCCACTTCCAGAACGTTTCATGAGGATCAGGTGTTTGGTGTGGTTGTATTTTGAATCTAGATGTCTAAAGCCTTGCAGATGATCACTGAAACATCTTCATGACCGAACGCATCTTTCAGTTTTACTCACCAAGACATGCTTGACACTTGACCTGAGCTGATTCTCAACCATGATAGACATGTGATTCATGAATGTGTCTGTTCGTTCCAGCAAATTGACGGTGAGGCATTCCTGCTGCTCACCCAGACCGACCTGGTGAAGATCCTCAGCATGAAGCTCGGCCCAGCTCTCAAGATCTTCAACTCCATCCTGATGTTCAAGACTGCTGAGAAATCTGCCTGCAATGAACTCTGACCTCGACTGACCTCAGGAGAGTAAACGCCGGTTTGTGAATTTTGCACAGAATTCCGCGTCAGAAAGCGTGATGGAACAATATGATTGCAAGTTGAGAATATCACTTTTGTGAGTGATAATTTGAAAAGCAATACCAGAAGCACAAATCTAATGATGATGATGATGATCATTTTGATGAAGCACTACAAAGCACACCAGCCTTTTCCCGCTGATGTGGATGTTATGTAATGTAATGCAAGCCACATGCACTGAAAAACCATACAGAATCATTGCTTTTTTGTTGTTGTTGTTGTTGTTGTTCAAGTAGACATACTTAGCCCTCGCAAACTGAATAGATTATTCCCAGATTTCTTTCAGGCACATTTCTGGAACTGCACACTTTCTTCAAGATGGGGTACAAATCTTCAGATGTAAACGATCATACTTTATCGTTATTTAGAACACAGCTCTCTCCAGCCAACAGAACATTATTAAAGTGTTCTCTGAGTTCAGGCTGTAATGTTTCAAAAAATAAAACATTCTTAAAAATGTTGAAACAACAGTTTAACATTCAAATAATAATGAGTAGGGTGGCACAGTGGTTAGCGCTGTCTCATCATAGCAAGAAGGTCCTGGGTTCGAGCCCAGTGGCCGGCGAGGGCCTTTCTTTGTGGAGTTTGCATGTTCTCCCCATGTCTGTGTGGGTTTCCTGCTGGTGCTCCGGTTTCCCCCACAGTCCAAAGGTTAGGTTAATTGATGGCTTTAAATTGACTGTAGGTGTGAATGGATGTCTGTGTCTATGTGTCAGCCCTGCGATGACCTGGCGACTTGTCAAGGGTGAACCCCGTCTCTCGCCCATAGTCAGCTGGGATAGGCTCCAGCTTGCCTGTGACCCTGCACAGGACAAGCGGCTACAGATGATGGATGGACAGATAATAATGGGTAGTAATGTTAGCATTCAACAGCGGAACATATCGCAGAATTAAGTGTCGAAAAGCGTAGGGAAGTCTATAAGTGTTAAACATTTACTAAACAGCAAGAAGAAAATCTGAATGAATGTTCTTTGAAGGTTTTTTTTAGAACCTTAACATTCAGAAAACTCACTAGCTGAAACAGGAAGGGGTACTACTTCAAAAATCATGTGCTTCTTTAGTTTTGCACTAACAAGCTAATGATAGTGACGCACACAGAGTGCAGTTTAGCATCGTCCATTAGGCTCAGTAGGATGGTACAATTTATATGAATTCAAATAAAATGTGAAGTTTATCATTTTGAATACTTTTTTTTTTTTTAATGCCTTCAAACTTGGCCACACCTCCTAGCAAACTGTGAGTTAAGGAAGAACATGACGGCGCTACGACTCTTTTTAGGTCTGTGTCGTGATGAAGTGGAGTTTATTATTTTCCTGTAATTGCACGTTTCATTCTTCATTCCTTACAGTGATGATCACCATGCTTATGATTTCTTTTTATTTATTCAAGACTGACGCTTTGTATTTTTTATCCATTTATTGTTCCATGAAACCTGTTCTCATTTTGCAGCTGTAAACAGTCATTCTCTTACCAGACTCACTTTCTCTCTGTGTGTGTGTCTCTCTCTCTCTCTGTCTCGAAGTAAATAAGACAAAAAAAAAAACCTCTGTCTTGAATGTGTGTTGGAAAACTTGCAGGTTTGTAGCAGGGACGAGAGACACATGAAGAGGACAAGGATGGATTGGTTTTTTTTTTCCTTTTATCTCTCCTTAGCTGTCCTTTCAGCCTAAACACACTTCAGATGAGAATGATGGTGTTCCCTCCAAGCTGAAAGACTCAGTTGATTTATATATATACAGTGGCATGCAAAAGTTTGGGCACCCTTGCTGAAAATGTCTGTTACTGTGAATAGTTACAGTAAGTGAGCAGAAGATGAACTGATCACCAAAAGGCATAAAGGTAAAGACGAGACATTTCTTTTCAGTGTTTTATGCAAGATTTGTGTATTATTTTTGTTTTGTACAATTGGAGAGAGAAAAAAGAAAAGGAACACCATGCGGAGGTTTGGGCACCCCAATACATTTGAGTTCTCGGGTAACCTTTACCAAAGTTCCAGACCTTAATTAGCTTATTGAGCTGTGGCTTGTTCAAATTCTTCGTTAGGAAAGGTCAGATGATGCAGATTTCAAAGCTGTATAAATTCTCTGACTCCTCAAACTTGTCCCTAAAATCAACAGCCATGGGTTCCTCTAAGCAACTCCCTCGCATTCTGAATAATAAAATAATTGATGCTCACAAAGCAGGAGAAGGCTACAAGAACGTAGCAGTGTTTTCAGGTAGCTGTTTCCTCAGGCTGTAATGTTATTAAGAAATGGCAGTTAACAGAAACAGTGCAGATCAAGGTGAGGTCTGGAAGATGAAGAAAACTTTCTGAAAGAACTGCTTGTTGGATTGCTAGAAAGGCAAATAAAAACCCCTGTTTGACTGCAAAAGACCTTCAGAAAGATTTAGCAGACCCTGGAGTGGTGGTGCACTGTTCTACTTTGCAGCGATACCTGAACAAATATGACCTTCATGGGAGAGTCATCAGAAGAAAACTGTTCCTGCGTCCTAGCCACAAACTTCAGCGTCTGAAGTTTACAAATGAACATGTAAATAAGCCTGATGCATTTTGGAAACGAGTCCTGTGGACTGATGAAATCAAAATAGAACTTTTTGGCCACAATGTGCAAAGGTACTGTATGTTTGGAGAAAAAAAGGGTGCCAAATTCCAGGAAAAGAACACCTCTCCAACTCTGAAGCATGGGTGTGGATCGATCATGCTTTGGGGTTGTGTTGCAGCCAGTGGCACAGGGCACATTTCATTGGTCGAGGGAAGCATGGATTCAAATAAATCCCAGCAAACTCTGGAAGCAAACATCACACCATCTGTAAAAAAGTTGAAGTTAAAAAGAGGATGGGTCCTACAATAAGACGATGATCCAAAACACACCTCAAAATCTACAATGGAATACCTCAAGAGGCCCAAGCTGAAGGTTTTGCCCTGGCCCTCACAGTCCCCTGACCTAAACATCATTTAAAATCTGTGGATAGATCTCAAAAGAGCAGTGCATGCAAGACAGCCCAAGAAACTTGTAGAACTGGAAGCCTTTTGCAAGGACGAAGGTGTGAAAATCCCCCGGTAAGAACTGAAAGATTATTAGCTGGCTACAAAAAGTGTTTACAAGCTGTGATACTTGCCAAATAAGGTGTTACAAAGTACTAACCATGCAGGGTGCCCAAACTTTTGCTTCAGATCCTTTTCATTTTTTGGTATTTTACACCTGTAAGTGACCAAAATAAAAATGTAATCTTGTGGAAAATATTAAAGAAATATGTCATCTTTACCCTTATGCCTTTTGGTGATCAGTTCATCTTCTGCTCACTTAACTATTCACAGTAACAGACATTTTCATCAAGGGTGCCCAAACTTTTGCATGCCACTGTAGGTGTGTGTGGGGGTGGTTAGTGTAATTCCAATATCGTTCTCGCCGTGTTTAATCTTTAAACCATTTTGTCAGCCTTAAAGGAAGTGCCAGACGCCATATTTAGAGATGAACATCTAGTTTGTTTCTAAGCCATGTCTCCTGTTACTATAAATAAAGCATCTATAAAAGAAAAAAAAGATGAGAGAGAAAAGTGGCTCAGGACTCTACCGAAGCGGCAAAGTCATGTTTTTGGCAGCCATGTTTGCATGTGTATCGTGGCGGTCTCTGTGTTCTCCAGCCCGGAAATTCCAGACTGCACAGAAACATTATTAAAGATAAGTTGTGTTCGATTCGCCCCCGAGACGTGAGCTATTTTTAAATCCTGCTTTTCAGAGGGATGTAGGCCGAGTGCTGTGATTCACATTTCTCTTCTGTATCATTGTTTACTTAGTTATTTGCTGTGACGTATTTTGTGTGTGTGTGTGTGTGTTGGAGAAATGCTGGATGGGATGCAGATCTGCATCGAGTGTTCAGGTAGAAATAACTCTCCAATTCAAATTCAACTCCGCATTGTTATTCATCGTAAAGCGTTTTATTCAGTTCCAACAGTGGGGCGTGTGGAGGTGATCGTTACAGCGAAAGACTGATGCGCAACTCGTGCTCCACTCCGTCTCTGTAAATCATCTGCATATGAATGAGTACATGCAAAGGCAAAAAAAAACATCTACGTCACATCACACATGGGACCACAGGCCGAAGAAGGCGAGGGAAGGGGGACGACCTGGAGTATATTTTAAAATAGGAACGCACGTTCCCTTGATAATAAGCATAAACACGTCTGAAAGCGATTTCTTTAGTCCATTTACTTCAAATGGTGAACTGAATTGTATACACCGACCGGCCATTTTAATAGGAACACCTGTATGCACAGTGCGCTATTGTTACTCATTCTTACAACACGATGACACAGTGGCTCCTGCCTCTATATGAGATCGCAGCCACAAAAACAATCAAAGAATCCTAGCAGAACTGATCTGACATGAAAACACAACCCAGCGTTATCAGTAATTTAAAAAAAAATATTTAATGGATTAAAAACTATCGGTTATTCCACAAAATCGAGTCGTACATGAGCTGATATCGGCTATAATCCATGTACGACGAGACTGAGTGGAATAACTGTTTTATTCTGTCCACATTTCACTGGATTTTGAGAAACGGAGCATTTTTATTTATTTTTTGCAAATTCGATAAATAAAAACTTTATACAAAATGTCCAACAAAATCATTTCCGCGTAGAATGTAAACAAACCGGCAAAATGACGAGTAATTTGTGAAAAATGCGATGATAATAATAATTCTTGAAAATTTTAAAAAGAGAGATACATTCTTACCATCAAATGCTTTCATTCCATATTTTCACTGCAAAATATGGCCTTTCAAAAATAAGAAATAAAAGATTAAAACAAAGCATATTTGCTTGAATCAGGTGAAAAAAATCTGCCAATGGCGTCTCGTCTCGTCTTCTTCCGCTTATCTGGGACCGGGTCGCGGAGGCAGCAGTCTAAGCATGGAAGCCCAAACTTCCCTTTCCCCAGACACCTCAGCCAGCTCCTCGGGAAGAACACCGAGGCATTCCCAGGCCAGCCGAGAGACATAGTCCCTCCAGCGTGTCCTGGGTCTTCCCCGGGGCCTCTTCCCGGGGGGACATGCCTGGAACACCTCCCCAGGGAGGCATCCAGGAGGCATCTGAAAAAGATGCCCGAGCCACCTCAGCTGATTCCTCTCGATGTGGAGGAGCAGCGGCTCTACTCCGAGCTCCTCCCAAGTGACTGTGCTTCTCACCCTATCTCTAAGGGAGCGCCCAGCCACCCTGCGAAGGAAACTCATTTTGGCCGCTTGTATCCGCGATCTTGTTCTTTCGGTCATTACCCAAAGCTCATGACCATAGGTGAGAGTCGGAACGTAGATCGACCGGTAAATTGAGAGCTTCGCCTTTTGGCTCAGCTCCTTCTTCACCACGACGGACCGGTAAAGCAACCGCATCACTGCAGAGGCTGCACTGATCCGCCTGTCGATCTCACGCTCCATCCTTCCCTCACTCGTGAACAAGATCCCGAGATACTTAAACTCCTCCACTTGAGGCAGGACTTCTCCACCAACCTGGAGAGGGCAAGCCACCCTTTTCCGGTCGAGAACCATGGCCTCGGACTTGGAGGTGCTGATTCTCATCCCAGCCGCTTCACACTCGACTGCAAACCGCCCCAGTGCATGCTGAAGGTCCTGGTTTGAAGAAGCCAACAGGACAACATCATCCGCAAAAAGCAGAGATGAAATCCTGTGGTTCCCAAACAGGATTCCTTCCGGCCCCTGGCTGCGCCTAGAAATTCTGTCCATAAAAATTATGAACAGAACCGGTGACAAAGGGCAGCCCTGCCGGAGTCCAACATGCACTGGGAACAGGTCTGACTTACTGCCGGCAATGCGAACCAGACTCCTGCTCCGTTCGTACAGGGACCGGACAGCCCTTAGCAAAGAGCCCTGAACCCCATACTCCCGAAGCACCCCCCACAGAATACCACGGGGGACACGGTCGAATGCCTTCTCCAGATCCACAAAGCACATGTGGACTGGTTGGGCAAACTCCCATGAACCCTCGAGCACCCTATGAAGGGTATAGAGCTGGTCCAGTGTTCCGCGACCAGGACGAAAACCGCATTGTTCCTCCTGGATCCGAGGTTCGACTATTGGTCGAATTCTCCTCTCCAGTACCCTGGAGTAAACCTTCCCTGGGAGGCTGAGAAGTGTGATTCCCCTATAATTGGAGCACACTCTCTGGTCCCCTTTCTTAAAAAGAGGGACCACCACCCCAGTCTGCCACTCCAGAGGCACTGTCCCCGACCGCCACGCGATGTTGCAGAGGCGTGTCAGCCAAGACAGCCCCACAACATCCAGAGACTTGAGATACTCAGGGCGGATCTCATCCACCCCTGGTGCCTTGCCACCGAGGAGCTTGCAAACCACCTCAGTGACTTCGGCTTGGGTAATGGACGAGTCCACCTCTGAGTCATCAGCCTCAGTCTCCTCAGTGGAAGACATGACGGTGGGATTGAGGAGATCCTCAAAGTATTCCTTTCACCAAAAACCCCTATGGAGAAAAAAGCAAGGACCGTGACGTCGCCCGGTATGACGCAGCCGGGGCCCCACCCTGGAGCCAGGCCCGGGGTTGGGGCTCATATGCGAGCGCTTGGTGGCCAGGCCTTTGCCCATGGGGCCCGGCCGGGCTCAGCCCGAAGAGGTGACATGGCCCGACCTCCTGTGGGTTCACCACCCACAGAGGTAGCAGTAGGGGATTGGTGCAGTGTGGATTGGGTGGCAGTCGAAGGCAGGGGCCTCGGCGACCTGATCCCCGGACACAGCGGCTGGCTGTTGGGACATGGAATGTCACTTCGCTGGGGGGGGGGGAAGAGCCTGAGCTTGTGCGGGAGGTTGAGAGGTACCGGCTAGAGATAGTCGGGCTCACCTCCACACACAGCTTGGGCTCTGGAACCCAGCTCCTCGAGAGGGGCTGGACTTTCCACTTCTCTGGAGTCGCCCGTGGTGAGCGGCGGCGGGCTGGTGTGGGCTTGCTTATAGCTCCCCAGCTCAGCCGCCATGCGTTGGAGTTTACCCCAGTGAACGAGAGGGTCGCCTCTCTGCGCCTTCGGATTGGGGAGAGGGCTCTTGCTGTTGTTTGTGCCTACGGGCCAAATAGCAGTATAGAGTATCCAGCCTTCTTGGAGTCCCTGGGAGAGGTACTAAGGGGTGCTCAGACTGGGGACTCCATTGTGCTACTGGGGGACTTCAATGCTCACGTGGGCGACAACAGTGACACCTGGAGGGGCATGGTTGGGAGGAACGGCCTCCCCGATCTGAACCCGAGTGGTGTTTTGTTATTGGACTTCTGTGCTAGTCACGGTTTGTCCATAACGAACACCATGTTCGAGCATAGGGGTGTCCATAAGTGCACGTGGCACCAGGACACCTTAGGTCGGAGGTCGATGATCGACTTTGTAGTCGTTTCATCTGATCTCCGGCCCTATGTCTTGGACACTCGGGTGAAGAGAGGGGCTGAGCTGTCAACTGATCACCACCTGGTGGTGAGTTGGATACGCTGGCGGAGGAGGAAGCTGGACAGACCTGGCAGGCCCAAACGTATGGTGAGGGTCTGCTGGGAACGTCTGGCCGAGCACTCTGTTGGGGAGGTCTTTAACTCCCACCTCCGGGAGAGCTTTTCCCAGCTTCCGAGGGAGGCGGGGGACATTGAGTCTGAGTGGACCATGTTCTCTACCTCCATTGTGGACGCAGCTGTTCGGAGCTGTGGCTGCAAGGTCTCCGGTGCCTGTCGTGGCGGCAATCCCCGAACCCAGTGGTGGACACTGGAAGTAAGGGATGCTGTCAAGCTGAAGAAGGAGTCCTATCGGGCCATGTTGACCTCCGGGACTCCTGAGGCAGCTGACGGGTATCGGCAGGCCAGGCGTGCTGCAGCTCGGGCAGTTGCGGAGGCAAAAACTCGGAACTGGGAGGAGTTCGTGGAGGCCATGGAGAAGGACTATCGGTCGGCCTCGAAGAAATTCTGGCAAATCTGCCAATGGAACTAGTCAAATTTGACTTGGTAAGATTTATTAAAGTAAGATGAAAAATCTAACCTGTTTTTAGATGAAATAATTCCAAAATAAGATTGGGGAACTTATTATGCAAGATCTGATTAACTCAAAATAATCAAAATAGTTCTTATAACAAGATGGTACTTCTTACATTTAGCCATTCAAGTCATTTTTATTTATTTCATTTTAAAGTGCTGATGACACGTTTTTGACGACACGTTTTTGACATCTTTGGCGATGTTTTATAACATAAAAAGTAATTCCCGATGATCCATATATTAATTCACGAAGGCGCCTATTTTACAAGTTATGATAAAAAACGCGGCTATTTGGGCAAATTTGACAGGGCTGCAGCACCAAGGAGACGAAAGAGGAGGAGGAGGAGCTATATGACGTCAGCGAAAGAACCTTCCTCCTAACTTACCAGTTTGTTGTTGATGCGACAGGTGTTCAGTTTATCATTATTAGTATTTCTATTAGACATTATTTTATATATATATATATATATATATATATATATATATATATATATATATATATATATAGTTATAGTTATTATGCCTTCACGTTCTGTTGCCGGCTTTTGCTCCAAAACCCACAAGGATGGGGTAAGTATATTCAAGTTTCCCAGAGATCCTGAGCTGCATGCGAAGTGGGTGAAGCAAGTCAGGCGCACTCGTGACAAGTGGGAGCCCTCACCAACATCCGTCCTGTGCTCTGAACACTTCGATTTGGATTGTTTTGACACCCTTCCCAGCTTAAAAGAATCTCTTGGGTGCTCAGTTCAGCACAAACGTGTGTTACTACCATCAGCAGTGCCTACACAGTGTTGCCAGATTGGGAGGTTTCCCACCCAGTTGGGTGGTTTCAAGATACTGCTGACGTTTTCCAGCCCAAAATATGTTCAAAACCCACCAAAATGCACTTGAAACCGCCCAACTGGGAGGGAAACCTCCCAATCTGGCAACACTGCCAGTATTCCGGAGGGGGTCTACTAGTAGCTATGCCGGATCCAAAGACAGTCCTCCTGTCAGAACATGTGTTGTGAAACGACATAAGATAAAGGTACGTAGAGCTATAGATTCTACATGATAATCATAAATGTAATCATAAAGTCAGCGTGATATCAGTCATGTATTTGCTTGTGAAAGCTTGCGGCTTTCATGTAACTGCCGCCTAGCAACGAGAGGCAAAGGGTAAAGAGGGTAGGCTATCATAGATTCTATTCGGAAGAGATCAACACAATTCTAGACTCCCAGAAGAGGAAGAGCTAGCACTAGAGAGTTCACCAGCGTTTTCATGCGCCATTTCCATTGAGTAGAACCAGAGTAGAACAGCCAGTGAACCGCAGCGTGTTCTTCCGCTGATGTCACAACATGGCCGCGAGCCACGGACCCAGTTTTCTTGCGCTGTGCAATTAAAAGTTGGATATTCGCGTAACAACAGCTTCTTTTCATGTAATTATAACAGAAATCTAACATGTTTGCCATGTTGTATAGTTTATTTAAGAAATTGCATAGAGTCATGTTCGTGTCATCAGCCCTTTAAGGGTATTTCACTTAAATTCATGACAAAGTCTTAGCAGTAAAAACTGAATTTAAGATAAATATACTAATATTAGGATTGTTAAATTCTACAACTAAGCATTGCTAGCTTAAAAGATTCTCCTTTTGTGACCTGTAATTAGTAAAATACTCTAGATATGAGACCAGAGACTATCTTGAATCAAGTTGACGACACGTGTACCATTGCAACAAGTTTTTTTTTTTTCCCATTTCAACATTCAAACATTAAAACATCTCTTAAGATTCCACTTCCCCAGGACCTCAGGCACCAAAAAATAAATAAATAAATAATAATAATAAAAAGTCTACGCATTTTGACTTACAGTGCTTACACAATGCCAAAGCAACAGTGCATTTTGGGGGCACTGACTATTCATGTGTACGAGGGGTTTACAAGATCAGGCACAAAAAAAAAACACTGAACTTAACTAACAGCATTCCAAAAAGACCTCACTAAAACGCCCTCCACTCACTCATAGCCTTTTTGAAGGCACTTGTCTGGTCTAGAGTATGTACAGCATCTACAGTGGCGCTTGAAAGTTTGTGAACCCTTTTGAATTTTCTATATTTCTGCATAAATATGACCAAAAACATCATCAGATTTTCACACAAGTCCTAAAAGTAAAGAGAACCCAGTTAAACAAATGAGACAAAAATATTATACCTGGTCATTTATTTATTGAGGAAAATGATCCAATATTACATATCTGTGAGTGGCAAAAGTATGTGAACCTCTAGGATTAGCAGTTAATTTGAAGGTGAAATTAGAGTCAGGTGTTTTCAATCAATGGGATGACAATCAGGTGTGAGTGGGCACCCTGTTTTATTTAAAGAACAGGGATCTATCAAAGTCTGATCTTCACAACACATGTTTGTGGAAGTGTATTATGGCACGAACAAAGGAGATTTCTGAGGACCTCAGAAAAAGCATTGTTGATGCTCATCAGGCTGGAAAAAATTACAAAACCATCTCTAAAGAGTTTGGACTCCACCAATCCACAGTCAGACAGATTGTGTACAAATGGAGGAAATTCAAGACCATTGTTACCCTCCCCAGGAGTGGTCGATCAACAAAGATCACTCCAAGAGCAAGGCGTGTAATAGTTGGCGAGGTCACAAAGGACCCCAGGGTAACTTCTAAGTAACTGAAGGCCTTTTCTCACATTGGCTAATGTGAATGTTCATGAGTTCACCATCAGGAGAACACTGAACAACAATGGTGTGCATGGCAGGGTTGCAAGGAGAAAGCCACTGCTCTCCAAAAAGAACATTGCTGCTCGTCTGCAGTTTGTTAAAGATCACATGGACAAGCCAGAAGGCTATTGGAAAAATGTTTTGTGGATGGATGAGACCAAAATAGAACTTTTTGGTTGAAATGAGAAGCGTTATGTTTGGAGAAAGGAAAACATTGCATTCCAGCATAAGAACCTTATCCCATCTGTAAAACATGGTGGTGATAGTATCATGGTTTGGGCCTGTTTTGCTGCATCTGGGCCAGGACGGCTTGCCATCATTGATGGAACAATTAATTCTGAATTATACCAGCGAATTCTGAAGGAAAATATCAGGACATCTGTCCATGAACTGAATCTAAAGAGAAGGTGGGTCATGCAGCAAGACAATGACCCTAAGCACACAAGTCGTTCTACCAAAGAATGGTTAAAGAAGAATAAAGTTAATGTTTTGGAATGGCCAAGTCAAACTCCTGGCCTTAATCCAATGGCAATGTTGTGGAAGGACCTGAAGCGAGCAGTTCATGTGAGGGAACCCACCAACATCCCAGAGTTGAAGCTGTTCTGTACGGAGGAATGGGCTAAAATTCCTCCAAGCCGGTGTGCAGGACTGATCAACAGTTACTGGAAACGTTTAGTTGCAGTTATTGCTGCACAAGGGGGTCACACCAGATACTGAAAGCAAAGGTTCACATACTTTTGCCACTCACAGATATGTAATATTGGATCATTTTCCTCAATAAATAAAGGACCAAGTATAATATTTTTGTCTCATTTGTTTAACTGGGTTCTCTTTATCTACTTTTAGGACTTGTGTGAAAATCTGATGATGTTTTAGGTCATATTTATGCAGAAATATAGAAAATTCTAAAGGGTTCACAAACTTTCAAGCACCACTGTAGAAGGACCTCACTCTGAATGACTGAGAAAACAGTCGCAGTAAACTTAGGATATGTAAGGTGGAGTTGAATTGTAATGAAAGATTCAAAGATTTCAGTAAAGTTCATTTATTCCCAAAACAAGCATACTTTGTTTTTTTTTCTTGAAACAAGATGTCCAAGGCCGAATCCCATTTCACCCCTTGGACCAACCCCTTGGCCCTTCCCCTCCATTTTGCGTGTTCACGTGAAGGGGTAGGGGTATCCCAATCCCAGTTAACGTGGAGGGGTAGGGGAAGGGGTAGGGCTTCTGTACCCCTCCAAACGGAGATTTTCCTGGAGCTGACTCCGAACGAAGGGGTTTGAGTGATTTCCCACAATGCCATGCGGATTTCAGCGAGATTTCATGCGGATTTCAGAAAGATGGCGGTTCCCGCGGTGAAAGATTGTCATAAATGTATTTTCTCCATTATTTACGTGTTTTAAGTTGTTATCCAGAGGAAACACGCCGCTTGATTCACTTTCGAGCTGAGAATGAGCAGCGATTTCTGAAATCCAAGCTGCTGCTAAAAAGCTTTGGGAGTGAGTATTGTTTTCGGTTGCTTTACTGCGTACGTTTTGTTCTGTTATTCTCGCTTTTATTGTTTACATGAGTGTTCTGACACCTCATTCTGTCGGATGTGGTGCACGAAGCGCCAAAGATATCCCATTCAGTGGTGTTAGTTAACAAATCACACCCTGCCAGCAGAGATTTCTGGCTCTGACTGTAGCAGCTGGTCGCAGCCAATGACGCATTTGGTTGCGTTTTGCTAACGTAAACGCTGACGGAGGTACGCGATGACGTATTCGATCATTGAAGGGCTATCCCAATACGTAAGGGTTGAATTTCAAGCCCTATCCCTTGTAGCTCAGTTTCAAGGGGAAGGGCCAAGGGGAAGGGGGAGGGGAAGGCGGAGGGGTAGGGGTAGAAATTAGAATTGGGATTGGGCCCAAATGTCCAAAATGTACTTACTTGTTTTTAAAAAAAACTTGTTTTATTTTCAATGGTGCTCCAAATAAGACTTTTTCAAGACATTTTGTCTATACAAGATTTTCAAGATGGACTGTCTAAAAACTAGCCTTTCTAGCTAAATGAGGTTTTGCTTGTTGGGCAATTATGTCTTATAATAAGGGTGGCTAGATGTTTTGACTTGAAAATAGACAAACTTCCTAAGATTTGTATTTTTGGGGGGTTTTGTTTTCGAGTAGAGTTTTTATTTTGTCCTCGGTTGGTTCAGCAACACGCTCCGCCATTTTGTTTACTCACGGTACAGTGCCTTGCAAAAGTATTCACCCCCTTGGCATTTTTCGGGTTTTGTTGCCTCACAACCTGGAATTAAAATGGATTGTTTGAGGGTTTGCATCATTTCATTTACAGAACATGCCTGCAACTTTTTGAAGATGTGATTTATTTTATTATTATTTTTTTAAATTGTGAAGCAAACGACAAATAGGACAAAATAACAGAAAACTTCAGCATACATAACCATTCACCCCCCTAATGTCAGTACTTTGTAGAGCCACCTTTTGCAGCAATTATAGCTGCAAGTCACTTTGGATAAGGCTCTATTAGCTTAGCACATCTAGCCACTGGGATTTTTGCCCATTCCTCGAGGCAAAACTGCTCCAACTCCTTCAAGTTAGATGGGTTGCATTGGTGTACAGCAATCTTCAAGTTATGCCACAGATTCTCAATTGGATTGAGGTCTGGGCTTTGATTAGGCCATTCCAAGACATTTAAATGTTTCCTTTTAAACAACTCCAGCGTAGCTTTAGCAGTATGTTTAGGGTCATTGTCCTGCCTGAATGTGAACCTTCGTCCCAGTCTCAAACCTCTGGTTGACTCAAACAGGTTTTCCTCCAGAATTGCCCCGTATTTAGTGCCATTCTTCATGCTTTCCTTCAGTCCTGACCAGTTTTCCTGTCCCTGCAGATGAAAAACATCCCCACAGCATGATGCTGCCACCACCATGCTTCACTGTAGGAATGGTGTTCTCAGGGTGTTGGGTTTGTGCCACACACAGCGTTTCCCATGATGGCCAAAAAGATCAATTTTACTCTCATTTGACCAGAGAATCTTCTTCCATGTGTTTGGAGAGTCTGCCACATTCTGTTGGGCAAACTCCAAATGGGTTTTCTTAAGCAATTACTTTTTTTTCTGGCCACTCTTCCATAAAGCCCCGCCCACTCTGTGGAGTGTTACTGTCCATAAGTAAGTGGTCTTATGGACAGATACTCAAGTCTCTGCTGTGGAACTTTGCAGGTCCTTCAGGGTTACCTTTGGTCTCTGTGCTGTCTCTGCCCTCCTTGCCCAGTCCATGAGTTGTGATGGGCAGCCCTCTCTTAGCAGGTTTGTTGTGATACCATGTTCTTTCCATTTGATGATGATGGATTTGATGGTGCTCCAGGGGATCATCAAAGATTTGGATTATTATTATATATATATTTTTTATATATAACCCAACCCTGACTTGTACTTCTCAACAACTTTGTCCCTGACTTGTTTGGAGAGCTCCTTAGTCTTCATGGTGTTGTTGGGTTAGTGGTGTTGCAGCCTCTGGGGCCTTTCAGAAAAGGTGTGTGTGTGTGTGTGTGTGTGTATATATACAGTGACCGATCATGTGACACTTACCATAGATTGCACACAGGTGGACTTTATTTCACTGATTATGTGACTTCTGAAGGCAATTGGTTGCACCAGAACTTTTTAGGGGCTTCATAGGAAAGGGGGTGAATACATATGCACAGGCCAATTTTCAGTTTTTTAATTTTAATTTTATATACGTATATTTTTCTCATTTCACTTCACCAACTTTGACTATTTTGTACAGATCCATTACATAAAATTCAGATTTAAAAAAAAAAATTAAATTACAGTTTGTAATGTAACAAACTGGGTTAAAAACATTGGGGGGGTTTCCTAGTAGTAGAGTAGCCAATCGGAGCGTGCGATTGCTCATATTCAGTGAATGTGGAGAGAATAAAGTGTTTATATCATGAGTCCATGTGTTCCAGGAACCTTTTGCCACCAGGATCCAGTCAGGATGCTCTAAAACCTCTCCGGATCATCACAGGCATGCTTCACAGGCATCCAAGTCTACAATAATATCCTGTCCGGTATTACAGCTCAGAATAATTAACTGGTTCATTAAAGACTTTGTGAAACCTGAAGCGGATTTACAGCAGTGTGGTGGTTCTTGCCCCTGTGGTAAAACATAAAACGCTGCTCAAGTTAAATCCTCTCTCTCTCTCCACATGCTCGCACTCTAAAGGGGCCTTTGTTTTGCGAACCGTGATGGTTCAAGTAGCTTTAAAGTGAAGAGCGTGGCTCGAGAAGCTCTCCATTTTCTAAATCCAGGCACTTCAACCTGTTTCTAAACCCCTTCTGAGTTTTTAATTCAGCATGTCTTGGCATGACTCATGATTTGCTTCGGACTTCAGAGGAAACATGAAGGCTTAAAAAAAAAAACTCTGAAATTAGTGTTTGAGTATTTTTGAAGTGGATGAGAGCAGATGTGGGTGAAACTGCTCACCAAGAATCACAAATTACCATTCTAGAATGTTAGCTTCTTATTAAAAGATTTCATATAATTTAGAGCAATTTTTACGATGGAATATTGAATACGATTTACAGAGCAGTGCTTACATGGAGTTAGAGTTATCAGAAATACTGAATGTAAAAAAAAAATCTAATGAGGTTAATTATGTGTACTGTGTCGTGTTCAGAATCCCTTTAAGGATCACTATCAGCAATGATCTCTTTTTTTTTAATCCGATTAGATCCGTAAATTCAATCATGGAGCGCGAGTCGGTTTCGGGCCGAATGTAGCCCTGGCTTTTTAAGTGCAGAATGCTATTTGTTTTGGTTTGGTTTTTAAGTTCGCTGTAGTGCTCCTGATGCGTTAGTGAAGTCAGTCACATGGCAGTAATTTACTTGAACCTGATTTTAATCTTCCACGTTTTCTGCTTCGCCGTAACAGTGGAAGCACACGACCTCACTGACCGACTGAGTGAAATTCCTGATCTGTTTCCGTAAACAAACCACCGGAACGCAAACATCTCTCAGACGGCTTGGTTTGTTTTTTTAAAAAATTGCCAGAAAAAAAGGTTAAATGTTTTCGTGATTAAAAGGCTTTTAAAAAAAAAATCAACATCTGATACTCTGGGTCATAGACATATAAACATAGACGCCGCATTCTGCGTAGAATCATACATCATCCTCGCCGCCATATTGGATGTGGCAAAGTGGAGATTCTTCAACCGCCTCTGGTATAGCGTCTAGACAGTAGCCGAGAATAAAGATGCCTCATTCATGTGCTACGTTTAACTGTACCAACAGGTTTACTGTCCAAACGAGATCACATGGGATTACCTTTTCACAGGTGAGACTGGAAAAATACTTTTCATTATATTTGGTCATTATAACGTAATTTTACGAACAGATTTTTCTGACTTTGTGGCTAATATGAAGTCTCGCGCATAATAGCCGCTCGGTGAAACCTGTATCCAAACAACGAAGTATTTCCTTCGTAACTACGCTGATTGTTGTTAGTTGCTTAGCTAATTTTTCACATACTATGTAGGTTTCCCAAAAATAAAGCCATGAAAAAGCAGTGGGAGACAGCTGTGCGATGGGAAGGGTTTTCTGCTACTCCGTCATCCATGCTCTACAGTGAACACTTCAGAACGGAGGATTTTGACAGAACAGGTCAGACAGTCAGGATCAGAGAGGGAGCTGTTCCTTCAGTCTTCAGTTTCCCAGCTCATCTCCACCGGGTAGGTGTATAGTTATAAGCAGTGAGAATTAGATAATACAGTGCCACACTATGATGAACGTTTTTGAACGTATGATGAATGTTTTTAACCTTTCTGAATGTGAAGGAATCAGTGATGTATTTTGTTTTGGTATGACATTAGAACCTGGCCGAACTCAGTTTGGCAGTCATTCAGCTCACTTTATTCAACGAGAGCAGGTCTGTGTGGTGACTCAATAAATAAAACAGTACATTTTTATTTTCATTCACTATTTCCAGTTTTTCCATTATTTCCATCATTTATCATATTCAGTCTTGTAGGTTGGTTATTGTGGCCTCAGGTTTTGGTAGCTTGCTACGGTATGCTGACTGATTAGCTTACCTGAGCTATCTATCGCGTATCTGTCGCTAGTTTGCAGTGTACAGGGTATTTCGCACACTATTTATAACCATCACATTAAAAGTTATATATGTTGTTTTGATGCCTGTTTGTTTCCCAAATATATACGTGTGTGTCTTAATGGGTGAATAAAAGGCATCGAGTTAAATATTATTGTAGAAAGGGGCTTTATGAAGTTCAGTCCATTTACTTGCATTCGTTTACGGGGAAGATTTGCCACATCAAATATGGCGGACACTCTGACGTATCCCAGCAACGGGGCCACCAGCTCAATGCGGCGTCTATGTTTATATGTCTATGCTCTGGGTAATGAAAGTGTATTTACAGTGAGACGCTGATAGGAACTTTAATAGGAACTTTTTGTTGCAGGACTGGAACCCAATGTGTTCTGTTTCCTATTGCATGCGGAGATGCTTTTCTGCTCACCACGGTTGTTAAGAGTGATTACATGAGTTACTATATCCTTCCTGGCAAAAAAAAAAAAGTTTGAACCACCTTGAATCTGTCCATTTTCTGATCTCTGCCCTCGCTTATCAACAAGGCATTTGTTTCCGCCTGCAGAACTCTCACTCACTCGATGTTTTTTGTTTTTCGTACCACTCTGTGTAGAAACTGTTTGTTGCGTGAAAACCCCAGGAGGAGATCAGCAGTTTCTGAAATACTCAAACCAGCACTCATGCCACAGTAAAAGAAAGTCACTGTGAGATCACAATGTTTCCCATTCTCATGTTTGAACATCGTGAACATTAACTGAAGCTCTGGATTTGCACCTGCGTGATTTGATGCATCAAGGGATCGGCTGATTAGAGAACGACATCAAACCGCTGCAGATGGATGGGTGTGTATACACGCATTTATGCTAATATTTAAACGGTTTTAATATCTCAAAGCAGACCTTGTGCTTCTATCGGAATACTGATTTCAAAGTATTTTAACAGTAATGTCGTTTAAACGTAGTAAATGTAGGATTTCTGAATTCCAGGATGCAGCGCCACTTGGTTTCAGCACGCTGTGGTTTTAAAGGCATCATTAAAGTTTAATCTCAAAGCCCTGACTCAATTGCAGGATCAGGAACGTTCTCGCTCCACTGAGCACTTCAGCACTTCTAAATGGAGCGTCGAGGAAGCTTTTCTGAGGAGAAACAAAAAAGAAGAAAGCAAAGCGTCTGCGGTGTTTACAACCATCGCAATACCGATCGCATCCTTTACGCTTCTCGGATCATTTAGTTGGATAAGTAGGTTACGTGCCATGAAAAGCCTGTGCTAGGATGGTGCAACCAGAGCAGTCGTCGCCATGGAGACCTCGCATTCGGAATCCCATCATTCGAAGAGTGTGTGTATCTGCTGTTGACCTTTTCATGCACAGCTGAAAATGAGAAGAGGTTAGTGTGTGTGCGTGTGTGTTTTACACAATTGTCCTCTTATGAAAAAAATTCATTTTGCACCAAGCACATGTCGAGGAAGACGAATCGAAGTGAGCAGAAGAAACCGAAGAGCTGAAAAAAAAAACCTAACGACCGTTTCGCCTCGAACACCGAATCATCTGCTCGCTCAAGTGGATCAAAGGAAGTCTCAAAGCCAGCAACCTTCAACTGATAAACCAGTCCGTAAAGCAGTTTGAGACAAATGACGTTTTACGATAAATTATTTCAAAGTGTTTTCGCTAAAGAAATATGTGGAGATGATGGGAATTATCATCAACCTGCTAAAGCGTGTTCGGTGTCCAAGCGAGAGTCAGGATGCACACAAGTGCGTACAAACTCTTTTTATTTCAGCGAATCCAGTAATCGTAATCAGGATCCAACGTTGGAAATCAGAACACATGCAGGCGACGTCGAACATGCATAATGTAAAAATGATGAAGTGCAACAAAGCCATGGCTCGCTTATACAATAACGCAGAATACGTCATCAGTTTTTAATTTTGGATTGATTTTATAGTCAGATTCCATTTTAGCAATTTAAAAAAAAAAATCCACTGGGCACACTGGGTATCCAATTTGGCAAATGGAGAGTCTGCCTGGTTCTATCTGTACTACCAAAGAAAGGCTGTCTGTCCCTCTGTCTGTTCACCGATGCAAATCTGGACGCACAGACTCCATACTTTGCGCATGGACACCTCAGAGAGGCCCAAGACAACATCTTCAATCTTCCAAAAGATGGGATTAGTGCTAATCCAACACACTATTCATTTCCTGTAGGCTAACTCACTGCGCGCAGCCTCGGCGGGGAACGCCCTCCCCCCTCGCCCGAGAGCTTTGATTGTACAGGACCTCGCAATCAGCGCTCCTCACCGGAGACTTCCGCTAGGGCTGAGTCTACGTCACTGAGGGGACGCGTGGAGTGATTTACATCATTTTGACAGAACACAGTGAAAACATCTATCGCATGTCCCCTCGGCTCTCTACTGGGCCATTCAGAGGAAATCAGGTTCACGGGCGATAACTATCTACTAGTACTTACTAATATTTTCGTAGTATCTCTGTACGTCTTGGTATTTCTATATCTTTTGTCCAGTTGGAGTCAGAGATGCTGAATGGAAAAAGTGGCATCTTTCTGCATGGGTCCACTGCTATCATGGTGTTCTACACTGTCTCTAATTTAGATTATTCCATCCACATTCATTGGACATGAGCAACCACGCGCTCTGATTTGGCTACTCTACTACTAGGATATCAGCTCATATATAATGTGAGTAGAGAAAAACAAAATGGCGGCACGTCTTGCTGAACCAACCGAGGATAAAATAAAAACTCTACTCGAAAACAAAACCCCAAAAACACACAAAAAAAATGCAACAAAATATGGAATAAAAATATTCGATGGTACTGTAAAAACGTAGCTTTTTTTTCAAGAATTATCACATTTTTCACAAATTGCTCCTGTCATTTCGCTGGTTTGTTTACATTCTGAGCGGAAATGATTTTGTCGGACGTTTTGTATAAAAGTTTTTATTTATTGAACTTGCAAAAAAATAAAAATGCTCTGTTTCTCAAAATCCAGTGAATGTGCATAGAATAAAACAGTTATTCCACTCAATCTCGGTGCTGCGCGTCTCATCAGCTATCGACTCGATATCGTAAAATAACTTAATTATTTTTTCGGTGAGGATAAAAAAATAAATTCTCCTTTGGTTTATCACAATGTTCCTGATACCGGAAATCCTGACACTCCGAGGTCTTCTGTATCCACAGAGACCAAGCTTATACATGCTGACCTGATAATTCAGGAACTATTCTTTATTAATTTTGGGTGTGTCACAAGGTGAGCCACACCTCCCAGCACCCAAGGCCTATAAAATAAGAAAAGACAAAAACACACAGAACAGGCGAACACAGTAAGGTAACAAGACGAATGCTGGATACCCTGGTGAAAAATAAATGTGCTAAGTGTACTAAAATTTAGCATACTTTTGTGTACTTGAAGCCACACTAATCATCAATATACTAGGGCATCTCAAAAAATTAGAATACCATGAAAAAGTTCCTTTTTTTCATAATTTGATTCAAAAAGGTAAACTTTCATATATTCTATATTCATTTCATGTAAAGTGAAATATTTAAAGCCTTTTTTGTTTTAATTTTGATGATCATGGCTTATAGCTCATGAAAATCAGAAATCCAGTATCTCAAATTATTAGAATATTCCCTAAGATCAATCAAAAAAGGATTTACAATACAGAAATGTCCAACTTCTGAAAAGTATATTCATTTATACACTCAATACTTGGTTGGGGCTCCTTTACCATGAATTGCTGTATCAATGCAGTGTGGCATGGAGGTGATCAGTCTGTGGCACTGCTGAGGTGTCATTGAAGCCCAGGTTGCTTTGATAGTGGCCTTCAGCGTATCTGTATTTTTGGGTCGGGTGTTTCTCATCTTCCTCTTGACAATACCCCATAGATTCTCTATGGGGTTCAGGTCAGGCAAGTTGGCTGGCCAATCAAACACAGTAATATCATGGTCAGCAAACCATTTGGTAGTAGTTTTGGCACTGTGGGTAGGTGCTAAGTCCTGCTGGAAAAGGAAATCAGCATCTCCAAAAAGCTCGTCAGCAGATGGAAGCATGAAGTGCTCTAAAATCTCCTGGTAGTTGGCTATGTTGACTTTGGACTTGATAAAATACAGTGGACCAACACCAGCAGATGACATGGCACCCCAAATCATCACAGACTGTGGAAACTTCACACTGGGCTTCAAACACCTTGGATTCTGTGCCTCTCCACTCTTCCTCCAGACTCTAGAACCATGATTTCCAAATTAAATGTACTTTCATCTGAAAAGAGGACTTTGGACCACTGAGCAACAGTCCATTTCTTTCTCTCCTTAGCCCAGATAAGACACTTCTGACATTGTCTCTGGCTCAGGAGTAGCTTGATATTAGGAATGTGAAAGTTGTATCCCCTTTCTTGAATATGTCTGTTCGTGATGGGTCTTGATACACTGACACCAGCGTCAGTCCA
Source organism: Neoarius graeffei (assembly GCF_027579695.1). Classification (NCBI taxonomy): domain Eukaryota; kingdom Metazoa; phylum Chordata; class Actinopteri; order Siluriformes; family Ariidae; genus Neoarius; species Neoarius graeffei. The sequence goes on from NC_083570.1 coordinate 8,163,422, forward strand.
CTCCTTGTGAAGCTCTCCCAAGTTCTTGAATCAACTTTTCTTGGCAATCCTCTTAAGACTGCGGCCATCCCTGTTGCTTGTGCACCTTTTCCAGCCACCCTTTTCAGCAATGACCTTTTGTGGCTTACCCTCCTTGTTGAGGGCATCAGTGATCATCTTCTGGACAACAGTCAAGTCAGCAGTCTTCCCCCATGATTGTGGTTGTGTGTACTGAACTAGACCGAGAGATACACTGTGTTCATACTGTTTTACTCAAACTCGAAATGAAATATTCTAATATTTTGAGAGAGGGTTTTTTTTGTACTGTATGCCATACTGATTAAAATTAAAATAGAAAAATGCTTGAAACATTTTAGTTTATGTGTAATGAGTCTATAATATATAACATTTTCACTTTCTTAAATAACTGATGGAAAATATTGAACTTTTTCACAGTATTCTCATTTTTTGAGATGCACTAGTACTTCAAGTGTGTATGATTAGTTAACTTGAGGCATGCTGTTTTGGAACAACTAATTTTGTACTAAATATATTTTAATTGTAATTAAATTGTAGAAAAATGCAACTTGAAGTGTATTTAGTGTACTTTTATGTGCTAAATTACACAACTTTCACTTAAAGTATATTTTAGTATAATATATTTCTATAAAGTGTAATATAGTATAATTATTTTAAAGTGTGTTAAAAGTGTTAGCGTGAAAGCGTGATGTTAGTATACTTTTTATATATTTACAAAAAAGTACAATTTGTGTAAGTACATTTTCAATATACTATTGAAAATATGAATATACTTTAAATACAATAAAGTACATTTATTTTTCACCAGGGTAGAAACAGGGCGTGAACAAATAGGAAAAGTAAATAAGAGCGGGAAATTATGACGCTGATGTTTTGTACTGTAAATAGCAAATCGGTATTTGAAAATGAAAATAGTAATTGAAATTGTATGCAAATCACTTTGATTGTACTTTAAAGGCCGAGAGAAATGTGTGTTTTTGCACTAAAACAGAATAGCGGTTAAGGCCCGGTCCCACTGGCCGATGGACACAAAACGTATGCAAAAAGGACACAGCGGACGAGCAAAATTTCGGGGGTGGCTCTATCTGTTTTCATCCGCTCCAGAAATGGACAAAATTGGCGAAAATTTGCGAAAACAGAACGGAAAAGAACAGACGTGGGTAGTATATAGCGGGGATGTTAAACGCATGTTCATAGGAAGCCTAGCGGATGAAAGCGGATGGAAGTGGATGACAGCTCCAAAGGGGTTACCGGTGATAACTGAGAAGCGGACGCATAGCAGAAAGAGCGGATGCATAGCGGATGAAGGGGATGCATCACGTACGCCTAACGGAAACAAAGGGGATGTTGCGCAGATGTATATCGGATGCAGACCGTTCACTGCGCATGCGGGGGGTATGAATTGCGTCTGCTCCGCGGAAATAAAGGGATGCAGCACGCACGCCGTCAGCATAAAGCGGAAAGACGTGCTGGCAGCTACATCGATACATCTCTACTACTAGATGATTTTCTCCCCCTTTTTATACAAAATATCGATTGTCCGCTAGGTGTCCTTCTACATACTCTAGACATACTCCAGACATCCTAAATATACGAGATACATCCCAGATATAAACGCTTTGTCCGTTTTGAATACTTTATATACGAGATGCATACGCTTACATCCTTTCTATTTCCGTGCTACTAACGATGAATAGACATTTCATGTACCTTATCTTTCCTCCCTCTTTCCGTTTTCAGCTGCAGCGGATGTGAGTTGCGAGGATGCCCAGAGGATGCAGAGAGGATACAGCAGACGTTTAATGGATGATGACGGACATAGAACGTTTGTTGCTCGTATATGTCGCGGATTTACATCGTACACGGCGGAAAGTTCATCCGCTCTAAAAGTTTTGTGCAGCTCAAAACTTTTTGCGCGGATGAAATCACAGTGGACGGATGCTCGATGGATAGAGCGTATGAAGCACGTATGCAATGAGTACACAACGGATGCATAGCGTTTTCCAACGGATGGCAAAGATTTTTTTACGTTTTACATCCTCTTTGCATCCGTAAGTGCAGTGGGACCGGGCCTTTAAATTCGGCAAGGTTTATTGAGTCCCTGGACAGAGGCAGCTATTCTCTAAACCACACAGTATCTGATATATTCACAGACTAGAGCCAAGTAAATTTAGCCCATTTAGAACCGCCCACCAAGCAACCGGAAGTAGCAGACATGAGCCGCGTGACGTCAAGAGTGTATGTCGGCTACGAACAACACCACGAGTGACCAAACCAAGCAGCAATTTAGTGTGAGAGAAAATTCAAGTTTTAGTAGTTTTTCATCAGTTCAAGTTGATGACGATGTACTGACATGGGGTGTTGAAGCGTAACTCTCGGATACGATCTGCTAGACTTAGAAGGCAGTATTGTAAGTCTAGCCAAGTCTAAACGCCAATCACACTCGAGCCATACTCCACCTCCATCTTTAGGACAGGTGCACCCTGGGGAGCCTAGTCCTGCGACTTGGCGAGCCAATGGAGTCACTGGTGACCGGGACGTAAAGTAGCTTCTTTCGTTCTGGTTATCTTGGAATACCATTAAAAAGCAGCTGAATTTGAGGGGTTTTTTTTGGGGGGGGGGGATTTTGATCTTGAGCTTTCCGATTCAGGACAAGAGAGTATATATGAAAGAAGTTTGAGTGCTTTCAGATTTATATTAGTAGTGTTCTTTTTGTATTGTCAATTATTAATTAGTTTAACATGAAAGCAAGAAAGAAGAAAAATTTTGTAAAGAAATATCACATCCGTATTGGTACCATCAACGTCAGAACAGCTAAGTGCGAAAGCAAGCTAGCACAATGCGTGCTGCAGGCCAAGGAGTTAGGACATGATATATGTTGTATACAAGAGGCTCGCATCATTGGTGAAGGAGAAATAGTCTTTGATGATCCTGTATTAAAAGGATGGAAAGTGCTTTATAATGGAATGAAGAGGAAGGCATTAGCAGGAGTTGCAATAGTGTTAGCCCCACATGTGAAAATCATAGACATCAATTACTGCATGGAAGCCGGAATATTCGTGGCTAGAGTCATCTTGCATGGAACAAAATTGAGCATACTCTTATGGTACTCACCAACAGAGGAATACGCAGATTCGACTAAGGAGACATTCTACAATAATCTATCAAGAGTCCTCAGAGAAACTAAGAAAGCCCATTCCTCCTTCAAGATAATTGTGTGTGGTGGGCAACGATTGGGACAGATTGCCCACATGATGAATGGCACTGTGTAGGGAAGTTTCACGACCCAGATCCAACTAGTTTCAATGGAACACAGCTCTTACAAGTGTCCAAAAACAACAGCTTGTATATTTTGAATACAATGTTTGCCACTAGAATCGACGCACACCGCTGGACATTTAAGTCTAACAGAGGATACCAGCACTGCCTTGATTTATATCATAGGCGAGTGGTACGTTAAAAGAGCCACCATGAACTGCAGATCATATCCAAGTGTCAGCAGCCCTTTCGAATCTGACCAAGTGTTCGTTATGGATGCTATGATGCCAACAAGACGTACAAGACATGAGATCTTCAAAAAGAAAAAAAAGAGTCAAAACAACCATACGTCCCCAATGTACGGAGCTTGAGAGACTCTGAAACCATCAGAAACCAATACAGTGATTGAGTGGAGAAGATCTTGAAACAACAGTTACCGTCTGACCAGGTAGATGTTATAGACAGGCAAGTTGTAGATGCTGTAACGAAAGCTTCGATCGAGGTCATTCCAGAAAGGAAGAAAAAGTGTGATACTAAACCGTGGGCTAATGACGAGTTTTTAGAGCTGATTGCAAAGTGTCATCAATCAAATGATCCCGATGAAAGAAAGGAGCTGTCCAAGCAAATAAGAAAGATGCGTATAGCACTGAAAAGCAAGTACTTCAGTGAGAAGGCACAAAGAATCAATGTAGCTAGCAAACAAAGGAATGTGGAGGAAGAATTTTGTTTGTCGAAGACCTACTCTTCAATGCCGAGGAGGAATATGCAAGTAATTCACCAACAGAAGCTAGAGAAGCATTTCTCCAAACACTTAGGCCAGCGACCATTCCAACGTCAACCTGAGCTGGTTAGGCCAGAAGAATTTCCGTATATATTACCACCTGAAGCTATACAACCCATAGATGAAAACCCACCTGAAGCAGCCAAGATTGGACGTTGTCTCAAGAGATTCAACAACGGGAAGTGCCCGGGAACAGATGGCATTTATGCAGAACAGCTAAAGTATTCCCAATCTGCAACACTCCTCCAGTACCTAGTCATCCTACTCAATATAGTATGGACGTGTCTTAAGGTTCCCAGTGTATGGTTGATATCAGCAATAACGTGTTTACACAAAAAGGGATCCAAAAGCCTTGCCGATAATTATCGTGGTATTTCCATCATTGCCACTATGTCAAAGGTATTAGCGAGCATTGTCATTGAAAGAATAAGGCCAGTCTATGAAAGCATCCTTATGGAGACGCAATTTGGCTTTAGAAGAAATCGATCGACGTGCGATGCCATTTACATTACAAGGCATATAATCGAGAAAGAAAGAAATCCGCTGGATATTTGCTTCATTGACCTTAAAGGAACAGTCCACCGTACTTCCATAATGAAATATGCTCTTATCTGAATTGAGACGAGCTGCTCCGTACCTATCCGAGCTTTGCGCGACCTCCGAGTCAGTCAGACGCAGTCAGACGCGCTGTCACTCCTGTTAGCAATGTAGCTAGGCTCAGTATGGCCAATGGTATTTTTTGGGGCTGTAGTTAGATGCGACCAAACTCTTCCGCGTTTTCCTGTTTACATAGGTTTATATGACCAGTGATATGAAACAAGTTCAGTTACACAAATTGAAACGTAGCGATTTTCTATGCTATGGAAAGTCCGCACTATAATGACAGGCGTACTAACACCTTCTGCGCGCTTTGGCAGCGCATTGATATCTGAGCTCCGTATCAATGCGCTGCCGAAGCGCGCAGAAGGTGTTAGTACGCCTGTCATTATAGTGCGGACTTTCCATAGCATAGAAAATCGCTACATTTCAATTTGTGTAACTGAACTTGTTTCATGTCACTGGTCATATAAACCTATGTAAACAGGAAAAACATGGAAGAGTTTGGTCGCATCTAACTACAGCCCCAAAAAATACCATTGGCCATGCTGAGCCTAGCTACATTGCTAACAGGAGTGACAGCGCGTCTGACTGCGTCTGACTGACTGGGAGGTCGCGCAAAGCTCGGATAGGTACGGAGCAGCTCGTCTCAATTCAGATAAGAGCATATTTCATTATGGAAGTACGGTGGACTGTTCCTTTAAGGCCACATACGATTGGATTCCACGAGAAGCACTATTTTGAGTGTTGAACATCCATCTAGGATGCCCCAAACTGGTCTCAATATTAGACACTGTATACTGGCACTAAAGCTTGCATTAAGGGAGCAAATCAGTACTTCAATACGTATGTGGGTTGCTGCCAAGGCGCCCTTGAGAGTCCACCCATATTCAATATCTATATGGACTTCATAATGCGATGCACAAAATACCAAATTCTGAAGCAATGCCCCCGATGCAGGAATTCTTGTGGAGTTCTGCCTTCCTAATGAAGTGTGACCTCAAGAGTACCAAAGACGGGCACCAACATCTGGACGGAGAAGAGTTACAGAGCTACTATATGCTGATGATGTGGCAATCTTCACAAAGAGTGTAGAGGAATTAAACCTGGTCCTATCTATCTATGACAATACCTTTACTCGATTTGGCCTACAGATGTCCTAAAGCAAGACTGAGACAATGGCATTTAATGTCAGTGAGGCCATTAAAGATCAGAAGACCTTAGTATCAGTAAATGGGGTGAATATCAAGAATGTCCGGTCATTTCGGTATCTGGGACATGTAATCACCAACATAAGCAATTCAGCAGTAGTGTTGCATGCCAATATCGCATCCGCATTTAAAAAGTGGGATGAACTGAAGAACTGTTTGATGGACAGAGAAATTCACTTATTTACTTGCATGAAGATCCTCACGTCCTGTGTCAGATCACGTTTAGTCTATGGCATTCAGGCATGTCATCTGTTCGCCTCAGAGCTACAAAAGGTTGAGAGTGTGTGGAACAATTTTCTAAGGAAGATGGTATCAGGTGGCTATGCAAGGAAAAATGTTCCTCCTCGTAACAAGCAGAAAAAGGGTGTCGACCTAGCTACCTTGGTGGAAGGACAGCTGGATTGGGGATTCAAAATATCAAATGAGCGACTATGGGAAATAACAAAATCCAGTTCCATCCAGGATTACTGCCATGTCCAACATCTCAAATACATGGCCCATGTTTGTCGCATGGAGAATGACTCCCTCCAAAAACAGGTTCTTTTTGATAAAAGGACAACCTCAAGAGTTTGGAAACGAGTTGAGGATCTCCTCCAGCAGGGCTTGTGAGTGCGACTGGTTTAGTCGCACTTGTGACTAGAATTTTGAGGGTGCGACTATATTTGAAATCACGGTCGCACGGTGCACCAATTAAAAAATGAGCAAAAATTAAGGCCTGCACCTAGATAATGGCTGCAGAACAAAGCCACCATTTGGAAAAAAAACAAGCTTCACGCCGGCTGGCTGACTGAAGCGCGAAAACCAAGTCCCCGCCCACCCCCGGCAGAAACACGCAATCAAATTAATTTTTATAACTCCCCAGCCGGCTGACACATGCCATTCGCCCGCTACGTGAAACCTGGAAGTAGCACTAGTGCTCCACCGGCCGTTCCAAGAAATTTTCCATGATGTAATGCATCCTGCGAGTCAGCTGATCATGATTGGCGAATCAACTTGCTAAACGATCAGCTGACCGTAATCAGCGAATCAAGGAGCAGATTGATAAGGATAAACAACAAACACGGCTAGTAAGCATGTGCATGATTGGTCAGAAGTTTCTGCGGCCCTGTGGTCTCTGTTCAGACAAGATGAAGCGCTCCATTGCAGAGTTCCACATGACTCTGCCTGCTATTATCATTTTTTATCTGTTTTTTTCAACAGTTGACTTGTGTTCTATAGGATATTTTGTCAGGTCAGTATGCCTGTGTACCACTCTATAGGATGTTCTGTCAGGTCAGTATGCCTGTGTACCACTCCATAGGATATTCTGTCAGGTCAGTGTTATGCCTGGACATGACTGCAGGTTCAAGTCTGGAATAAAGCAGTTGGTTGTAACAAATGGTGTGGTGTGTCCTTCTTCCCCAAGAACCACCTAAAATACCACACATTGCCAATTCTTTTGCACCCATCAATGTGGGCTTTTTCTTTTATAATCTATACAAATACTTAATGGAAGGTTGTTAACATTGATTGATTAATAGGAGTCATACTTGGTATGGCAAAGACGTTTGCTTGTGGTCCCAACCTTTTATAGTGGTGCACCTAGATTTTTGCTGGTGCGCCCAATTTTTAGGGGTTGGGAGCACAGTGCTCCTAGGTCAAAAAGTTAGTCTGGAGCCCTGTCCAGATAGAGCCAATGCAAGCCAGGAAAATGATGGACAAAACCAAGTTCAGTCATTTGCTCAAAGGACGTTTTCCCGAGCAGATGTGCCCTAAGGCCAAGGATGGGTCAAAAGGGAAATGATGATGATGACAGAAGAAGAAGTGGCCAGCGATAGGGAAGAAGAGAGAGGTATTGTACCGTATCGATTCGAACCAGAATTGTCCGATGAGAGCGGGGTCAGTGATGGTGACAATGATGAACCTTAAGTTTCAGTTTGATCCACTGCACTTGCCTCTCCCTGTACCCTCGTGAACCAGCATGGGCACGGCCCACTAGGACCGTGCCTCAGGACGTTATTCGCCTCGGTGTGAACTCACTTCTGTGCCTTAAGGAGTTTGGATGACTGGAAGTTAAAGATGCATTCCTCAAGTTAGTAGTATTACAGTATGTTGGAAACAAAATGCTTTGCAGTTCATTGTAGCAAAGTCTTAACTAATTAGTGATTACCTTTATTTTTCGGGAAAAGGAACAGGGCCACTCCCTCCACGGCATTTGTGTTGCTGCAACCTTTCTGGGCGCTTTCCCTTTTTTCTCTCCCCCTTCTTCTCCATAACAGTCGTAGATTGCAGTTTAACGACTTGTCTCTCTTTCTATGTCGCAAGTTTCCATCAAAATGAACGTAATCTAGCAGAGAGCCAGACAGAAGCTACACTGCGTGGACGTCAGTGAAAAACCCACCGGTAAAACCACTCACACTCATGACATCGCGCGAAAGCCGGCTAATAATGGCGACACTGGTACCGGGATTCTCTTGGCGGGAAATTTAAACTCGACAAATTCCCCGACATTTACGACGTGGGTTTCAATGATAAGTTTTCATTGTTGGGACTTGTACTATTATTATCCAAGGGGGAAAGGGGTACACTTCTCTCGGCCTTTAAGCCACAGTTTTGGCCATCATGATCCATCAGCCATGATTAGCCAATCAGAATCATGCATTTTTCACTTTTCTGTTTTAAAAGTACAAGTCAGCTTGCTGCAAGGGGTTTGATTTAATGTTATTAATCTGGTTAACAGTCGCTTAGGTGCCTGAAATAATTAGCAGAAAATGTCTGATTGCCATGACCGACAACTTCTGTCCAGGCTTGTAGTACTCAAGTCCAACTCGTAACTGGACTCGGACTCCGTGCACTGACTGCATTCGGACTCGTAAATTGGAGACGAGGAATCAGATTTTTTCTTTATTTTTTTGTAACATGCCATAATAATTTGGCATAAGGTATTTATAGCTACATTAATTTTTATACTAATTTCGTGTAAGAGTGTCACACCTGTGCGCCTTGGCACATGCACCAGATAGACTCTCGGGCACGCTCCGGACAGCACGTGCGCCAACTGGACTCTCACACGCGCACCGTAAACGACTCACATCTGCACAGGATTAAGGTGCAATCAGCGCGGCGATATAAAAACTGTGAAAACACACTTTGTGAAGTATTGAGTTCCGTTCCTGAAACAATACCAAGCCTTATTTCCTTGTTTGGGTTCCCGATCCCTGATTTCCTGTTTCTCGTCTTTGATCCTGCCGAGTCTACGATAGCCTGTTTGTGCTTCGCTCGACCTATCGCCCGTTTCACCGTTTTACGATTTTGCCTACCGTTCTGGATTGTTTACCGTCTTTACCTGTATTAATAAACACACCTTCTGCACTTACATCCGTCTCCCAACCATCTCTGACAGAATACTTCACACTCCCTGATAAAGAGAAGCACATTCACCTGTTCATACGCCATGTTCAGGAACAGACTAATATTAATGGTGCTGAAACAGCTGCCGTCACATGGTGCGGTTGGAGTCTTGGACTCTACTCGGATCAATAGTGGACTCGACTCAATTTTTTTTTTAAAGACTTGGAGACTCGAGACTGGACTCGACTACAACACTGGTCCTGACTCACAGCCGCACAAAGTGCCTGAGTGCGTCACACTTATCAGAAATTAAACACAAGGGTCATGCAGTGGTTTTATTTAGCATATTTCCTCACATACCGGTACAACAGACGTTCATCCACCGCATCATTTTTTGGCCGAACTGTTGCTTTAAGCTGCCTGTGATTCTCAAAGCCATGCTCGCAGACCATAAACACTCACACTGGATATGCGACTCGGGTGTGTATTTGGGTGGGTGGGTGTTAAGTGTGTGAGGGTTTAGTCCATACATGGGGAAATAATCTCTCCAACCCAGATCACTTCAAGTGGTGCATCTCTCTCTCCCTCTCCCACTCACACAGAGAGAGAAAACACTGTTCATCGAAAGATCAACAGTCACCTCATCGTGTCTAAGACTCAGGTTCTGACCGCGTGCCAGTGATAAGTGCTGGGATTTGACCCTAAAGCCTTCTGCTTTGTTTTTTCTTTAGAAGATTCATCCTCCAGCTCCAGCACTTGCATCAGCATGACTCCTGAGGAACATGAAGAAATTAAACTCTGTTGCAAGTCCTATCACAGTGGAAAGTCTGACTTGGTGATTGCAAACCGCCAAGTTTCCATGGAGGCCATCCAGCTGGAGCTCGACACGTTTCAGGGAAAAAATTGTCCCAAAGACTCCGATGTGGAAACTGTAACGAAAAAGAATGCAGAAAAGCAAAGCCGCAAAGAACAACACTAAGAGACATAAGCACTAAATATGATCAGAGTACTATAGGGTCAGATATACGTCCTGTAGGTCAGGAGGCGGAGCTGAAAACAATTCGGCAATGAAATGCATTCACAGTGCATCTGAAATTAACGCTCAATTTTACATATACAGTGGTGCTTGAAAGTTTGTGAACCCTTTAGAATTTTCTATATTTCTGCATAAATATGGCCTAAAACATCATCAGATTTTCACACAAGTCCTAAAAGTAGATAAAGAGAACCCAGTTAAACAAATGGCAAAAACATTATACTTGGTCATTTATTTATTGAGGAAAATGATCCAATATTACATATTTGTGAGTGGCAAAAGTATGTGAACCTTTGCTTTCAGTATCTGGTGTGACCCCCTTGTGCAGCAATAACTGCAACTAAACGTTTGCGGTAACTGTTGATCAGTCCTGCACACTGGCTTGGAGGAATTTTAGCCCGTTCCTCCATACAGAACAGCTTCAACTCTGGGATGTTGGTGGGTTTCCTCACATGAACTGCTCGCTTCAGGTCCTTCCACAACATTTCGATTGGGTTGGCCATTCCAAAACATTAACTTTATTCTTCTTTAACCATTCTTTGGTAGAACGACTTGTGTGCTTAGGGTCGTTGTCTTGCTGCATGACCCATCTTCTCTTGAGATTCAGTTCATGGACAGATGTCCTGACATTTTCCTTTAGAATTCGCTGGTATAATTCAGAATTCATTGTTCTATCAATGATGGTAAGCCGTCCTGGCCCAGATGCAGCAAAAAAAAAAGGCCCAAACCATGATACTACTACCACCACCATGTTTCACAGAGGGGATAAGGTTCTTATTCTGGAATGCAGTGTTTTCCTTTCTCCAAACATAACACTTCTCATTTAAACCAAAAAGTTCTATTTTGGTCTCATCTGTCCACAAAACATTTTTCCAATAGCCTTCTGCTGCTCGTCTGCAGTTTGCTAAAGATCACATGGACAAGCCAAAGTTCTTTTTGAAGAGCAGTGGCTTTCTCCTTGCAACCCTGCCATGCACACCATTGTTGTTCAGTGTTCTCCTGATGGTGACTCATGAACATTCACATTAGCCAATGTGTGAGAGGCCTTCAGTTGCTTAGACGTTACCCTGGGGTCCTTTGTGACCTCACCAACTATTACGCGCCTTGCTCTTGGAGTGATCTTTGTTGGTCGATCACTCCTGGGGAGGGTAACAGTGGTCTTGAATTTCCTCCATTTGTACACAATCTGTCTGACTGTGGATTGGTGGAGTCCAAACTCTTTAGAGATGGTTTTGTAACCTTTTCCAGCCTGATGAACATCAACAACGCTTTTTCTGAGGTCCTCAGAAATCTCCTTTGTTCGTGCCATGATACACTTCCACAAATACGTGTTGTGAAGATCAGACTTTGATAAATCCCTGTTCTTTAAATAAAACAGGGTGCCCACTCACACCTGATTGTCATCCCATTGATTGAAAACGCCTGGCTCTAATTTCACCTTCAAATTAACTGCTAATCCTTGAGGTTCACATACTTTTGCCACTCACAGATATGTAATATTGGATCATTTTCCTCAATAAATAAATAACCAAGTATAATATTTTTGTCTCATTTGTTTAACGGGGTTCTCTTTATCTACTTTTAGGACTTGTGTCAAAATCTGATGATGTTTTAGGTCATATTTATGCAGAAATATAGAAAATTCTAAAGGGTTCACAAACTTTCAAGCACTACTGTACAGTATTTAAGATGTGCATTATGTTTGTTTGGATAAGATCCAGTACAGTCCTAGAAAGCTGGAAAGCATGAACAAAGTTTTCCAACATCTTCAAAACGGAGGAGTTTATGTTTTTTGCTACAAGCTAGTGGTGTGTGTTTTTGTTTTATCCAATAAGGCAGTCCTGGGTATGACTTTAAATGGTAGTGAAACCGGTGGTGAGTCTCAGGTCTTCTTATACCACTTGATGTTCAGGATATCTCGTTGATGAAGGTCGCCAGTCAGTGCAGTCTTTTAAAGCAAGTGCATCGTACTCCTGAGAAATAAAGTTGGATATTCAAAGATGGTGGCACAGATGACCTCAAGAACCGCATCAGCAAAGCAAGACACGCAGAACAAGATTAGAATCAACACCAACATGAAGGAAGTCCTCCTGTATGGAGCTGAGACATGGAGGGTGACCAACACCACCACCACTACCACCACCAAGCTCCAGATCTTCATTAACAGCATATCTTGAACATCAAGTGGTGTAAGAAGATCTCCAACGAGGGAGAAATCTCATCAGAACCTAATCAGTCAAGATGTGAAGATGCGAAAGTAGGGTTGGATTGGACACAGTTTATGTAATTCAGCTGACAACATCACAAGGTTAAGTAAGCACTGGACTGGAGCCAAGGGGCCAAAGCAGACCTGGAGATAATCAGTCAAGAGCAAGGCAAAAGAAGCTGGATGGAACCTGGCCCAGCAGAAGGGAGTTTCCCAGAACCGAGTCTGTCAATGTCATGTGGTTTTGGCCCTGTGCGCCATTTCGGACTCAAGTCACATTCAAATCAAGGCCCTTTTTATTCGTGGTCTCTCCCACTTTCAGCGACCAAAAGTAACTGGAGAAACTAGCAATCATCAATTCAAATTTTCATTCATAATTCTTGCAAGTTGAGAATGCTTTCAAGAATCTGCAAAAGGTTTTCCACGCTTGGTGGTTCGAATCCGTAGCTTTTCACCGATTAGCTTTACGCTTTTTGTCTGTAGCTATGACCGAATACAATATCATTAAGTAAATTCATTCGCAGGTGGAGTCTGAGAGAAAAAGGCTCTTGCATGTTTGCTAACTGTGTTAACACAATCTGCTGCCACCTTCAGGTGAAAGAAAAAATTGCAACATGTTGGCTGGCGAGCCACCGATCGTACAATTTTTAATAAATAAATAAACATAACTTTTCACAGAGGTAGCGATCTCTCTCTGCTCACTGGAAAACAGATCAAGTTGGACACTGAATCATCCAACTGGCTGCATTTCTCCGCTAATGTGATCATTAATGTTATAAACGTGATGACCGCAGTACGCTGTGTTGTGAAGACGAAGGAAACGAATAATCGTTCCAGCTTTACTTCCGACAGTTACAAAGCACTCACGCTGCAGACTCCTTGCAGAAACGTCAACCGTATCGATGAATAAAAAGAATAAAACTTCACCAAATCAACGAGTACATGCTTTTTAATCTGTTTTTAAAGTGCTGAAAACTGGAGGCTTCTTCCAGAGCTTTAGTTTCGTAACTGTTGAAAAAATTAACGAAATCGTAGCGCACTCGCATATTTACGAGGACCGCAAAGGGGCGGAAAGGGGGGGGTGGAAACAAACTGTATTCTCTAAGGAGAAACTGGAAAGGAAGGCACCCACACACACACACACACACAACAGATTGTAATTTCAACCTCAATCTTTCATTCAAATTCAAAATGAAAGGGTTGTGTATCATAAGTCTTGTAATTTTATAAATATTTTCCTCCGTACCCTGAGACTAAATGTGTGTGTGTGTGTTTATGCTCGAGTCTGAATGTTTGCATGCATTTTTGTGCTCTTTGAAGGCCGCTATGCGATGCCCAAACACAGGAAAGTGAGTTCCAGACATCTGTAATCTCTTAGATAAGGAGGTTTCACCCTCGTGTTGATATAAAGGCGATTCACAGCTGCTTTACATTTGCACGATGGAAATCCCCTCCTCCTCCTCCTCCTTCCTGTTTCAGCTACTCAGAAACACTCCTCATTAAAACCAAACTAAACTCTGTCGGAGCAAATGTAGATTCCATAGCATGCAAAAAATGTTCCTGATGAGACGTTCCTCAAGCAACTCATCTGTCAGTGTGCTCTTTACCTCAGCGTACCTTTCTGTACGAGTCTCGCTGGAGTTACTGAATAAGTCGTAATAATTCCTGAATAATAAGCATCGCTGTGCGATAAAGACCTCAATAATTAGCTGACTTTTTTAATGAATTAACTCACAAACACGGCGTCCAAATCTCAACTGTTCCAAATGGCTTTCTCATTTTGGCAAAATGTGAAGTCACAATTTAAAATAAAAAAAAAATCGTGGAAAATTTTGGTGGAGTTTTGGTTTTGCACTGTTCCGAGTTTTTCCTTTCAAAAGAGTCCAAAAATGTTCGAGTCCAAACAAGAGACAAGACCATTTACTTCTGAACAAGCTCGCTTAATCAACAACTTTTAGGCATGTAACAATTCATCTAATTCTCAGTACTTTTTCAAATATCAAACAATGCAACACTTTATTTCCCTATCATTTCTATTCATCAACTACTTTTGTTTTCTTAATAACCAACAATAATTATTTACCTACATTTATAAAGTTTGGAGTAAAACATAACAGCCTAAATAACAAGCCATCCTTTTCTTAATAAACTTTTATGAGCATTTCTACTTCCTCCATTTGTTTCTCGTTTCTTTATCTTTCAGCCGTCTGTAAAAAGAGAGCTCTGATTTCCTCTTAAGCCTATTTGTACACAATCGCACATCACCTCTTACATTTTAAGTGTTTGTGTGTTTTTGCAGCATGAGAGCTGTGTTACTTCCATCGATAGTGAAGTCAGGCACGTGTATTCCTGCTATTGTACATTATTGCGCCCTCTGCTGTCTAAATGATGCAATTACAGGTAGAAAAATCTAAGAAATTAGCACGATGATGATGCTGATTTCAATTTATATAGCGCCTTTCTCACACCGAAGGTTGCTTTACAATTAAGGGGGGGGGGAGTCCACCAAGAGCGGGTCAGGATGTAAATCCAATGGTGTAGCTACCCACAGTCCCACCAAGTGCATGAAGATAAATCCCACACTGCCTGCACAGCCACCACAACACCACGCCATGGATCCACAAAGCGAGCACAGAAGCATTGCCACACAGAGTGCCGGTATGTCCCAAACCACCTGCAGAGCCACCACGATGTCACCAGGCAGCATCACTTGGAGCACCGCGCCAAGCACAAAAGCCCCGCCGCACAGAGTGCTAGACAACCCTGATGTTAAAAAGAGCAACAAGCTCACCGCAGTCCATAGCAAGGAGCACAGGTGTCACCCACAGCGGCTCAAGGCTTGAAGGAAATGGATGGCAAAACTGGGTCCGGAGCTACGCCACAACCGGTGGACAAAACATTCAAACAAAAAACAAACATCAAACTATACAAAAACACACACAAAAAAGAACGGTGAGAAGCAGCAGCCAAAATGTGCATGGCATGCTCTCAACTGGACATGGAAAAAAGTTACTTCTGTCTGCAGTGAAGATGATCATGGTTTGGTTTTTTTCTTATTCCATTTGAATTGTCAAATTTTATCGTTACATGGCTAAGGATTTTGTTTTGAAGAAGTTACGTCAAGGTTAAAAAAAAAAAAGGCAGCTGGACTCAGTCAGGACCAACTGGAATATCTGGTAAGAGCAAAAGCCGAGACTGAGACAAGTCCAAGTAGAAATATGGACGGGTCCAAGACAATAGAAAAACCCGTCTTGAGATCGGACCCGAGTATAAAGTTCCAGCTTCACGTCTGACTGTTACAAAGCGCTGACACTGGAGACTCCTTCCATAAACATATCGGCTGCGCTGAGCCGTTACAATATAATGGTGAGAGGAGCAGCTTTGGGACCAAAAGGTTGCCAGTTCGACTCTCAGGAGGGCAATTCCATGTAAATGTCAACCTCACCATGCAAAAATAAAGCAACATGTAATACATCAAAACCACTCCCAGAGATATCACCTAGGCCTGTATTTTACAGATGTGAATAAGTTGAACCAATTTGTAACCAACCGAATATGTCACTGTCAGTCTTTCTTTCTTATAATGTAAAACCCAAGCTAAAATCAACTTTGATCATGTACAATTCTATATTATTGCCACAAGCCACAGAAATGTATGCTAAAATCCACAAAACAGCAAAACAATAGCCATCCTAAATATTATTTAAGAACTTTGATAGTTTTAGCTGATATTTAGAGAGTTTTTCAAAGGGTTATGGTGGTTAAATTGCTGATTTTCCAAACATATGCCATGTCTATTTCAGATGCGTCACATCCATAACGGAATTATGTCACATCCATAATGCTGATTTTTTCTTCCTAGATTCTGCTTGAAATAGAAAATATTTTAAACAAAGGCTTTTTTTATTTTCAGCTAAGACTCCTTTATTAAATGCATGCCTGCATTTGGATATTATGTTTGCAATTTCACAGAGTTTGATGAATATGTGTAGTCACCCTGGAAATGGGGTATTTTTTCCGTCACATCCATAACGCATGTCTTTTTTGGCATTTTCTAGAGTTCTAAATGTACTATGGGAATTCTTTTTTTCCCATGACTTCTCCAATATGAGAGGTCTTAAAAATATACAACAAAATTTAAAATACTGGAAAGGAATAAAAATTAACTAGGTCAGTTGTTGCCATTTTGAGTCCAAATGTCACATCCATAACGCTGGAATTGCTCAGGACCAGCAGGAATGGCTGAAGTGCCCTTGAGCAAGGCGCCTAATCCCTAAAGCTAGTATCTCACTGGGCTGCGACAAATTGCAAACGTCATTCACGAGAGAGTTTCAAAAGTGTCTTGAAACATTCTTCTCAATTTTCTCGCATGAGTTGCAAAGTGTCGCTCCTTCATCGCTGAAATTGTGAACGTGTTCAAAAAATTTGTGCGACAAAATTTCTCTCAAAATTGTCGCGAACCCTTCTCAAGTCAGTTTCCGTGAGGCTTCCTCTACTTCCCTGCCTGCCGAGGGAAAGCTGGGCTGCGACAGCCTGCGACTAGTTGGAGACACAACAATTGTGGTAAAATATGAGAATATCAATTCAGTGCGATTCCAAGTGAAAATTGTCGCTAATTCGCATATTTTATCGCAATTGTTGCGTCTCCAACTAGTCGCAGGCTGTCGCAGCCAAGTGGGATACTACCCTTACAGGCTGCTTTGGGTGTGTTGCCTGGATAAGAGCGTCTGCTAAATGCCTGTAATGTACTGTAATGATCAACACCTTCTGACCAATCAGAATCCAGGATTCAGCAGTGCCATGGGATATAAACTTCTTATAAAAGAAAGAAGGGCGGCACGGTGGTGTAGTGGTTAGCGTTGTTGCCTCACAGCAAGAAGGTCCGGGTTCGAGCCCCGTGGCCGGCGAGGGCCTTTCTGTGCGGAGTTTGCATGTTCTCCCCGTGTCCGCGTGGGTTTCCTCCGGGTGCTCCGGTTTCCCCCACAGTCCAAAGACATGCAGGTTAGGTTAACTGGTGACTCTAATGCTGTGTTCACACTTATACCGGTACGAAAGTGGTATAACTGTATCGATACAAAGTATACCGGTACAGTTTACCGCATCTGTCCACACTAGCGAGAAATGTTTGCGGTTTTCTTTCACAGTAGTTGAAACGTGCGTGCACGAAATGTTTCCATGGTTACCGAGTAACTTCCTTCCGAGAATATGGCGGATGAAACAACATGTGTGTGCTTTTTGTTGTCAATGTACAGTCTGTATTTCTGGTGGTCATTTATTCAGTTGAATTGTATAAAACGCGCGAGGCAGTTGAGAAAGAAACAAACGAATCTCCGTTCTTCACTATTTTATTCAGCGAAGACATCGATTGAGGTGTGTGACTTTGCGCATGCGCATTATATTTGTATCGATACAGAGCCGCTTCATCTGTGAACACTACAGCGAAGCGCTCCTGTACCGCAGTGGCGGCTGCTAGTTTTTAAAACAGGGGAAGCCCATTTTATGCATTCATCGTAAAACCTGTAGGCCGGATATCAAAGCATAGAAAGGTGTGCCCCATTAGCATAGTGAACTAGACAACCCTCCCTAGTGGCAGAAAGTATTTTTGCTTGTACATTTCATGTTATAGTCTGGCTTGCCAGGCTAGTGCCTCATATCCTTAATCAAAAATATCAAACATCCAAAAATCACTGGCTATTCAACGAAGAGCCTTGAACATCATACCCTGATATGCAACACAGAGTCTTTAACACAACACCCAGCTGTGCAACACATCCTTGAACATCTTCTGCAACACAGTCTGGAAATTCATAACCAGGTAGGCTATGCAACACACAGAACCTTGAATATTATACCCAGGTATAACCTATAACACAGAGCCCACCATTCTCTTAACATTACTGAACAATATACACACTTCACATTCATGAACATTATATGATGCACACTATTTATACACAAATTCTGCCCTCCGCTCCTTTTCCAGAAAATGGTCTGTGACCCTGTCATACTAGCTGGTTGTGCTTTCCAGAGACTTCACCAATTTCTGTTAGCAGCTAGCACTGCAGATCCCAATAAGGCTCAAGCGAGCCTACAACCAGATTGAACTACAAATGAAATAAACGAGTGAATTCGCGAATGATCAAACTGATAGAATGGATGAAAGTTAACGGAGCACAACGAGTAATATTTACATTTATTTACAGAGTAATGTACAGAGACATCAATGAGAAGAAACGTTTATATGAAAAGAAAGTCGGACAGCACTTTGGCACACGACTACACTTTCTCGACATCCGCTAGGGACTGACTGATCATGCTTCCGTGTTCCTCGCCGACGCCGAAGTACAGAGCCCACCCTCCTCATGTCTTTCAAACACTACCTCCAATAATCCTTCATCAGCCCGGCTTCTTGTCCCTCCCACTGTCTCGTTTAGTCCCAGAGAAGCCCGGCTTCCCTGGAAGTGACGATTTTGTCGATTTTAACCAATAACAACTAGCCGAAATTGGCTGTTCAGAGCCCTCTCATAGACTGCAACGGATACCCGGCTGCCAGTCCATAGAGCCCATTGAAATAAGAAAGGTTACAGCCAGTGTTGCCAGATTGGGAGGTTTTAAGTGCATTTTGGCAGGTTTTGAACATATTTGGCTGGAAAATGTCAGCAGTATCTGGCAACGCTGGTTACAGCCTGGCAGCAAAGGTGATTCTCGTAGCGAACTGCAAGTTCGTCAGACATCACTCAAATAAGTTACAGGATAGTTATGAACGTAAATACAATCTTGGGCATATATTATGTTATGCAAGTTATTGTTTTAATGAGAATTCAATGTCGTAGACGCCACAGGCGTAACTTTAATAAGGACAGGTGGGGACATGTCCCCACCAACTTTGACAGGGCAGGGGACAGTCCCCGCCAACATTTCACGCCTTTTCTGAACGTTTAGAGACACGCGCAACTGTTTTCCCCTGTTTTATCCCATGAATGACAAGCCCCGCTGTTGCCGCCGCTTAGCTGCTGTTTTGAGAGCTGTAACCTGATTGGCGGCAGCTCTCTGCTATGTGTAGCAATCAACGACTCATTGGTAGCAACGTCTAGAACTATTGGTATTCTAGTTCTACACAACGCGTGTGGTGTTGAATGGTGATGGCAGGTTAGCGGTGGTGTCATGTCGGGAAAAATGCCAGTTGATATCCTGAGATTTTTCCGAAAACAATCAAATGTAAGTAATGATGTCATATTGCCTCGTTATAACGTAATATTATAGCATTTCACTGACTTTAGTTCTCCTTTCTTATTGCTAGGTGTAATCCTGGTTTAGTCCAGGTATAATCTAGTTTATTATTATATTAATTCTAGTTTAGTTTGCTCTTGTTTGTGGTTTAGCCTTGGTTTAGTCCTGATGTGATCCGTGTTTGCCCTGGCTGAAACATTGAAGTTCTGGTTTAGACCTGGCTCGTGTATAGTCCTGGTTTAGTTTTGAGTAGTCCTGTTTATGTGCTATCCCTTACCCCTTAGTTTGTATCTGTTTTGACTGAGCATTGTTGGTGGCCCTATTGTTTTTTTGTGACACTAGAATCAACAATAAAAAGATGGCAATGAATGTTTTAAGATGATACTGTTTATTGTGTATTTTTTCATATAGCGGTTGTACTGCAGGACACAAGTCCTTCCACAGAATCTAGTAATAATGTGTAATGTGTATATAGTTCATATGTAAAGTATGTTCAATCAACCAGTGTGCAAGAGAGTATTTGGTAGGTGTATTTTACCACCTTTTACCCATCAGAGTGCATCAGATTGCTTTATTTATGTGTGAAGATTCACAAAATTTTCTGGGGCAGGATCCCCCCCCCGCGTGGGTTTCCTCCGGGTGCTCCGGTTTCCCCCACAGTCCAAAGACATGCAGGTTAGGTTAACTGGTGACTCTAAATTGAGCGTAGGTGTGAATGTGAGTGTGAATGGTTGTCTGTGTCTATGTGTCAGCCCTGTGATGACCTGGCGACTTGTCCTGGGTGTACCCCGCCTTTCGCCCATAGTCAGCTGGGATAGGCTCCAGCTTGCCTGCGACCCTGTAGAAGGATAAAGCGGCTAGAGATAATGAGATGAGATGAGATGAGGATCCCCCCCAGTTCTACATTTGTTTGGTCCATCATGTTTTCAGCCTTTCACTGCATACCCATTGACAGCCTGCCCTGAAATGGTTTTCATAAAAGTAGTGAGGCCATAGTACGCATCTCAAAATGCATCAAAATTAAGCCTTAAAATGGGATCTTTCTAAATTTTCTCCAGGGGGACCATGCCCCCTGACCCTCCTTGAAGGGAAGTATCGTGCCTGGAAATGTCCCCACCAACTTTGAACACAAAGTTACGCCCTTGGTAGACGCCGCAGTTTGGGGAGAGAATTTTAGGGGAAGCTCGGCTTGTCTTGTCTCTGAGAAATCACCGCTGCGTACGAAACCCATACGTTTGTGGGTTTCGTACCGATACAGTTATACTGCTACAGTACCGGTATAGTTGCTAGTGTGGACAGGTGTTGCGGTACGAAAGTAGTATCGTATCGGTACAAAATCCCTAGTGTGGACAGGGTATAAATTGACCGTAGGTGTGAATGTGAGTGTGAATGGTTGTCTATGTGTCAGCCCTGTGATGACCTGGCGACTTGTCCAGGGTGTACCCCGCCTTTCGCCCGTAGTCAGCTGGGATAGGCTCCAGCTTGCCTGCGACCCTGTAGAAGGATAAAGCGGCTAGAGATAATGAGATGAGATGAGATGAGGATCCCCCCCAGTTCTACATTTGTTTGGTCCATCATGTTTTCAGCCTTTCACTGCATACCCATTGACAGCCTGCCCTGAAATGGTTTTCATAAAAGTAGTGAGGCCATAGTACGCATCTCAAAATGCATCAAAATTAAGCCTTAAAATGGGATCTTTCTAAATTTTCTCCAGGGGGACCATGCCCCCTGACCCTCCTTGAAGGGAAGTATCGTGCCTGGAAATGTCCCCACCAACTTTGAACACAAAGTTACGCCCTTGGTAGACGCCGCAGTTTGGGGAGAGAATTTTAGGGGAAGCTCGGCTTGTCTTGTCTCTGAGAAATCACCGCTGCGTACGAAACCCATACGTTTGTGGGTTTCGTACCGATACAGTTATACTGCTACAGTACCGGTATAGTTGCTAGTGTGGACAGGTGTTGCGGTACGAAAGTAGTATCGTATCGGTACAAAATCCCTAGTGTGGACAGGGTATAAATTGACCGTAGGTGTGAATGTGAGTGTGAATGGTTGTCTATGTGTCAGCCCTGTGATGACCTGGCGACTTGTCCAGGGTGTACCCCGCCTTTCGCCCGTAGTCAGCTGGGATAGGCTCCAGCTTGCCTGCGACCCTGTAGAAGGATAAAGCGGCTAGAGATAATGAGATGAGATGAGATGAGGATCCCCCCCAGTTCTACATTTGTTTGGTCCATCATGTTTCCAGCCTTTCACTGCATACCCATTGACAGCCTGCCCTGAAATGGTTTTCATAAAAGTAGTGAGGCCATAGTACGCATCTCAAAATGCATCAAAATTAAGCCTTAAAACGGGATCTTTCTAAATTTTCTCCAGGGGGACCATGCCCCCTGACCCTCCTTGAAGGGAAGTATCGTGCCTGGAAATGTCCCCACCAACTTTGAACACAAAGTTACGCCCTTGGTAGACGCCGCAATTTGGGGAGAGAATTTTAGGGGAAGCTCGGCTTGTCTTGTCTCTGAGAAATCACCGCTGCGTACGAAACCCATACGTTTGTGGGTTTCGTACCGATACAGTTATACTGCTACAGTACCGGTATAGTTGCTAGTGTGGACAGGTGTTGCGGTACGAAAGTAGTATCGTATCGGTACAAAATCCCTAGTGTGGACAGGGTATAAATTGACCGTAGGTGTGAATGTGAGTGTGAATGGTTGTCTATGTGTCAGCCCTGTGATGACCTGGCGACTTGTCCAGGGTGTACCCCGCCTTTCGCCCATAGTCAGCTGGGATAGGCTCCAGCTTGCCTGCGACCCTGTAGAAGGATAAAGCGGCTAGAGATAATGAGATGAGATGAGATGAGATGAGATGAGGATCCCCCCCAGTTCTACATTTGTTTCGTCCATCATGTTTCCAGCCTTTCACTGCATACCCATTGACAGCCTGCCCTGAAATGGTTTTCATAAAAGTAGTGAGGCCATAGTACGCATCTCAAAATGCATCAAAATTAAGCCTTAAAACGGGATCTTTCTAAATTTTCTCCAGGGGGACCATGCCCCCTGACCCCCCTTGAAGGGAAGTATCGTGCCTGGAAATGTCCCCACCAACTTTGAACACAAAGTTACGCCCTTGGTAGACGCCGCAGTTTGGGGAGAGAATTTTAGGGGAAGCTCGGCTTGTCTTGTCTCTGAGAAATCACCGCTGCGTACGAAACCCATACGTTTGTGGGTTTCGTACCGATACAGTTATACTGCTACAGTACCGGTATAGTTGCTAGTGTGGACAGGTGTTGCGGTACGAAAGTAGTATCGTATTGGTACAAAATCCCTAGTGTGGACAGGGTATAAATTGAGCGTAGGTGTGAATGTGAGTGTGAATGGTTGTCTAAGTGTCAGCCCTGTGATGACCTGGCGACTTGTCCAGGGTGTACCCCGCCTTTCGCCCGTAGTCAGCTGGGATAGGCTCCAGCTTGCCTGCGACCCTGTAGAACAGGATAAAGCGGCTAGAGATAATGAGATGAGATGAGATAAAACCACAACCCACTATGGTTTGGTTTGGAACGAGCCAATCTGGCAACCCGGCGCCCACTACTACTCCTCCTCCTCCTCCTCGATTAGAAACGGCTCGCGCATCATCTAACGTGGCAGTCTCCAGGACAACGTTTAAGTGGAACTCTTCTCGCGCTGCTGACGTAGAAGAATCGGGATGGTCTCGTGCGTCTAACCGAGCCGGAAGCGGGTTTATCTGTTGTTGCGCGCGCGCGCGGTTCATTTCCCGATGGACGGATGAACTTGTGGAGAACCTTAACGCGTCTCGGAGGAGGAGGAGGAGGAGGGCAGGAGGACAGAAAGGACACGGGATGCGTGTTGATGAGGAGGATGCACGCTTTCGGAGGAAATCCGTGAAGCGCGTGCCATGCGACAGTCTTACGTTTTTGCGCCGCGCGCGCTTTGGAGATGCGATTTTGGAAAGAGAGAAGACGCGCGCGCGCGCCGGAACACACGCCTTGTTCTCCGGAAAGCCTTTTCTTCACGCGCGCGCGCTCATGTCAATTAGGATGAAGAAGAAGGATGAAACGCGCGCGTGCGTCATGATGATGATGATGATGATGATGGTGGCTAAATAAACCATTTCTTAACCAGTCGAACCCCAGCCCAGAGAAGGTGAGCTCCTTCCATCATCACTGTGTGAACTTTAAAGTCCACTCTTCATAAACTCGGGTCACACAAAAGGTTCTTCAGGCCGGAGATCTGTGAGAGCAGAAAGCGAGAACCTCCCACCCTGAAGAACCTGTGAGGAACCTGTCTTTAGTGAGAGTGGACAGCAGGAACCGCAACCTCCTGATCTTCAAACCCGAGCCCGTTTTCACCCGGTACACTCTTCATCCTGTCTTTTCCTTCAGAATGATCAACTCGAGCTGCATTCTGGTTTAAAACATGGGGGGGGGAGTCGAATTGAATTGAATTGAATTCAGTGTTTATCATTAAAGAAATTAAAAGACAAAATAAAATCCTAAAAAAAAATTTTGCCAAAAATTCAACGAAAAAAAAAAGAATAAAATTAAAACAGTAATATTCGAGTTGCATTATGGGGTGAAAAACCTAAACTCGATTTTTTTTTTTTTTTAAATTCAGAATTGATGAATATAAACCCGACACCAGTTTTCCCAGTTTATCCCTCAGTCTCCAAAGAGTTTATAAACTTCTGTTTTAGAAAGAAAGAAAGGTGAGCTTTCGGTGATCTTCTCCCAGAACCAGGAACGCTCAGCTGCTCTTGTTTTGTGTTTCATGAAACATTGACACCTGGAAGGTCAGCTGTGGAAAATCCGTCCTAAAGATCTTCTGTGTCTCAGGGTTCAGGAGCAACGCTGAGGAGATTCCAGAGTTTGGAGGAGATCAGCATGTGAGCTGCTGGAAAAATATAAATCAGATACAGCCTGAGCTCAGCTCTCTCTCACTTGTCTCTCTCTACCCTCTCTCTCTCACTTGTGTGTGTGTGTGTGTGTGTGCGCGCGTCTCTCTCTCATGTGTGTGTCTCTCTCTCTCTCTCATGTGTCTCCTCTCTCACTTGTCTCTCTCCCTCTCTCTCACACACTCACTTAGCGCTCTCTCTCACTTATGGCTCTCTTCCTCTCTCTCACACACACTCGCTTAGCACTCTCTCTCACTTGTGTATCTCTCTCCCTCTCTCTCTCACACACACACACACACACACACACTCGGCGCTCTCTGTCACTTGTGTGTCTCTCTCTCTCCCTCACACACACTCACTTAGCGCTGTCTCTCACTTGTGTGTCTCTCTCTCTCTCTCACACACAGTGCTGTCTCTCACTTGTGTGTCTCTCTCACACACAGCGCTCTCTCTCACTTGTGTCTCTCTCCCTCTCTCTCTCACACACAGCGCTCTCTCTCACTTGTGTGTCTCTCTCCCTCTCTCTCTCACACACAGCGCTCTCTCTCACTTGTGTGTCTCTCTCTCTCTCTCTCACACTCAGCGCTCTCTCTCACTTGTGTGTCTCTCTCCCTCTCTCTCTCTCACACACTCAGCGCTCTCTCTCACTTGTGTGTGTGTCTCTCTCTCTCTCACACTCAGCGCTCTCTCTCACTTGTGTGTCTCTCTCCCTCTCTCTCTCTCACACACTCGGCGCTCTCTCTCACTTGTGTGTCTCTCTCCCTCTCTCTCTCACACACACTCAGCGCTCTCTCTTACTTGTGTGTCTCTCTCCCTCTCTCTCACACACTCAGCACTCTCTCTCACTTGTGTGTCTCTCTCACACACACTCAGTGCTCTCTCTCACTTGTGTGTCTCTCTCCCTCTCTCTCTCTCTCACACACTCAGCGCTCTCTCTCACTTGTGTGTCTCTCTCACACACACTCAGCGCTCTCTCTCTCACTTGTGTGTCTCTCTCCCTCTCTCTCACACACACTCATTTAGCGCTCTCACTTGTGTGTCTCTCTCTCTCCCTCTCTCACACACACACACTGCGCTCTCTTTCTATCTCTCTCACTTGTCTCTCTCTCACTTGTGTGTCTTTCTCTTCCCTCTCTCAGCTCTCTCTCTCTCCTCTCTTTCTCAGCTCTCTCTCGGTTCTCTTTCTATTAGCTCTCACTCACTCTCACACACGCTCACTTAGCGCTCTCTCTCTCACTTGTGTGTGTGTGTGTGTGTGTGTGTGTGTGTCTCTCTCTCTCTCTCACACACACACACACTCAGCGCTCTCTTTCTATCTCTCTCACTTGTGTGTCTTTCTCTCCTCTCTCTCAGCTGTCTCTTCTCTCTCTCACTTGTCTCTCTCAGCTCTCTCTTCCCTCTCTCTCTCTCTCTCTCTCTTTCTTAGATTCTCAGACCCTCCCAATCATTCAGAACTGTTACTTTTTTTTTTTTTTTGGAGGTTTAAATTAAACTCGTTGCCACTAAAGAACAGCAGCTTGTTTATTGAACATCCTCACTTTAGTCCTAATGGGTGTGTCAGCGTTTAGTCAGTCAGTGAACCGTCTGTTCCTTGGCTTGTTGTGTGATTTGTTAATTCGGTGCAGTTGACAGCTGTTGAGGTCGTTTCATCATTGGTGACTCTGCAGGCCTTGTGTTTTCGGCGCTCTCGGATCTCCCAGCTGGAGCTAATCCGGAATAATCTGCAGCTCCGAGACTGAGACCCCAGTCAGAGCAGATCATCGTCCAGCTGAAGCATGGAAAGTGTGAAGAGCTTCATCGAGCCGTCCCGTCACCGATCGCTTTAGAACTAGTTCTGTTTATATCTGTTAATCCTCGTGTTGGAGAACTCTCTATGTATAAAACTGGTCTTCAGGTCCCATGTCTCGATCTTGTGTTGAAAGTTTGTTCAGACTCGACTGAGCATGAGGAGCTCTGTGCATGTTCCTGGGTAAAACTGAGCGGATCTGTGGATGCAGTATTTTGGGTCAAACTAATGCAAAACACTGTTAAAATGTAAAATGGTTCATTTCTACTTTGCTGTAAGATATTTATCCATATATTTACTGCTGTTTTACAGGGAAAAAAAAACATGTTGAAATAGCCGCTCTGTGCTTTCCGTCTTCATTTCTGCCTTGTTGTTGTTGGCTTTAAATGTACATTTCTGAAGTCTGTTTGCCAGAGTAGACGCCTAGTTGTAAGATATTACCAACTTAATGCTTTTTATTTTGTTCCCTTTGTAACGTGTCTCATGCAACCATTTCTTTGTGAGTTATTGTTTATAGGATTTTTGAATTCATGCTCTTAATTTGAACTCGTGGTTTGTTTTTTTTTTCTTATGTTGGTTAGTTATAAAACGACGGCCCTGAGGTTCCAAACGTACGCCGAACGCTAAAAACGACACGCGATCCGTATTTACACCACCACGCTTCTCATCGCATAGCTTGCTAACTAGCTGTATTGAATCCTGGGACTTTAAATCCAGCTCCTGTTTCAGCGTCCACTCCGAATTTCTCGTTAATATGACGTCGAATGGGAATCGAGTTTTGAGAAAAGGAGCTCTCGTTCATTTTATTTTCATTTATGCAAAACCTGAGTGTTTTGAGAATTTTCTCCTGGGGGACCCCACCGTAACGGCGCTAGCAGGAGCAAAAACAACAATAAGAACAAGAACAGGAATAAAATGGCCACCTGGGAGATCAATATATTTTTTAAACAAATAACCTGGTGAGTGTATGTGGAATATGATTTTTAAAAAGCAATGGTTTAAAAAAAAAAACACGACCTTCGTAAAAGTCGCTGAGAAAAACCGACAAATTCTCTTCCTTGGCCACCTGAGATCCTGGGGTTGGAGCTTGGTGAACATGGGTGGGAATTATTTAAATGTTCAATTCACCAGAGTGTTTGAGATATAATTGATGGCATTTAGCAGACGCTCTTATCCAGAGTAGCCTAAGGAGCAATTGGGGTTAGGTGCTGTTAGGGTTCACCCAGTCAGAAACGGTCAACTTACTTCTCGGGACCCCCGCCCTCGTACCACCTGCAGAATTCTGGGACGGAACACCGCAAAAAAACAGAGAACCAGAGATCGGTTTCACTGCTGTTTATTCACAGTTCTCTCGCCAAAGATGAAATATTACAAACACCTTTTATAACAAATTATAATCTCTCTAAACGGCTATTGTGTCTGTCGAATGTGTGTGTGTGTGTTTGTATGTGACCTCAGAGAGGGGTGTGTGTGTGTGTGTGTGTGTGTGTGTGTGTGTGTCTATGGGAGGGTGTGAGTAAGTGACATCATTTTGATATCTGTGTCTATTTGTGTGTGTGTGTGTGTGTGTTTGACTTGCGTGCAAGTGAGCAGCTTGATCTTGGGGAAGGTCAAATAATCTCCATCAGTGTGTGTGTAAATCATAACATAATGACATATTTCTGATAATATGACATGATAGCAAGGTACAAACAGATTTTAAAGGTCATTGCTTACGTACACCCCTTCAGGTCAGGGCACTATGTACAGTACTTAAGATGGTGATGGAATTTTTAAACACAGATAATATGTCTAGTCTACGAAGTCTATTCAAAGAAGGTCAAATACATCAGAAATTAATGCCAAGTTAAAGAATCTAAAAGCTAAACGATGAAAAAGCTAAAATATTAAAATCATAATTCTTAACACATGAATGTGTGTCTTGTGCTAAGTCAGCAAATTACATCTTGATTCAGCAATATGTAGTAAACAAAAATAAGAACAAACTTAACAACTGGCAAAACAAAGAAATGCTACTTCACCAGAGAAAGGTCAAACAGGATTCAACATTAAAGAAACTGGTTAACTCTAACAATCTTAAATCACAATCCTAGCTATAAGCTAGCTTAAATCATGGCATTAAATCTAACTTTTAATTCCCAATACACGTTGGCTATGCAGCTGTGGTTGTGTGTGATATCACCGCAGACCCTTTCGCCATCTAGACACATCTCTGATCAACAATACACATTTCATATCAAAACAAGCAAAATGTTCCCAAACAATGTCCAGCCGAGACAGAAGGTCATTTTAACCGAACAGAAATTAATCTGTAATTTTGTCACCATTTTAATAAATTACTGCCTTCTTGTAATTATTGTAATTATTTATCCTTACATAATAATAAACCCTAACGGGTGCCTTGCTCAAGGGTCTTCAGCCATTCCTGTTGGTCCAGGGAATGAAACCGGTGACCTTTTGGTCCCAAAGTTGCTTCTCTAACCATGAGGCCATGGCTTCCTCGTCTTGGGGGGGGGGGGAGACTAATGGTGATGATACACGGGGCAACTTTTTGGGCAATGTTGCCGAGCAAAGTTGCTGGCAACGAGCAACTAGGTGAGACACAGGGCAACTTTTCAGGGCAACAACAGTTAGCAACGGCAGTTTACAGTTAGCTAAAAAAAAAATTGATGTCTTAATTTTTGCTGTGACCATTTAATCAAGCTGTCTGTTGTTTTTTAGAGCTTTGGTGAGGTAAATTCCTCCATATAGAATATTAAAATAACAACTTACCGGCGTAAAAACAGATGAGGAGTCTCTCCATCTCTTCACTTCACTGACACTGAGCGGCCGCCATATTTGTTTGAAATTTCTGATCCGAACCTCACCGGAGGTCACATGACTCAATACTCGCGTTCTGATTGGCTTATCTCAAAAAGTTGCCAGAGATTATCAAAACCATTCAGAAAGAAGCAATGTTGCCCAATCTCAATAGAAAAGAGTCAAAACGCAATTGCCCAGCAACATTGCTCGGCAACATTGCCCAAAAAGTTGCCCCGTGTATCATCACCATAACCTGACCACACTCATTTCCAAGCCAGTGTCTGAATAATAAATAAATAACCATGAAGAACTATTTTGTTCTAAGAACGAACCAAGAGGTAAATGTTAGACTCCTGACAGGTTCTAGATGTTAAGAAGAAAATAATGTGCGTTAATTCTGGATGCCCCGAGCTTCTAAAAAGCTTCTGGAGCATTCTGATAAGAAGAAAACACTGCCATAGGATTCCTCCAGGGAGATGGGACCACTCTCTCTCTCTCTCTCTCTCTCTCTCTTAATCTCCACCATGCTGCTGCTGTGTGATGAGTTTTTCATGGAGTCATCATCAAAAGCGCAGAAACACACACACACTCCCTGTGTGTGTGTGTGTGTGTGTGTGTGTGTGTGTGTGTGTGTGAGGGAGAGATAAAGAACAGAAGACAGGAGCAAGCCAGCTTGTGATCTGTGGTGTGTGGGTGGAAGTTGTGGTGAGTTCTGAGATCCTTTTGTTTGTGTTGAATCCACCGACACGCTATCTGTCTGCTAAGAGACGCCTAGAAATAAGAGGAAACCCTGACGTGTGTCAACCAGTTTATACTTGCTCTTTATTGCTAATTACACTTTGTTGCTCATTCGCGTTCATTCAGCGCTGTTAAATATACAGCTGTGGTGGTCCAGGGTAACATGAGGAGTGTGTATCCATGCTGTTCGCTGTTTGAGCAGTAGGAAGAACATTTCCACACATGCATGAGTGCACACACACATGGAGCTTGGGGTTATTAAAGAAACGCAACTTGTTAAGTCAGCATGAAGTCATCTACAAATTGAAATTGTACTAAGTGCTTAGAAGGCCTGATGTTTTTGCGTTGCCATAAATTCTCTTTAAAAAGCATAATTCCTGAAGTCTGGGTGGTTTTTTTTTTTTTTTTTTTTTGGGGGGGGGGTGCTAAATCAGTCACAGCTGGTCCTGCATCAGATTAACTTATGGAGTCAAAACAGGAAAACATTTTCCCATGCCAACTTCTGACTCGAAAGTAAGCCTGTATTATGGTGTCTGGCATGACGCGGTGGCATTGTTGTCTTGGTGAATAATCCCACAATCCAAAAAACAGTTCGTAGTGTACAAAATTACATCGTTGTTTTTTGTCCCCCCCCCCCCCAAGCTTGTGCTACACTTACAATCACGTCACGCACCCACGCTCGTTTGAAGAAAAAAAAAAACTCTCCAGGCTGGCTCTTGTTGCCTAGGCAACGCATAAGCATTCCGTCGAAGTCGTTCCCGGAACCCCCGCTAATTTTACTTTCTCTAACAAATTAGAGAATCGATACAGACAGCAGAACACACTCACGCTCCACTAAAAACCGTTCTCGATCCAGGAGACGAGTGATGGTGGGGGTGTGAAAGAGAAAGCGATCGAGCGAGGCGAGGATGAAGAGATGATGCAGAATAAAAAAAAAAAGTTCAATCAAGAGCATGATGACTGTTAGGAAGTATGGACTTGCAGACAGGAACGAAGCTCTTTTTTCCAGCGTCGTGTGAGTGAGGAACTTTCAGATAAATCAATGGACTGCTCATTTTTGCTCAAGAGGAAGGAAAAGCGTAGGGTAGAACACAAAAAGTTCGGTCTGAATTCCAGGAAGGACGCGCGTGGCTGCAATCGAACATTTCGTTCGTGCTAGAACGTGACGAGTCGCTTGTCTCAAGTTTCTCATTCTGATGCCCAACACTAACAGCTATATACAACTTCAAGCTAAACAAATTAAATAATTAAACATGCTGTTATGTGCTTGGCTTGGTTCTCAGATTAGATTAGCAAAGCAAGCTAACTGTACTAGCGACATACATTCACCAGAGGCACCAACCATCTCTGCTACTTCCTTCCAAGCTTCTTCGTCATGTCACTATATTTCTGTCATTTATTAAAAGGTTCGAAATGATGACAAGAAACTATGCTTATAAGGTTTTTCTTTCATTTTTTTTTTTGCAGAAAGTAACTGCAGGTACGAAGGAAAGTTATTTGTCAGGAACCGAAGAAATGTCTGACCATATTGTTGAAACCGTGGCTCGGTGTCATGCGCGTACCTGGAAAATGATCAATCGCCGACAAAGCAACTGCACGGGGCTCGGATTTCAGAGCCGTAGGGATCGGTGTTACTGCAGCGCTTTGAGCGACGGTGTCGTCGTGTGGGGTGGAGATGGAAAAGCCATGCTGTTTGTGTGTTTTATGAGTGTCGTCGTTGCCAATTCAGACAACAAGGCTGGGCTTTCAGCACTCTGGATGATTACATGAACGCTCGTTCATTACGCGATGGGCTGTGCACTGTCAGTCCTGTCTGAGATGCTTCCTATTGCTACAAGGGAAATAATCACTTTGTTGAAATTGGCATTCAGGGCAGATTTCACGTCTTTTGACATGCGACTAGTCGGGGTACGTGGAAAATCATGGAGATTTGTTGGACTGGACAGTAGGTAAAGCTCTCATGACTCAAAAAGTGTTGGTCTTTGACCTACTCAGGATAAAGGGGTGGGCGATATGACAAAAATATCATATGATACTTGATACCTAAACGGTTCCATCTAATCGGAGCATCTAACTGTTGTAAATTGTCACAATTTATCACATTGTCATTATTATATCATCATATCTCCAGCTGTAATTGAGGAACGGTTAATAGACCCAGCTATGGTGCAAAGGTGCTTATTAGCATGTCCCTTATATTGTTGTTGCATCAGATCTATAGCCTAGGTCACAACCGGACGTACGATTTTTTGGCCTTGCAATTTTTGGCGTTTCCCAAATCGCTGCGTTTTTTTTGTTCATGGAGAAAGACGCACGTTGGCCGTAAGTTTGTCTTGTAACCTGAAAAAACCGTAAGCGCCCGTAGAGTTTGTTTGACATGACAAAGAACCTCTGCGGTCGGTCTGCAGCCAGTCTACGGCTCGAAAATCAGCACGTCACACACGCGCCCTCCATGCGTTTTTTGCACGTAGACTGGCCGTAGGAGCACGTAAGGCTGGTTGTGACCGAGGCTTATGTATTTATGATGCGATTTGAAATATGATGGGGACTTTTAATAACACTTGTAATTTTCACACTTTAGTCTTCCAGTCTTGGAAACATGAATTCAATAAAACTATGGTCCCCAGGGAAAACGATATGGAATCAATTTTGTGCCAAAATGTTCATACAATACTTTTGAAATATCAAACAAAAACGACAAATCAAAATACGAAAAAAGAAAAAAAGTCAAATTTTTTAGACTGGCAAACAAATTATTCGTGTAATCGTGCAAAACATCAGTCTATTACTCTTCAGAAAACTTTTATTTTTGTTCCGCGTCTTTCTCAGTTTTGCTTAACGTAATTTATTTTGGTTGCGATTCCAGCTTTCTCATTTGCGCTCCCTGACTTTTTGCTTGCAGTTTTGGCACAAACTTCACGTGTGGGCGGGCTGTCCAGGAATGCATTCCCATTGGCTAACTTGTGTTTGACTGACAGCTCCGCTCAGCCATTCCCTACTCGGATTCTGGCGGACTGTTTGACGAGTGACCGATCCATTGACGGTAAACAAGGATCGAGTGGACTTCAGTGGCGACTATGATACTGAATTAATTCAACAAAGTGTAAATTCAATATCATAGTCGCCACTGAAGTCCACTCCATCCTTGTTTACCGTCAATGGATCGGTCACTCGGCAAACAGTCCGCCAGGATCCGAGTAGGGAATGGCTGAGCGTAGCTGTCAGTCAAACACAAGTTAGCCAATGGGAATGCATTCCTGGACAGCCCACCCACACGTAAAGTTTGTGCCAAAACTGCAAGCAAAAAGTCAGGGAGCGCAAACTAGAAAGCTGGAATCGCAACCAAAATAAATTACGTCAAACAAAACTGACAAAGACACGGAACAAAAATAAAAGTTTTCTGAAGAGTAATAGACTGATGTTTTGCACGATTACATGAATAATTTGTTTGCCAGTCTAAAAAAATTGGATTTTTTTTTTTTGTATTTTGATTTGTCATTTTTGTTTGATATTTCAAAAGTATTGTATGAACATTTTGGCACAAAATTGATTCCATAAAACGAGAGGTGGGGAATCTGTGTTGCAGTTAAGCTACATGGGTTTCCCCAAAGCGTTTTAGCGTGTCGGGCCCGATCCGCTTGCTCTGCCTGCCGAAACGCTTAGTCGCTTTAGTTAGAATCCGATACGCTTAGATTTCCTACCCACAAGTAACTAGATACATAGGAGAGCAAATAACAGGTCCATTTACATACTGATTGATATTTGTGTTAAACAAGCGCTCTTTTTTTCCCCCCAATGTTTGTGTTGATTCTGTCAAAGTAATATGTCTGCGTGGTATGATGGAAACAAACTAATCTGTTGGCTGTGTCAAGATCACATGTTCAAGCCGTCCAATAAAAACATCGAAAGAAAACGTCAGACATCCCAGAAGCTTCCGATTCATTATAAGCGATCTCATTGGCTGCCGATCTCATCCCGCACCAGACAGACAAAGCCGACTGATTTTAATAAGCGAGGAGAAGACTCGCTGGACAAATTAATCCACATCAGCATGGATGACAGCGAGATGGACTACGAGGGGGTCGCCCAACATTGGGCCAAGCAAAAGCCAAGGAGAATTAATCTGCTTTAAAGGAGTAGAAAACTTAATCCATTAGTTTGGGTTTGCAGAAAGATTATGTACTTATAAACACTCTCACCAAGTGAAGTTGTCCAAATGTGTCAAATATAGCATAATTTCAAATAATAATCATACGCAGTTTTGGCAGTGTGATGTCACTGGGATCCGTTTAACAAAAGGCGGCTCCGGATTATTCTTTTGTTAAAGGATCACAGCGACATCGCACTGCGAAATACGCTTATTATTATTCGCAATTATGCTACATTTGACACTTAACAAATTCCTTTCATGAAATGTGTTTAAAAGTACATAACCTTTCTGCAGACTTAAACTGTAGAAAGTAAGTTTTCTTTTCCTTTAAATATGTTTTAATCTTAATCTAGTCCATTTAATAAAGTGCCAAAATTTACACTTTATTATACGCAGTCGCCTTACTTTTCTTTTCAGTGTATCTTAGTTATACACATATTACGGTAATTGCATCAGAAACATTCTAAATCATTACATTTATAGTAATACAGCAACTTATTTTAAGGTGGCAGGTCTTAGGTTCAGATCCCTTTGTGATCAACAGGAGGTCATGATGATCGATTCTCTTCATTGGATTGCATAAGATGGAGCAAACCACTGTTCATATTTTCATGCACATTTTTGTTACAACACTACTTGATCATAGATAATTAAGGGATCCCTGTAGATTTTCAATCTATCCTATACCTCAGTAATCTATAATAAAACAGTTTAACTTGCATGTTGAACTTTAAGGTGAAATTTCAAATGTGTTTACATTAATACTATTTAGGTCAGAAATCATTGAAACACTGGTAAAATCTATCCTATAATCATGGATCTAAAACCTCTCAGAGACCCTGAAAATGCACCTGAGAGCATCGATTTTCAAAAAATTTTCCGGGGGAGCATGCCCCCGGACCCCCCTAGTTTCACTTCACGCCTTTGGCACTCAATTGTCTGTGTATTATCATGCCAGAATTTAGGGCTTTAATTTTTTTCTGGGGAAAACACTGAGCTATAAAAAATATTTCGATTTAATTCCACAGTATTCCTCTCACCATCTGTACACGATGAGCAGCGTGTTGGGATATTTTCTCGACCGGGAAGTCACTTGAATGCAACAATAGGATACAGATATATTTGGTCTATTTGCGGTTCATTGGTCTCCGTGTGCTCGGCTGTTTCGTTCACGTCACCCAGGCTTTTTGTTGTTTCCTGTTCATGACCGGTTGCTATATTTGTAGAGTCTCTAAGTATTTATAGAAGAGAATCAAAGCAATGAAATAATGACCTGCATTATAAATGTGTGCATTTCTGCTGTTTCCTGCTGCTTCAATACAGCGTCTAATTAAGCTGTCTTTTTTGGTGTCAATCACAACAAAAACGTGCACAATTTTTCATGAATGTAGTTTTTTGTCTTTGGTTTAATCAGTGACTTTGATTCAGAGCACAGCTGGCGTAATTCTTGCCAAGACGGAGGTGGTCGAGTCTATCCGCTAAACCCCTTTCCTGAAGGTTACTGTCTAAACAAAGCCAAAAAGGTGCCTGTGAGCAAGGATACAGCATCTCGGTTATCTCAATGCATGCTCTTTGTTTTTGTTTTTCCAGGCCTGCGTGTTGCCATAGCGATGATTGCAACTGGGGGCGTGATCACGGGCCTGGCAGCCCTGAAGAGGCAGGACTCCGCCCGCTCCCAGCATCACCTGCCCATCCAGTCCCCTGTCCCTCCTCCTGAGAAGAAACGTCTGAAAAGGAAACCTCGCACGGATATCGTTGTGGTACGTGGAAAAATCCGCCTGTATTCCGCCTCTGGTTTCTTTCTAGTCCTTGGAGTTCTGATTTTGATGGTTGGTATCGCTATGGCTGTACTGGGGTACTGGCCTCACGAGGACCACCAGAGGACACCCGAGAGCAACCACTCGGGGAACGATACCCGGGCAGCGGCGGCGCAGGAGCGGGCGGGAAAGATGGCGAAGTTCTTTGAGCAGCACTTGCACTCAGAGAAAATGAAGATGCTCGGTCCATTTACGATGGGCATTGGGATCTTCATCTTCATCTGCGCAAACGCTATCTTACATGAGAACAGGGACCGAGAAACAAAGATCATTCACATGAGGGACATGTACTCAACGGTCATAGACATCCACAGCCTGAGATTACAAGAGCAGAAGTGTATGAATGGGGCCTACGTGGGTCCCTACGCTGACCACGAGATCCACTGTTTCGGTCAAGACGGTCAGTACACCTCGCGGCTAGCCGCTAACACGCTGCTGACGTTCTCTGGATTGGGCGGTGATGTACGACTGTCCCGCCGCACAAGCTCAGCCGAAGATGAGGAAGGTCTAATGAGCGAAGGAGGCTCGAGCTCATTGTCGCCTGGATATAGAGAACGTTCCGGATCGATATTCGGGTTCCGGCCTGAAGGACTGCGTCACTGGGAAGACAAACGTAACGTTCTGAAGAAGTGCCAGACGCGCTCCATCGTATCATCGTCCATCAGCGCCTTCACGCTTCCCGTGATCAAACTCAACAACTGCGTGATTGATGAGCCTGACATTGACGACATAACCGAGGACTCTGAGCAGCTACGAGACAGATCAATACCTTCATCCATGGAGTCCTTAACCGTACCTATGCCAGATATCTCAAAAGCCTTCAAGCCTCCCAGTACAGCGTTGCTCCGAAGTAACTCTGCTACAGGATCTGCATCTGCTTCACCATCCTCCCTGTCCCCTGGAGCCACCAGTGGCCGATTCCTGTCTCCCGGAGCAGCCCGGAAAGACTTTGGCTCAAACAATTCTATCCACATGCTCTCGGCTCATTCCAAGTCTCTGGACCTGGAACGAGGTCCGACCACACTGAGTGTACAACCGGAACAGCGCAAGCACCCCAGCTGGCCCAGGCTCGATCGCAGCAACAGCAAAGGCTACACCAAACTGGAGAATAAAGAAGACCCGATGGACAGGCTGCTGGTGCCCCCAGTGGCCATTAAGCGGGATTACACCAAAAAAGAGAAATTGCTCATGATCTCGAGGTCGCACAACAATCTGAGTTTCGAGCATGATGAGT
The DNA here is from genome assembly GCF_027579695.1 of Neoarius graeffei. Lineage (NCBI taxonomy): Eukaryota > Metazoa > Chordata > Actinopteri > Siluriformes > Ariidae > Neoarius > Neoarius graeffei. The sequence continues at coordinate 8,200,518 of NC_083570.1, forward strand.
TTATGAGCAGCACTCTGAAAAGAGGGACATCCGAGACCAGATTTTAAGGGACGTTCCGTGTTCCGTACACACCCTCATCCCTCTGCAATAGACGTTTTGTTGTTTTGCCATTGTTGAAGTGGTTGTGAATTTCAGAAACACAAGTCCCATGGACTGCAAGCTCAGGTGGATATTCTGATAGACAGAGCAAAAAAACAAAGCGTGAGGATTTTTAACCCCAGAAACAAAAACTCACTGTAAATAGACTGTGATGTAATAGCGGTGTCATTTGTTACATTTGCGAAATACGTTTTAGTACATTTCTGTATTTGATAACCGTTGATACAGGACCTATTGTTATTTGTGTGTAGTGTGTGTGCATTGTTGTAACAGAGATGGACAATTATTTTGCTATAAGGTTTTAAATAAGTTATTGTTCAAAAAAAGAAAAACATACACGGCTATTTTTGAACCTGAGTCTTCAGTGTATTATTTATCTGTTTCTCAGAATAAAAGTTTTCACACAAGACAGAGTTTTATATATCCTGTATAGTCGATGCCAACACGAAAGCACTTCAAATCTCACCAACGTCATTTAATCTGTGTGGCACGGTGGTGTAGCGGTTAGCGCTGTCGCCTCACGGCAAGAAGGTTCCGGGTTCGAGCCTACTGGCTGATGAGGGCAAAAAAAAGTTTGCATGTTCTCCTCGTGTCTGTGCGGGGGTGCTCCGGTTTCCCCCACATACAGTCCAAAGACATGCAGGTTAGGATAATTGGTGGCTCTAAATTGACCGTAGGTGTGAACAGCTGGTTGTTTCTTATCTCTGTGTGTCAGCCCTGGTCAATTTGCAGTTGCTGTTCTTGCACAATATCTAAATCATTAATAATATTCAGAATCGTAACAGGACTGAACATTTTGTTCTTGTTTTGCTTACATTTCTGGGGAACATTAACATTTATTGGCTAATTAGTCAAAACACCAGTCAATCAGAGTAGTTTATTAGTTTTGTTGTTAAGTAAATCATTCCCTTAGAAGCGAATAAAGGCAAATTCAATCCTCCCTCCTCGCTTTCTCAGTCTCTCGGGTCCTGTGACACAGCTGAGAAAACTTTCCGCCTCTTGGCAAGAAAGTGAACAGCTTTCCCGTGTTTATCAGCTTCAGCTGCTCTGGGAGGAACAACACGATGGCTGCCAGACTCCGATCCCAACGAGAGACTTTCACCGTTCTGCAGATGAACGGCCAATCAGCCCACGCTCGAAAACTCGTCATGGCATCTACGGGAATAAAGGAACGCAGAAACAATGCAGCAACAGAACAGAAAAAAAAAACGAGCCCGGAGATCCAAAAGTTACGCCATAATCCTTATCGGAAAGAATTTGACACGGGCTGTAGGAGTAACAAAGGATTATATAGAGAGGATATGACACAGTGGCACGAAGATATGAAGTTCATCTTTGAGTGGCGAACGTATATATTACAAGTGAAATATTTTCAACACGAGAAGATAAACTTCATACACTACCGTTCAAAAGTTTGGGGTCACCCAGACAATTTTGTGTAGTTTTCCATGAAAAGTCACACTTTTATTTCCCACCATAAGTTGTAAAATGAATAGAAAATATAGTCGAGACATTTTTCTGGCCATTTTGAGCATTTAATCGACCCCACAAATGTGATGCTCCAGAAACTCAATCTGCTCAAAGGAAGGTCAGTTTTATAGCTTCTCTAAAGAGCTCAACTGTTTTCAGCTGTGCTAACATGATTGTACAAGGGTTTTCTAATCATCCATTAGCCTTCTGAGGCAATGAGCAAACACATTGTACCATTAGAGCACTGGAGTGAGAGTTGCTGGAAATGGGCCTCTATACACCTATGGAGATATTGCACCAAAAACCAGACATTTGCAGCTAGAATAGTCATTTACCACATTAGCAATGTATAGAGTGGATTTCTGATTAGTTTAAAGCGATCTTCATTGAAAAGAACAGTGCTTTTCTTTCAAAAATAAGGACATTTCAAAGTTACCCCAAACTTTTCAACGGTAGTGTATCTTCGCACCACCATGTAATGTTCTTTTATCTTGTATGGACACGGCCACACAAAAAATACGCGAGTTATTCAAAAGAATTTTAATGTTGAGCCAGTTCGCCATTTTGAAAACGTGTGTCTAGTCAGTGGGAAAACACTGGGAGTGACATCATCGGAGTGAAATATTGGGAATTATTATCCATACGGGAGACTTTTTCGATGGAATAAAAACATGTGTTCTGTTCCCGTCTAGCAGGTTTCGTTCATTTGACTTGATGGCATGGAATATTGTTAGCATATCACTTATTCTATGTGTATTACGTCACTCTATCCAATGGGGAATGAGCGTTGAATATGGTTTACGATACTGCACAGTTGTCAAGACAATATGACGTCACACATCGGAGACGTAAAACTTCCGCGCGAGCGAGCAAGCGACTGTGACAATTTGTAAACAACCTTTGTTTGTTGCCAAGTTTGCTTCGTTAAACCTGGAAGATTTTTGAAAGAGAAAAGCGCATTGAACACCTGAAAGGAATGCGTATGTAGTATAATGATAATATTGTCTGGCTTTTTTTCGTGGTCTATCAGATATATATTCCATTCAGCTACTCGTCTTCGACTCGTTCAGTATCATGCTTGCTGAATGGAATATATCTGATAGACCACGAAAAAAAGCCAGACAATATTATTTAAATATGTCCCTCAGATCCGCGATGTATTTTGTATGAAAAATGCAAGTTTTTCAATACAAGAAGATAAACTTCATATCTTCAAATCAACACGAGTTTCTTTTTATTATATCGACACATTCACAAACAAAAAGTCCCCAAATTTATCAAAACGACTCATCGATTTCCTCATGAGTGACACATAGACATATGTTTACGTCACGGTTTTGGTTCTCCGTGTCCTGGACGGAGCTTGTATGAAAAATACCAGTTAGTGAGTGGCGTATTTCCCAGTAAAACACTCGCGTCTATGTAATATATATAGAGGCGCTGCGTGAAAACGGAGCGCCTGATGAACGTAAAATGTGTTTAACTATTAAATTATTTTTTTAAAGCAAATTAAAAATAAGCGCTGGATAAAAACTCCTCTATCTTATGTTTTGTTGTCTGGTGGTCAAGCGTTTGAGATACGTTGCCTTGCATTTATAATCGGGTTCCCTGGAGTTGCAAAAGCCATCAAAACTCAGGTTTATGCTTTTTAAATAATTCGAGCTGCTCTATAAATGAGTCTCGTCCCAAGACGGTGCTTCTGAAGAGAATTCTTGAATGCTGGCTCGAATCACTATCGCTGTTACAGAGCTGCCCTGACCTCGGATCGTAATTATCAAGTTAACGAATCTGCCAAGTGTGATCTTCCAAATAGGGATGATCTCATTCTGAGGAAACAAGCAGTGTGAGATTTCTCCTGGCATGAGATCTTGTCCATGGTGTTGTTCCTGAGGTGTTCTGGACCACCGTCCTGCGTTGAAAGCTCTGAAGAAACTCGCAGCGATGCTTCATTACGTATAAACTGATGACTTCTATCAGATTCTCAGAAATGCGAGGGCCGTGTTTTATTAATGCTTCAGCAAACCTTGAAAGGTCGAACCTTAGAACAGGGTTTCAGGTCCATAGAACGTTCTCACGAGTCGCGTTATAACATGGAAGGAATAAACCACTGGGTGTTGTGCTGTTGTAGGAAAACAATCTCTGATTTTGTGATTACTGCATGGCCACATGTACTATTCTTCTTAGCCTCCTCACTGGTGTTCTGTGATGTGATCTGGATGCTCGTGGCTTTATTTCGCCATCGCTTGTCCATCATCGGCGCACCAGATGCTCACCATGGCAACAGCAGGACTCCTGATACTCACCTACCTGACATTAAAGACAGAGCTCTGTAGGATGTCAGCTCCAAAGGACATCATTAGAGAACAAACCCTGAAGCGTGTTTGCAAGCACACCGCTTTCCTGATATTTCTCCCCGATTCCTGTTTCTATATACGGAACGGCTTTAATCGCGTCTCTTCCTGTCCGCGACGAAAATAATCTGATCGCACCGTTCACACAAGCTAGGGGATAACAAGGGTCCGGTGTGGTGTGACTATGCTAATTATGATCATTTTTGTTATTTTGTTTTGCAAAAGCATGCTAATGGCGTTGAGTGATTTCTCTGCTGTTTAACACAGGATAAACTTAGCAAGTACTCAAAGTATGCTTAGCTAGCATCCATGCTAACTGCACAAGAATATTAAGGATATTCTAATGACTTGCTTGCAATCAAAACCTAAACTGAATGGATATAAATTGCTAGTCTATACAGTAACTTGTGTATCCTGGTTGTACTTCCAGAGTGACCGGTCATCGTCTTCTCAGGACCTTCAAATATAATTCAGGATGTTGGACACGTGACCTGTGACGGAGGCGAGTGTGTTCAGGTTGTGTTGAAAGCACTCTGTAAATCATAACAGACAACTTGTGGACAAGGAAGTTCCAGGCTTGAGAATGTAAAGGGAGTCACACTAAGGCACAAAAAAAAATTTTCAGAAGTATTCTCATGATGATATTTGAAGATAAAGTGGAGAGAGATGATCTGAGACTGCGTCAAGTGTCACATTTTGGCTCTGCCTTTGGCTGAAGCCTGTAGAGGCCCCTGTCTGTCTGGGGATGTTTAACTGAGTTCGAGCGTGTTTAAGAATGTAATTGGCGTGCCAGCCTCAGGCCTCGCAGTGTGGCACCACTAAGTACTGACTATGTAAGTGCCACTTTACATAATCTTATCTCGCGATGTGATCCTCCAGAGCCGAGCAGTCTAGGGCGCTGTCTGGGAAAGGAACAGATTTTGCAATGTAGGTTCGGATCCTGGCATCGATGTAAAAGGCTGAGCACAGGTCTCTAGTTATTTTTAACTGATGTACAGATTTGTAAATGTAATACCAGTGGGACGCAACTAGCGCTGAGCGCTAATCCGCATCATGCTATAATGTTTAAAGTCAAGTCAAGGTCCCTTCCACACCAGGATCTGGTCTTCCCAGGCAGTCTCCTATCCCAATACTACCTACTTCTTTGACGCGCATAGGTGTGGCACCAATCTCCATTTCTATAGCCTTCGGCCTCTTGCCTAGTATACAGCCAGGCCCGCCGACAGGGGGGGACAAACGGGTATGTTGTCCCGGGCCCAGGAATGGGGAGGGCCCAGAACTGGGCTCTCATGAAGTTGCGATTTCAAAATGTGTTGATTTGGGGGAGAAATGTGCTATATTTGCATTCAATAAATGATTTCTAGATCTTTTGCCTTTATTGTCTTTGAAAAAGGCGTCAAGAACCCCCTACCACCCCTAATGCAAAAATGGTTTGGTCTGACTCTTTGATTGAGGGGAAAAAAACGACATCGTTCGATCATAGCGCTTCGACAATCAGCGTGCGTGCCATTTGCCAACATGCACAAGTCAGGAGCACAGAAAAGAAAAGAAAAGAGAAAAAGAGAGGAAGAAACCAGGAGACTCAGGGGCTCACTGCATAAATATTTTAAAAAAGATTCGGATGATGCAGCAGGTAGTAGCAAAGGCAGTGGGGCAGCTGAGCCAGGTAAGACACAGCCAACTTTTTCCAGCCCCGTAAAGTAACCCCAACCAAGGCACGCGCGGTACGCAATTCATGTTACAAACGAGGGGAGAGCAAGTCACACTGAACACCATATCAAACGCACAGGGCATTGAATCATTTCATAACCACAACGGCTTAATAACATTGTGTTTCATATATCTGATTGAAGCTAAGGATATTCACATTAGCCCGCAATCATATCCCGCCGTTTCTCGAGCGGTGTGTTCTTCTCTGCTTTTCACACTGGACAGTACGCACGCACAGTATACTATGTTCACCCCCAGCCCTGCCCGAAATCCCCCGTCCATCGCTGCTCCTTCAAGAGCACCCCAATCGCGTGATTATAGTAGACTATCCACGAGTTTAGGAAGGCATTGCGGGGGCTGTCGCATGCAGGCTTGGGGCGTAACAGAATACATTTAATGGCGTTCGGTTAAAGGATACAAAATAACAGTAACCGCTTATTCCGTTACAGTACAGGGGGGAAAGATTCAGTGAAATTGGGGATTACTTCACAGGATCACAATGTGTGTGAGGTTGCTGGTTTTGGGCTTTTTTTTCAAGCCTGCATTTTACATTGGCTTTTCGTTTGCTTCTGCTCTGCTAAACCCACACATGCACAAACCCGATAGCAGCTGACAGCGGCTCTGACTTTGCAAAGCAGCACACTTTGCAGACTAAGGAAATGTTAAAATGTTAAAGCTGTAAAAATGTTGAAATGCTAAAATGAAATGGTTGTTGACCGGTTGAATGGTTTTTGAATACCTGTCATTTAAGGGTTGGAGTGAGTAGAGACTGGGATAAGAGAGGTGGGTGTGTGTGGGTTGGCCTGGGGGGGTTGGCCCGGGGGGGGCCCATTCAGAGCATTTTGTCCCGGGCCCAGCCAAAGCTGTCAGCGGCCCTGTATTGAGGTTTTTCACCCACGTGACCAAGTCATGTGAGGCTGCCATTTTGGACGTCACGGCTCGAATCAGTTTGAATGCGAGGAAGGTGACAAACGAAAAACATAAAAGAAAAAGGAGCGAGATGCAGAAAACACCTTCACTATCCAGCGACGTGGGGCATTTACAGGGCGAGCAGAGGGAGAGGTATTTGCAAAAATTGAGGTTAGCAGGCTTAGAGAGCGACGTTTACCTGCTTCCACCAGGATTGTTCACTGACGTACGGAAGTACACGAAGCCTTCGTCTTTACCTGACTTCGGCCCACATGATCTGTATACCTATGTCGTTAAAAACCCATCGCCATACACAGGTATTGATCTGAAAGCGTATAAGAGTTTGGATGCCTACAAATATTTTGTGTCAGGCTGGGTAACATGCCTACATCAGCGGGTCGTCCCTGGAGCCGGTGGTCGCCATCTTATTACAGCTAAGGTTTGGTCACATTTTCATTTACTTTCGGTCCTCAGGATAAACAAAATGTAATTAAATGTCATTGAAATAACTTCTTAGTCTGTTGAGACATGGCCCGTTATAAATTTGCTGTTACCAGGCAATGACCAAGAACTGTATTATTAGGGTTGGTGTCTGTGTTGTAGCAGTGTACTAGCAGCTAGCTGTTAGCACTAGCTAATGTCAACAACATAGCTAGTATGTTACTGTAGCAATGTTTACGTTCAGTCATTTGGATGACTGTTAAAACCTTTCAGTCTCAAGTTTTTCCTTTACTGTATTTACTAGTTTACTGTAATTATGGCCCAGCAGCTATTTACACCGGATCCAGTGTAAATAGCTGCTGGAGCGCGCTCTGGCTTGCTCCCCCTCAAATTAAGCAGCGCGCTCCGGCTTGCTCCCGGAGTGCTCCGGGAGCAAACCGGAGCGCACTGCTTAATTTGAGGGGGAGCAAGCCGGAGCGCGCTGCTTAACTTGAGGGGGAGCAAGCCGGAGCACGCTCCGGCAGCTATTTACACTGGATCCGGTGTCTGTAACACGTTGTTTTTTTTCAAGCTGGTTCTCCCTTTCGGTCTGCAGTGTTAGTATGTAGCTTGACCTTCAAAATGGCGGACACCAGGGCGTCACGTGACCCTGTGACGTCAGGTGAAAAACCTCAATACAGCTAAGGTTACAGTAGGGGGCGGGTCCTCTGGTTACCGCGAGAGTTTGATTCCCTACTCGCATCTGTATTGCAGTGTGCCTTACCCGATGGCAGTAAGTACTATGTTTGGTATGACCCAACTGGGGGTAGAACTTGCGATATTCCGGTCGAGAGGCAGACACGCTAACCACTAGACCAGCTCGCAATGAGTGCGTGAATATTTTAATAATTTATAGTGTGCTATGAATACAAGGGTGTACATATGAATACGTTAATTGACTTGAACACATAATGCATCCTAAACAAATCTAGATAAATGCAGATCAGGGGAGTATGTACAGTATTCAGGGGTTTTGTGTGGTTTTTTTGCCTGAAATTTGTTCACAGGAAATCTGGTTGAGAGTCGAGGTGTGCATCAGGACCGAAACCCTACAAGACCAAATGAAGAAAGCAGAAGAGTTTCACTTTCATACGTTCGCACTGCGTACTCATAGCACCGGATTTGCCCAGTTCTATTTTTAGAATCTTTCTGGAATGTAACAAAGTCGAAACCTGAAGTCAATCTTATAAATAATATTATTAAGCAGTTCTAGATATTAATTACTTTCCAGCGCTTTTCTTTCCACTCAGGAATAAGTGCCTGAGTTTCCCAAAAGCATCGCAGCACAAAGATCATCGTTAAATGGTAGAGCGAGCAGCACAATAACGCGCTCTCTCCTAGTTAAGATGCTCTTCGTGTTAAGAAGCTTTTGGGAAACCTACCCAGTATTGTTGTTCTGAAACTCGAGAGACGTAGCGGAGTTCAAGGAACTGTACAATTTCAGAAGCTGTTTTTCAAATTGCTCTTTTTTTTCCTTGTAAAAGAAATCATGAATGGGGAAAAAAAATCCTTATTCCCAGCAACACTATATTTTTCTTATCACTTCTTTTCAGGCACATTCGCATTTTTAAAAAATCCTCCCTAGTTTAGACCACACCCACTTCTGGTTTAAAGTTAGACTGCCTTTCATATTTTTCACATGTACAGTGGTGCTTGAAAGTTTGTGAACCCTTTAGAATTTTCTATATTTCTGCATAAATATGACCTAAAACATCATCAGATTTTCACACAAGTCCTAAAAGTAGATAAAGAGAACCCAGTTAAATAAATGAGGCAAAAATATTATACTTGGTCATTTATTCATTGAGGAAAATGATCCAATATTACATATCTGTGAGTGGCAAAAGTATGTGAACCTTTGCTTTCAGTATCTGGTGTGACCCCCTTGTGCAGCAATAACTGCAACTAAACGTTTCCGGTAATTGTTGATCAGTCCTGCACACCGGCTTGGAGGAATTTTAGCCCGTTCCTCCGTACAGAACAGCTTCAACTCTGGGATGTCGGTGGGTTTCCTCACATGAACTGCTCGCTTCAGGTCCTTCCACAACATTTCGATTGGATTAAGGTCAGGACTTTGACTTGGCCATTCCAAAACATTAACTTTATTCTTCTTTAACCATTTTTGGTAGAACGACTTGTGTGCTTAGGGTCGTTGTCTTGCTGCATGACCCACCTTCTCTTGAGATTCAGTTCATGGACAGATGTCCAGACATTTTCCTTTAGAATTTGCTGGTATAATTTAGAATTCATTGTTCCATCAATAATGGCAAGCCGTCCTGGCCCAGATGCAGCAAAACAGGCCCAAACCATGATATTACCACCACCGTATTTCACAGATGGGATAAGGTTCTTATGCTGGAATGCAGTGTTTTCCTTTCTCCAAACATAACACTTCTCATTTAAACCAAAAAGTTCTATTTTGGTCTCATCCGTCCACAAAACATTTTTCCAATAGCCTTCTGGCTTGTCCACGTGATCTTTAGCAAACTGCAGATGAGCAGCAATGTTCTTTTTGGAGAGCAGTGGCTTTCTCCTTGCAACCCTGCCATGCACAGCATTGTTGTTCAGTGTTCTCCTGATGGTGGACTCATGAACATTAACATTAGCCAATGTGAGAGAGGCCTTCAGTTGCTTAGAAGTTACCCTGGGGTCCTTTGTGACCTCGGTGACTATTACACGCCTTGCTCTTGGAGTGATCTTTGTTGGTTGACCACTCCTGGGGAGGGTAACAATGGTCTTGAATTTCCTCCATTTGTACACAACCTGTCTGTCTGTGGATTGGTGGAGTCCAAACTCTTTAGAGATGGTTTTGTAACCTTTTCCAGCCTGATGAGCATCAACAATGCTTTTTCTGAGGTCCTCAGAAATCTCCTTTGTTCCTGCCATGATACACTTCTACAAACATGTTTTGTGAAGATCAGACTTTGATAGATCCCTGTTCTTTAAATAAAACAGGGTGCCCACTCACACCTGATTGTCATCCCATTGATTGAAAACACCTGACTCTAATTTCACCTTCAAATTAACTGCTAATCCTAGAGGTTCACATACTTTTGCCACTCACAGATATGTAATATTGGATAATTTTCCTCAATAAATAAATGACCAAGTATGATATTCTTGTCTCATTTGTTTAACTGGGTTCTCTTTATCTACTTTTAGGACTTGTGTGAAAATCTGATGATGTTTTAGGTCATATTTATGCAGAAATATAGAAAATTCTAAAGGGTTCACAAACTTTCAAGCACCACTGTAGGTCATAAAAAAAAAACTTCAGACACCCAGTTATTTTTGTTTCGTGACTGAAAGCTACTGAATTTGAATCAGAGACTTCCAATTTTATTAGATTTTTTTAAACAGAACAATTAATGAATTTATCTCCACGTGGTCCTAAATTCTCTGCTATTTTTTCCTGTTTCACCATGACCCGATACAAGATACTACGTCATGCATCACATCACGTGGTGGGCTTTCCCCGTTCACGCAAGGCATTGTGGGATACAAATTTGAAACAGGAGAGAAAAATGGAGGACGTGAGTGTGCGAATGAAACGTGAAAGAGCGACTACAGTAACAGAAAGAAAGTGAGAAGAAAAGACGTTATGTTATATACGAAGGAAAGGAAACACAGGACCAAACTAATAAATATCGGCGCTCAGCGAGCACCTCGGTGTGATCAGCTGTTCATTTAGCAACTGAACAACGGAACTGTCAGTGCACGCTCAAAGGTAAACCTGCGCATGTGCACACACACGGACTTCCTCTGTCTGCTTGACTGCGCAAAGCGAGCGATTTCATGCACATGATTTGCTTTAATCCCCTCAAATTAAATAACTTCCCAGCCACAGAATGGCCTGATATTTTGTGAGATCTCTATTACAGAAATAAACATATATCACAATGACCACATTTCAGAGGGATCTAAATTTCACAGATTTTATGAAATCGAAAGGCCGTCTAGCTTTAATCTCGGTGAATACGAGATTTTGAGCCGTAAACAGATGCAGATAATGGTGTAGCGTTACACCCCTACCCTAATGTACCATACGTGGCGTACAGTATAGCAGCCATGTCTGACGCGTGGACGAGGTCCATTACTGCGAGACACGGAAATGACTCTATAAATAAGGCTTTCGCTTTGCCGCAGCGACAAAAACAATTAATCGGCTCATTTGACGCTTTTCTATTTCCGCAGCGTCTCATTGTGACGAAGTGGAAATCCGTATCTGCTCATTTCTTTGCATGAAACTCGAACCCCAGCCCCAGAGGGCTTTCCTCACACTTCGAGAACCAATTCCGCTCATAAAGGGGGTTGATAATTAGCCAGAGAGTTTAGTTAGCCATTGCAGCACACGGCTCTCTGGAGACGTGGACTTTGATGGCCTTGTTTTAATGACTCCAGTCTATGCGAGAGCATCAATGGTGTCTAAACGCAGTTTTAATTCTGACCTTGGCCAATCAAGGTCTTTTAGCTCCACTGATTAGCTTTGACTTCTGCCAAATTAAAGGCTTACACACTTTTAGCCTTATGTCAGTGCGTTTTGATTGAATGAAGAATTTGTTTAAAAAACGACTTTCCTTTAAAAATCCTTCACTCTCAGGTTTTTCTAAAACTCAGTACAGGTAGTCGTCGACTTACGACTGCGTTTGGTTACGACTGACCGGTCGTAAACTGATCTGGTCGTAAGTCGGCCTATGTTAAATGAACGCAAGTATATTGTGATGTGTAATGATATTGTAATCATCTTAAAGTCTTATTATATCAACATTTTATTTCATTACCTTGGCTCATTATTTGGTTTAAGTCAAACACTGCATACTACACTGCGTACAGTACAATTTGTTTAATATGTGCAAAACCAAAAAATACGAAATACAGGTGTGAAAAATAGAAGACATTTTAGTTTGAAACATACCAAAATACAAATGTAAAACATAGCAAAATATAAAATTTAGTGACCGCTGGCATCACTGGTGCTTGGCTGTGGGTCGTCTATGTCATCATCAGCTGTTGCAGCGCTCGGGCTGGCGGGAAGATTTGCTCGTTTCATAAACCAGGAGCTGGGGCGGAAACTGTATGACGGAGTGCGCGAGAGAGACTGCGCATGTGCCTGGAGCTGGGGCGGAAACTGTCGTACACTCAGCTAGCTCAGTTGGGAAACACTTGCCAGTCATAACCAGATGGTCGTAAAGTCGATCGGTCGTAAGTCGCATAGGTCGTAAGTCGACGACGACCTGTATTCAGCATTTAATGCTGTATAAATACCACCGCAGATTGTATGTTAGTATTTAAATAATATTGGCTGGTGTTGAGTGGTCTACCAGATATATTCCATTCAGCAAGCATGATACTGAATGAGTCGAAGACGAGTAGCTGAATGGAATACATCTGATAGACCACAAAAAAGCCAGTCAATATTATTATAATGTACATACACAGTCTTCATATCAGCATTCTCAAAGGCCAACAACAGCTTACCCGCGACTCGGTGCTATCAGCGCAGCAGTTCACTGAACTTCTAGCCGGTGTAATGTTAGCGAAGGCCAATGCTAGCACAGTCAAGCCGAATTTTTTTTTTTTCTGTGTAATTTATTGAGTTACTTTTAAAAATCGACAGCTACACACACCGGAGTGACCTGGCAGCCAAAATTCTCTCAAAATCTTCCACTCTTATACCCTGTCCACACTAGGGATTTTGTACCGATACGATACTACTTTCGTACCGCAACACCTGTCCACACTAGTAACTATACCGGTACTGTAGCGGTATAACTGTATTGGTACGAAACCCACAAATGTATGGGTTTCGTACCGGTACAGTATCGGTACTGTAGTGCTTCGCTGTAGTGTGGACAGATGAAGCGGCTCTGTATCGATACAAATATAATGCGCATGCGCAAAGTCACACACCTCAATCGATGTCTTCGCTGAATAAAATAGTGAAGAACGGAGATTCGTTTGTTTCTTTCTCAACTGCCTCGCGCGTTTTATACGATTTGACTGAATAAATGACCACCAGAAATACAGACTGTACATTGACAACAAAAAGCACACACACGTTGTTTCATCCGTACGGAAGCCGAGAGAGGCCCTTCATATAATCCTTTTTTTTTATTCACCTTGTTATCCCGAGATAACGACATAATTAATTCAGGATCTCGAGAAAACAACACAACTATTCCGTGATCTCGAGAAAACAAAACAATTATTTCATGATCTCGAGTAAACAGCTGAGAAATGGTTCATTCAGGTGCGCCAAGAGACTTGTGATATGCTGACTTTGGGGCTATTTCTCATTCTGTATAGACGCAACTTTGGTCATTAGAATGTCTGGAATAATCGATCACCTAATAAGGCAATATTTTGATCAGGGGTTGACACAGGGAGAGATTGCATTAAGTCTTTTAATAAGGGATCATTTCAAAATTAGTCCGCGGCACCTCCGCAGAAGACTGGCCCGGCTTCGTCTCTACTGACGGAGATACAGTGATCCAGCTGAGATCATGAAATAATTTTGTTTTCTCGAGATCTCAAAATAGCGGATGCCATATATTCTCGGAAGGAAGTTACTCGGTAACCACGTAAACATTTCACGCACGCGCATTTCAACTACCATGAAAGAAACCTGCAAACATTTCTCGCTAGTGTGGACAGATGCACTAAACTGTACCAGTATACTTTGTATCGATACAGTTATACCACTTTCGTACCGGTATAAGTGTGAACACAGCATATATGAAGCAAACCTGGTGGCCATGTTTGTTTACAAACTGTCACAGTCACTCGCTAGCATGGAAGTTTTACATCTCCGACGTGTCTCTTTTCCAGCTTTTCAATGTCCATTGGTGTGTTTTTCTCTTGTAAATATGCATGAAGAAATATCTAATAAAGTTTTGGGTGCCTTTTGAGTGTTCGGCGCGACTTTAGTTTCAGTTTTCAGTTTATTTATTTAGGGATAATCCTAGCAGTAGCGCTGGATTAGCCTTGTCTTCGCTCTTTCCCGGCAGACAAAGAAATAATTCAGCGGAAAAGTTTTGTCATTGAATAGTCACATGAGCCCTGACACGTGATGTCATTTTGTCTCGACAATGTGCAATATTATCACGATACTGCACACTCATTCTCCATTGGGGAAAGTGGCGTAATACACAGAGGATAAGCGATATGATAATATTGCATGCGATCAATAAACCCGCTAGAGGGGAATAGAACACATTGTTATTTCATGGAAAAAGTGTCCTGTATGTATAATAATTAATTAATAATTAACGTATTAATTGTTTATACTACATACAGTGATGTCAAATTCTGGACTCTGATTTGCTGATTCTTGTTGATTTCCTGTAAAATTAGTGCAGCTGCGAAGTGCAAGTTTATATTAATACGTTATCGTTTCTATAGTAATGGCTGGCTCACAGGGACTTGTACAGCAGACGCTCCACTGATAATCAGCCGATTGAACGTAGTAATGTTTAAAAATGTGATGATTTGTATTGTATTGTTATGTTCTGTTCTGCTTTACCTCTGTCGTGAGTTTAAGGACCCCCGATGCGCTCCTAAGGGACAAATTATGAGGGTGGCTGTTTTCAACGATACTGTCCTGGGAACAGGTTACATCTCCAGATTACTGACCAGAAGCTTATGAGTTAAAATCCCAGCCCTGGCATGTGACCTCTGTTGGGTTCTCTGCACAGCATTCAGCGTATCCCAAGGTATAGAGAGAGAGCTAGGCAACAGTCTTAGTAATAACAGGTCTTAAGATTACTTTTGTAACCGAGCAGAGAGGACAGTTCTTGGGCACGAGTGTATGTTTGGACTGGACCCGACGTCCACCATGTTCCTGGAGCAGATGTTATCAGGATTGCACTTTGGTAAACTGCTGTAAAAGCTTGTTTCAGGTTTAAAAGTGATTGATCACTTTTAGGACATGTCGCGCTCATCAGAAGAAGCTGCTGGGTGTCAGAACAGGATTGATTCCCACCAGCAGTCGAGCTAAAAATATCTGCGAGAGAGTCGCAGTTGAAGAGAAATTTCATAAACAACATGATGTAAGATTTGATCTGTTTGGTGAACTTTAAAAGTGAGACACTATGGTGGATATTTATTATGGAAAAAAATCACAATGTTCAATTCGATTTCTCACATTCAGACAAATTTTTTTGTATTGGAGCTTTTTTAAAAAAAAAAAGACTTGTACTATGCAAATGATTCCTTGTCTGAATAAATTTGCTTAAATGCGTCATAAAACGACCAAAAAAAAAATCAAAATTTTAATAACAAAATGACTTACACAAATAGTTGTTGGAAAATCATTATTCAAATACAGTGGGGCAAAAAAGTATTTAGTCAGTCATCAATTGTGCAAGTTCTCCCACTTAAAAAGATGAGAGAGGCCTGTAATTTTCATCATAGGTACACTTCAACTATGAGAGACAGAATGAGAAAAAAAATCCAGAAAATCACATTGTCTGATTTTTAAAGAATTTATTTGCAAATTATGGTGGAAAATAAGTATTTGGTCAATAACAAAAGTTCATCTCAATACTTTGTTATATACCCTTTGTTGGCAATGACAGAGGTCAAACGTTTTCTGTAAGTCTTCACAAGGTTTTCACACACTGTTGCTGGTATTTTGGCCCATTCCTCCATGCAGATCTCCTCTAGAGCAGTGATGTTTTGGGGCTGTCGCTGGGCAACACGGACTTTCAACTCCCTCCAAAGATTTTCTATGGGGTTGAGATCTGGAGACTGGCTAGGCCACTCCAGGACCTTGAAATGCTTCTTACGAAGCCACTCCTTCATTGCCCGGGCGGTGTGTTTGGGATCATTGTCATGCTGAAAGACCCAGCCACGTTTCGTCTTCAATGCCCTTGCTGATGGAAGGAGGTTTTCACTCAAAATCTCACGATATATGGCCCCATTCATTCTTTCCTTTACACGGATCAGTCGTCCTGGTCCCTTTGCAGAAAAACAGCCCCAAAGCATGATGTTTCCACCCCCATGCTTCACAGTAGGTATGGTGTTCTTTGGATGCAACTCAGCATTCTTTCTCCTCCAAACACAACAAGTTGAGTTTTTACCAAAAAGTTCTATTTTGGTTTCATCTGACCATATGACATTCTCCCAATCCTCTTCTGGATCATCCAAATGCTCTCTAGCAAACTTCAGACGGGCCTGGACATGTACTGGCTTAAGCAGGGGGACACGTCTGGCACTGCAGGATTTGAGTCCCTGGCGGCGTAGTGTGTTACTGATGGTAGCCTTTGTTACTTTGGTCCCAGCTCTCTGCAGGTCATTCACTAGGTCCCCCCGTGTGGTTCTGGGATTTTTGCTCACCGTTCTTGTGATCATTTTGACCCCACGGGGTGAGATCTTGCGTGGAGCCCCAGATCGAGGGAGATTATCAGTGGTCTTGTATGTCTTCCATTTTCTAATAATTGCTCCCACAGTTGATTTCTTCACACCAAGCTGCTTACCTATTGCAGATTCAGTCTTCCCAGCCTGGTGCAGATCTGCAATTTTGTTTCTGGTGTCCTTTGACAGCTCTTTGGTCTTGGCCATAGTGGAGTTTGGAGTGTGACTGTTTGAGGTTGTGGACAGGTGTCTTTTATACTGATAACGAGTTCAAACAGGTGCCATTAATACAGGTAACGAGTGGAGGACAGAGGAGCCTCTTAAAGAAGAAGTTACAGGTCTGTGAGAGCCAGAAATCTTGCTTGTTTGTAGGTGACCAAATACTTATTTTACCGAGGAATTTACCAATTAATTCATTAAAAATCCTACAATGTGATTTCCTGGATTCTTTCCCCCCATTCTGTCTCTCATAGTTGAAGTGTACCTATGATAAAAATTACAGGCCTCTCTCATCTTTTTAAGTGGGAGAACTTGCACAATTGGTGGCTGACTAAATACTTTTTTGCCCCACTGTATATAATTATGCAATTTTTCCAAATAAAATCAAATGAAAGTCCAACAATAATCAAAATATGCTTGTAATTACGTTGAATTTTATACTGGAAATGGCATCTTTTTTTTTTCCACCACAATGAATGAAAAAGTTTTTTTTAAACTAAATACCAGAAATGATCATTTCTATTTCAATTTCATTTCCGATTATCTACAAACCTTTTTAAAGATTTTTGGTTCTGTAGATATAAGAAATGAGTTTGAAGAGATAAATGGACATAGACATATACAGTATATCAGAAACCAAACTTTTCAGGGATTTATGTACGATACAATATGATACAAAGTGGGCAGGGCTTAAAGGTGCCTTCGGAGTTGGTATGTTTCAAATAATGTGGTGTCACGAGTTTTGATATTTTTCTTGCAATACTTTTAAGACAAGACCTGCTCTAGATGGAATTTTCCAAAAATCCAAAAACGTGACCAAAGTGATTTGGTACTTCTCTCATTTATCATCCGTTCAGGTGAGCGATGGGTAGAAACAAAGTATAAACAATGAATATAATGGGACTGGACCAAAAACAGGACTAAAACATTCGCAGGTTTGTTTAAGTGTTAGGCCAAAAAACAGAGTGTGAGAGCTGCTCAAGCAGCCTCTCGCTCTTAAAGTGGTCTGGAGCAAAGCTGCCAGACACAAAGCCTCCTGGGAAATTACTGCTGTTTGGACGAGAGGTTTAATAGGAATTCTTCAAAACATTCAGCTTGCTCTCAGTTAGCATCGATTTAACATGACTGTGCAACAAACTCTCATTAAATCTGATTCGAGATGTGTCTGAGTATGAGCTTATCATTTTGATGGAACAGATTCGGGCTAATTTGATAGAAACATGGATAAAGTCTGTTTTTGCTCCATATAAACATACAGTTGATATAAAAAGTTTACACACCCCATTAAAATGATAGGTTTTTCTGATGTTAAAAAAAATGAAACCACGATAAATAATTTCAAAAATTTTCCTGCCCTTAAAGTGCATATCCTGGACCAAGAACAGGATAAAGCGGCTACAGATAATGAGATGAGTACCGTATGTCCCTTTACACACTCATCCAGAAGGGTAATTTTGCACAAGGCCATCTGTCTACAGCAGAAAAAAATAAAATAACAAAACGCGTCTGGAAAAATCCCAAGGGAGTCTGGAGCCAGATTCGTGACGTCACCTGCGGAGGCGCCAGCAGGCTGCGCGAGCTTTGCACGGTTTCAGTGCACAGCCTGTGTAGACCAAGCGCTCCCATTTCTCTCTCATTGTCCGGTCTTTTGGGAAACGCTGAGTACTAATCCCATCAAGATTGGTGTTGCTACACCCTCCTACGATACATCTGTTAACCATTTTAATAATTACGCGATAACGTTGAAGAAATTTGCAGAAAACCACCAGGTCGTTTTCGCATAAACGAACCAGTGCTGACGTAGGATTTAGAGGGAGGCGTCCTGCAAATCAATGTTTGCCGGGAAATTCAAACGCCAAGTTTTTTCAGACGCGGACCAATTCGCCTCAAATGGCTTGATTTCAACTGAATTTTTCTGATATTACGCAAGGTATAAAAAAAATTGCAGAGAATGCAGAATGTGACAGATATTTGACCAAAGTTTAATATAAAATAGGAGAATTACATTGATCTTGCTCCTGAATTTACCCGTGATATGCACTTTAATGTGACCTATAACCTGTACAACTCAATTGAAAAACAAACAAATCTGTTAGGGGGGAAAACATAAAAAATAAAAAACATACAATAAGCTGGTTGCATAAGTGTGCACACCCTTAAACTAATATTTTTGCTGAAGCACCTTTTGATTTAATTACAACATTTTTGGGTCGGAGTCTATCAGCTTGCCACATCTAGACTTGGCAATATTTGCCCACTCTTCCTTGCAAAAGCGCTCCAAATCTGTCAGATTGCGAGGGCGTGTCTTGTGCACAGCCCTCTTCAGGTCACCCCACAGATTTTCAATTGGATTTAGGTCTGGGCTCTGGCTGGGCCGTTCCAAAACTTTTTTGGGGTCATTGTCATGCTGAAAGATGAAATTGCTCTTCATCTTCCTCTTTCTAGCAGACACCTGAAGGTTTGGGGCCAAAATTGACTGGTATTTAGAACTGTTCATAATTCCCTCCACCTTGACTAAAGCCCCTGTTCCAGCTGAAGGAAAACAACTCCAAAACATGATGCTGCCACCACCATGCTTCACCGTGGGTATGGGGTTATTTTGGTGAAGCGCAGTGTTTTTGCGCTAAACATACCTTTTGGAATTGTGGCCAAAAAGTTCAACCTTGGTTTCATCAAACCATAACGCATTTTCCCACATGCTTTTGGGAGAGTTTTTTTTTTTTGCAAAATTTAGCCGGGCCTGGATGTTTTTCTTTGACCCTACCTCATAGTCCAGACATATGGAGAATACGGGAGATTGTTGTCACATGTAGTACACAACCAGTACTTGCCAGAAGTTCCTGCAGCTCCTTCAGTGTTGCTGTAGGCCTCTCGGCAGCCTCCCTGACCAGTTTTCATCTCGTCTTTTCATCAATTTTGGAGGGACGTCCAGTTCTCGGTAATGTCTCTGTTGTCCCATATTTTCTCCACTTCTTGATGACTGTCTTCACTGTGCTCCATGGTATATCTAATGCCGTGGAAATGTTTTTGTCCCCTTCTCCTGACTGATACCTTTCAACAATGAGATCCCTTTGATGCTTTGTAAGCTCTCTGTGAACCCTGGCTTTTGCTAGAGAATGCAGCTGAGTAAATGTTTGAACTTTATTTGGGGTTAATCAGTCATTTTAATTGATGGCAGGTGTGAATCCAAAAAGACTCATCTCATCTCATCTTATTATCTCTAGCCGCTTTATCCTGTTCTACAGGGTCGCAGGCAAGCTGGAGCCTATCCCAGCTGACTACGGGCGAAAGGCAGGGTACACCCTGGACAAGTCGCCAGGTCATCACAGGGCTGACACATAGACACAGACAACCATTCACACTCACATTCACACCTACGCTCAATTTAGAGTCACCAGTTAACCTAACCTGCATGTCTTTGGACTGTGAGAGAAACTGGAGCACCCGGAGGAAACCCACGCGGACACGGGGAGAACATGCAAACTCCACACAGAAAGGCCCTCGCCGGCCACGGGGCTCAAACCCGAACCTTCTTGCTGTGAGGCGACAGCGCTAACCACTACACCACCGTGCCGCCCACATCCAAAAAGACTGAATGCTGTAATTAAATCAAAAGGTGCTTCAACAAAGTATTAGTTTAAGGGTGTGCACACTTATGCAACCAGCTTATTGTATGTTTTTTTTAAAAAAACGTTTGGGGGGAAAAGTTTTTCCCCCAAACAAATGTTTGTTTTTCAATTGAATTGTACAGGTTATAGGTCACATTAAAGGTGGGAAAAGTTTTGAAATTATTTATCATGGTCTCATTTTTTTTTTTAACATCAGAAAAACCGATCATTTTAACGGGGTGTGTAAACTTTTTTTTATCCACTATATATGGTTTATAGAGCAACAAAGTGCTGCTGTTGTTGTTTTTCCATTCCTTTAAAGGTCATAAAATGCTTTTTTTTCGTGGAAAAAAATTGAAATATGAAAAACAAACAATTTCAATGTGTGAAAATGTTTTGCTAAAATAAAATATTTTTGGATTGAAAATACATGGGGCGGCACGGTGGTGTAGTGGTTAGCGCTGTCGCCTCACAGCAAGAAGGTCCTGGGTTCGAGCCCCGGGGCCGGCGAGGGCCTTTCTGTGCGGAGTTTGCATGTTCTCCCCGTGTCCGCGTGGGTTTCCTCCGGGTGCTCCGGTTTCCCCCACAGTCCAAAGACATGCAGGTTAGGTTAACTGGTGACTCTAAATTGACCGTAGGTGTGAATGTGAGTGTGAATGGTTGTCTGTGTCTATGTGTCAGCCCTGTGATGACCTGGCGACTTGTCCAGGGTGTACCCCGCCTTTCGCCCGTAGTCAGCTGGGATAGGCTCCAGCTTGCCTGCGACCCTGTAGAAGGATAAAGCGGCTTGAGATAATGAGATGAGATGAGATGAAAATACATGTTTGAAGTTTTTACTTCGTGCAATAAGGTTTCCAAGACTCCTCCTTTTCGATCTACGAATCGATCGTTATTATTCGTGAAACAGTCTGTCCACTGTGTTACAGCTGCATCATCAATTATAACTCCAGTTTCTGCTGTTTTTAGTGACGTTATTTCAATACGTTTTAAATTTCTGGGGCAGGACACTAATCCGTGCATTTGTTTTGGAAATATTTACCAACAAATAAATTCCACTCGATGTCTGTCCATTTTAATGAGTTATGTGACTTACGCTGACGACTCAACAGAGCTCTATCGACCAATCAGAAAGCGCAAATGTTTACACACCCGGGTGTCTACTGAACTGTCATAAAGCTGTTATGAAAAAAAAAGTCACATGACAAGCTGACAAGCATGTTTGAATTTTCTCTGTTGAAATATTATGCAAGTTTTGTAAGTTATGTGGATTCACTGAATTTTATGTCCAAGTCTCAGATGAGTGTTTACATTTTATAAAATTCAATCATAACTTTGAAATATATCTCAGAATGCTGTTGGTAAACATCTGATGCAGGACGGTGCAATGGTGACTGTGTTCTCTTCAGATCTTCAGAATTCACACGGACGCTCGCCTAAATCAGTACACGACAAAACAAGGTGTGTAACGTTAAACATGCAATAAAGTCTGTCGATATCGATCAAATTTTGACCCCTCTATCCTCTTTATACAGCTCCAAAAGCAAATTATGAGCATAGAGTTGAGGTCAAAAGTTTACAGAGACTCATCATGGACATGAACGTCATGGCAATATCGAGTTTTTGGTGATTTCTTTGAGCTGATCTTCTTGTACAACATACACCTTTAATAGAAAGAAAAAAGACTTTTTGGTGCACAGGTTTGAATTTGTGTTGGGTTTTCTGAAATCAAACGGGATCAAAATTAGAAATACAGGGTCAAAAATTATATATCCACCCACAGAAATGATTGATTCAGTGATGCTGAAATTTCCAAAATGTCTTTTAACTTTCCAAGGCCTCTGAACTTCCTGTGAGTGATGATGATTGACTCCAGCTGGCAGCTTCTCTGTGTCTGTCTGACAAGTATAAATTATTGGGAGGTGTAGCCACTTTACCAAAGTCTGGAAGAAGACCCAAACTGTCCCCCTCATCTGAGAGGAAATTGGTTCAGATGGTCAGGAACAACCCAGGAACCACCAAGGCACAGACCCGCCATGAACTGGAAGCTGCCGGAACACTGAGTTTTACATCAACATGGACCGAGAGGCTACCGTCCAAGAAAGAAGCTCCTGCTCCAAAATCCACATCTTCAAGCTTGAGTAAAGTTTGCAGCTGATCACAAGGACAAGGAAAAAGCCTTCTGGAGGAAAGTTTTATGGTCCGATGAGACAAAGATTGTGTTGTTTGGCCACAATGACCAGAGGTATGTTTAGAGGAGTAACGGTGAGGCAGTCGACCCCAAGAACACTGTACCAACTGTTAAGGGACTCTTAAACAACATGGATGGAATAATGAAGAACGAGGACTACCTCAGAACTCTTCAGCGTAATCTCCAACCATCAGCTAGATGGTTGAAACTTGGACACAATTGGGTGTTCCAACAGGACAGTGACCCCAAACACACATCAGAGCTGGTTGTGGAGGATAAAGCAGCCTAACATTAAGCCTATTGGCCTTCCCAAAGTCCTGACCTATTGAACATGTGTGGACGGTGGTTTCAAGTTGGGTCTGTTCCAATACATTTAACTGAACTCTCCAAATGTCCAACTAGAGTCCTGCCAGAAGCTTGTTGATGGCTACCAACTAATCTGGTGAAAGGGCATTTAATTAATTATTTGGTGTGCTGTATGTATATTTTTCTATTAAAGATGTATAATGGACAATCATTCTTCCACAGAAGAAATCACTGAACACTCCATACTGCCATGACGTTCATGTATGTGATGAGATTATGGAAACTTCATATACTCATACATACAGTCGAGGTCAGATGGAGTTTTCTGTGAGGAGGCACATATTTTACGTTTATGGAAGGAATCTCCAGTGTCAGCACTTTGGTTTAACTTTGTTTCCAGGTTCTACAGAGAAGCATTCATGGTTTCCTTGGAGGCAGAACAGAACACCACCAAGAGACTCCGTGATTGTGTTAACCGACAAATCACTGGCATCTTATTTCATATTAGAGTGAAATAATGATATCCTACTGATGTGTTCTCCATTTCGTATTCATCAAGTGAAACTGAGAGAGAGAGAGAGCGAGAGAGAGAGTGAGTATCACTAAGACTTATGCTCATAATTACTGCTGTTTAGTCAACAGGAAGGATCTCATCATGCTCTGCCAGGCACAAAAAGCCCACGTGTTTATTGAGAAGTGACAGTGAAAGCTTTCCTTGTTTCCTTATTGAGATGTGTGACTGACACACACACACACCATCAGCAAAGTAAATTAATATGTTATGTTCATCAAGACTTGTAGAAATGGCTTCTGTGGGTGTTCATTTATAACTGGTGATTACTGAAAGACAAATACAGATGCATATAAACCTGTTCATCATCTCCTCGTTCAGGATGCAGTGATTATCATTGTTGCCTCACAGAAAGAAGGTTCTGGGTTTGAACCTTTCAATTGACTGGGGTTTTTCTGTGGAGTTTGCATGTTCTCTTTGTGCCTCTGTGGGTTTCTTCCAGGTGCTCCAGTTTCCTCCAACAATCCAAAGGCATGTGGATTCAACTGGTAACTGGCTACTCTGTATCCCCCAGAGGTGTGAACACGAGTGTGATGGTCGTTCATTAGTCCTGGGTATGACTTTAAACTGCAACCGGTGGTGAGTCTCAGGTCCAGGAGGACTTGAGTATTGGGGAAAGTGGAGATACCTCTTAATCACCATTGCTCCCAGGTCCACTCTGACCCGGGAGTGGTAGCACCTGCCCGGGTTCTAGCTGTGGGTTAAATAGTACGTCACTGATGAGGCGCTGGCAGCAGGGTGCTTTTCGGTGCAATATGGCAATGGCACACCACCAGATGGCATGCAGAAGAGCCACTCAAATGGCCAATGGATGGTATCACTTGGCAAGTCAGTTGTCACTGCAGGGCAGCTTCTATTCCTGTCAGGTCTGTGGCACTTTTGTGCACCACTTGGCATCAGGTCTGGAGTTCCAGAGAGACAGCATGACATCATTTGTCTTACCTTACTGTGCAAGGCGCTTTGTTAGGAGAGGAGAATAGTGTGCGAGAGCTCATGAGGCCAGACATTCCGGACTCTGTCGCTCTGGTGTGGGCCTTGCAGCCCATCTGCGTTTCTGCATGTCCTGATGAAGCGGTCGTCATCATTAGCGATGGACATCCGACAACAATGATGGCTGTTCGCCTCCATGTAGCCCTGTGATAGATTGGCAATCTGCCCAGGGTGAACCCTGCCCCTCACCTGAAGTCAGCTGGGATCAACTCCAGCTTCCTCCACAACCCTGAAGATAATGGATGGACAGATGGGTTCAAAGTCATGACATTAACCTAAATATGCAGTAGCAAGGTCATTTAAAAATAAAACACCAAAGCGTACACCTTAATCTGGGTTTACTCTGCGTGATACAGGATCTCAATAAACCTTTGTCCAGACTGTGTGACAGAGTGTGTTCTACATGACCGGCTATATGATGAAGATCCTCTTATGATAGACCTGTGATTTAACGGAAAGCTGCTTCGGCATGATCCAGAAGCCAACTTGCAGAGGAACGTTCTTCAAAGTGAGCTTCAGGTAAATGTTAAAAGAAACATGCTCATGGACAATTTTTTTTCCATCACTGACGCCATTAATGTGTTTGTAGCTGTTCTGTGAGTCTGCCTTCCCCCTCCATCCATCATCCATTGGCAATCTGCCCAGGGTGAACCCCGCCCCTCACCTGAAGTCAGCTGGGATTGGCTCCAGCTTCCCCCACAACCCTGAAGATAATAGATGGATGGGTTCAAAGTCGTGACGTTAACCTAAATATACAGTAGCAAGGCCATTAAAAATAAAACACCAAAGCCTACGCCTTAATCTGGTTTTACTCTGCATGATACGGGAGGTATGGAGGAAACTGGAGCCAATCCCAGCTGACTTCAGGTGAGGGACGGGGTTCACCCTGGGCGGATTTGTAGATATGCGTCGTGGCAATGTGCGATTTGTTTTCAGGCTGAAAATTGGACAGCGTAAAGTAAAGCTGGCTTCAGGTAAAGGCTCCAAGCCACAATCTGTATTCTAATATGAAAAATATAACTATTTCATTTAGAAGTTCAGCCCTGTGATGATCTGGCGACTTGTCCAGGGTGTACCCCACCTCTCGCCCATAGTCAGCAGGGATAGGTTCCAGTTTGCCCGTGACCCTGCACAGGATAAGTGGTTATGGATAATGGATGGATGGATTTAGAAGATGTCCATAGGAAAGAACTGTCTAGGAAGGAAATTTCAGCTAATATCACATCCTTTCTAATCTTGTAGGTGTAAACGGTAACAGATTACAAAAATTAGCAAGCTAGCAAACACCACGAAAATACAAATGGAGGCAATGATCTAACCCAGACGTGTCCTGCTCCAACTAAACTCCACCCTCAATCCAGAACCAAAGATCATATCATTGTACCCATACCTGCCACACCTGCTTCTGTGGTTGTAGGTTCTAGGTGTTCAGTGATGTTGGTGATGCATCTGGAAACACTGTTTACAGTCTGGACTGTGGTTCTAGTATAGTCATGCTTCCAGGGAGAGGCTCTTTACAGTCATAGTCTGAAATATGGTTCTAGAATGGCAGCACCACCAGGATTAGTCTGAAAAAGGGGTTCTAGAAAGTGGTTCTAGAATGATGAAGCAGATACTCTGCAAAGAATATTTAATCTGGAGTGTGGTTATAGAATGTGGATGTCAAATTGCGATGCTTCCAGGGAAACTATATTTACAGTCATCATCTGAAAAGTGGTTCTAGAACATGGTTGTAAATTTTAGTTACTACAATGGTGATACCTAAAGTGAAACACTATGTACAGCTGTAATGTGGTTCTAGATGCTTCCAGGGAAAAGAATATTTACAGTCATGGTCCTAAACGCAGTTCTAGAATGGAGAGAAGTCCAGAAAAATGAAGCAAAAGAAAAATTAACAAAAAGAAAATGGTATGGACTCTAACACCTGTTTATCAACAATAAGTAACGCAGTCCTAACACTCTTTCTGAAACATCTTCAAATAAACACATACTTCTACAGTTTGACTCCGGTCCAGTTTTGCGATTAGGTCTGAATCTAATCCCCTGCCAGGTTCTGCTGTCTAAGTGAATCTAATCCCCATTCACCGTTAATGTGTTATTAGAAATACAGTTAAGCAGACACACATGGCGCCCCTGTGAACACCCTTGTGACACCATTTCCCTCATTAATGAAGCATCCTGCTGAACTTGTCATTACTTCTGCCTCGAACCCTGCTGTGCTAGGCTCATTAGCCTCTGAATCTCAGAAGCCCAGGCAGCTCCTGCCAATCTGAAAGAGCTGTGTGTTGGCACACGTCACAGAACCGAGCATGCAATTAGAATTAGCCAAAGCATGACTTGTCCAGGGTGTACCCTGCCTCTTGCCCATAGTCAGCTGGGATAGGTTCCAGCTTGCCTGCAACCCTGTAGAACAGGATAAGCGGCTACAGATAACGGATGGATGGATGATATATTGCATGTTCTAATGCAACGTGGGTTAGCGTTGCACAGAAAGATTTTAACATCTGAAAACAGTTCCTGAATGCCCACATCTCCAGAGCATGAGATGCAGAGTCCAGAGCAGAGTTGAAACGTAGCGATTTTCTATGCTATGGAAAGTCCGCACTATAATGACAGGCATACTAACACCTTCTGCGCGCTTCGACAGCGCATTGATACGGAGCTCAGATATCAATGCGCTGTCGAAGCACGCAGAAGGTGTTAGCACGCCTGTCATTATAGTGCGGACTTTCCATAGCATAGAAAATCGCTACGTTTCAATTTGTGTAACTGAACTTGTTTCATGTCACTGGTCATATAAACCTATGTAAACAGGAAAAACGCGGAAGAGTTTGGTCGCATCTAACTACAGCCCCAAAAAATACCATTGGCCATGCTGAGCCTAGCTACATTGCTAACAGGAGTGACAGCACGTCTGACTGACTGGGAGGTCGCGCAAAGCTCGGAGAGGTACGGAGCAGCTCGTCTCAATTCAGATAAGAGCATATTTCATTATGGAAGTACGGTGGACTGTTCCTTTAAAACTGGTTCTAGTACATCAATGTCTCCAGAGGAACAGTAACTACAGCTGTAGGCCTAAATCTGGTTCTAGAATATCAATGCCCAGTAACTGTTATGAACTGTTATGCTTCCCGAATCTTGATGCCTCTTGTGGAATGATGTCTATCTTTAGCAATTGCTCTAAAAACAGTTCTAGTTCTGTGTGCACTTCCAGCTGTATTTCTACACATGGTTCTCGAATATCAACAACTCCAGGAGAACGTTTTCTACCAGTATCCTGTACATGGACAGACATAACCACATGCATCTGGTCTCCACTGGTCACCATGGGTGTTTCTGCACCTCACCTTTATTTAATGCTCTAGCCAGTCATCGCCAGAGGGCAGAGAACCACAAGCAGCAGGTAGCAGAAAGACCTTTTAAGTAGAAATTGTGCATTATTTTGCAGATCAACAAGCTCTGGATGTTTTTAACACTTTGAATGCACATTATACCCCATCAGCACCTAGAATTAAGCTGTGAGTCATTCTTGCTATGATGTGCTTCAGAGTGTAAATGGGTTTTCATTATGCATGTGATTCTTTGTACAGGTTCGAGTGAAAGGAGATGGTACAAATGGTAAGTCACTCTCCTCTCAGGCTGATGGGGTGCTGGAGACAATGGTATGGGAAGAAAAGTGAAAAATTTGTCATGCCCTATATTTTCCCTGGTGAAGGAAGAGAGCGGCGTAAGTGCTGCAATCCATGCTTGTTCTTTTGATCACCATCATTATTCCTCTGAAATGGGTCTGAGAATGGCAAAGAGCTCAGCGGTGGGCCAATATTTATTCTTCAAGCTGAAAAGCTCCAAATGGTAATTTGAGACATGCACAGTTCTTGACAGATGCCAGGTACTGGCTCACGATGTGCACAGTACACAGGAAAAGAACGTTTGCAAAATAAATACAATTAAAACATTTTTGTTAATTATTTAAGTTTATAAAATGGAGTTGTGTTTTTTACAGGAATTAATTTTGTGTACACTGGTTAATGTGTACAAAAGAAAAAGCTGAAAATATCACCGAGTTGGTATTCATCTCATCTCATCTCATTATCTCTAGCCGCTTTATCCTGTTCTACAGGGTCGCAGGCAAGCTGGAGCCTATCCCAGCTGACTACGGGTGAAAGGCGGGGTACACCCTGGACAAGTCGCCAGGTCATCACAGGGCTGACACACAGACACAGACAACCATTCACACTCACATTCACACCTACGGTCAATTTAGAGTCACCAGTTAACCTAACCTGCATGTCTTTGGACTGTGGGGGAAACCAGAGCACCCGGAGGAAACCCACGCGGACACGGGGAGAACATGCAAACTCCGCACAGAAAGGCCCTCGCCGGCCCCGGGGCTCGAACCCAGACCTTCTTGCTGTGAGGCGACAGCGCTAACCACTACACCACCGTGCCGCCCCGAGTTGGTATTATTACATCATAAAATGTAAGAGCCTATCAGCTTCTACTATGCAAATGAAGTCGATGAAAATGACAGGGAAGGTGTATGAAACCGTCTAACTGTCGCAACTTTACCAAAGGACGTTGTCACAAAGCAGCTTCACAGAAATTTGCATATAGATTTAAATGTATCCCTAAATTAGAAAGCTGAAGTTACCAGAATGAGATTTCTCGGTCACGAACACCAAAGCTAAAGGTATTTAGCTAGGTAGCTTGCGAAATAGTGGCTGGTTATCAATCGTGTGTCAATATTTTCACGAAATCAAACTAAAAGACTAAGCGCGTTCATTGCATGCTTACGTTAAGCCATGCCCACAAAATTCCACAAAAACTAAAGCTCACAGAGAAACTCTTCCTCCTTTAACAGGATGCCGTTACTTTTTTCTTAACTGTCTTAATCAGTGTAATTTTTATATTTGTCTATTAGTCATTTCGTAGACAGGAATGACAAAGTGTTCATTAAATCGGCGCGTGAAGGAAATAAACGAAATTATTTAAAGCCGAGCAGTCGAGGCTCACTTTAAAGAGTAAATTTGCACTAACTCACGAGTGAAACGTAGGATACTAACATTTTTCCAAATGAGCTTCATTTCATATCCAGGTCATAAATGATATATATTTGTAATTTGCTTATGGAACATACGAGCAGGAAAGATGTTACAGTATATTGTACGATATCAAAACGATGCACCTTTTAATTATTTTCGGAACAGATTTCAAATAAAAACAACACGGTTTCTAATTGGCCTGAATTTTGTCAAAGACATATTATGATGCGCTCTGCCCGAGTTTTGCTATTCAGACATGTAAAGTTTAATGTTGTGTGAAAATGATTCAACACTCCAGCATGTGTAGCATGAGAGTCTTACCCTCAAAAGGTTTGCATTACCCTGCTGAGAGGATTATGCAAAATTTATTAAGACGATCCTGAGCATTTCCACAGTCTCTTTGAATCAGTTATTGCACAAAGAACTGAACTGACATTTACATAAAAAAGTCGTTTCAGAAATTGTTTCAGCTCAGCGCGGCCAATGGATAATGTATTCCACACTCGTATGGAAAGAGAGCTCTACATTCTGTTATAAATACTTATTAAAGTTGCAGAAATCAACCACTGTGACTGTCAGAATAGAAATGTTTCATGATCTCTGGTTAAAACAGGAGCGCATCCAGGTCCCAAACCTAATGTACTAATGAGGAAGAGAGAGACGTCACATTAACAAGAATGAATAAAGCTGAATATCTATAACATATTTATAACGTAAACTGAATATTTATAACGTGATCTGTAGGAGGGGCGGCACGGTGGTGTAGTGGTTAGCGCTGTTGCCTCACAGCAAGAAGGTCCGGGTTCGAGCCCTGTGACCGGCGAGGGCCTTTCTGTGCGGAGTTTGCATGTTCTCCCCATGTCCGCGTGGGTTTCCTCCGGGTGCTCCGGTTTCCCCCACAGTCCAAAGACATGCAGGTTAGGTTAACTGGTGACTCTAAATTGAGCGTAGGTGTGAATGTGAGTGTGAATGGTTGTCTGTGTCTATGTGTCAGCCCTGTGATGACCTGGCGACTTGTCCAGGGTGTACCCCGCCTTTCGCCCGTAGTCAGCTGGGATAGGCTCCAGCTTGCCTGCGACCCTGTAGAACAGGATAAAGCGGCTACAGATAATGAGATGAGATGAGATCTGTAGGAGGGGCTATGGCGGAGCATGCGGAATTGAAGCGTCTGTGTGATGTGGGTGCGTTTGCCCGCATTAAACCTATGATTTATCACACCACGAATGGAAAAACAATAGTTGAAGATGAACTGCTGAACTTTCTTTTGATTAAGTCGAGAACTCTTGACCAAGACAATATTATTAAGATTGTCAAATCCAGTTTCAGTTTGCAACGGATTGAAGACTCCAAAGCCGTAATGGCTGAGTTGTTTCCTGATAGCAAACGCTGGGCCTCTCAAAAATGAGAGAAGAAAGATGAAATCTACATCAAAATGTGTTTGGCTGTATTTAAGGAGAAAGGGGCGCTACCAAGATTTGTGTCCCATTACATTGACGAACTGCCTCCCATCTCATTCAAACATGTTGATGTTTCTGCGCTACTCGGAAGAATTTTGCAGATTAATACTGACATTGAACTTTTGAAGACTTCCCTTACTTCACAGGTGACTGCATGTGAAAAACTGCTGGAGGTATCTGACTCCCTTAACCAGCATTTGGTGGCTGTGGAAAACCCCTACGCGATTGATGTAGGGCGTGGTAAAGACGTCTCCTTGAAGGAAAGCCACCTGATTATGCATACTCCTCTGTAGCCTGCTGAAGTGGGCCAAGCGGGCAATAAGTCTGATTTGGGCCCAAGCTTGGCTGTGGCGGAGATGGTGGTTAAGTCAGGGGGAATCTCCCCTTACTGCCTGTAAAGACCTACGACGGGACAAGGAGTGCACGAATGAGGGTGAATCCCTGGGCTTGTCCCCTGCTCCCTGGAGTGAAACAGCTCTGGGGAAGATTGAACATACTAGCTGGAGTACTGTGGTGAGGGATGGCTGCAAACGAAAGGCAGTCCCAGAGAACTCTGACCACCGGCATGCTGTTAAATCTCGTGTTGTGAAACCAAGTTAGGTATACACGGAAAAAAACTGCCATTACTGGGACTGCGGTGACAATGTGGAATTGTCTACTGTAAAAATGAAGATGATCAGTGTGTTTGCTATGAGATTCAATTCGAACCTTGATGCAGATACTCTCCATCTCTTTCTACAAGGACAGATGAAACGTGAGGTGAAGTGTAGGAAAATAGAGATTTCACGCAGCAGATATAGCTCCTTTTGCATTACAGCTGAATGGGATGACTGGAAGGAAATGTATAATCCCCTGTTTTGGCCTGCTGGGTCAGTTGTCAGACATTACTTCGAGCCTCGCCATACTAGAGGAGCAACTGGTGGGGCGAATCACCCAGAGAGACTCGGAGGGGGATTGCCCTGCCTAGGAGAGAGTGAGGGTCTGTCGGTCCCTGGTGCGAGAGCGTCCGCAGTCTCCACGGGCATGTTAGCGGAGACCGAGGAGACCAGCAGCCCAAACGGGAATAACACAGACTCATAATGAGGGTGGTGTCCTACAACTCTCGTGGTCTCTGAGTAGGACACATGGACGCAGACAAGGCAAGGCGACTGGTTGTGGATACACTTCTGGATGATTGTGATATCTTGTGCATTCAGGAGAGCTGGCTGGCCAAGCAGGACTTGGATAAATTAAATAACCTGCACCCAGACTTCTATGGTGTGGGTGAATCTACCACGGACCTCAGTACAAGAATTGTCAGAGGTAGGATAGCTGGGGGAGTGGCTATTTTATGGAATATGAAATATGACTCTATGGTTAAAGTTGTGCGTCTTAATGTGGACTGGGCCATTGGTCTTGAAGTTAATTGCAATGGAAAGATTTTTATTATTCTTAATATATATACTCCATACGAATCATATGATCATGTTGATGAATATGTTAGTAAGCTTGCTTTTGTAGAATCCTTTATTGAAGATGACAACTCATCTTGCATCTATGTTTTGGGTGATTTTAATGCAGACTTGACAGATAATAAGTCGTTGTTTGCTAAACATATGTTAAGGTTCTCAAATGACGCTAACCTGGTAATTTCAAGTAAAGTGCTCTTGCCTGACTCAAGTCATACTTACGTTAGTGAAGCATGGAATACTACTTTGTGGTTAGATCACATAGTATCCACTGTTGATGCTCATGCCTCATTAGAAAGCATTGAGGTTTGTTATGGGTTAGCTACCTCTGACCATATTCCTATTGTCATGGTATTAAATGTGGACAATGTAACCAAGCTGGTTAAAAATGAGGTGGTCAGTGAGGCTAAGATATGGTAGATTGGGGTAAACTGTCTGATGGTGCTGTCTTCAAATATTGCTTCAATTCAGAAGATCTTTTGAAAAAGGTATATTTGCCCACGAATGCCATTTGTTGTACTAATGTTAACTGTGAGGACTCTTCCCATGGAGAAAGTTTGTGTAATATGTACAATGACCTAGTGAGAGCTCTACTTGGGGCTAGCAAGTCACTGCTCACTCATTCTAGGAAGGCCAAAAATATCAAGGCAGGGTGGAATAAGTTTGTTGCTAGTCATCATGCTGAAGCTAATGAAGCCCATAGGGCCTGGGTAATAGCTGGTCGGCCCAGGCAGAGGCCGGAGCGGGAATATAAAAAGAAAATGAATGCTAGGTATAAATATGCACTGCGGTATATAAGCAAACAAGAGCAGGTATTGAGTGCTCACTCCATGGCTGACAATTTGCTAAAAAATGACATCACTAACTTCTGGAAAGAGGTAAAAACCCTTAATAGGGCTAAAACTGCTCTTCCATGTAATATAGAGGGGGTAACGGATGCAGAGGACATAGGTGACCTCTGGAGGCAGCATTATGCAGCCTTGTTTAACTGTATCAGGAGTGAGCCTTATCGTGTTGGTAAAATAGAAGAGGAAAATGTTTATTTCCACACCAATGATGTTCTTATTGCCATAGGGCAACTTGCAGACAAAAAAGCTAGTGGCCTGGACAATATAACAGCAGAGCATTTAAAGTTAGCTGGCCCAAGGCTGGCAGTGCTGCTATCTGTATGTTTTACTGGGCTGGTGACTCATGGTACATTTGCCAGACTCCATGCTGTCAGTAATTCTAGTCCCAGTTATTAAAGATAAGGCTGGTAAAGTTGGTAGTATTGATAATTATAGACCTATAGCACTTGCTAGCACTCTTTCTAAAGTGCTAGAAAGATTGATCTTGGACACGTTAAGTGGTTATATAACCACCACTGACAGTCAGTTTGGGTTTAAGCTCAAGCATAGTACTGACCAATGTATTTATGCTTTGAAAGAGATAATTGAGACATATAGAAGACAGGGTTCCACTATGCTGATACGTTTTATAGATGCATCTAAAGCCTTCGACTGTGTTAACCACTTTAAGCTGTTTAGCAAACTCAAGAATAGGGTTGTGCCCAGTAGCTTAGTACGCATAGTGGTTTATTGGTATGCTAACCAAAGTATGCGGGTTAAATGGGGGAGCATCTTTTCCACCCCTTTTAAAGTAGGTAATGGGGTATGGCAGGGGGGAATTCTATCCCCAGCCCTATTCAATGTTTATATGGATGACCTGTCTAGGCAGTTGGGGGGGGGGTGCCGGACAGGGTGTATGGTAGGCGATACCTTGATTAATCATTTTCTATATGCAGGTGACCTTACCATTCTATCCCCCAGTAGCAGTGGGTTTCAATGGCTGCTTAACATCTGTTCTAATTATGGGGTGGAGTTTGACATTAAGTATAATGCTAAGAAGAGTGTGGTAATGGTTTGTAGGACCAAGGATGACATAGAAATTAAGTTCCCTACTTTTTATCTATCGGGGAAGAGCTGGGGTGCCCAATTCTACTAAGTACTTGGGGCACGTTATTACTGATACAGTACGTTGGAGGACAATGCTGACATGAGTAGACAGAGGAGATTGCTCTATGTACAAGCTAACATGCTGGTCAGAAAATTTCAGCACTGTTCTGTTGATGTTAAGGTAAACCTGTTTAGAGCCTACTGCTCCCCTCTTTATACAGCTCCACTCTGGGTGAAGTACAAGAAGGAGAGCTTGCATAAGTTGAAGGTGGCGTATAATGACTGTCTTAGGATACTCCTGAAAAAACCAAGGAGCACTAGTGCCAGTGACCTTTTCTGTAAACTGGGACTAACCACGTTCATGGCACTGTTGAGGAACCTCACCTTTAAGTTTATGAGCAGGCTGGACCGCTCTACAAATGAGATAATTGTTCTGATGACAAATCCAGGTCGTAGCTCTGTTAGGTATACCTCTAAGATCTGGGAACACTGGCATGAGTGCCTTTTTAGTGTTTTTGTTCTTCCTTTTTTTAAATATTTATGTAATGTTTTTGTTGTATGTAATGTAATGTCTGTTTTGTGGGCCTTGAGTCTGTATTAAAGTTTATATATAACGCTTGCCATGTGTACATTTTATAGTAATGTTGTAGTCAAGATGACCAAAATTGAGACCAAGTCATGACTGACACCAGAGAGGATCAAGACCAAAACAAGACCAGACCCAAGGCAGGACAAGACCGAGTCAAGACCAGAACCAAGGCAGGGCGAGACCGAGTCAAGACAAGATCCAAGGCAGGGCGAGACCGAGTCAAGACCAGACCCAAGGCAGGGCGAGACCGAGTCAAGACCAGAACCAAGGCAGGGCAAGACCGAGTCAAGACCAGAACCAAGGCAAAGTGAGACCGAGTCAAGACCAGAACCAAGGCAGAGCAAGGCAGGGCAAGACAGAGTCAAGACCAGAACCAAGGCAGGGCAAGACCGAGTCAAGACCAGACCCAAGGCAGGGCGAGACCGAGTCAAGACCAGAACCAAGGCAGGGCAAGACCGAGTCAAGACCAGAACCAAGGTAGGGCGAGGCCGAGTCAAGACCAGAACCAAGGCAGGGCGAGGCCGAGTCAAGACCAGAACCAAGGCAGGGAGAGACCAAGTCAAGACCAGAACCAGACTGGTGGGTGTGAAAGGGGTGGGGGAGGGGCGACATCCAGTAACAGTAACAAAAATTTCATTTCATTAGCATCGAGTCAAGTTATTGGTTGCATTTGGAGCAAGAAGTTTTACATCCAATCACAGTAACGATGTTAACAAATAAATCACACAATGCACAGGTGATTTAGTGAAATCCCTACAGTTGTGATCTTGACCGGTCTTGAAATAAACTCCTGAGTCTCTATGACCAAGACTGAGTACAAATGCGGTCAATTCTGAGATGAGACAGAGACCTTCAAAAAGTGGTCTTGACACCATTCTTGAGTCCTACAACACTACTCCTTTACTTACAATCAGCTTGAAGCTTATTTGTTTGAGATTAATACTCATCACACCGTAGGAAATGATCCCAAGCTGAACTCTAGAACAGACTGCGTGTCTCCGTGTCTGATTATATGATGAAGATCCTCTAACGATAGACCTGTGATTAAAGAAAACGATTACATTATGGTTAAGTCATCAATCAGCATGATCTGGAAATCAGCTCATGCAGAAAAAAAATTTGATCCATTAGCACGTCTGCTTTATCAGAATTGCAACTAGTACATTCTACTATTCTGATAATAAAATTGACAAATGGCTCAGAAAAGATTCAGTAAATACATTTCGTCTCATGTACAAACCCAGCTCGGGTTAACCCGGTTCTGTCGTTTCCATCACCGCTGAACTTGGAGCGGCCAAAACATTTAGACTTCTGCAGTAGCCGATAATGCTGGAGGGAGCCGATGATGTGGGATCTTCTCATAAACGCTGTGAACATTGTTGAGGAATCCATTAACAGAATCTAGAGGAAGTTTACATGAGATGAGGTTGGAGATGGCGTTCTGTGGGTTGAATAAACGAGATGGGTTTAGTTTTTATAGAATTATACAACAGTCCACAGGATCAGTTACGGATCAGTAAGTATGAAACTAATTAGCCGTCTATAGTACTTGTCTATATATCTAGCTAGCTTGGGTAACTGGGGAACTAAAGGAGTATAGGGACAGAGGAAGACATGGCCTATTCTGTAGCGAACATATTCACAGCACAGCAAAAACTCAACCGGATCTATTTAGCTCACTAGCTACATAGACAGGCGACATGATAGATAAATTATACAGGGTTAGTCAAAATTATGTTAACACTTAAATGGTAGAAACCATTTATTCACAAAACATGCATCATACGTGCAAGAAGACTTACAGGATGGTCTTAACCTGTTCGAGCAACAGTACCGTTTAAAGCCCGGACACACATTTCAAGGTCACGGCACACCTACGTTCAGGAGAAAAATAATCCATTAGTGTTAACATAATTTTGACGAACCCTGTATAAAGATGTAGAGAAAGACATTAGCTAGCTAGCACATTCCTAACAAAAACTTTACAGAATATACTAATCTATTTATCTAGCTATCTTGAAGTATTTAATCTCAATAATGCTTCCAAAAAAGTACTTTGGTACAACAATTAATTACAATTATTAAAGTATTTTTGCTAGCTAGTTAGGCAGTAATATATTTAGTTAGCTAAAACAATTGCTAGCTAGCTAGATATAGGTGGATTGAGTCAGCTATGTAATTTATTTTAGCTAGCTAATTTATTACCGTCTTAATATTTCCAGCTGAGTTTCTGTTCGTTCTGTAAATTCGTAATTGAGTTTATATTAGGGTTGCACCGAATCCAAGATTCGGTTTCGGGTTCGGCCGAATCTTGGCCTTTTTAAAGGGGTTCGGTTTCAGCCGAACCCTAGAGCGCCGACCGAACCGAATCCTATGTGCGGCGCACGTGCATGCGATTACGTCGTCAATGTTTAGGAGAAGATAGCCTCCATTGTGCTTGCAGTCGAAATCGAAAATGGAAGCAGTGAGCCGAAAGAGTGTTGTGTGGCAGTACTTTCAATGGAAAGATGATAAACAGTACACAACATCTCATCTCATCTCATTATCTGTAGCCGCTTTATCCTGTTCCACAGGGTCGCAGGCGAACTGGAGCCTATCCCAGCTGACTACGGGCGAAAGGCGGGGTACACCCTGGACAAGTCGCCAGGTCATCACAGGGCTGACACATAGACACAGACAACCATTCACACTCACATTCACACCTACGCTCAATTTAGAGTCACCAGTTAACCTAACCTGCATGTCTTTGGACTGTGGGGGAAACCGGAGCACCCGGAGGAAACCCACGTGGACACGGGGAGAACATGCAAACTCCACACAGAAAGGCCCTCGCCAGCCACGGGGCTCGAACCCGGACCTTCTTGCTGAGTACACAACATCTCCGCTGTTAAAACATCTTCGCTCAAAGCATCCGACGGAGTACGAGTTGTGCATGGCTGAATCTAACGTCAGTGAGGCTTCAGGTACCGCAACCGCACAGTCACAGATAAAAAGTGGTACTCAGACCACCATTACCAATGCTAGCTATAGAACTAGGTTGTTAATAAAATAGCCTACGTGGAGACATGTTCGAGTTTTTTGTGCTACACTTTATTTAATGTATCTAATTAAGCCTACAGTTGTAAGTGCTTGAAATTGAAGTGAAATAGCCTATAATTTATGTTCCATGAGTGTAAGCATTAAACATGATCAAGATCCCCAGTAAGTTTATCACCTTTTTTGTTTGAAAATTAAGTAGGCTTACATGTATGCAAGAGTTAAAATGTAAATGTGCTATGTTTTGCTGCATTCTATCTGCAGAGATTCTTTTTTTTTTTACTTTTTTTTTTGTTCAACAAAGAGCACTTTAGCAATGGCTCACTGTTACTGACAGGCCTTATTCTTTTAGCAATAATGTCACTTTTTGCTCCTTTTCTTTGTTCTTTATAATGGACAGTATACTAAAGCCTGTACACTGAATGACTTTAAGCTGAAAATTTCAGTGGCGTTCTCTAAGTGTGACTATTCAAATACAAAATAGTGGCAGAAGTTATTGCCTATGTTTTTACAGTTTAAAATAATAAAATATTCCTTCTGGATAAAGTATCTCTATCTTACTATTAAGAAAAGGAAATGTGCAATGTTTTTCACTGCATTATAATGTACTAGCCACGGGCGCAGATAGAGGGGGGGACGGGGGGGATTCGTCCCACCCAGATTTAAATTCACCTCGTTCGGTCCCCCCCACTTATAGGGAGGAAAAAACGTCTATGCTGTCTTTCTTTGCATAAGGCAAACCTCACGGAAAAATCAAAAGGCTAATTA
Organism: Neoarius graeffei; assembly: GCF_027579695.1. NCBI lineage: Eukaryota > Metazoa > Chordata > Actinopteri > Siluriformes > Ariidae > Neoarius > Neoarius graeffei. The sequence continues at coordinate 8,239,047 of NC_083570.1, forward strand.
CCATTCGGTTTATTGAGGTGCACAGCAGTACATACATAGTTGCAACTGTGCAGACTGCACAGGTTGCGAGCTCGAGCTTGGTTGCTATGGTTACCCACAACAAGTTTGACAGGCATATCGGGGACAGCGCCTCCTAGTTCAGGACCCCAACACGGCATGATGAAGGGTGCCAAAAGGCAGAAAACGATTGCATCGTTTTTTTCAAAAAAAAAAACGACTGTAAGTAAACTGTGCCTTACTTTATCATATCACCTTGCAATTTTTTGATAGTCTGTTCAAAGTAATGTCGTAGTGAAAGTAAAATCGTACGGAGTAGAGATGCCTTTCTGGTAGCCTCCTTCTTTCGGTGGTAGCCTGTAGATACAGTGCTCAGAAGGCAGTTTTAATGTTTAATCTGGCGTTCCCTGCCATAATTTCAGCGAGCATATTGTTTCATAAGGAAACTTTGCGAAGAGTTGTTGACTGACTGCCACTCACGCAACACACAGGCATAGTTAGAAAGTCAGGATGCACTGGTTTACACTTTACACACACACACGTAGCCCAGCCTCTCGCTATGTTTAACAGTTGGAACTTAGCGGTTTTAAAACTAGTTTTGCAATTTTTGTGCGTGATGATAATGTGTAAACTTTGGATTTCCATAGGCTATGTTAAAATGTTATCATTGTCCTGGCCTGCAGGTAGTTCCTGGTGATGGCAGTGAGGGAGGTGAAATAACATGTATACACACTACCGTTCAAAAGTTTGGGGTCACCCAGACAATTTTGTGTAGTTTTCCATGAAAAGTCACACTTTTATTTACCACCATAAGTTGTAAAATGAATAGAAAATATAGTCGAGACATTTTTCTGGCCATTTTGAGCATTTAATCGACCCCACAAATGTGATGCTCCAGAAACTCAATCTGCTCAAAGGAAGGTCAGTTTTATAGCTTCTCTAAAGAGCTCAACTGTTTTCAGCTGTTTATACACGCACACATACATATATACACAAAATGGAATCATTTGCTGACAGCTCAGTCCCCCCCAGTTCAAAAATCCTATCTGCGCCCCTGGTACTAGCTGATGTTCAGAGTAGGATTCGGTTTCGGATTCGGCCGAATCTTAAGCAGTGGATTCGGTATTCGGCAGAACCTTAAAAATCAGGATTCGGTACATCCCTAGTTTATATTAAATCCTTATCAGCGTCCCTCTTTTTTTTTCTGGAAGATGTTTGCTAGTCATCATGCTAATAAGTGAGTGTATCATATTGTTAAAAAAAAATGCTGATTTATTTTTAAATGAAATATGGAAGTTAAAAAAATGGACAAAGTTTTGAGATTTGAAAAATGACTGAAGTGTTAGAAAGTGTGCACACGTTTTGATTTCCTGATGTTGATTTTTTTTTTAAGTGCTTTTTTTAAATTTAATTAATTGATTTTCGTGGCCTCTCTGGAAATAAGTCAACAAGTAACAACAACCCACGAAATGGCAAAAAAAAAAGTCCCTGAGAGAAGCTGGTATCAGTCTCAGATTATTGTAGGAGGGATGTGGAGCTCATTAGGATGTAAAAGTGAGTGATTTGATCCAGACTGCTGGAACATGTTTGGGTTTTGTCTTCATGGCTCTGAAGAAGACGCTCCTTATTAGGCCACGGTTCACTCTGCTGGGATTTTGGTGGGGATTAAATTTACCAGGGTGTTACTGACAGATGAGCTGTCCCACTGCTCACTTACAAACTATGTACACACACACACACAAACGTTCTGTGTGTGTGTTCTGACTTATCATCCAGACCCAGCGTCCACACACACCATAACCCAAAGCTAATGGCGTCTCACAAAATCAACAAAAACACTGCGAGCGAGTGCGACTTGTTCTGCTCATAAATGGGCCGCTTAACAGGCCGCGACCTTGTCATTACCTCGTCACGTCGCTTTAAACGTTTTCCAATGTCGCATTCTCATAACACAGTCATTATCACGTCCATTCAGCTCCTAATAAGGCAAAGGTGAAGGCAGCAATGTCGAAACTCGAAACAGCACAGTGTTAGTGAGATGATGTTAGACCTTCTCCTGGAGATCCTGGAGATCTTCTTTCCTGAAGCTGATCCATGTTTTCAGAAGATTCGGATTTGCCAGTGCAAATACAGTGATTGTATTTATTTAACTGTAAAGGGAACGAACCCCCCCCCCCCCCCCCCCAAAAAAAAAAAACGCCTTTGTAATAATTTTAACATTTTAAAACTCCACGCTCGTAAATATCTCCAGTTCCTTCAAACCACATCCAGACGCACATCAGGACACGGTGGGAATGTGATGTTCCACGCTCATGTCACGTCATAAACATGGAATGATTAAACAATGATGGGAATTTTCACTGATTCAGATTTCATCAAGGAGTCGAATCTTCTGAAGCCCAAATGGCTTGTTAAGGTTGTTGGTAATATTTGGACCAGTGTCCTTCCTGTTCTAACCACAAACCTTTTCGGTGCATGTTACATTCTCACCTTGTACAACTATTGATTTACACCAAGAAGCTGGAGGTGCTTTTTTTTTAATAAGGCTCAAAAATCCATGGCTTGCTTACAGTAATTGGCCGTACACAAACAAGAAGACGTAACCCATGGCAACCTGGCAGAGAACAGCGTCATTTGACGTCACCTTGAAATCAGAAACAGCAGGGAGCATATGAGCAAAGGACAGAGAGAGAAAGAGAGAGAGAGGGGGGGGGTTAGCAGCATTACCATGACACTGTGGCATTTTCTGGACATAAACACATTTAAGGCGGGGTGACGTCCAGCACAAGCCTGCAGCATGGTGGCGTCTTCCCGTCTCCATCCTCCTCTCCCAATTAAAGCGGGAACGCCAAGTAAAACATCCTGAAGGAGGGGGGGTTATTTTCCCAAGGCCACCAAGCAAAGTCCTTTGGAGTCATTTCAAACCAGTTCCAGGCTTCGACTTTTTTCTCATGTGTTGCCTTGTAATTGAATTAGATAGCGTAGGAACATATAAACCATACAGGCAATTATATTCACTGGCCACTTTATTAGGAACACACCCACATCCACCTGCAGCGGTTTGATGCCGTTCTCTAATCAGCCGATCCCTTGATGCATCAAATCACGCAGATACAAATCAAGAGCTTCGGTTAATGTTCACAATGTTCAAACATCAGAATGGGAAAAATTGGGATCTCACAGTGCAAAAAGAAAGTCACACTTCACTGCGGTCTGGGTGTCGGTTTGAGCCAGATGAGTATTTTTAGTTTGAGTATTTCAGAAACTCTTGATCTCCTCCTGGAGTTTTCATACACAACAGTCTCTACACAGAATGGTGCCAAAAACATTTTTTGAGTGAGTGAGCGACAGTTCTGTGGGTGGAAACAAACACCTTGTTGATAAGAGAGGCCAAAGGAAAATGGACAGATCTGAGGTGGTTTTAGGGTTTTTGTGGGTAGTAAAAAAGAGCAACTGGACTTGCTTGAAGATTCTTGAAGACATTTTACCTCTCATCCGAAAGGCTTCTTCAGTTCTGTTCTTCAAGAGCAGAAAAAGGAACATAACGGACAAGGAAGATAACAGGAACAAACGCAAGAACATTGTCATTCCCTACATTTCTGGTCTATCTGAGAAACTCAGGAGGATCTTCTACAAACACAACATTCCAGTACATTTGAAGAACATGAGAAGAACCTGGTTCTTCTCCAGCCGAAGTACACCCCCCTGGTTCAAAGGCAGCCTGCAACAACTAGCTCCATCAGGACGTGGTCCCCTGAAATGGAAGATGCCCTCAGAGACTGCTATGACATCACGAACTGGGATGTGCTGCTTAGCCCACACTGTGAGGACATAGAGGGGCTGACACACTGTCTGATGGATTACCTCAACTTCTGTGCAGACGTGGTCTCCCCCGCTAAGACTGTATGGTGTTACCCTAATAACAAGCCATGGGTAACACAGGAAGTCAAAGCTGTCCTCAACAGGAAGAAGGCCGCCTTCAGGAGCAGGGACAGGGAAGCGATGAAAGCAGCACAGCAGGAGGTGAAACGCTGCGTGAGGGAAGCTAAGGACCGCTACAGGAGAAAGGTGGAGCAGAAGCTGAAGGAGAACAGCATGAGGGAGGTCTGGGAAGGTGTGAAAACCATCACAGGCCACAATACAAAGACCAGAGTCGTTGAGGGGACAGTGGAGAGGGCGAACGAGTTGAATGACTTCTTCAACTGGTTCAACCAGCCCACGTCCCTCCCCACCCTCTCCCTCACTGCAACCATCTCTCCTTCTTCCCTCAACACAGTGAGGATCCTCTTCTTGGACTTCTTGAGTGCCTTCAACACCATCCAGCCCCTATTGCTTCAGGACAAACTGAACAGGATGCGAGTGGACCCCTGCCCGGTCACCTGGATCTCCAGCTACCTCACTGACAGGCTGCAGTACGTCAGGCTGAAGGACATCACGTCTGACACTGTGATTAGCAGCACCAGAGCACCCCAGGCACGGTGCTGGCCCCTCTTCTCTTCACCCTGTACACCGCGGACTTCTGCTACAACTCGGAGCTGTGTCACATTCAGAAGTTCACCGATGACACAGCCATCATTGGGTGTATCAGTGACGACAGAGAGGAGGAGTATAGGAGCCTGGTGAGGGACTTTGCTGTGTGGTGCTGCAGATGGTTCCTGTTGCACCACACAGCAAAGTCCCTCACCAGGCTCCTATACTCCTCGAGGGAGTCGAGTGGAGGCTGTGGATTCCTACAAGTACCTCGGGCTGTGGCTGGACAGCAAGCTGGACTGGACTTGCAACACCAATCACTTATACAGGAAGGGACAGAGCAGGCTATACTTTCTGAGGAGGCTGCAGTCCTTTAACATCTGCAGGAAACTCCTGTGGATGTTCTATCAGCCTGTGGTTGCCAGTGTCCTGTTTTACATTGTAGTGTGCTGGGGGGGCAGCACATCCAAGAAGGACACATCCAGGCTGGACAAACTGATCAGGTGGGCCAGCTCTGTGGTCAGTGTGAAGCTGGACTCTCTGGTGACAGTGGCAGACAAGAGGTCTATGGACAAACTATTGAACATCATGGATGATGCCAGTCACCCTCTGCACACCGTCATCAGCAACCAGAGGAGCCTGTTCAGTGATGGAATGCTCCTTCCCAAGTGCAGGACTAACAGACTTAAAAACTCCTTTGCCCCTCATGCCATCAGACTGTACAACTCTTCTCTGGGGGGGAGGAGGGGGAACAGGAGGACAGAGGACGGGAAGGAGCAGTAGCCTAGCCTGACGATAAGCAACCCTGGTGAAAAATAAATGTGCTAAGTGTACTAAAATTTAGCATACTTTTGTGTACTTGAAGCCACACTAATCATCAATATACTTCAAGTGTGTTTATGATTAGTTAACTTGATGCATGCTATTTTGGAACAACTAATTTTGTACTAAATATATTTTAATTGTAATTAAATTGTAGAAAAGTGCAACTTGAAGTGTATTTAGTGTACTTTTATGTGCTAAAGTGGAACAACTTAAAGTATATTTTGTATACTTTAAGTATATGACTTTATATGTACTAGGCAACACGGTGGTGTAGTGGTTAGCGCTGTCGCCTCACAGCAAGAAGGTCCGGGTTCGGGCCCCGTGGCCGGCGAGGGCCTTTCTGTGCGGAGTTTGCATGTTCTCCCCGTGTCCGCGTGGGTTTCCTCCGGGTGCTCCGGTTTCCCCCACAGTCCAAAGACATGCAGGTTAGGTTAACTGGTGACTCTAAATTGACCGTAGGTGTGAATGTGAGTGTGAATGGTTGTCTGTGTCTATGTGTCAGCCCTGTGATGACCTGGCGACTTGTCCAGGGTGTACCCCGCCTTTCACCCGTAGTCAGCTGGGATAGGCTCCAGCTTGCCTGCGACCCTGTAGAACAGGATAAAGCGCCTAGAGATAATGAGATGAGATGAGACTTTATATGTACTAATATATGCTTAATTAGTACTTTGTTTGTATTATAAGTACCTTAAAAATTAGTACACTTTTTAGAAATTACACATAACTTTCACTTAAAGTATATTTTAGTATAATATACAGGGGCGATTTCTCAGAGACAACAAGGGAAGCCGGACTTCCCCTAAAATTCTCTCCCCAAACTGCGGCGTCTACGACGGACGTTGAATTCTCATTAAAACAATAACTTGCATAACATAATATATGCCCAAGATTGTATTTACGTTCATAACTATCCCTATGTCATCCTGTAACTTATTTGAGTGGTGTCTGACGAACTTGCAATTCGCTACGAGAATCACCTTTACTGTCAGGCTGTAACCTTTCTTATTTCAATGGGCTCTATGGACAGTGTTGCCAGATTGGGCGGTTTTAAGTGCATTTTGGTGGATTTGAACATATTTTGGGCTGGAAAACGTCAGCATCTGGCAACACTGTCTATGGACTGGCAGCCGGGTATCCGTTGCAGTCTACGAGATGGCTCTGAACAGCCAATTTCGGCTAGTTGTTATTGATTAAAATCGACAAAATCGTCACCTCCAGGGAAGCCGGGTATCTCTGGGGGTAAACGGGACATGGGCGGGCTAAGAAGCCAGGCTGATAAAGGATTATTGGAGGTGGTGTTTGATTGAAAGACACGAGGAGGGGGCGGTCGCTGTACTTCAGCAAGGAACACGGTAAGCATGATCAGTCAGTCCCTAGCGGATGTCGAGAAAGTGTAGTCGTGTGCCAAAGTGCTGTCCGAATTTCTTTTCATATAAACATTTCTTCTCATTGATGTCTCTGTGCATTACTCTGTAAATAAATGTAAATATTACTCGTTGTGCTCCGTTAACTTTCATCCATTCTATCAGTTTGATCATTCGTGAATTCACTCGTTTATTTCATTTGTAGTTCAATCAACGTGGTTGTAGGCTAGCTTGAACCTTATTGGGATCTGCAGTGCTAGCTGCTAGCAGCTGGTATCTATCTGCTATAATGGCAAAGTACGGCCAGTCATTTTGCCCCGCCCCCGCCTCGCGCTCTGTCCGGTGCGGTAGTGATGTCCCGTTGCTCGCGCGCCGCAGCAGAGACCCACGCGACCTTCAGCCGGTACAGTCGCTGTTCTTTTACCACCTCCGTTATTCTCATCTTTCCGGTGCGTTCTTGATTTTTCCATTGTGTCCTATTTCGCCATATCAAATACCCAAAATGTATCATATTATTCATATTTAAGTGAATAATCAATTCAGTCATCATAACTTGGCATTTTTAACCCAATCAATCAAAAAGAGGAAATTTATTCAATATTTTCAAAAAATTTTACAAAAACATTTGAATTGTAATAAAAAAAAAAATTCCACAGCAGAGGCCAGATAAAGCAAGATGCTATCTTTATTCTTATTAAACATGATAAAAGAAACATTGAGTGTCAGGTAAATGCAAAAAAAAAAGTAAAATTAGAAAATTTATTTTTTGACCATAATGTCCCAAATGAGAGAGCAGTTTCTGAGACAGACCCACAAAACAACAAATTGACTCATGACAAATAACAAATAATTGAAAAATTGTATTACGTAGACCTAAAACTGAGCTTCCCCTATTTCAAAGCCCACCAGCCGCCACTGAAGTATAATATAGTATAATTATTTTAAAGTGTGTTAAAAGTGTTAGCGTGAAAGCGTGATGTTAGTATACTTTTTATACATTTACAAAAAGTACAGTTTGTATAAGTACATTTTCAATATACTATTGAAAATATGAATATACTTTAAATACAATAAAGTACTTTTTTTTTTCGCCAGGGTATACCGGACAATGTGCAATATAATGTGCAATATCTCTCCTGCTGCCCCCCTTCCTCCTTTTTCCCCCTCCTCTCTCTCCCCCCTTCCTCTCTTCCCCATATCTTCTCATCTCATCTCATTATCTCTAGCCGCTTTATCCTTCTACAGGGTCGCAGGCAAGCTGGAGCCTATCCCAGCTGACTACGGGCGAAAGGCGGGGTACACCCTGGACAAGTCGCCAGGTCATCACAGGGCTGACACATAGACACAGACAACCATTCACACTCACACCTACGGTCAATTTAGAGTCACCAGTTAGCCTAACCTGCATGTCTTTGGACTGTGGGGGAAACCGGAGCACCCGGAGGAAACCCACGCGGACACGGGGAGAACATGCAAACTCCACACAGAAAGGCCCTCGCCGGACCCGGGGTTCGAACCCAGGACCTTCTTGCTGTGAGGCGACAGCGCTAACCACTACACCACCGTGCCGCCCCTCCCCATATCTTATTCTTTTTATATTTGTATACTAGTATGTAGATACTTCATTTATTTTAATTTATCTAGTTTTTCTCTATTTCTTTTCTCTGTTTATCTGTAATGATCCTGCTGGAATCTTTATTGATCCCTTTGGGAGGGTTCCCTCAGGGAAATTAAGTTTTATCTAATCTATCTAACCTAATCTAATTTCAGACTCCGTTACACCCTGAAGCAGAAACCGGTCCACCCTAAGGACAGAATAGCCAGACACAAACAGGACAACGTAGTGTATGTAATTCAGTGCAGTGAGGAGTGCACGGAATCATATATTGGGGAAACAAAACAACCGCTTCACAGGCGCATGGCTCAACACAGGAGAGCCGGCTCCTCAGGCCAGGACTCTGCTGTCTACCTTCATCTTAACAACAAAGGACACTCATTTCAGGATTGCAATGTACGCATTTTAGCCAGAGAGGATCGTTGGTATGAGCGACGAGTCAAAGAAGCCATTTTTGTCAACCTGGAACGGCCATCACTGAACAGAGGTGGGGGTCTAAGACACCATTTATCAGCCACCTACAATGCAGTCCTTGGCACACTTCCCAGACAACTGAATGCACACCAAAACCCAGATGTATTCAGTGACTCACAGGAGGACAGAGAGACCAACAACCCATTGATCACCCCAACGACTCTCGAGGCCGTTCACACCCAGCCCCCAGTGACCCACACCAACAGGATGACTCAGCGACACCTTAGGATTGCTTTTTATCCATGAGAGGATAAATACCTGATACTCCCTATTAGTCAGAACTGAAGAAGCCTTTCGGATGAGAGGTGAAACGTCTTCAAGAATCTTCAAGCAAGTCCAGTTGCTCTCTTTTACCACCCACAGTTTACTATGGCCTGGATGACTGAGAATCTTCACAGACATTTGAGGGTTGTTGGTTTTTTTGCCAGGAAGGATATAGTAACTCATATAATCACTCTTTACAACCATGGTGAGCAGAAAAGCATTTCGGCATGCAACAGCAGAACAGAACAACACATTCGGTTCCAGTCCTGCAGCCAAGAACAGGGATCTGAGAATCAACAAGTTCCTATTAAAGTGGCCGGTGAGTATAGATACTATTATAAGTTAAAAAAAAAATTCCAAATTTTCCTACTAGTATATTAAGTACAGCAAGAGTACGCTAATGCAGTAGTATGTGTAGTATGTAGTACTTAAAGCTACTTTTAAAGTAACTAAACTGAGCTAAAAATCTACCTGTAGATCAATAATATATCAGAGAAAACTTATGATATATACATATACTACAGGTATACAAGTAATGAGTACTTATTACACATTCTGAGTTTACTCTGAAGATACTTTAAAGGAACAGTTCACCGTACTTCCATAATGAAATATGCTCTTATCTGAATTGAGACGAGCTGCTCCGTACTTCTCCGAGCTTTGCGCGACCTCCCAGTCAGTCAGACGCAGTCAGACGCGCTGTCACTCCTGTTAGCAATGTAGCTAGGCTCAGTATGGCCAATGGTATTTTTTGGGGCTGTAGTTAGATGCGACCAAACTCTTCCACGTTTTTCCTGTTTACATAGGTTTATATGAGCAGTGATATGAAACAAGTTCAGTTACACAAATTGAAACGTAGCGATTTTCTATGCTATGGAAAGTGCGCACTATAATGACAGGCGTACTAACACCTTCTGCGCGCTTCGGCAGCGCATTGATATCTGAGCTCCGTATCAATGCGCTGTCGAAGCGCGCAGAAGGTGTTAGTACGCCTGTCATTATAGTGCGGACTTTCCATAGCATACAAAATCGCTACGTTTCAATTTGTGTAACTGAACTTGTTTCATGTCACTGGTCATATAAACCTACATAAACAGGAAAAACGTGGAAGAGTTTGGTCGCATTTAACTACAGCCCCAAAAAATACCATTGGCCATACTGAGCCTAGCTACATTGCTAACAGGAGTGACAGCGCGTCTGACTGCGTCTGACTGACTGGGAGGTCGCGCAAAGCTCGGAGAGGTACGGAGCAACTCGTCTCAATTCAGATAAGAGCATATTTCATTATGGAAGTACGGTGGACTGTTCCTTTAAGGATACTTTTACCACATTAGGCAAAGAAATCCATTGAGTATTATTACTCATGGGTACAACTTTTACTAGAGCAGCGGCTACAATTATCGACACCTTAACAATCTTTTGGCCATTGCAAAAGTAGAAAAGACTTTCAGTACGTAAATTGTGCATGAATAGTTACTCAAAAAATGAGTTGATTCCCAATTACTTAGCGTATCAGATCACGTGACACCATCCACAATTATGGACACCTTTGTCTACAGTTATTGACACCTTTGTCCACAGTTATCGACGCCGTTCCACAATTATCGACACCTTTGTCCACAGTTATCGACACTGTTCCACAGTTATTGACACCTTTGTCCACAGTTATCAACACTGTTCCACAGTTATCGACACCTTTGTCCACAGTTATCGACAGCGTTCCACAATTATCGACACCTTTGTCCACAGTTATCGACATCCCGATGATTTTTTTTTTTTAATCGGTATGCGGTATTAAGTTATATAGTTTTTATTTAAAATTTGTTTTATATCGATTTATATTTAGTACAAAATATATTTTATATAAATATATAGATGTTGGTGTTTACATAAATGAGGGAGTAATTCTAATATTTATAAACGAACTGATAATGTTTAACTTGCGTCAGAAAATCTTTTTGTTCCACTTTCTACTCACTTTCAAAGTATTTTCATAGATCGCATTTTGTTAATCATTCGTTGTTGTTTGTAATAATTTCTACAATAATTCAAATAATGCTCTAATTTGTTGCAATTAGATTCAGATTGGTGGAGCTTCAGTATTTTCGAACAAGTGGTTATTTTTAATTGAGATTTTAAATTCACATCTAAAAATATAAAATGTCTACTGATATTGTAATATGTGGTCGATATTTTCTGAATGGAATAGAAAAACCTGAACGTTTCAAGCATGTCATTTTTTTTATATGCTGGGAATTTAATTCTGTTCTAATTCTATTCATTGCAATCAGATTCCAAATACTCTATAAACATTCCATTCTGTTATGAATCAGAAAAAAAAGATTATAAATCACAGCACTTTAAAAAAAATTAAAATGCTTCATCTACTTCAACAATGTTACACAAAGATCGATCCATAACAGTTGTAAATGTCCCTTAGTTCCACAGGGTGTCGATAATGGTGGACACCGTTAGTGGAAAGTGGTCACTATTATCGACACCTCACGCACATGACTTCTCAAACACGCGTTTAGATACAAAATGGTGACTGTCAAATGAAAGAGTAAGAAACAAAGTAGGCTTCGACGAGGAGATCATGAAATTTCGGTGAATTTGATCAGTCCATGATCTTTCCACCGTGATTACCTGCGATGATAGCGTCCAGGTTTTCCGAAAAATTGTTGATCGTGCTAAAAAAAATTCCATCTCAGGTAACGAGCTGCGTCATCAGACGACAAGATCAAAGGGTGAGGCGGGTCTTCCGGTTGATTTAATTAACCAATGATAACTGTTGGAACTGAAACTCACCTTTGTAAAATTGTTTATCGGTAAATCTGTAAAGGTGTCGATAATTATGGACTGTCGATAATTGTAGCCGCTGCTGGAGTAAAATTACACCAAGGTCCATCCAAATATTATTACTAGAACATATAATAGTACACTAATAGTATGTACATTACAAGTTTAAGTACAACACAGTATACTGCATACATTTTAAAATTACTTTTCAAGTACTCATTCTAAACTGAGATAAACAAATACACTAGTAAGTAAACTTTAACAAAGCATACTTTGCTTTATTCACATATCTGGATCAATATTAACATATTGTTGCACTAGACAATGGTTTTGAACTGCGTATTATGACATATGATGTTACTACTAGTAGTTATAGTACACTAAGTTTCATTATTACTAGGACATATTCGAGTAAACAAATAAGAAAGCTACTAAGCGTGTAGCCTGGATCATAGTATGTATCGTTAAATGTATTGTTAAAATTTGCCACTTTATACGTTACATGCCAAAGTTTAATAAGGTTCATTACTGGTACATCGAATCGATTGATTTTACAATCCAAATCCAATTTCCGTCAACGTTGAGTAATACAGACTGCGTCACATAATTCCACTGATGCCTGCTGAAGGATAGTTTCATTAAAGTTTCAAAACATGGCAGACAGATCCATCTTTCCAGGATAATATGCTGGCAGGAAAGGAAGCTGATGAAAGCACAGGCCACGAAATGAAAATTTAACATCGTGCTGAAAGATTAGGCTGCTGGTGTGATACGAATATTTATTTAATGTCATGTCTGTTCTGTTTACACGTGAACTCAAATTCTCTGTCATGTCATGAACAGGTTTTGTGTTTAAAGTGACAATAAGCCATGCGCCACACATGGATGACTATAACCTTGGACATAACTCGACCTCTTGGGATCAATCCCTTATTTTCACAGCCGGGCCATTCTCAGAAAATGTGACAAGTAACGGTAAAGACATTTTAAAAATGTTTGTATGTGCTAATTTTAGTTACAATACATGTAAATATATTTAAGACAAAAAAAGCATATTTCATGAATTCACAAAGCAAGAGATGTCATTGTTATGAAAAAAAACATAATGCCCAGTTGTTGTGTTTACCGTTACCCATAATGTCTTTACCGTTACTCCATAGGGTAACAGTAAAGACATCTCGTGGCATTTTTGAGTCACTGAGTGCAGAAAGAAAGATAAACAAATTATGCATTTATTATCCCATCCTAACTTGCTACTTGGCTTTTTCAACATGCAGCATCGTTATCTTTATCATTTGGGGGTAACGGTAAAGACCGTTAATTTCCCTGACATCTTGAAATTTCATATTTACCTGATCAGTATCCTCGATTCCAACATTCATGCATCAGTGATTTTATTTTTTTCCCCAAATGGCTACTCAACATCCTGGTCCTTCCTCATGTAGCTGCACTGCCCTCTATTGTCAAAGCCCTGAGTTACAGCATGGTTTTATCATTTGGGTAACGATAAAGACATCAAGAAAGTACACATTCTTGCACATATATTTTAAGCTATACACCAAAAACCGGGCGGTAGACATGTGGCGGTAATGGCATTTGGGTATATTGAGGCTAAATAAAATTATTGCAAATGCAGACAAATCGTCTCAATATTTTTTTTACTGCTCTGTTAAATTATTTATTATACATTTATTTTAAGAAAGGACCAGGATTAATGGCTTCAGAGGGGAAAAAAAACCCAAAACCTTAGATTAGATAAAACTTTATTGATCCCTTTGGGCGGGTTCCCTCAGGGAAATTAAAATAAAGACTGATTAAGATAAAAACAAATTAAGATAAAAACTTAGTTTAAAACGGAATCTGTCCCATTTCCTGAAAACAGCCCAGCTGTGCCAGCAGTGCAGGTTCTAAATATTAATGCGCTCATTCTAATACATTTGTTGTTTCCATAGCAACAGCTCATTCACAGGCACTCGTATGGCAGAAACATCAACTAACTGAAAAACGTGCGTGTTTGTTGTACTTTGAGAGATAATGTTTGTTTAACGGAAGGATTGTCCAGGGTCAGGGCTAAAATCCACCTGTAACACTGAGAATCTCTCAGTCTTTACATGATACACTCTAATAGGCCACTTTAATAGGAACTTGTTGTTGATTCTAAGATCCCTGTTCTTGGCTGCAGGACTAGAACCCAGTATGATGTTCTGTTCTGATGTTGCACGGGGAGATGTTTTTCTGCTCACCACGGTTGTAAAAAGTGATTATATGAGTTATTATATCCTTCCTGGCAAAAACAAAAGCTCGAACCACCTCAAATCTGTCCATTTTTCCTCTGACCTCACTTATCAGCAAGGTGTTTGTTTCCACCCACAGAACTCACTCGCTCACTCGATTTTTTTGTTTGTTTGTTTTTCGCACTATTCTGTGCAGAGACTTTTGTGTGTGAAAACCCCAGAAGATCAGCAGTTTCTGAAATACTCAAACCAAAAATATTCATCTGGCTCAAACCGACACCCACGCGACAGTGAAAGAAAGTCACACTTCACTGCGAGATCATAATTTTTCCCGTTCTGATGTTTGAATATTGTGAACGTTAACCGAAGCTCTTGATTTGTATCTGCGTGATTTGATGCGTCGTGCTGCTGTCGAGGGATCGGCTGATATAATACTCCTATAAAAATTTCTGAATGCAAAAACTTGAGTGTACCAAGAGTATTTTATTGTATCTTATTAGTTTGCTTATTAGTATACTCATTCTCTCATTCTCATTATCTCTAGCCGCTTTATCCTTCTACAGGGTCGCAGGCAAGCTGGAGCCTATCCCAGCTGACTACGGGCGAAAGGCGGGGTACACCCTGGACAAGTCGCCAGGTCATCACAGGGCTGACACATAGACACAGACAACCATTCACACTCACATTCACACCTACGCTCAATTTAGAGTCACCAGTTAACCTAACCTGCATGTCTTTGGACTGTGGGGGAAACCGGAGCACCCGGAGGAAACCCACGCGGACACGGGGAGAACATGCAAACTCCACACAGAAAGGCCCTCGCCGGCCACGGGGCTCGAACCCGGACCTTCTTGCTGTGAGGCGACAGCGCTAACCACTACACCACCGTGCCGCCCTATTAGTATACTCTTTCATCTTATTCTTTTCTAGAACGAGTACACAAAAGTAGCAAACTTTTTAACGAACTATACTTTCAGTGTACTATGATATCTATATTTAAGGCACTCTGAACATGTACACATTTTTTTTCAGCTTCAAAATGTTGATGTTTTTGCTGTTTTCTGAAAGTGTAACTCCAGAAAGCTTCCATATTTTCACTCCGAGGTCACAGGCTCAGCAGGGATTAAAGAAAGCACAGATGAGAGCTTTAAAAAAAAAAAAAAAATCCTGAGAGATCGGTGCTAACGGCTCTTTCCATGATGTTGTTGATCGATGCAGAGTGAATAAACCCTCCATGTTGCCCTGTTTGATGCATGAAATAATTGGAGCTGATATTCCCCTGATGAATTATTTATGATGGTGCGTCAGCTGGGAGCTGACAGCTCAGGAGGGGATGAGGAAAAGCGAGAACAATTGCTGTTATGAATTTTTTTTTTTTCAGGAAGGAACTGAAAGGCTAATATTGTAAGACCACATTGTCATGGTGAAAGGCATACAGGGTTTGATATTTCATATGTGACATTTGAAAAAGCAATTTTGTGACATCCAGCGACATCGTTTTATACGCTTCTTAGTTCGTTAAATAAATGCTCAGCAGAAGGACCCGACGTTTTACATTATTGTTCTAACATTCACTTGCTTCGTTTTAGACGTTAGACTCTCGTCATTAACAAGAGTCTTTACTATGAGTCACTAACTATGGTGACTTATGCTGTTAAAGAGTTGAAGAATTGAACAGAGGTATAATGTCATTAGTTGCAGGTGATATCCACTGGGGACTACAGACTGGACTGGAGGAGGGATAGAGTGATGGACTGGAAAAGGGACTATATGTGATGGACTGGAAAAGGGACTAAGTGATGGACTGGAGGAGGGATAGAGTGATGGACTGGATGAGGGACTAGGGGATTGACTGGAGGAGGGATAGAGTGATGGACTGGATGAGAGACTAGGGGATTGACTGGAGGAGGGATAGTGTGATGGACTGGAGGAGGGAGTAGGCGATGGACTTGGAGGAGGGATAGAGTGATGGACTGGATGAGAGACTAGGGGATTGACTGGAGGAGGGATAGTGTGATGGACTGGAGGAGGGATAGAGTGATGGACTGGAAAAGGGACTAGGTGATGGACTGGAGGAGGGATAGAGTGATGGACTGGATGAGAGACTAGGGGATTGACTGGAGGAGGGATAGAGTGATGGACTGGAGGAGGGATAGAGTGATGGACTGGAGGAGGGATAAAGTGATGGACTGGAGGAGGGACTAGGGGATGGATGAAGGAAAGGGCTCTGCCATGAACTAAGGATGGAGTAGAGAATGGACTACAAGAGGCGTTAAAGGATGGACCTGGGGATTGTCTCAGGCAGTGTTTCTCAACTGGGCTCCCATCTGTAACAGGGAGTGATGTTGCATTCCATTAATACACTTTATAGTAGATTCTTAGATTCTAATAGAATAGATGAGCCAAAATAATTGGGGATCTTTTTTAATGGGCCTCGACTCGTTACAAGTATGAATAGGTGGGCCTCAGAGCAGAAAAGGTTGAGAACCCCTGGAATGGACTAGACAAGGAACTAGGGAATGGGCTAGAGAAAGATCTTGGGGGAAAATAGATTTTAGGAGAGACTAGGGAATAGACTAGGGAATGAACTAGAGGTGGAACGATAGCATGGACTATGGAGGGAGTAGGGAATGAACTAGAGGAGGGATTATAGCATGGACTATGGAGGGACTAGGAAATGGACTAGAGGTGGGACAATAGCATGAACTATGAAGGGAGGAGGGATTATAGCAGGGACTAGGGAACGGACTAGAGGTGGGATTAGGAATGGACTAGAGGAGGGACTTCAGAATGGACTAGAGGGAGATCGAGGGAAAATGGATTTTAGGAGAGACTAAGGAATGGACTAGAAGTGGGACTATAGCATGGACTATGGAGGGGCTAGGGAATGGACTAGAGATGGGACTATGGAATGGACTAGAGGAAGGTCTAGGGAATGGACTTTAGTAGGAAATAGAAAATAGAATAGAAGCAGGACCAGAAAATGAACTTTAGGAGGGACAAAGGGATTGACTAGAGGACAGTCTCAATAGAGGAACTAAGGGTCGGACTCGAGGAGGCACTAGACGATGGATTCAAGAGTGGACTAAAGTATAATGTAGGGGATGGTCTATATCGAGGACCCACAAGAGGACCAGACTAAGACGATGGACTAAGGTAAAGGATGGGTTTAAGGATGGACTAGGACCTAGGTTGGAGTAGAAGATGGACCGCCATGCTCACTCTTGATTCTTGACAGCTGATTTTTTATCCTCGGGTAAATACAGATACAGGTTTAATGACATCATCATTCTGCAGGGCGGCACGGTGGTGTAGTGGTTAGCGCTGTCGCCTCACAGCAAGAAGGTCCGGGTTCAAGCCCCATGGCCGGCGAGGGCCTTTCTGTGCGGAGTTTGCATGTTCTCCCCGTGTCCGCGTGGGTTTCCTCCGAGTGCTCCGGTTTCCCCCACAGTCCAAAGACATGCAGGTTAGGTTAACTGGTGACTCTAAATTGAGCGTAGGTGTGAATGTGAGTGTGAATGGTTGTCTGTGTCTATGTGTCAGCCCTGTGATGACCTGGCGACTTGTCCAGGGTGTACCCCGCCTTTCGCCCGTAGTCAGCTGGGATAGGCTCCAGCTTGCCTGTGACCCTGTAGGACAGGATAAAGCAGCTACAGATAATGAGATGAGATGAGATGAGATCATTCTGCAGTTAAAAACAAAAAACAAAACAAACATTCGCCATCAGACAGATGTGAACCTGATCCTGTCCTGACTGGACCAAAATGTGGGTCACGTATTACTGTGTGTCGGTCTACTTCTGATCTAACCATTTCATTTAATATTGAAAGTGTCTTCTGGGAAACAAGTACTTTGTTTTTTAGATGCTCCTGTGGATTCCAGTTGGTGCAACTCTGAGCAGAACCAGGCCAGTCAGTCCATAATCAACTGGTACTTCATCACTGCACTTTGGGTCGTGGAAAACACCATGAGAGCAATATGACTCTTTTGAAAATGTCATGCTCTTCCTATGGGAGGGAAGTAATGGTATCATCATGGCATCGCATCATAAAGGTCTGTGTGTGTGTGTGTGTGTGTGTGTGTGTATTCCTGGAGATCTATCATGCTGTTCAGCTTAGCTTCAAGTTCTATCCTGGAGGATGGAATAGGATGGAGGTTGATGTGGGGGATATGGGTTCCTCTGTTGGAGGAGGTTTGACGTGAGCGTTTGTTGTGTTGGTAATGAGTAGAGTTTGGAATGTTGGTTTAATTGGTTGGTAAGCAATTAGCAAACTTTCCTCTGACATTCAAGTGACAGCATCCAGTAAGGACTGTGAGAAGACTAGCGCTAATGAACCTGGGAGCAGCGTGGTAAAAAAAAAAAAGGAACCTTTTCTTCAGGAACATTTTATTCTGTAAGTTCTTGGTTTTAAAACTTAAAAAAAATCAGAATTGAGAAACGTGGTGAGTTTGTGAAATGACAGAGTTTAAGCAGATCATTACTCAGTGGAGCGAGATGGTGAGTGTTTATCTCAGCTAGCGTGAGAAATTAACAGTTGCACATGTAATTACACACACGGGATCCTGAGGTTTTAGCACCTGGATTCTTTTTTAGAGTTTCACAAGAAGCACCACATCTCACGGATTATTTGGTTTTCCTTTGCGCTCTCTCTCTCTCTCTCTCTCTCTCTCTCCCCCTCCTGCTCTGTCCTTGCTCTCTCTCTCTCTCTCTGTCCTTGTACACGCTCTCTCTCTCCTGCTCTCTCTCGCTCTGTCCTTGTACACGCTCTCTCTCTCTCTCTCTCTCTCTCTCTCCTGCTCTGTCCTTGCTCTCTCTCTCTGTCCTTGTACGTGCTCTCTCTCTCCTGCTCTCTCTCTCTCTCTCTCGCTCTGTCCTTGTACACGCTCTCTCTCTCTCTCTCTCCCTCCTGCTCTGTCCTTGCTCTCTCTCTCTGTCCTTGTACGTGCTCTCTCTCTCCTGCTCTCTCTCTCTCTCTCTCTCTCGCTCTGTCCTTGTACACGCTCTCTCTCTCTCTCCCCCTCCTGCTCTGTCCTTGTACGCGCTCTCTCTCTCTCTCTCTCGCTCTGTCCTTGTACACGCTCTCTCTCTCTCTCTCTCCCTCCTGCTCTGTCCTTGCTCTCTCTCTCTCTGTCCTTGTACGTGCTCTCTCTCTCCTGCTCTCTCTCTCTCTCTCTCTCGCTCGGTCCTTGTACGCGCTCTCTCTCTCTCTCCCCCTCCTGCTCTGTCCTTGTACGCGCTCTCTCTCTCTCTCTCTCTCGCTCTGTCCTTGTACACGCTCTCTCTCTCTCTCTCTCTCTCTCCCTCCTGCTCTGTCCTTGCTCTCTCTCTCTGTCCTTGTACGTGCTCTCTCTCTCCTGCTCTCTCTCTCTCTCTCTCTCTCTCTCGCTCGGTCCTTGTACGCGCTCTCTCTCTCTCTCCCCCTCCTGCTCTGTCCTTGTACACGCTCTCTCTCTCTCTCTCTCGCTCTGTCCTTGTACACGCTCTCTCTCTCTCCCTCCTGCTCTGTCCTTGCTCTCTCTCTCTCTCTGTCCTTGTACGTGCTCTCTCTCTCCTGCTCTCTCTCTCTCTCTCTCTCTCTCTCTCTCTCTCGCTCGGTCCTTGTACGCGCTCTCTCTCTCTCTCTCCCCCTCCTGCTCTGTCCTTGTACGTGCTCTCTCTCTCTCTCTCTCCCCCTCCTGCTCTGTCCTTGTACGCTCTCTCTCTCTCTCTCTCGCTCTCTCCCTCCTGCTCTGTCCTTGCTCTCTCTCTCTCTCACTCTGTCCTTGTACGTGCTCTCTCTCCCCCTCCTGCTGTCCTTTCTCTCTCTCTCGCTCTGTCCTTGTATGCGCTCGCTCGCTCTCTCTCTCACTCTGTCCTTGTATGCGCTCTCTCTCTCTCTCTCTCTCACTCTGTCCTTGTATGCGCGCGCTCTCTCTCTCTCCCCCTCCTGCTCTGTCCTTGCTCTCTCTCTCTCTCTGTCCTTGTACGCACTCTCTCTCTCCTGCTCTCTCTCTCTCTCCCTCCTGCTCTGTCCTTGCTCTCTCTCTCTTGCTCTCTCCCTCCTGCTCTGTCCTTGCTCTCTCTCTCTCTCTCGCTCTCTCCCTCCTGCTCTGTCCTTGCTCTCTCTCTCTCACTCTGTCCTTGTACGCGCGCTCTCTCTCTCTCTCCCTCCTGCTCTGTCCTTGCTCTCTCTCTCGCTCTGTCCTTGTATGTGCGCTCTCTCTCTCCTGCTCTCTCTCGCTCTGTCCTTGCTCTCTCTCTCTCTCCTGCTCTGTCCTTGCTCTCTCACTGACAGGAGCACATGAGCGCTAATCTACAGGAATCATGTTTCTTTCCTTTTCTGCTTGATTTCATCGTCTGAGTTTTGAATCACAAAAACAGTCATCAAAGGAAGATCATTACATCATAAAATGTGAGATCCAATCATGTTTCACTATGCAAATGAAGTGTCCAAACACTGACATGCATTTAGCAGATGCTCTTGTCCAGAGCGATGTACAACAAGGAGGTCCATGACACAGTGCTCCTGGAGCAGAGAGGATGAAGGGCCTTGCTCAAGGGCCCAACAGCAGCAGCAGTTTCAGTACTGGGGTTTGAACCCATGACCTTCAGATCAGTAGCCTAGAGCATTAATATCACATGATTTATAGAAGATAGGGGACAGTTAAGTGTGTTCAGACCCAGTTTTGAGTGACTTTAATCAGCTGTATGCGTTGCATGTGACTGAATGAGCTCATTAGCTTAACTGCACGATCACCATCTGATTTTACTCCAGTTTTCAGTTCCTGCTGTTAATGAACACAACTGTGAGCTCAGCTGCTGTTGGTTAATCACCGTGTCAGTATTTAAAAATGTGTAAAAATCCCATTAATCGGATCTCAAGCTAAACTCGCACGCTAATGTCAGTTACGATCGCTGTCCTGTGAGCAAAAACAAACATTTCCATTCTGTTTATCTGCAATCAGGGTGAGTGTGAAAATTTGTATCCCCCGTTATTTCTGGTTAAAAAAAGAACTTCTGTGTCATCCCCCCCCCACCTCAACCCACCACACACAACATATGTGTATGAGAATATTTAAATGAGAATATATCATATCCGGACAGGGCTATGCTCTCATGTCATTTTACTTTTTTCTTTTTTTCACTCGGCTCATCAGAAATGTCACCAGACCAGCTGACATTTACTAAGTTTGAATGCTACACATAATACATACTGAATTGAATGAAAGATTTACACAGAAAGATGTAGGGCAGAGTGAAAGCGAGCTGATGTTTGATTTCGTTATTCTCTGAAGGTTGAGAAGGAATCAGAAGCACGCGTATCCCAATGCTTCGACTCTAATTCGTGCTGTGTCACTAACTGGTGTGAGTAACTGCACTATCCTACAGACGTGGGTTTCTCAAAAGCCTCTTAACACTAAGAGCATCTTGACTCCGAAAGAGAGCGTTCATTGTGTCAGGGTTAGAGAAGCAGCTTTAGGATCAAAAGGTGGCTGGCTCGATTCCCAGAACCAGCAAAAATGGCTGAGGTGCCCTCGTGCAAGGCACCAAACCCCAAACTGCCCCCCAGGCTGCTCTGGGTGTTGTACGGTATGTCGTTCTGGATAAAAGCGTCTATGAAATGCCATTAATGTAATTTTGTGTTTTAATGCTTTGCTTATCCTGGGAAAAGGACACGATGATGTCATGGCTGAGAAATTTTCAGCATCAGACCTGAATATGAACAGCAGGAATGACAAACAGGCCTTGTAGTGTGACATGATGGAAGAACAGCGACGTGATGTTTGGGATGTCAAGTCAAGTCAAGCTTATTTTTATAGCGCTTTTAACAATAAACATTGTCGCAAAGCAGCTTTACAGAATTTGAATGACTTTAAACATGAGCCAATTTTATCCCTAATCTATCCCCAATGATGAAACCTGTGGCGACGGTGGCAAGGAAAAACTCCCTCAGACGACATGAAGAAGAAACCTTGAGAGGAACCAGACTCAAAAGGGAACCCATCCTCATTTGGGCACCAACAGACAACATGACTATAACATCAGCAGTTTTAACATTAAGTCAGTTTCGTTGATGTTATAAACTGTTCATGACAACTGCAGTCCTAAAGTTAGCAAGTCAACTGTAGTCCTCAGCCATAAAAGCATTACTGTAAGAGTCCAGAGCGTCCTCCAGGTGTGACTTTCAACTGACTGTCCTCATGGGGCCGTCCTCCACAGGAGCGATGCGATGAGACTCCAACCAGACACAGGGCACCAGGATGGATCAGGCAGGTCCGAGGAGCAGAAGAGGTCAGCATCTCAATCCCAGGACCAACATGTAACTCAGAGGGACAGATTGGGGGGGGGGGAGAAAACACAGGTTGTTAGGTATGCCCAATGTCACCTGAATAAGTAGGAACAGTATACATATTGCACTGAGTACAAGCAGGGACTCCGGCAACTAACTATGACAGCATAACTAAAAGGGGAGAGCCAGAAGGTAACACAGGCATGAGGGGCCCCGGGACATAAAGCAGCAGCCACTACACCATCAACAAGCTCAAGTGAGCAAGCGAGTGGGGACTGACAGCATCCATACATCCCAGTTTACCAAAACACTCTGTCTGAGGACCCTCCAGATCTCCTCCTTTACCTCATAAACACCATTAACAAAAGGCTTGACTAAACAGATATGTTTTCAGCCGAGACTTAAACGATGAGACTGTGTCTGATTCCCGAACACTACTTGGAAGGCTGTTCCATAACTGTGGGGTTTTGTAAGAAAAGGCTCCGCACCCTGATGTAGCCTTCACTATATGAGGTACCAGCAGATAGCCTGTACCTTTTGATCTAAGTAGGCGTGGCAGGTCATAGAGGACCAGAAGTTCACTCAGGAATTGTAGTGCGAGACCATTCAGTGCTTTAAAGGTCAATAGTAGTATTTTATAATCAATACGAAATTCGATTGGGAGCCAATGCAGTGTGGATAAGACAGGGGTCCCACGACAAGCATGTGAGAATTTGTTTTTGTATTTTCTCTCCTACTTTGACAACTTCTGCGATTGACAGTTCTGTGACCCTGCTCCCTGACGACACGATGATCGATTGATCGTACTTGTAGCATCTCCAGTCTCCCAACCAAAACACATCAAGAATTTATGGCACTCGGATTGTCGAATCTGACACGGTGAATGTGATAGCGTTGGATGATATGAACAGAAGCCTGGTGTGACAGTATTATCGTTGATGTTTTGAAGTTTTCTGTAAGGAGAAGTGTGTTTCTGTAACATTACATTAATGGCATTTAGCAGACGCTCTTATCCAGAATAGGGGCAAGGATCACTAGAGGATTAGCACCTTTCTGGTTGTCCATTTAACATTAGGCATCCCAGACTGGTCTCCCCATATCCAGCGTTGTGCGAAGTGCAAAACAGGCCAACCCGACATCATGGCCCATCATCTAGCCTCTCACACGGCGAAGACTGTCTGCTGTGCCTCCACGTTGGCGCCCCTGGTTTTGCCGAACGCGGCAGATCTAGGGGAGTAAACTGCAAAAAAAAAAAATCAGGGTCAGTCCCTGCTTGGGTCAGCCCAGTGGCCCTTCAACAATCAGCCTCTTTGAATAAGATGTGGTGATACGTGTTACTTCGTGTTTCCACTCCGTAATCTACTCATCGAAGAACGCAAACACGGAAGAGGGTGGCCTGTTGTTGTGGAAACCTTTACCCTCTATGGACCTGAAAACATCAAATGAGCAACTACATCTGTGTCATAAATCCAGGCAGCAAAACAGCAGGCATGACGGACCCCGAGTAAAGCCTCGTGGACCCCGCGGTTCTGATCAGCCCAGATCAGCTCGCAAACATCTGAAACAAGTTAAGGTAGCTTGTTGGAATGTCCGGACTCTCATCCAGAGCGATGTATGACATGCCCAGAGCAGCCTGAGAAGCAGTTGGGGGTTAGTTACCTTGCTCAACTGCTGGTCTAGGGGATTAAACCAGCCACCTTTTGGTAGAGCTGCTTCTCTAACCTTTAAGCCATGGTCAAGTCAAAGACCAGATTGTGGCATGAGGGGGACTTCCCAGGCAGTAGGTACCATTTTTTATGATGGTCTTTCGTATGACTCGACCACGAGTAGAACTCGTGATCTCCTGATTGAGAGGTGGACATGCTAACCACTAGGCCAGCTTGCAGTCAGACTCCCCAATCAAGTCAAGTCTAAGTCCCTCTCGCGCCAGAATCCTGCTTTCACAGGCAGTCCCAGTACTAACCAACTCTTTGAGGTGCACGGGTGTGGCGCCGATCTCCATTTCCATAGCCCTTGGCCTCGCACCTGTACAGCTAGGGTTACAGTGGGGGGCGGGTCCTCTGGTAATCGCAAGAGTTTGACTTCCCCACTCACATCTGTATGGCAGCATGCCTCACCAGATGGTAGTAGGTACTGTTTTTATGACGGTCTTTGGTATGACCCGACCACGAGTAAAACTTGCAATCTCCCAGTTGAGAGGCGAACATGCTAACCACTAGGCCAACTCGGTCTTAGGCCATGGCTTCCCCCACTTTTATGGAAGGAGTCTCCAGCATCTGCGCTTTGTAACAGTCAGAGGTGAAGCTGTACATTTTCCGACATCATGACAAATCACGAGTAAACTGCTGCTGTATAAGAGAAATAAAACACTTGCAGCTGTGCAGTTACTGGAAAATAATCAACATCAGGGTAGAAACATGCACTCTGCTTTACCACTGATTATTTTACTACAATGGCACAACACGCAGGGTTTTATTTCACTGTTCAAATCCGTAATTAGATGCATGAAGTGTCACTGATGTACTGAAGGTATCATGTATCCTTTAATCATATTTAATTACAGTGATGGAAAAGAACACCGCACCGCACCCCCCCCCCCCCCCCCCCCCCCACACACACACACACACACACACACACACACACCTGGTCATGCTCATCTTCCCCATGGAAACTTGTTTTCTCAGTGTTGACATGGCAACAGCTGGTGTTGTGTGTGTGTGTGTGTGTGTGTGTGTGTGTGTGTGTGTGTGTGTGTGTGTTTTTTTCTGGTTATAATAAATATTTACTGATTCAAAAGAGATTTTTCATGTTCTGGCCTGAAGGTTATACAGGAGGAAGAAAAGTATGAGTGAAATAACACCTGGGCCAGATGTTTTTATCACCAGCTCTCATTTTTATACTCGCTGATCTAATCCCCAATCAACTTGTTATATGAACATCTGTCACATCTGGACATGGGGTTCTTGTTGTTCTGGAGTGTGGAGACAAGTCACGACATCGTCCTCAACTCAACACAACACACTGAGACACACAGAACAGGCAGGGTTCAACATCATCACAATATATCTGCTCACATCCCATTACAGAGAGAGAGAAAGTTCCAAGGAGAACCCGTTTTCTGAACATAAGAACCCAAAATTATTCAGTGAAGCCATAAAAAATGTTTTTTTTTTTTTTTTGGGGGGGGGGGGGGGGGGGGGGTTTCCTTGGTACAGTACAAACTCCAAATTATTGCTCACTGATTTGATTTTTTTTTCTTAATAATTAGAACTTGTCAGGAGGTGTGGCCTCTGTTATTTTCAGTGAAGGAGGTGTGGCCTCTGTGTTATTCCTGGTGAAGGAGGTGTGGCCTCTGTGTTATTCCTGGTGAAGGAAGTGTGGCCTTTGTTATTTCCGGTGAAGGAGGTGTGGCCTCTGTGTTATTCTTGGTGAAGGAGGTGCGGCCTCTGTTATTTCCGGTGAAGGAGGTGCGGCCTCTGTATTATTCCCGGTGAAGGAGGTGTAGCCCCTGTGTTATTCTTGGTGAAGGAGGTGCGGCCTCTGTGTTATTCTTGGTGAAGGAAGTGTGGCCTCTGTTATTTCCGGTGAAGGAGGTGCGGCCTCTGTGTTATTCTTGGTGAAGGAGGTGCGGCCTCTGTGTTATTCTTGGTGAAGGAAGTGTGGCCTCTGTTATTTCCGGTGAAGGAGGTGCGGCCTCTGTTATTTCCGGTGAAGGAGGTGCGGCCTCTGTGTTATTCTTGGTGAAGGAAGTGTGGCCTCTGTTATTTCCGGTGAAGGAGGTGCGGCCTCTGTGTTATTCTCGGTGAAGGAGGTGTAGCCCCTGTGTTATTTTCAGTGAAGGAGGTGTGGCCTCTGTGTTATTCCTGGTGAAGGTGTGGCCTGTGTTATTCCTGGTGAAGGAGGTGTGGCCTGTTATTTTCAGTGAAGGAGGTGTGGCCTGTGTTATTCCTGGTGGAGGTGTGGCCTCTTATTTTCCATGAAGGAGGTGTGGCCTGTGTTATTTTCCATGAAGGAGGTGTGGCCTGTTATTTTCAGTGAAGGAGGTGTGACCTCTGTTATTCCCAGTGAAGGAGGTGTGGCCTCTGTTATTTTTAGTGAAGGAGGTGTGACCTCTGTTATTCCCAGTGAAGGAGGTGTGGCCTCTGTTATTTTCAGTGAAGGAGGTGTGGCCTTTGTGTTATTCCTAGTGAAGGAGGTGTGGCCTCTGTTATTCCCGGTGAAGGAGGTGTGGCCTGTTATTTTCAGTGAAGGAGGTGTGGCCTGTTATTTTCAGTGAAGGAGGTGTGGCTTGTGTTATTTTCCATGAAGGAGGTGTGGCCTGTTATTTTCAGTGAAGGAGGTGTGACCTCTGTTATTTTCAGTGAAGGTGGTGTGGTGGCCTCTGTTATTCCTGGTGAAGGAGGTGTGGCCTCTGTTATTCCTGGTGAAGGTGTGGCCTCTTATTTTCAGTGAAGGTGGTGTGGCCTCTGTTATTCCTGGTGAAGGAGGTGTGGCTTGTGTTATTTTCCATGAAGGAGGTGTGGCCTATTATTTTCAGTGGAGGTGTGACCTCTGTTATTTTCAGTGAAGGAGGTGTGACCTCTGTTATTTTCAGTGAAGGAGGTGTGGCCTCTGTTATTTTCAGTGAAGGAGGTGTGGCCTCTGTGTTATTCCTGGTGAAGGTGTGGCCTCTGTTATTCCTGGTGAAGGAGGTGTGGCCTCTTATTTTCAGTGAAGGAGGTGTGGCCTCTTATTTTCAGTGAAGGAGGTGTGACCTCTGTTATTTTCAGTGAAGGTGGTGTGGCCTCTGTTATTCCTGGTGAAGGTGTGGCCTCTTATTTTCAGTGAAGGTGGTGTGGCCTCTGTTATTCCTGGTGAAGGAGGTGTGGCTTGTGTTATTTTACATGAAGGAGGTGTGGCCTATTATTTTCAGTGAAGGAGGTGTGACCTCTGTTATTTTCAGTGAAGGAGGTGTGACCTCTGTTATTTTCAGTGAAGGAGGTGTGGCCTCTTATTTTCAGTGAAGGAGGTGTGGCCTCTGTTATTCCTGGTGAAGGTGTGGCCTCTGTTATTCCTGGTGAAGGAGGTGTGGCCTCTTATTTTCAGTGAAGGAGGTGTGGCCTGTTATTTTCAGTGAAGGAGGTGTGGCCTCTGTGTTATTCCTGGTGAAGGAGGTGTGGCCTGTGTTATTTTCCATGAAGGAGGTGTGGCCTGTTATTTTCAGTGAAGGAGGTATGGCCTGTTATTTTCAGTGAAGGAGGTGTGGCCTCTGTTATTTTCAGTGAAGGTGGTGTGGCCTCTGTTATTCCTGGTGAAGGAGGTGTGGCCTCTGTTATTCTCAGTGAAGGAGGTGTGGCCTCTGTTATTCTCAGTGAAGGAGGTGTGGCCTCTGTTATTCCTGGTGAAGGAGGTGTGACCTCTGTTATTTTCAGTGAAGGTGATGTGGCCTCTGTTATTCCTGGTGAAGGTGGTGTGGCTTCTGTTATTCCTGGTGAAGGAGGTGTGACCTCTGTTATTTTCAGTGAAGGTGATGTGGCCTCTGTTATTCCTGGTGAAGGTGGTGTGGCTTCTGTTATTCCTGGTGAAGGAGGTGTGGCCTCTGTTATTTTCAGTGAAGGAGGTGTGGCCTCTGTTATTCCTGGTGAAGGAGGTGTGGCCTCTGTTATTTTCAGTGAAGGTGGTGTGGCCTCTGTTATTTTCAGTGAAGGAGGTGTGGCCTGTTATTTTCAGTGAAGGAGGTGTGGCCTCTGTTATTCCTGGTGAAGGAGGTGTGGCCTCTGTGTTATTACAGTGTGAGTTTGATCACAGCTGCTCCAGCGTCTTTCCCCTCAACACTAGTCATCTTTCCACACCGGAAAAAAGTCCAATCCCACAGATACTCCGGGAATAATTCCATTCCACACCTCAGCATGGAAAACTAATCCCGTCTGAGTAAAGCTCTAATCCCAACATACTGCCAACTACTGAGCTGTGGAAAAAATGTGTGTGCTCACTAAAAAGAGCGAGAAAAGACGAGAGTGAAATGAGTGGAGAGTGTCAGAAGAGTGAAGCAAGGAGAGAAAGCAGACATGTCTGATGTAGACCATTCATGATCTAACAAACATCTTCAGACTTTCTGTTCATACACACTTCTGTTCTCCTGATGTTCTCTTTCTCTCTCTGCCCTTTCTTTTCTTTTCCCAGTTCATACTTTCCTTATTTCTGCCCCAACTTCTTCTTTCTTTCCTTTTTTCTTTCTTTTACACTCTTCTTCTGTTCTGTCTATTTTTCGTTTCCTCTCAGGCTTCGTCCTTCATCCTTCCCTTATTATTTCCTTTTTTTAATACTCTCCCTTATCCTCCCTTTTTCTCCTCCACACAACCTTGGTCTTTCTTTCTTTCTGCTTTATAAACATTTGTTTTGAGTTGGTATCTAACTGCTGTTGTGTGTAGAAGTGGACTTGATTTATTTCTTCAGTACAATTCACTTCTTTCACCCTTTTTTTCGCTTTTCATTATCTCTTCATTTACACCTTCTCTCTCCCTCTCATCTTTCTCTCATTTTCTCCTCCCTATTCTATTCATCTCTCCAAACATCATCCATCCATCTACTCGTACATCCATTTTTATCCTACTTTCTACACAATGTTCATATTCACCAGGGGCGCCACCAGAAATTTTGGGCCCCATGAAAGATTAGAATTTTGGGCCCCCCAACTTTGCCCACCCTCGTCACAATTGCACTATTGTCATTATTTGACTTTTGATAGCCCATGGACCTTGAGTTTGTGACTTTATTACATTTTATGTATTAACCTACCAGGGACTAGATGAAAACTGGTCAGTGACTAATTCTGGTGCATTTACAATCACAAATGAAAATTCAAGATTTTGCCAGATGCCTTCTTGTGCTAGGACAATTGGTAGTGAAATGTGTGATGTGACTGCTAATAAATCATAGAAAAAGTTTTCTACCCAGCATCAAAATCTCATCTCATCTCATTATCTCTAGCCGCTTTATCCTTCTACAGGGTCGCAGGCAAGCTGGAGCCTATCCCAGCTGACTACGGGCGAAAGGCAGGGTACACCCTGGACAAGTCGCCAGGTCATCACAGGGCTGACACATAGACACAGACAACCATTCACACTCACATTCACACCTACGGTCAATTTAGAGTCACCAGTTAACCTAACCTGCATGTCTTTGGACTGTGGGGGAAACCGGAGTACCCGGAGGAAACCCACGCGGACACGGGGAGAACATGCAAACTCCACACAGAAAGGCCCTCGCCGGCCCCGGGGCTCGAACCCGGACCTTCTTGCTGTGAGGCGACAGCGCTAACCACTACACCACCGTGCCGCCCCCAGCATCAAAATACCTATGGAAATCCCATGGATTGTTATGTGTTAGGTAGAAAGCTGTGTGTACTGTTCTGCAAAAAGGGAATATGTTCAAAGCAAAGTGTGTCTAGACAGAAATTTGAGTGTAAGCAGAGTAAGGCCGAATCCCATTTCACCCCTTGGCCCTTCCCCTCCATTTTGCGCGTTCACGTGAAGGGGTAGGGGTATCCCAATCCCAGTTAACGCGGAGGGGTAGGGGAAGGGGGAGGGCTTCTGTACCCCTCCAAACGGAGATTTTCCTGGAGCTGACTCCGAACAAAGGGGTTTGAGTGATTTCCCACAATGCCATGCGGATTTCAGTGAGATTTCATGCGGATTTCAGAAAGATGGCGGTTCCCGCGGCGAAAGATTGTCATAAATGTATTTTCTCCATTATTTACGTGTTTTAAGTTGTTATCCAGAGGAAACACGCCGCTTGATTCGCTTTCGAGCTGAGAATGAGCAGCGATTTCTGAAATCCAAGCTGCTGCTAAAAAGCTTTGGGAGTGAGTATTGTTTTCGGTTGCTTGACTGCGTACGTTTTGTTCTGTTATTCTCGCTTTTATTGTTTACATGAGTGTTCTGACACCTCATTCTGTCGGATGTGGTGCACGAAGCGCCAAAGATATCCCATTCAGTGGTGTTAGTTAACAAATCACACCCTGCCAGCAGAGATTTCTGGCTCTGACTGTAGCGGCTGGTCGCAGCCAATGACGCATTTGGTCGCGTTTTGCTAACGTAAACGCTGACGGAGGTACGCGATGACGTATGCGATCGTTGAAGGGCTATCCCAATACGTAAGGGTTGAATTTCAAGCCCTATCCCTTGTAGCTCAGTTTCAAGGGGAAGGGCCAAGGGGAAGGCGGAGGGGAAGGGGGAGGGGTAGAAATTAGAATTGGGATTGGGCCTTAGACTATTGGTTGCCCCTCCATGGACCAGGAGTTTTTGACCTTGTTTTCTAATTTACACTTTTATATTGTTTGACCAGTAGATGGCAGTATAAGTCCAGACATAATTCAGGCCTATATAAGCTCATACATAAAAAGAAAAAAGGAAATAAAATGGTGAAATAGAACGTATGAACATTCCACACACGTAACCATGTCAAACACTTGACTGGTGTCCGTTATTAGCAACACTTTAATCTAGCAAACTGTATATGGCGCTCGCTCATTAAAAACTTCAATCCTAAAGCATTTATGGGTTGTATTGCTGCTTACCTCCTTCTCCAAAGGGGGGGTTCAGTGGTTTGGTAGGGCGGGGGTCCCCCTGAGGCTGAATCTGTGCATATTTAGGGCACCCCATTAGTTATGAAACTGGTTATTAGCACTAGTTATTAGCACCAGCATAACGTAATATTTCATCTTGTTTATCACACAAGTCAGTTCAGTTATTAAAATGGAAAAAATGTCACTGTACAAACTGTAAAAGTGTTCTCTTGATTGGCTAATCCAACCACGTTCATACTGTTCATTTACCATTCGCTAATATTTTGAACACACATGTGAGCGATAGCGACCTTTCTTTGGGGAAAACTGAGTGACCAGTTGCCTGCCTCTCCGGTCCCTCTCAGCTTTCAGCTGCCTTTCTTTACGTTTTTGACAGCCACGCTTCATATTTAGCGATCATAGACTGTACGCACTCCACTGCTGGCTGGCTGGCTGCTGCACCGCGACACAGCAGCAAGTAGCGTTGCACTGATCAGCACACAGATTTAATGCATCGCGCTTCTACCAGAACTGGACCGTACCATTTTGCAAAAGGGGGAGGGTTAAATGACAATATGTTGAAGAACTCAAGAAATAGACAACCTTGTTCAATTAGCTCATTTTACCAGATGGAATATTGTATTGTTGTTATTTCAAAAGTCTTATTAAAATCATTAAAAGCATATTATCAGCCCCTTAAAGGGCCCCATGGCAGTGCTGGGCCCCTAGAATTGTTCTAACCTTTCCCCCCCTGGCGGCGCCCATGATATTCACCTCCATCGCCACCTCGGTTTCCATTTATACCTTCATCTCTAGGTCTATTTCTATCTTCACTTCCACCTCCTCCATCTTCATGTTCACCGCTATCTCCACCTTAATGTTCACCTCTCTCTCCACCTGCACACTCAGCTCTGCACTTTGTTGTTTGTGTTGTTTACTGTCTGCAGTGTTGCACTCCTGCACTTTGTTGTATTGTAGATTGCAGTCCTGTGATGTTTTCTGTAGCATCCTGGAGAAACAGTGTTTTCAACCACATACAGTTGGTACAGTACACAGTTAAATGACAAATAAAAAAATCTTGACACTCCACGTCTCCCTCCACATCAGCCTCCCACCTTCACCTCCATCTCCACCGTCCTCTTCATGGTCACTTTGTCCAGTCACTGTGGATTAAACCATGTAGTTGATGTTCTGAGATGGTCTCACTGTCTAATGTTTGTCTCTTGAGTTCAGCCCCAGAGCTGTCACTGATCCAGCTGGAGCTGAATGCTGTCAGGTGAAAGAGGTGGCCATCTTGGGCAGAGTTTGGTATCGCTCCACCCCCTTGGCTCCACCTGCCGAAGTTGAACTTTGGAGAATGATAAAAGTTTGACTTTTTTTCACTTCACAATAATGAAATTAAGTGTGAAACTTTCATTTTGTTATTCTTTTTGCTCGAACAAACCGAGACATGAAAATCAGTTTAACTGCGAGTCTGACCAAAACAAACCACTAATTACGCACAACAGGAAAGCGTAAATATTAAAGTAAAAAGTAAATATTAAAGTGCATTTCTTGAGCTGTTAATCTGATCTATCACACACACACACACACTGAGTGAGTGAGTGATTAACCAAATCCACTAAATCCATTCGAGTCATTACAGGTTGCTCAAAGTCCAACATACACATGTAGTGTGTGTGTGTGTCGGCGAGAGTGTGTGTGAGGGTCATGTCACTGCTGGCTGTGCTCCTGAACCATGTTCCTGGCTGGTTCCTGTTTGTTGGGGTCTTCGTCCCTGTGAGTCTTCTGCTCCTGCTGCTGACGCTTTACCTGAGCATGAAACTACAACAAGGTACCAAAACTTTTACCTCATTAGAACTAAGTACTGTTGGATTTATGACCTTTGTGCGCGTTTGACAGATTGATAATCACTATGCTATACTATATTACATCTGCTCATGCTATCTTCGTACCGTTTATTAACGAAGTCAAGACCGACACGGGTTTAGTTTCATCCCGTTGTGCTCCAGAGCTGAGATCTGAGCCTCTTATTTCCAATAAATCACCCATATTATATTTATTATTGAACAATGATTCTCCACAGGTGAATAACAACCGAGACGACGTTTCACCGATATTCACTGAGCCTGAGGTGGATAATCGTTTTAGTATAAATACACAGGTGATTTTTTTTAATGATTGAAATAATTTGAAATTTAAAAAAAAAATTAATTTTCAAAAGCAGCACACAAATGTAATAACTTTGCGGCGTAGACTTGTCACTTATCTGTGCCGACTCATCAGATCGATAAAATAAATTCCAATTCCACTTTCCCTTTGAGCAGCTTTGGAGCATCTTTAGCACTTTCAGGAACAGAATTTTTTCATAATCTGTACTTACGGTTGACAGAGATTGGCCGCCGTTTTATCAAGTAGTCTGAATCTTTCGACCAATCAGCACGATCAGTCAATATTCTGTTAACACTCAGCCTAAAAATGTAGCGCAATTAAAAAAAAAAACATGAGTCGTGTTGCCTTTGGAGTCTTTATTCAGACTCTAGTCACTCCACTGCCTTTGATTGCAACTCTGAACGGATCAGTCATTTTGGCACGTTTTAAAAATGTTCTAACCGCAAGAAACAAAAAAGCAATTAAAAAAGTCGTGAAGTCGTATCAATCTTTTAAAACACAAAAATACAGTCGCTTGTGTTAAAGTGCCATTCCACCATTGGATGTATTCTTTGGCATAAAATACAATATATTTTATGACAACATGACTAGACAGGGAAATCTTTTAGCTTCAAAATGATATATCAAACAATTTTTTGACAACGATGACAAGTATATTAATTTTGCGACCAAAGTCACCTACCCTTTTAATTTCCGCGTGGTAGTGAAACGTGATGTCATCGGCAGGTTCCCCTTCTTGTGTACCACGTGTCGGTCTATTTTTAGACCAGGAAACCCCCAAAGTGAGAGAGTCATTTCTCCTCGTATATGGGGGCCAAAAAAAATTGCGAAAAATTTTGAGTTAATCTTTCAGTTAGCTAGATTTATTGGTATTAGCTAGATTTATTGGTATTATTTTTATCGCGTTCTATCCGCCACTGCTGATAATATGTGCCACGTCACACGGTACACAAGAAGGGGAACCTGCCGATGACATCATGCGCGGAAATTAAAAGGGTAGATGACTTTGGTCGCAAAATTAATATACTTGTCGTTGTCAAAAAATGATGTTTGATATATCATTTTGAAGCTAAAAGATTTCTCTATCTAGTGATACCATTTATATATGTTGTCAAAATATATTGTATTTTATGCCAAAGAATACATCCAGTGGTGGAATGGCACTTTAAAGAGAACACCGAATCCCACCTCCTGAGACACGACATTCGTTGTCCAAAAGGCACGGAGATTGGAAGAAATGCCCCCAAACCGGGCTTTGAAAAAACAGCGGCTTCAGGAATTCCGAGTTGCCCGCCATGTTGTTCACAAAGCAACGCATGATCTCATGAGATTGCTATAGATAGTTTTCACTGACGTCACGGCATTCCGGGGAACGCCCTCCAGCCGCCATCTTGTGGGGCTAACAAAACGGACCATCGCTATTACCGGCTACGTTATCTCGGACGAATTTATAAAGTTATATAGTCAGTTTTCTAAAATAAAGATCAATGTCGGCAAAATCAAGCAAACGGAAGTATATGGATACATTGGACGACATCTCATGACAACGGGATGCAGCCAAACTGGCCTTGATTGGGGGAATTGACCCCTACGAAGTGGACAAAGATGCATTTTCAAGTGACTATGCAGGGCTGCCATCCATATCGTACCCTGATATTGTGAACTATTTCGTGAATAGTAAAAGTGCCTACACACTTGACGACCTCAAAGCATACAAGTCGCTGGAGTCATACAATTATTTTGTCTGTGGCTGGGTCCGTGAAGTCCACCATATAAAAACAAGTGACAGTCGTGTCCTAATTACAGCCAAGGTATGTAAACATTGGAATTTTAGAGCTCTCAACACTTCATATAAATATATGTGTGTGTGTATAATATCGAGTTGATTTAAATCGGAATGGATTTAAATCGGAAAGCTGCGCACATTTGCGCGAAGCTGCGCAGCTTTCCGATTCACTGTTTTTTTTTTCCTCATCCTTACACTTCCTATTTAAACAACTTACCACTTATAAAATGATCGGAGCAGACTTTGCTGTGTTTGGAAGGCTGATAATGCTTGCAGTTGATTCTCGCAAGCCATAGATTTCTCCTTTGTATGTTGAGTTTCTTTGTTTGCTCGCCTTTGTGCTCCCATACAGTGGGAATTCCATAAAAGCTCCGCTTGACGTCATCAGCTGACCTAGTACGACAGCCGTGAATACAAGAGGTGTGCACCATTGCTAGCTTTAAATAGCCTGCTTGGGTTCTTTTGAAGACTTTGTACTCAATGTGTGCTCAGTGACCCGTACGGTAAGCTTGACCTGCAAGATGGCCGCCACTAGGGAATCCCCGACTCTGTGACGTCATGTGAAAACTATCTATAGCAACCACAAACATGGCTAATATCGAAATTGTGCCATTTGCCAAAATTTGTTATGCATCCAGTGTTCTTGGGATGAAATGAGGTATTGTTAGTGCATCATGATTCGTTAACTTTTAATCATGGACTGAAACGGATCAATAGATCAGGGATCGATTCATCGTCACACCTCTACAATACTGTTTTATAGCACTGTACAAGTACAGTCGAATATAAATAACTGTCCTCGATATAATAAACTATACCTCAGATCTGAGCCTCTCACTTCCGATAAATAAAATACAGCCACAAATTTATTAATTACTTAAATGGATATCTGTTAACATGCACGAGTTGGGATGGAAATATGACGACTGTATCTGCGATACTGGGGTATAATATCTACAGGGCTTATTTTAACTGATATGGCCTACTGTACTGAGAACAGAGAGTTCTTTACCCCCAAAAAGGTTTGAGAAAAAAAAAAATTAGAAAGGAAGAAAGAAAGCCCTCCATCTCGGTTGCTAGGTAACAGAAATAAAACCAGTATTGACTGAAGGCTATACTATTATGATTTAAAAGTTTGTGTGTGTAACGTTAAGCATGCTCTGGCTGTCCCTCTCAGGAACCTTACAGAAAGGGAACCAAAGCATTCAAACTGAACAAAGAACCACTTGAGAAAGCGACGAACTCTCCAGGTGACCATTTCCATGAGGTTTTTTTTCCCCTCATCACGTTGCTGAAGGTTCCATCATGCCTCCCAAAATAATAATAAAATACCTGGTGATGTAAAATTACCCCCCCAGGTGTACGATATGATGTCCTGTGACAGACTGATGGACCCAGGGGGCGAGGCTACACAATTGTGATGTCATAAAATCCCTTTGGACCAATCAAATGTGAAGATGGTGGTGGTACCTGGAAACTTTTATCATCCACAGGGCTAGTCAGTTAATTTGGCTAACAGAAATTGTGACTCTGATCCCGAAAGCACACTAACTCACGAGCTAGTAAACCGTTAACCTCACAAATCAACGTTAGTTCACGATATTTGGGACGGGATATGGGGGCGTGTCCTGATTTGCATATTCACGTATTCAGCTTCATGTACACGGAAAATACAAAATGACGTGAGAGAGAGAACCAAGTCCATTTGTCTCAGTAATGTTCTCCACTTGTCTGTCTTTGTGTCTCAGTGGAGGCGGAGTTGTCCAAGGCCCGGGACCCACGAGAGACGGCACATCGACTCTCCAACCGGCGCTGCCGATGCAGACGTCACCATGACGACTGACTTGACGCACACGACTCTGTTCAGTAATAAACTCATTTACACCGTGACTCTGTTGAATGCTGGATTCCGATTGGTCAGAAGGTGTGTCTTCATTTTCCATAAAAAGTACTACAGCTACAACTACAAACCACGTTATCGTTTCCATAGTTACAGCTCATTCACAGGGCCATACCGCTAATAATAAACGGATGGCGAAATCGTCGTTATCTCGTGAGGAGAATTAACGTTTATGTAACGGGTCTAGAAGGAGTCTCCAGTGTCAGGGGTAAAGCTGTAACCAAGTTTTCCGACGTCTTCAGGACAGAGGACTCTACGCTTCTTTGCGGATTCTCAGGAACATGACATGGTGGTGAAGGGACGACTGTTTATCGCTGCGACAGCCCGTGACTAGTTGGAGATGCAACAATTGCGGTAAAATATGCGAATATCGATTCAGTGTGATTCCAAGTGAAAATTGTCGCTAATTCGCATACTTTATCGCAATTGTTGTGTCTCCAACTAGTCGCAGCCCGGCTTTCCCTCGGCAGGCAGGGAAGTAGAGGAAGCCTCACGGAAACTGACTCAAGAAGGGTTCACGACGCGTTCGCGGCTATTTTGAGAGAAACTTTGTTGCACGAATTTTTCGAACATGTTCAAAATTTCAGCGACGAAGAAGCGACACTTTACGACTCATGCGAGGAAATTGAGAAGCCCCGCGAATGTTTCAAGACACTTTGGAAACTCTCACGAATGACGTTCGCAATTTATCGCAAGCTGTCGCAGCCCAGTGAGATACGGAACCATAAATACGCAAGTATGACGTGACGTTCGTTAGCAAGAGATGTTAAATACCCAACATCGTAAACTTTAACTTAAAGTTTGAAGATATCAAACAAAAAGTGATGGATTGGCGCGTGACAGACATCGCAGATGGGAAATTGTTAGGAAATGCTCGCTAGCGTGAAGTGAGTTTTCGGAATTATCCATGTGTTAAAGACTTAACCATCTGGTAAAACTCCGCCTCCTTGGCCCCACCCTTGAAGCCAGAAGTGACATGGATGAACCTGAATATGAATTTTTTTTTTTTTTTTATTTTATTTAGCAATGCCATTCAGGTGAGATCTTGACCTGTTCAACGTAATGGAGACATGGAGCTTCAGAGAGAGAGAGACGATGTTGAATTCAGACTTTTGCAAACCAGAACAAGATGAAACGAGTCCAGAGATGATGATTAGAGAATAAACAAACTTTTATTTCAACAGTGTTACACAAAGAGAGGACACAGGAAGTGGTGAACAAATGGAGCTGTGAACATAAAACGGATAAAAACAAGGTGATAAAATGATGAGAAGGAAAGACGAGAGAGAGAGAGAGCACATGTAGAGTCCTAGCTGGTTTTTGTTTTTGTTTTTTTATTCTGGTGTAAAACTCTGTAGTGAAAATTTAATTAAAGCAAAGAAAGTGTTTCATAACTTTTTTTTTTTTTAAATGGAACAAGATCCATTTTATTCGTACAAACGTGGGATTTTTTTTTTTTTCTTGGAGGAATAAAATCTGTGCAGGAAAAGTGAAACACGTTGAGCTGCCAAGAGTTTTCAGGAAATCCGTTTTTGGTCGTTTTGCATGGGGTTTAATTTTTTTCTCCCGAATAGAGGTAGACGAAACGCGCCTCCCTGCGGTGGAATGTGTGCGCGTGCGCACGTGTAGAGGAAGGATTGGCACCGATGTGCAAGAAAACGGATTCACGCTGGTCCCTTCAATGAGATTGAGATTCATCTGAAGCCCTGCCCACTTCTCCTAAACAACATTAAACCCCTCCCACTTAAAAATGGTCCAGAATCAGTGTGTGTGTAATTATCAAGAGAGACAGAAGAGATTAGAGAGAGAGAGAGAGAGTGTGTGTGCCCCCCAAGTAAACGGTCAAAAAATTCACTGTAAAAATTAATTGGAATGCTGAGCTCGGAGGGGAAAAATAAAATCCGATCTGGATTTAATAAAAACATTGTACAATACCTTATGGGGAAGAAATAATAAAAATAGTAACAAACACTACAAAAAAATGTTAGATGAAGTGGTTCTGGGTTGTTTTTTTTTTTTTAAATGATGGCGTATCGGCGTCATCCTCGCTCTCGTCCTCTCTGAGAGACACGATCACTTGCTCGGAAAAACGCAGGGAAAGATTTTCCACAACGGGATGGCGGATGAAACGCAGGCTTCAGCTCTGTGAGAAAGAGAGAGAGAGAGAAAATACTCATTACACTCTCGAAGTGAAACGGTATAAAGTGATGAACTAATGACGCTGTTTATAAATTCGTCCCGATTTATTCCGCTTCAGGATTTTCTCATCAGGGCAGGAACAGATTCCCCTCCGTCATCACTTACACCTCACTACTGTCTGTCTGTTCCCGTGGTCTGTCAGTTTCTGTCTATCACTCCTCCTCTCTCAGTTTGCCTGCATTTCTGTCACTCCTTATCTCTCTCCATTTATTCCTCTACCTCTGCCCATGTTCCTGCCACTCCTTATCTCTCTCTCCATCTGCCTCCATTTCTGATTTCTGTCTCTCTTTAGGTCTGCTTCTCTCTCACCCTCATCTTGTGCTCCGACCAGTGTTGGGCACGTTACTTTCAAAAAGTAATTAGTTATAGTTACTTTTCCCAAAAAGTAACTGAGTTACACTGCGTTCAGACTGCAACCTGAAACGACCCATATCCGATTTGTTGTGAAATCCGATTTTTTTTGTTAGGCCGTTCACATTACCAATTATATGAGACTTGTATGCGATCTCCAATATGAACGGAAAACGACCCAAAAGTGTCCCGCATGCGCAAATTGACACGTAATAAGCACATCTACCTAATACGTAAACAAAAAAAAAGCGCACTCTTCATGTTTAATGATTTCTTTTTTTTATTATCTGGTTAGTGTTAGTGTGAGGTCTCGCGTGTGTTTTTGTTTCTGAACTGAAATGAAAACGTGTAGCCTGGTAACGAGGGTTGACTCCTAAATGTCTCTCTAATTTCTATATAAGTGCACTACATGTTACTAGGAAGTAATGGATTTTTAAACTCTATATAGTGCACTCGAGCTTCAGTAGGCAGTCATTTGGGATACGGCCGCTGTATTACCAAACTCTTAATTCAGGCTTAATAATTTGCACATATTTATTTCGTCGTATTAATAAACTTTCTACATTTTTATAAATATTTATTTAGATTGTTTATAGCCAGCTGAATTCTGCAGCTTCTCTCAGCGCTGGCTCAAGGTGCAGAAACACCAGTGCAGTTTGCTATGGAGATGAGGCGAGACCTGGCGATGTGGTACAGGATGGTTTAAGTTATAAATCAGTTATAGAAACTGTTTTATTTAATCAGGCTAACAGATCAACATCCAGGTCCCTACCAAATCCACCATTAGCTTGATCAATTCTATAAAAAAGTCGATTTAAATTCTGAAAACTGGACAAATGTTGTTTTCCACCAAAGAGGCGGGATTAGCCAACGCAGAATAGTGACGTTCGTCTCTTGTTGATGACGTGTAGGTCGCATGAATGCGACCTGTCCGGTCAGACTGCAGTCGCATGTGAAAATATCGGATATGCATCGGAATTAGGACCACATATCCAAGCGGCCTGGGTCGCATGTGAAAAAAAATCGGATCTGCGTCGTTCAGATTGTCAATAACAAATCGGATACAGGTCGCATATGGGCAAAAAAATCGGATATGGGTCGTTTCAGGGTGCAGTCTGAACGTGGTCTTAGTAATGGAGTTACTTTGTCATAAAAGTAACTAATTACCAGGGAAAGTAATGATTCCGTTACATTTTGTGTTTCCCCCCCCCCCAAAAAAAAAATCAAATTCAATTAGTGTAATCATAATAAAAGTGAATGTTAAATGTGTTTAATGACTGAAATGGACACTTAACAGAACCAATTAGTAATGTTATCTACACTATATTAATATTTTTGTGGGACAATGTGAGATAAGACATCTATCAAATGTAATATATTTCTGTAGTTATTAAAATTGTTACTAATTACTGGCCACTGACGAGGACAAACGCTTTGTTCCTCGACATAATGTGCATTGCACGTAAACACTCTTGCCTTTTATTTCAAGTAATGAAAAGTAATGGCTGTATTTCCAGTGTGAAAGCGCAGTGCTGGGCTGACCGCTCGCCATCGCTGGCTCTTCCGATTGAAAGCGTGCGCAGTAGTGCAGTAGGCGTGGCCTACCTACGTATGATGTCCAAATCTACTCTGATTGGCTTACTGTGCCGTTGTCTCGCGTCTCCCCGCCCCACACTAAAGCAGAGGAAAGAAAGGCTGAGCGAGCAGCGTGCCAGATGAGAACAGCTTTAATAAAGTAACGCATAGTATTTTATTGTAAGTAACGTGAATGGCGTTATAACGATGTAAAAAGTAATTAGTTAGATTACTCGTTACTAAAAAAAGTAACGCCGTTAGTAACGCCGTTTATTTCTAACACCGTTATTCCCATCACTGGCTCCGACCGACATCAGACAGACAGGTGTCTGACCCGACTCCATCTTCAGCAACACCAGCAAAACTCCAAACTAGGGATGTTAACCGATGACCGTTTGACCAATGGTTGACCAAATCAACGTCAACCGGTTAATTTTTTTTTTTGGTTGTCGGTTAAAAAAAAAATCAATCATTTTGAAGCTGCCGATTTTGGAGCGGAGAACCTAGAATTCTGTGTTTGTAAACGCTTGGGGCATGCCATGCGGTGTAAGGACGACAGCTGACAAATCAGAAACACCCATTCAGTCATGTCCCGCCCTCCCGCCCCAGTTTTGCTTATGAATAAAAATAGTGATTTTCGGAGTGGGGTATTTTGTAGACCACAGCATACATGTCAACCTATACGGAATGTCTGTATTTTATAAGGATTTGATTCAATAAACGTAGTACAACCCCGATTCCAAAAAAGTTGGGACAAAGTACAAATTGTAAATAAAAATGGAATGCAATAATTTACAAATCTCAAAAACTGATATTGTATTCACAACCGAACATAGACAACATATCAAATGTCGAAAGTGAGACATTTTGAAATTTCATGCCAAATATTGGCTCATTTGAAATTTCATGACAGCAACGCATCTCAAAAAAGTTGGGACAGGGGCAATAAGAGGCTGGAAAAGTTAAAGGTACAAAAAAGGAACAGCTGGAGGACCAAATTGCAACTCATTAGGAAAATTGGCAATAGGTCATTAACATGACTGGGTATAAAAAGAGCATCTTGGAGTGGCAGCGGCTCTCAGAAGTAAAGATGGGAAGAGGATCACCAATCCCCCTAATTCTGCACCGACAAATAGTGGAGCAATATCAGAAAGGAGTTCAACAGTGTAAAATTGCAAAGAGTTTAAACATATCATCATCTACAGTGCATAATATCATCAAAAGATTCAGAGAATCTGGAAGAATCTCTGTGCGTAAGGGTCAAGGCCGGAAAACCATACTGGGTGCCCGTGATCTTCGGGCCCTTAGACGGCACTGCATCACATACAGGCATGCTTCTGTATTGGAAATCACAAAATGGGCTCAGGAATATTTCCAGAGAACATTATCTGTGAACACAATTCACCGTGCCATCCGCCGTTGCCAGCTAAAACTCTAGAGTTCAAAGAAGAAGCCGTATTTAAACATGATCCAGAAGCGCAGACGTCTTCTCTGGGCCAAGGCTCATTTAAAATGGACTGTGGCAAAGTGGAAAACAGTTCTGTGGTCAGACGAATCAAAATGTGAAGTTCTTTATGGAAATCAGGGACGCCGTGTCATTCGGACTAAAGAGGAGAAGGACGACCCAAGTTGTTATCAGCGCTCAGTTCAGAAGCCTGCATCTCTGATGGTATGGGGTTGCATTAGTGTGTGTGGCATGGGCAGCTTACACATCTGGAAAGACACCATCGATGCTGAAAGGTATATCCAGGTTCAAGAGCAACATATGCTCCCATCCAGACGACGTCTCTTTCAGGGAAGACCTTGCATTTTCCAACATGACAATGCCAAACCACATACTGCATCAATTACAGCATCATGGCTGCGTAGAAGAAGGGTCCGGGTACTGAACTGGCCAGCCTGCAGTCCAGATCTTTCACCCATACAAAACATTTGGCGCATCGTAAAACGGAAGATACGACAAAAAAGACCTAAGACAGTTGAGCAACTAGAATCCTACATTAGACAAGAATGGGTTAACATTCCTATCCCTAAACTTGAGCAACTTGTCTCCTCAGTCCCCAGACGTTTACAGACTGTTGTAAAGAGAAAAGGGGATGTCTCACAGTGGGAAACATGGCCTTGTCCCAACTTTTTTGAGATGTGTTGTTGTCATGAAATTTAAAATCACCTAATTTTTCTCTTTAAATGATACATTTTCTCAGTTTAAACATTTGATATGTCATCTATGTTCTATTCTGAATAAAACATGGAATTTTGAAACTTCCACATCATTGCATTCCGTTCTTATTTACAATTTGTACTTTGTCCCAACTTTTTTGGAATCGGGGTTGTATATGGGCGTACAAATAAAGTTATACACATTCTTTAAAAAAAAAAAACTTCAATATTTATTTAGAGCTATAATCAATTCCCACGATGATAAAAGAGCGCATAACATTTACAAACGTACTGTACGCCACAGACAGCCAGTAAAGAGTCTTATGAAATCGCGCGTTATCTTGTGGTAGCGAGACTTCGTTCCACTTTTGATCATGCGCACACCGCATTGCGAGAATCCCGCCAACCGTGAAGTCATAGACATATAAACATAGACGCCGCCTTCTGCGTAGAATCATACGTCATCCTCGCCGCCATATTGGATGTGGCAAAGTGGAGATTCTTCAGCCGTCTCTGGTATAGCGTCTAGACAGTAGCCGAGAATAAAGATGCCTCATTCATGTGCTGCGTTTAACTGTACCAACAGGTTTACCGTCCAAACGAGATCACATGGGATTACCTTTCACAGGCGAGACTGGAAAAATACTTTTCATTGTATTTGGTCATTATAACGTAATTTTATGAACAGATTTTCCGGCTAATATGAAGTCTCGCGCATAATAGCCGCTCGGTGAAACCTGTCTCCAAACAACGAAGTATTTCCTTCGTAACTACGCTGATAACACTTTGTGTTTTTGTCAAACATTGGAGCTTTGTATTCATTCTGAAGGTTTATTGTTATTAATATTGAATAAAAAGTAACTGGGATATATCATTGTTAATTATCATTCAAATTTTAGGTAAATTATTTTAATTTGCATCTCATACGGATTTTGGAGGTTGGTTATACAGGTTTGATTGACCAAAGGTTGACATGTATGCAACAGTGTTTTCTATTTCAACTTGTTTAAACCCGTTAACTTGTTAGCCTATGTATTTCCAAGAACGACTGTTTTTTGTGTGACCCTTGACAGAAGTTGACTGTATTTGTGAAAAATAAAAAAGTATCAGGCTAGACTTTTTAGCTTACAAATGACTATTCTGTTTTTTTTTTTTAAATTATTATTAGAAGGCACATCGAGTTTAGTCCTGCCTTGGCCAGTGCATTCTGAAAGTATGTTTCGGTCTGTAGCCAACAATGCATGTTATTGCAGATCATATCTCTCCACACAAACTAAAGGCGCAGATGCCGACTTTTGGAGGGAAGGAGAGAGAATGAAATGACAGCGGTGTCGGAGGGGGAGAGACAAACGCAGCTTTTGTGTCTGTGAGCCGAGTCGGTGACGGCTTCAGAGCAACTTCAATACCATGCAGTAATGGCGTGTTGATATTGGTAACGGCGTTATAACGATTGTAGCTAATTAATTAGATCACCCGGCGTTATAACAGCCTTTATTTTAACGCCGTTATTCCCATCACTGAATGTTATGTACTTCTTCTAGCACTTGACTTTATTTTCAATGCCATCATGGCCAACTGAAACTGTCTCTAATGCCGCTTTTCCACTA
Source organism: Neoarius graeffei (assembly GCF_027579695.1). Lineage (NCBI taxonomy): Eukaryota > Metazoa > Chordata > Actinopteri > Siluriformes > Ariidae > Neoarius > Neoarius graeffei. The sequence goes on from NC_083570.1 coordinate 8,283,654, forward strand.
CTAACGGAGCTGAGTTGGGCTGAGCCGTGCCGAGTCGAGCTGAGTCGAGCTGAGCGGGGCTGTTGGAGTTGCATTTCGACTACAACCGCGCTGAACCGTGCTGGCTGGAAGTGGGTGGACACATTGGGTGGAGTTAGCGAAAGTGGGTGGACGTCAGGTGGTGTCGTTAGGCGGCGCAAACAGTGACATCAGTGAGCTTTTAAGCGGTAGTCTCACGACCCGGAGAGTAAACAATAAACATGGAGGACATGGAGTCGTTAGTGTTGCTGGTCTTGGTGCTGTGGCTTGTTGTCACCAACAACACCAACAGATACTGGCAAGAGCGTATAGATGAGGCGAGGCGGCGCATAAGGCTTCATAATTCTCATAATTCGTAATTCTCCTTCTTCCGGGTTTACGGTGTTTACAGATCCCAGCGTGCTCGCAGGGCGTGTGTGGGCATGTGAGGACACTCCTCCTCACCAATCAGTGCACAGGGGAGTGTCTGCTCACGCCCCCAGCCCCACTCGGCTCGGTTTGGCTCGCTTCAGCCCCACTCCAAAACCGTGCGAGTTTTGGGGGCTGAGCAGGGCTGAAGCGAGCTGAGTCGTGCTGTTCTTAGATAGTCGAAACGCGAGCCGTGTCGGGCTGAAGTGAGCTGAAAAAGGGTAGTGGAAAAGGGCCATAAGCTGGAGCCATTTGTCCTCCGCTCCAATACAAACCCCTTGACATCAGTGCCGCGTTTGACTAAATGTTTCGCGCTGTAGAAAAGGTAATGTGAGTGGAGGGCAGCGACTGGGACTGAATGTGCGGATGCTCGCGGTTAGATTTAGAATAGATTCTAATAACTCCAATTCTAGAATTTTAAACGCATACGTTAACCGACTAATGAGGCTCGGTGGTCGGTCAAGATTTTTTTTTGTTTTTTAGTTTTCGCCATCCCTACGCCAAACCGCCATCACGCTGCAGCTCCGCGAGTGAACCTCATCCTTTAAACCAAGAGCTACAAACTGATCAGAGCGCCATGACATCATCCTGACCCCGCCCCTTTTTACATCAGCGAAGGGAAACATTTATCTGTTCACACACGGAATGGCGTGGCGGCCGCGACGATGAGCTCAGGGTCGTGTCTCAGTTTAACTCTCGGTGATGAGTGAGCACGAAGAGATCTGAACTAAAGAAGCTCTTCCAACACACATGCACGTACCTTTACTCTTCCTCAGCCAGCTCCGTCTCCTTGTGCACCACCACGCGGGTCACAGACATGTCCGGGTGCTGCTCTTTGGCTTCCTTTATGGCCTGGGCTAAGGCCTGACACACACACACACACACACACACACCAGAAAATGTCAAACAAACAGCAAGAGAAGATGTGATGTTTTATTACAGTTACACCCCAACAACCTGCCAGTCGTTCATTTCTTAAAGAACGCCATCATGCTTTTTATCCGTTTATAATTCCATTTCACACGGAAGCAGTTCATCACCAGCTCGTCACGCTCCTCCCTGTGAACAGGCCGCTGCTACGGAAACACGACGCGTTAGAACGCGTGCATTAACACAAGTCTGGTCTCGGTGCTGAGGAACGCAGGAAGTTCAACTCGCTCTCGTGCTTTCTCGTCGTCTCTCTGACTGGAGCCCGTTAACCAAACGCTGTTTATGGTGGCGGGGATTGTTTAGCGAGGTTTTTATTATTGAAATTAAAAGTCATGTAGAACCTGCAGGATGGAAACAGGTTAAAAAAAAAAAATCAGTTTCTGAAAGTCGGTTTCTACGGAAACAGTGGTGTTTGTTACTCTTGGCTCCCACGCTCTCACTCTACATCCGACACGCGACTGCTCGGGCTCATCAGACCAGTCTCGACAATCTGCTTTATAAGAAGCGCGCGCACACACACACACACCACTGAGAGAGAGTGTGTGTGTGTGTGTGTGTGTGTGTGTGTGTTGCACTCTCATGCTGACGCCATCTCCTGCAACACTGAACTCAAAAAAAAAAAAATCTCAAAAACAGACCTGAAGTAATAACATCCCTCAAGTTTAAATAAAGGGGCGGCACGGTGGTGTAGTGGTTAGCGCTGTCGCCTCACAGCAAGAAGGTCCGGGTTCGAGCCCCGTGGCCGGCGAGGGCCTTTCTGTGTGGAGTTTGCATGTTCTCCCCGTGTCCGCGTGGGTTTCCTCCGGGTGCTCCGGTTTCCCCCACAGTCCAAAGACATGCAGGTTAGGTTAACTGGTGACTCTAAATTGAGCGTAGGTGTGAATGTGAGTGTGAATGGTTGTCTGTGTCTATGTGTCAGCCCTGTGATGACCTGGCGACTTGTCCAGGGTGTACCCCGCCTTTCGCCCGTAGTCAGCTGGGATAGGCTCCAGCTTGCCTGCGACCCTGTAGAAGGATAAAGCGGCTACAGATAATGAGATGAGATGAATACAGCGCTACACTCCGATGTATTCATCATCCCTACACCACCGTGTTTTGGAGCAGCGTTTAATTAACGTAACATCAATCTCTCCCGAGGGTGCCAATAATTCTGAATACCGCGACAGCAGTCACTCGGCAAAATAAAGCCGATCAGAACAAGGCTGGAAGCAGAAACAACCAAAATGGAGAAAGAGAGAGGAAGTGGGCGGAGTTTATCACAAGATCAGTTTCGTTCGTGATGAGCCTGGATCAACACCGATGCTGGATGTGAACGATTTAACTTTGATTTTAAATCGATGAAAACCTTGCTCGTCAAAAGACGTCACTGTAGCCATGGAAACGATACGTATGAGCGACGCCAACTTTTATAACCAAAAGCACAGGTCACGATTTATGTAGTGGGTGGGTGGGGTTATAGGGCTGTGTTCAACTCAGTTCAGTGAGTGTGCGCGCGCGCTCACCTGGTCGTGATCGATGTCCGAGTCGCCTGTAATGACGATGCGCTTCTCAATCCGTGTTTCTGACAAACCGCCTTTTAGTGTCTGTCAATTTAAAATCAAAAGTTATTAAATAAGTTCAACAGAAGGAGCCATTGTCTTTATTACCGTGTGTGTGTTACCTTGGTGATGTGTGTAGTCGTAGTTGTACACAGAGCCTCCGAGGTGATGGTCTGAGCCGTCATGAGCACGCCGGGTTCGCTGTCTGCAGCACCGCCCACCTGCCCATCACACACACACACACACACACACATATATTAGTGCTGTCAAAAATGTCGCATTAACACGTTAACTTGACTCAATTTTAACGGCGATCATTTTTTTATCGCGAGATTAACGCTCTGTGACATGATGTAGGTTTTTCATAAGCTTTTGAAACTGCCAGGAACTTGGAACAGAGACTTTGCTTAGAAAAACGATAGCAGCTAGACTGTAATGCCACGCCCCGCACAGCCAGAGTCCTCTGCCCTCCCCCGAAGAGCCACGGTGCTCGGCTTAGGTTTCGTTTTCCCATCGGCGGCTCCAGCCCCACTTTGCAGTGGCTGTGACAAGACGTGTTATGCTCTGCAATAAAAAAAAAAAAAAAAAAACATTGGTACAACCAGTGTTCGAACTATGCCGATATTTTCGGGGGGTCCCTTTTTTCCCCTTGGGGGGGGGTGCTTGCGCTTGTCTCAGAGCGCGGATCTCCGATCGCGGGCTCACTTCGGATATGCAAATGCTTCCCGTTACACACGATTGCTAGGTCAATAAACATCATTTTGCCAGTATTTTAGAGACCCCCCAACATTTCCCAAATCATGTTTTCAAGGGATCTCATGTCTGTTTCAGGGGATCTCGGATCCCCCGAGTACCCCCGTAGTTCGAACGGTGAGCAAGCCCATTCACTTCTTTATGCTGATAAGAGAATTACAATGGTTTTTCATGTGACAAAAATGTGCGATTAATCGCGAGTTAACTATGATAGTCGCGACATTAATCGCGATTAAATATTTTAATCGCTTGACAGCACTAATATATGAGAACTGGACTCTCGATCTACAAGGCCACTCAAAAACCACGTTTTTTTTTTTTTTTTTAAGCATCGTTTATCTCCCTGTCTGCGGGCAGCCAATCAGAAGGAGGCCAGAAGCAGAAATCAGGGTGTCTACAGGTTTGTCCAAGTTAAATTTAAGACTTTCATACCATGTTCAAAAAAAATTAAGACCAAATCTTAAGTCACGCAAAAACGTACTCATCTCATCTCATTATCTCTAGCCGCTTTATCCTGTTCTACAGGGTCGCAGGCAAGCTGGAGCCTATCCCAGCTGACTACGGGCGAAAGGCGGGGTACACCCTGGACAAGTCGCCAGGTCATCACAGGGCTGACACATAGACACAGACAACCATTCACACTCACATTCACACCTACGGTCAATTTAGAGTCACCAGTTAACCTAACCTGCATGTCTTTGGACTGTGGGGGAAACCGGAGCACCCGGAGGAAACCCACGCGGACACGGGGAGAACATGCAAACTCCACACAGAAAGGCCCTCGCCGGCCACGGGGCTCGAACCCGGACCTTCTTGCTGTGAGGCGACAGCGCTAACCACTACACCACCGTGCCGCCCCTGCAAAAACTCAGAACGCAATATAAGGATCGGATAAACTTGCAATATGTGACAATCAGAATGCAGTCACAGCGTTTGAATCCAGTGTAACGGTTTTTTTAAATTATTATTTTCTCTGCTTGGGGAGTCACATGGTAAGCAGAATTGTTCAATTCCATCTTTGGTCAAACAACAATGCAGAAAACAACAGTTAAACAATGTGAATGCACACACACCTGAAACTTCAGCTCACTCACTTGCACTTCTTAAAGGTCCCATGGCATGAAAATTTCACTTTGAGGTTTTTTAACGTTAAAATGAGTTCCTCTGACCTTCTTAAGTCACCCCAGTGGCTAGAAATTTCATAATGTGTAAACCAAACTATGCCCAACATTTGAGAATGGCGCGTCAAAACGGCGCGTTGATAAGCTCTTCCCTTTACTACGTCAGCAAGGGAGATGATCCCCACGCCCCCGCTCTGGATTCCCACCCACTGTATGGATTGCCCGCCCAGTTGTAGTGAGGAGACCATAGAGGACACAACAACATGGCATCACCTAAGCGAGCGAAACATGGAAATTGCGCTGTACATGGATGTGACAACACAGAAAAGAGTCTGTTTTTACTGCCGACGGGAGAGCCCCTGAAGACGCAGTGGCTTAATTTTATTTACTCCAATAATACGCCGTCGAGTCTACCTAAGACGGTGTATGTTTGTCGGAAGCATTTTCCTGATGAATGTTTCCACAACTTGGGACAGTACAGGGCAGGTTTTGCACATCAACTGTCACTGAAGCCTGGGTCCGTACCAAGCATCCCTGCCGCATCAGCCACAAACACCGAACAAGTGAGTGTATAACTGTTAAGTCGTTTTGCCGTGTTTTAAAATCGGTGCGTTAGCCTTGCAATGGCTACATTAGCTGTGCAGCTAACCGCTTCCTGCAGTTAGCCAGGTACTCTGCGCTACAAAACCAAAAAGCATGCAGCATGCTCTGTTAAACTGAGTTTAGTCTGGAAATTGACTGTAACTTATGAGCTTATGTTTGACTATTGCTCCACAATGCATGTCTTCTGTTGGATAAGCGCTATGTTGCTGTAGTTGCTGCTTCTATCCTCTTTGGTTATGGAGTGCGTGTTCAAGCCTAGAGTATTATACGTTCGTAAACTACCACTCCGAACACTCTCACTCTCTGTGCCACGTTGAGTTTACGAAAGGAGTCCGAGGGAGAATGGGGTTTTGTCTTAGCAGCGTGGCTACAGGCGCTGATAGCAGCGAGTATGTGTGCGCGCAGCTTGGTGAAGCCCCTCCCCCTCCCCCCATGGCCCGCCCCCACCCTCTACCCTTCCCCGCCTCCTGCTTCTCATTAGCAAAACGACGCACTGGGAAAAGTGCTGAAATGGGGCTTTCTCCCAGGAGGCTATATCTACATGCCGAGGGCTCATTTCGAGAAAGGCTGCGAATATAACATCCGGAAACCTCCACGAGCCCGTTTAAAGCATCAACAAACCACCATGCCATGGGACCTTTAAAACACTCGGAACGATACCCACACACAAACAATACTATTCTCTCACATGCACGCAATAGAATATATTCTCTCTCTCTCTCACACACACACTATTCTCTTCCATCTCACAGATCCTCTTCTCCACGACCGTTAGTGGTGGCAGCGCTGAAGTCGGATATTTGAGGCTGATGCTCGCGGCCTTCAGCAAAAGCAACGCGCTTGGCGCTCTTCATATGAGAGTCCACCGCTCTTATCCCCACTGTGCCCAACTTAAAAGTCTTCCAGCATGCTACACAGTATGCCTCGCTGGCATCTTTGGGTACAGCTTTCAGCCACCACGAGTATTTTGCATCTTGCAGCCAGTTATCATTAAATTTACATTTACCCATTGTGGCTCGGACTACCCTCCATCAACAGATCAGGCACCGAGTGGTTGTCAAGCACGTGTGTCTAGCAACCGGTGGATTCAGAGCCTGCGTGCAGCGCTCGAAACTAACGGTGTCCCGACGTCCCGGGGACCATAAAAAATGTCATCGGGACACAAAATAATCATATCTGGGACAATCCCGGGACAATGGGAAAAAATAGATCTAGAAAAAAAGTTCTACATTAATATTATTTACAAAGCTGTAACACATACGTAGACATTCACCTAATTTGTCAATTTTAATTTTAAAACGTTAACAGTAGCTACACTTTCGATGCACCTGCATCCGTAGGCTACAGAGCAGCGCATTCTGTTCTAGAATCTTCAGCCGGTGTCCGCATTATATGGACTTGGAATGGAATTGCTAGCGCACACGCTGCGCCGACTCTCGCCAGAACAAAAATGCTGAAGTGGTTGAAGCGGACCGACCGCGGGGAAGAAACTGAAAGCCCAGACGTAACGTCTCCGGGACCTTCAGGATCCAAAGTGTCATCGCCTGGTCTGCAGGCAACGCTAGCAACTGAATGAACTGAATGAAGAGCAATTCCAGCGTTATGGACGTGACACTTGAACTCAAAATGGCAACAAATGACCCAGTGCATGTTTTATTGTCTCCCAGTATTTATTTAAACAGGTGTTGCATATTTTAAGGCTGTACCATACTGGAGAAGTGATAGAACAAGAACAATTCCCATAGTACATCTAGGGCATGCCAGAAAACGCCAATAAAAGATGCGTTATGGACGTGACAGAAAAAGTATCACTTTTCTTGGGTGACTGTACATTTTTATCAAACTCTGTGAAATCGTAAACCTAATGTCGAAATGGAGATATCCATTTGATAGAGGGGTCCAAGGTGAATATTAAAAAATCTTTGTTTAAAATATTTTGTATTTCATGCAGAGTTTCGGAAGGAAAAGTCAGCGTTATGGACGTGACGAAATTCCGTTACGGGTGTGACGCGTCTGAAATAGACATGGCATATGTTTAGAAAATCAGCAATTTAACCACCATAACCCTTTGAAAAACTCTCTAAATATCAGCTAAAACTATCAAAGTTCTTAAATAATATTTAGGATGGCTATTGTTTTGCTGTTTTGTGGATTTTAGCATACATTTCTGTGGCTTGTGGCAATAATATAGAATTGTACATGACCAAAGTTGATTTTAGCTTGGGGTTTACATTATAAGAAAGAAAGACTGACAGTGACATATTAGGTTGGTTACAAATTGGTTCAACTTATTCACATCTGTAAAATACAGGCCTAGGTGAGATCTCTGGGAGTGGTTTTGATGTATTACATGTGGCTTTAATTTTGCATGGTGAGGTTGACATTTACATGGAATTGCCCTGAACACTGTTAGACACGTTATAAAATACAACAGGAATGATGTGGAGGATATTGACGGAAGATACCGTTCAACAGAATAAGTGAGTTTTCTTGGTGTCTTTCTAGTTCAGAAAGTTTAGTCAGTCAGCAGCACAGCTAGGCTCGGACCTGCTGCCACTATGCTGATGTTGCTAACGTTTGCACCCGGCAGCGAAAGTTCATAAAATGGATAACGGTAATGGATAACGGAAAGTTCATAAAAATGGATAACGGTAATGGTGAAAATGATAAGTTGGCCTTATAAGTGCCAACAGATATTCAAGGTAGCTATAAGTAGATGAAATGAACATAAAAGGGGTCTTATTTTCAACTAAAGTGTACTGCAGATGTAGGGAGCTGAAACATTTTCTGAATGAGCTAGTTGGCCCCTTTAAATAAACGGGTATCTATTCATACAGTGAGATCGCCAAAGTTTAATAAACTGAAAATGCAATAACTGTAATTTTGAAGTAGATGATGTATAGGACATGTGTCACTTGTGTCTTGTAACTTATTGTAAAAATGATATAAAGGGTTCAAAATCGCATAGTTACAAATATAATAGTAACTTCATATGATAATATTAACCACTGGTTATTTCAGAGAGGAAAAAAATGGGGACACTATTGCTTCCATTCGGGACAATACAACACAGAATTCGGGACCACTGGGGGACACAAAGAAAAAAAAGTTAATTTCGAGCCCTGCCTGCACGGTATAATTGTGAGCATCAAAACCGATTGAACTTTTTCCCCATCCAAAGTGTACCACATTTTAACGACATCAGACCTGTTTACCCCAAATTTGCCGTCAGCAGTCTTGCAGTATCTTGTCAGTAGTTTTGGTAAGCTGTCAGTAGGAATTTTACCGGGGTCCAATCTATGTATTGTATCGAAGACAAAAAGTAGAAAGCAGCCTATTAGATAATAGTACTCATTCAAGTTGAAACTAAGCGATAGATTACATGAACAAAATTTTAAAAATTAAAATCTAGCACTGGTCTTATTTTTTCTGTCAAGTTAAGCACCTGTGAGAACCAAAAAGCAAACCCATGGAAGATTCTAGATCTGCTCCATAATCCTCATATCACCAAGCCTAGACTCTAAGGCAGCGGTGGGCAATTATTTTTTCCACGGGGCCACATGAGAAACAGGAAATTTAGTGGAGGGCCGGACCAAAAGGCTGAACTAAATTCTGCATAATATTAATTGTATTTCTTTATATAAAGCAGTAAATAACATTGTTTTTACAAGCTGCTAAGACTGGTAAGAGTGTGGAAAAAACGAGGTTGCCTTACAAAAAACGTCATTTATTCAATCAAATTTCCCAAAACAATGGTTAACAAAATGTCAACGTTTGTACCATTTTTTTTTCAGTCACATTCAGCCCAAAACACAATAAAGACATCAGAATATCGTCTTTCTACTCCAAATATCAAGCAAGATACATCATATTATAATAATGATGCCCACATTTGTAGTCTAATCACCTCATTTGGTGTTTTTCGCCGGAGATCGGCTCCGGCGCCTGCTGGTGACGTCACACTATGTGATTGGCTGGACCATTTGAAGGATGACGTACAAGTTTGTGGTTGGTCTGGACAAATTACAGAAGTATTTATCGCGCGATTAGGTTTCGTGGGATTTCATGTCATGTTCATGTCGCACGCGTTGCGTTTTTGTTGAACACAACTTCAAAATAAAAGCAATGCACATTCAGTCCATGCATGAGGTAAAATTAGAGAATATGTTTATTTTATAATTTCTCATTAACCTTACGCGGGCCGGTCAGAATGAACCAACGGGCCGGATGCGGCCCGCGGGCCGTAAAATGCCCAGGTCTGCTCTAAGGTCTACTTGTTGACTCCTCATACATTTCATTATCTCTGAAATAACCAGAAGACTAGCAGTAATACTTATTTAGGATGCTACAATAAGAAAAAAGATTTCAGAGACCATACTATGCTCTAATAGGCTACTTAATACTTGATTGGCAGCTATACTGATCTCACACTCTTTACTAACAAATCACGAGTCATTTAATGCCATCGGCCTTTCGCGTCGCGGCCGCCATGATTGTGTGCTCAGAAACCAAAGTTGAAACAATGGAACCTTCCTACAATGCAACGTACGGTAAACGTGGCTTAAACGTGATTAAACATGGCCGCGCCCATGACTATTGAGGTATTTCACCTGACGTCACAGGGTCACGTGACGCCCCGGTGTCCACCATTTTGGACGGCAAGCTAGCTAATGTCAACAACAGTAGCTGGTATGTTACTGTAGCAATATTTACGTTCAGTCATTTGGATGACTGTTAAAACCTTTCAGTCTCAAGTTTTTCCTTTACTGGATTTACTAGTTTACTGAGCTAGCGCGCGATGGCTCCCGGCTCGGCCGGAGAGCGCGCGATGGCTCCCGGCTCGGCTGGAGAGCGCGCGATGGCTCCCGGCTTGGCTGAGCGCGCTAGCTCAGTAAACTAGTAAATCCAGTAAAGGAAAAACTTGAGACTGAAAGGTTTTAACAGTCATCCAAATGACTGAATGTAAATATTGCTACAGTAACATACCAGCTACTGTTGTTGACATTAGCTAGTGCTAACAGCTAGTTGCTAGTACACTGCTACAACACAGACACCGACCCTAATAATACAGTTCTTGGTCATTGCCTGGTAACAGCAAATTTATAACGGGCCATGTCTCAACAGACTAAGAAGTTATTTCAATGCCATTTAATAACATTTTGTTTATCCTGAGGACAGAAAGTAAATGAAAATGTGAACAAACCTTAGCTGTAATAAGATGGCGACCACCGGCTCCAGGGACGACCCGCTGATGTAGGCATGTTACCCAGCCTGACACAAAATATTTGTAGGCATCCAAACTCTTATACGCTTTCAGATCAATACCTGTGTATGGCGATGGGTTTTTAACGACATAGGTATACAGATCATGTGGGCCGAAGTCAGGTAAAGACGAGGGCTTCGTGTACTTCCGTACGTCAGTGAACAATCCTGGTGGAAGCAGGTAAACGTCGTTCTCTAAGCCTGCTAACCTCAATTTTTGCAAATACCTCTCCCTCTGCTCGCCCTGTAAATGCCCTACGTCGCTGGATAGTGAAGGTGTTTTCTGCATCTCGCTCCTTTTTCTTTTATGTTTTTCGTTTGTCGCCTTCCTCGCATTCAAACTGATTCGAGCCGTGACGTCCAAAATGGCAGCGTCACATGACTTGGTCACGTGAGTGAAAAACCTCAATACGATCGATGTTCGATTCCCACAATAAATATGATTATAAAGTAAGTCATGAACAGGTTTTTTTCTAGAAAAATTTAGTATGAGGGCGCTCACCATGGCGAGGGATGGTGCCGGTTGTCCCCCCCCGCCGTGCGAAGCCTTTGAAAAATTGAGGCTCCAATGGGACATTCTGAGGCTATCTGAGAGGGAAATTGTAACAAATCGTCTGTCAACATTGAAAAAGAAAGAAGTAAAGTCGGCTTTTTTCCGTTTCGTGCCGCGGGACGACATCTTTAAATGCCCAAGTGTCAACAAAAACAACTCGCGAACTACTTCTGTCAAAAGCTCCCGCGCCGGTGGGTGAAAGGTCATTCAGTCTCGAGAAATCTCGCTCTACAACTCAGCTGACCTTGTTTGCAACCCATGTCAAATCTCGCAAGAGCAGCCGCAACAAGTAAACAACATGGCGCCTCGGTCTGGAAAACGCCAATTCGGATTGTTTTTGCACCGTCTGGCGGTGTATCTACTATGATTGGAATATTTTTGGAGCAATTATAACGTATTTGATGATCAGACACATTGTCACGTGGTGTCGCTGGGATGTTTTCACAGAGTCGGTAAGGGGGTGCCACACGCCGAGAGTAAGAGGGCGCAGTTCCCCCGTTTAGACGAAACCTGTTGAAACATTTGGCAACATTTCGGCCATAAATCGTAGTTTTTGGACAAGAATTCGTAGTCCGTATTTTGTTTTGAAAAATCGTAGGAACTACGGACAAATCGTAGGAGTAAACAGGTCTGCGATATGACTGAGTAAAATCTCCATAAATTTAAGATTGAAAATTTAAGACCACGGGGTTTGAAATTTAAGACTTTTTAATGGCCTTATTTTAGGAAAATTAAATTTAAGACTTAAGGACCCGCAGCCACCCTGGAGAGAAAGTGGGTGGAGTTTATCACAATATCAGTTTCGTTTGTAATGGTCCGGCCCAACACCGATTCCGTATTATGAAAGCGAGCGCGGCACGAGCGGGCGATGGACAGACAGACAGACAGACAGACAGAGAGGTCGTGTGCTGTTACCTGTGCGGCTTCGTACGTGATGGTTTTGGTTTCCGTGTGGACGATGGGAACCTCTTTGGTGGCGATTTCTGACTTCTGAGCCGCGAACGTGTCCGAGATGGTCACCATTTCTGTTTTCACCACCGGGGGCTACGAGTTCAGGGGAGAAAAGTTAGTGTTTTGGAAATACACCACCACAACTCACAGCCCACACACACTACAGATCAGCAGAAGGATTCTCATGCTCTAACAAACTGAAAGAAAGAAAGAAAGAAAGAAAGAAAGAAAAGCAGGCCTAAAGCCGCAAATTAGACGTCTGGTGTGATCATGCAACTCAAATCAAGTCAAACTCAAATCAGTGCATGCAAGCTGGAGCTAAAATAATCATCAAATAAAGGGAAGCAATCGCAGATCACATGCTGATCTTTGGTACAGTGATGATGCTTTACTGCAGGTCTGGTTGGTTTCTGCGGATAAATCTCACACACACACACACACACTTCCCTGCAGGTAAAGCAGTGCGTGTTTGGAGGATGAGTGGGACGATGCATGAGTCATCCAGACCCATGTTCTCTGGTAACGGGTAGCGCGCACACACTCATCCCCCAGGAGCTCTCACACACACGGGAAACACCACGAAGCGCAATCACACAAGCAGCCCAAACTAAGGTCGTGTGTACAAGGACATTCTGGTCTCCGTCACCGCGTGTGGGCGGAGATTAACGGTTTATTCATTCAAGAAAAGATGCTCCGCCTCAGGTCATCTCTGACTGGCTCAAGGACAACGCTAGGTTCTAGAACTTTCCTAGATGAAAGCTCCACTTTGCTTTCCTGAGAGAACTCGCATCATAAGAGACTGATGGTGAAGGTGTGGCTTCCCCCCCCCATGACATCAACAGAGATGCCAACCACTACGAAATTTTCGTATTTTATACGATTTTCTGCCACTTTTGCACCACGTTAATTCGAAACTACGAATTTCGCAGTGATCGTAAAAAAAAAAAATCAGTTCGTTCCGCATTTTTGTTTGGTACGTTGAACTCCGCCATGATCGAAGAAAATTCAGTCCGTTCCGCATTTTCGGAAGGACGAAATCCGCGGGAATCATTCAAAGCTTTCGTGATACGTCGTCGCTTCCGGGTTTGAACTCGACCAATCAAAGTTCGTGATAGTGCCGTCCGACAATGGAGAAGCCGAGCAAGAATAACCAGAAATTTAATGATAAATATACAGCAACATGGCCGTGTATTGTTCCTTTGCGAAAGGGGATGTATTTCGCACAATGCACGGTTTGCAACTGCGATATTTCTGTCCGGCACAGCGGACAATACGAAAACTACAGATTCTTCGGTCCCGGACTACAGATCTGTTTATTGAAAGGTTGGCATCTCTGCATCAATATTAATGAATCTTTAGCAAGTGTTTTTACACTTCTGAAGTGAAATTGTTCTTTCCGTTTAACCAATTGGCAATATTCGGTACAGGAAGCTCCGCCCCAAACGTCAAAAAGTTTCTTGGTTATCTAAAAACGCATGCAACAGGAACATACTTTATGGAAAATGTTCACGCTGTCCATCTCCACACGGTAGGAATCTTTTTAGGGCTTTAGGACCTTAAACTGGGCTTCCACCATCGAAACTATGGATTTTAGCTCCTTTTAATAATTATTGCCACAGAGTCGGTATATCTTCGTAAACCAGGTACAACCCCGATTCCAAAAAAGTTGGGACAAAGTACAAATTGTAAATAAAAACGGAATGCAATAATTTACAAATCTCAAAAACTGATATTGTATTCACAATAGAACATAGACAACATATCAAATGTCGAAAGTGAGACATTTTGAAATTTCATGACAGCAACACATCTCAAAAAAGTTGGGACAGGGGCAATAAGAGGCTGGAAAAGTTAAAGGTACAAAAAAGGAACAGCTGGAGGACCAAATTGCAACTCATTAAGACAATTGGCAATAGGTCATTAACATGACTGGGTATAAAAAGCGCATCTTGGAGTGGCAGCGGCTCTCAGAAGTAAAGATGGGAAGAGGATCACCAATCCCCCTAATTCTGCACCGACAAATAGTGGAGCAATATCAGAAAGGAGTTCGACAGTGTAAAATTGCAAAGAGTTTGAACATATCATCATCTACAGTGCATAATATCATCAAAAGATTCAGAGAATCTGGAAGAATCTCTGTGCGTAAGGGTCAAGGCCGGAAAACCATACTGGGTGCCCGTGATCTTCGGGCCCTTAGACGGCACTGCATCACATACAGGCATGCTTCTGTATTGGAAATCACAAAATGGGCTCAGGAATATTTCCAGAGAACATTATCTGTGAACACAATTCACCGTGCCATCCGCCGTTGCCAGCTAAAACTCTATAGTTCAAAGAAGAAGCCGTATCTAAACATGATCCAGAAGCGCAGACGTCTTCTCTGGGCCAAGGCTCATTTAAAATGGACTGTGGCAAAGTGGAAAACTGTTCTGTGGTCAGACGAATCAAAATTTGAAGTTCTTTATGGAAATCAGGGACGCCGTGTCATTCGGACTAAAGAGGAGAAGGACGACCCGAGTTGTTATCAGCGCTCAGTTCAGAAGCCTGCATCTCTGATGGTATGGGGTTGCATTAGTGCGTGTGGCATGGGCAGCTTACACATCTGGAAAGACACCATCAATGCTGAAAGGTATATCCAGGTTCTAGAGCAACATATGCTCCCATCCAGACGACGTCTCTTTCAGGGAAAACCTTGCATTTTCCAACATGACAATGCCAAACCACATACTGCATCAATTACAGCATCATGGCTGCGTAGAAGAAGGGTCCGGGAACTGAACTGGCCAGCCTGCAGTCCAGATCTTTCACCCATAGAAAACATTTGGCGCATCATAAAACGGAAGATACGACAAAAAAGACCTAAGCCAGTTGAGCAACTAGAATCCTACATTAGACAAGAATGGGTTAACATTCCTATCCCTAAACTTGAGCAACTTGTCTCCTCAGTCCCCAGACGTTTACAGACTGTTGTAAAGAGAAAAGGGGATGTCTCACAGTGGTAAACATGGCCTTGTCCCAACTTTTTTGAGATGTGTTGTTGTCATGAAATTTAAAATCACCTAATTTTTCTCTTGAAATGATACATTTTCTCAGTTTAAACATCTGATATGTCATCTATGTTCTATTCTGAATAAAATATGGAATTTTTAAACTTCCACATCACTGCATTCCGTTTTTATTTACAATTTGTACTTTATCCCAACTTTTTTGGAATCGGGGTTGTACAACTGGGACGGAGCTTACTCATATCGCGACCAACCTCGGCCCTGCCGTTATAAACTCCTGTGTTTAGCGGAGAATCGGTAATAACAAAAGACGTCACAGTTACGCAGGAAGACGACCAGGAAAGCTCCGCAGCTTTTCTGCTCCTTAGAAAGTTCCGGAACCTCGATGG
Source organism: Neoarius graeffei (assembly GCF_027579695.1). Taxonomy (NCBI): domain Eukaryota; kingdom Metazoa; phylum Chordata; class Actinopteri; order Siluriformes; family Ariidae; genus Neoarius; species Neoarius graeffei. Next base: position 8,299,185 of record NC_083570.1, read on the forward strand.
AAACGCATCTTTTGTATTTTTAACGGATACCTTAACGTCCTTGTGAACTGCTAGCGCCTTTCACCACACAGAGTACGTAAAACAGCTTGCTGTGTTTGTGTGTGTGTGTGTGTGAAATGAAGATGGACAACTTTAAACCAAAACAATGAGAAATGAATAAAGAGTGAACTTTGGACAGACGTGTCACCGTTCTCTTGCTTCTTTCATGCGGATTAATAGCTGGAAACAAATGAGGCAGCCATTTTGTGAGAGTAAAAAACAGGGAAAGAGGTAACTGTTCTCCGATGGACAGGAAAGGCAGGAGGACAGGAATGAAGGGATGATGAAGGAGAGGAGAAGGAGGAGGATGGCGTAGTCAGCCATCTTTGCGATTTCGTGGGTTTTCGGCCAATTACCTCCGAGCAACAGATCACCTGCGGGACGTGCTCCATTTCCACGTGAGACGCGTCACCGTTGACGACGCAAGGCTCCTCCTCTTGCTCCTCAGCCGCAGCGCAGGGACTGGGCGGGGCTTCAGGATCATCGGCGTGACCATTGGGTGCTTCATCGGGCGTCACCAAGACTTCATCTCCAGACACTTCGTCTTCTGCCAGTGCTGGTGGCTCCTCCTCTTTCACCGACACGCTGACTGGCTGTGCCTCTGCCTCTGCCGGAGGAGTGGCTTCCTGGTTAAGTACCGCCTCCTCCTCCTGCTCCTCTTCAGGCTCTTCTTTGATAAAATGGGTGGAGTCTGTAGAAGCAGGAAGCTGAGCGTGATACTCCGCCTCCTCCTCGCTCTCGCTCTCTGACGTGCCGCTCTTTTCCGGCTCCACCTCTTCTTCCTTTGCTTCCGGAGCTTTCTCGGTAACCACGGTTACCGCAGGAGACGCCTCAGGGGTGGGGCTTTTGGGCTTGTTCGCTTTGAGCTCCTCGATAACGATTATCTCCTCCACGACTTCTAGAACCTCGGGCTGACCGTTAAGCTCGGAATTCTGTTCGCTCTACAACATACGACGACGAACAAACAAACACAACACGAAAACAAGGGATGGAGAGGAAAAAAACAAAAAAACAATGACCACAGATAAACGAGAAAAATAAAGGAATGGACAAAAGCAATGAACTAAATCAGACTGAATAAATAATTAATAAGCAGGAACCATACATGTCAACCTTTGGTCAATCAAACCTGTATAACCAACCTCCAAAATCCGTATTTCCCTTATAAAATCCGTATGAGATGCAAATTAAAATAATTTACCTAAAATTTGAATGATAATTAACAATGATATATCCCAGTTACTTTTTATTCAATATTAATAACAATAAACCTTCAGAATGAATACAAAGCTCCAATGTTCGACAAAAACACAAAGTGTTATCAGCGTAGTTACGAAGGAAATACTTCGTTGTTTGGAGACAGGTTTCGCCGAGCGGCTATTATGCGCGAGACTTCATATTAGCCGGAAAATCTGTTCGTAAAATTACGTTATAATGACCAAATACAATGAAAAGTATTTTTCCAGTCTCACCTGTGAAAGGTAATCCCATGTGATCTCGTTTGGACGGTAAACCTGTTGGTACAGTTAAACGCAGCACATGAATGAGGCATCTTTATTCTCCGCTACTGTCTAGACGCTATACCAGAGACGGCTAAAGAATCTCCACTTTGCCACATCCAATATGGCGGCGAGGATGACGTATGATTCGACGCAGAAGGCGGCGTCTATGTTTATATGTCTATGACTTCCCGGTTGGCAGGATTCTCGCAATGCGGTGTGCGCATGATCAAAAGTGGAACGAAGTCTCGCTACCACAAGATAACGCGCAATTTCATAACACTCTTTACTGGCTGTCTGTGGCGTACAGTACGTTTGTAAATGTTCCGCGCTCTTTTATCATCGTGGGAATTGATTATAAAATAAATAAAATATTCAAGTTTTTTTTTTTTAAAGAATCCGTATAACTTTATTTATACGCCCGTATACTACGTTTATTGAATCAAATCCGTATAAAATACGGACATTCCGTATAGGTTGACATGTATGAGGAACATAGAGATGGATCAACGTATATATGACTAGATAGATAGATAGATAACGCAATGTGTGTTAAGTCTGAGGTGAGGTGCGAGTTAGCTTGGTGTTAGCTTGCGTTTAGACACCACCTTGCCGATGTCACCGCTGTCAGACAGGGCGCTCTCCAGGTGGGTGGGGTTTATCTGTGGAACATAAATGGTAACCATAGGCAACTGTCACTCAAAGCATGTTACATCCAGCATGTTTTTAGGGTGAGGAGACACACCATGTACACACACACACACACACGCGCACACGCAAATAAAAAGTGGATGATTTTCAAGGCACATTCTTTAAACGCTTGGTCCAGTCTGGTCTCTCGGTTATCCGTATTAAATATTTAAAAGGGTGCAAAAAGCACAGTGCAGATATAATTAAAGTAATTAGCCTCACTTTAATCAGCTCCAGTACAAAAGCAATGTCCGAGAATCAAGGTCTTTTCAAAACGAGACCAAATGTGGACACAACGTCTAAACAATGACAGACACGCAGAGTTAGCCATCTCGCGTAATGAGCAAGAGAGAGAGAGAGAGAGAGAGAGAGAGAGAAAACAGGGATGAGTGAGGAGGAAGTTTAGCATCTGAAGACAGAGAGCACCTTGGACCGTGCAGCGGCAGCACCCTCTGCTGGAGAGACAGTGCCACTGCGGGACTCGGGGGAGCCAGAGAAACACACGTTACGCAAAAACAGAGAGGTGAGCTCCTCTTCTAAACTCTACACACAGACACAGGACAGAGGACAGGAAAAGAGGACAAGAGAGGGAGAGAGAGAGAGGGACCCAATTATTCAGGTCAGTAAATTATCCTGAAGTAGTGAGTCAAAGTGACTGGAACTGAACACGCTTGGTTATAAACAAAACACGAGGTGTATCCTTGACCTCCGGGGATTAAACCTGTTGGCCCGGATCAATCCTGAAGACGGACAGGAGCTGATCCGGTCCTGATACAGCACCTAAGTCAGGTCTAAAGCGATGCTCTACTATACACGACAAAAGGGTTTGTTGTTTCATTTCACAAATCCGTACACTTGTGTTCAAAATAATAGCAGTCCAACACGACTAACCAGATCAATCACTGCTTTTGGTGGAAATTATATTACATTACTACATGGCAAATAATTTACCAGTAGGTGTAGGAGAGTCATATTAAACCAACAGACCCAACATTCATGATATGCATGCTCCTGAGTCTGTGTAATCAAATAATTAAGTGAAAGGGACGTGTTCAAAATAATAGCAGTGTGGAGTTTAATTAGTGAGGTCATTTTTTTCATTCTGTGAAAAAAAACAGATGTCAGTCAGGTGGCACTAATTTAAGGATGAAGCCGGCACATGTTGCACATCCATTTCTCTCTGAAAACCTGAGAAACATGGGTTGTTCCAGACATTGTTCAGAAGAACAGCGTGCTCTGATTAAAACGTTGATTGGAGAGGTAAAACGTATACTGTAAAGAAGTGCAGAAAATGACGGGCTGCTCGGCTAAAATGATCTCCGGTGCTTTAAAATGGACAGCAAAGCCAGAGAGACGTGGAAGAAAACAGAAGACTACCATTCGAATGGATCGAAGAATAGCCAGAATGCCAAAGACTCAGCCAATGATCAGCTCCAGGGTGATCAAAGACGGTCTGAAGTTACCTGTGAGTACTGTGACAGTACTCACAGGTAACTCACAGAAGACGCCTGTGTGAAGCTAATCTATCGGCAAGAAGCTCCCGCAAAGTTCCACTGTTAAAAAAATAAAATGACGTGCTGAAGAGGATACAATTTGCCAAAGAACACATCGACTGGCCTAAAGAGAAATGGAAAAACATTTTGTGGACTGATGGGTCCAAGAGCCGCAGACGGTTTTTCAGACAACCCCCAGACACTGAATTCAAGCCACAGTACACTCTGAAGACAGTGAAGCATGGTGGTGCAAGCATCATGATATGGGGATGTTTCTCTTACGCTACGTTCACACTGCAAGGCTTAATGCTCAATTCCGATTTTTTTGTGAAATCGTTCACATTAACAAATATATGCGACTTGTATGTGATCCTCAGTATGAACGAAAAGCGACCTAAAAGTGTTCCGCATGCGCATTGCAGGATACAACGACGTCACACGCAGTGAGCGTGGCCAGTGTTTACGGAAGTTAAACCGCCCGGTTGCGGTATGACCCATCCAATCTAGCTTGAATAGCTGCATCCCCCCAAATGGAAATCAGCTCCCTAACCTCTGCGTCCTTCCATTGAGAAGATTCAGAACCTTCACAGCCCGAAGCGTCCCTCGCATTGATGTCATGCGCAGGGGCGCAGATACGTTTTTTGAACTGGGGGGGACAAAGCTGCCAGCAAACCAACCCCAACCCCGATATGCCTGTCAAACTTGTTGTGGGTTACCATAGCAACCAAGCTCGAGCTCGCAACCTGTGCAGTCTGCGCAGCTCAACCAACCGAATATCAGTCTTTGTTTTGTTTTATGTGAGTTGTTGCAACTATTGCCGCTTTTCCACTACAAACGCGGCTGAGTCGGGCTGAGCCGTGCCGTGCTGAGTCGAGCTGAGCGGGGCTGTTGGAGTTGCATTTCGACTACAACCGCGCTGAACCGTGCTGGCTGGAAGTGGGTGGACACATTGGGTGGAGTTAGCGAAAGTGGGTGGACGTCACGTGATGTTAAGCAGCGCAAACAGTGACATCAGTGAGCTTTTAAGCGGTAGTCTCACGACCCGGATAGTAAACAATAAACATGGAGGACATGGAGTCGTTAGTGTTGCTGGTCTTGGTGCTGTGGCTTGTTGTCACCGACAACGCCAACAGATACTGGCAAGAGCGTATAGATGAGGCGAGGCGCATAAGGCTTCAGAAATTCTCGTAATTCGTAATTCTCCTTCTTCCGGGTTTGCGGTGTTTACAGATCCCAGCGTGCTCGCGGGGCGTGTGTGGGCATGTGAGGACACGCCTCCTCACCAATCAGTGCACAGGGGAGTGTCTGCTCACACCCCCAGCCTCACTCGGCTCGCTTTGTCTCGCTTCAGCCCCACTCCAAAACCGTGCGAGTTTTAGGGGCTAAGCAGGGCTGAAGCGAGCCGAGTCGTGCTGGTTTTTGGTAGTCGAAACGCGAGCCGTGTCGGGCTGAAGTGAGCTGAAAAAGGGTAGTGGAAAAGCGCCAAAAGTATACACTGCTGTGCACCTCAATAAACCGAATGGTAATTAGTCTTTTGATTTTTCCGTGAGGTTTGCCTTATGCAAAGAAAGACAGCATAGACGTTTTTTCCTCCCTATAAGTGGGGGGGACCGAACGAGGTGAATTTAAATCTGGGTGGGACGAGTCCCACCCTCTATCTGCGCCCGTGATTATGCGCCATGTTGTTGTAACTTTTTTTGAGAGACCCACCGCCTACTTCAGCGCAGAATAGTGACGTTTGTGGCTTGTTGATGACGTGTAAGTCGGATGAATGCGACCTGGCGGTTCAGACTGAAGTCGCATATGAAAAGAGCGGATAGGAATCGGAATTAGGACCACATATCCAAACGGCCTGGGTCGGATTTGAAAAAATCGGATCTGTGTCGTTCATATTGTCAATAAAAGATCGGATACAGGTCACATATGGGCGAAAAGATCGGATTTGAGTCACTTCAGCCTGCAGTGTGAACGTAGCCTTACTGTGGTGTCGGGCCCATTTATCGCGTACCAGGGATCATGGATCAGTTTGCATATATCAAAATACTTGAAGAGGTCATGTTGCCTTATGCTGAAGAGGAAATGCCCTTGAAATGGGTGTTTCAACAAGACAACGACCCCAAACACACCAGTAAGCGAGCAGCATCAGGGTTCAAGACCAACAAAATGAAAGTTATGGAGTGGCCAGCCCAATCCCCGGACCTTAATCCGATAGAAAACTTATGGGGTGACGTCAAAAACGCTGTTTCTGAGGCAAAACCAAGAAATGCAGAGGAATTGTGGAATGTTGTCAAATCATCCTGGGCTGGAATACCTGTTCACAGGTGCCAGAAGTTGTCAGAAACCCTGGTTATACAACTAAATATTAGTTTAGTGATTCACAGGAATACTAAATCCTTAAGATTTTTTCAGTTTATACAGTAAATATTTGGAGTTTGTAATGAAAAATGCAGACACTGCTATTTTTTTTGAACAGCCCAATGTTCATTTTTCTTCATGTTTTGATGTAGAATATAATGTGCATTGTTCCCAATGCATGGGAATAAAAACTATTATAAGGATTTTGAGCTTTACTCACGTTTTTAAAAACACACTGCTATTATTTTGAACACGACTGTAACTAAACTAAACGCACAACGGTGCACTTGGTCACATGAAAGGATGCGAAGCGAGCGAGTTACCGAGCTGCGGTGGCAACTTTATGCACTAAATCACAGCAACAGGGTTTAATGACGACCTTTCACAAGCTTTACATCGTTGTGCGTGTGGACTAAAGGGTCACGCAATGACGGGTTTAGTGCTCCACACAGCTATTTATATTTTCACCTGCACAAGATCTCTTAAGTTTAGATAGTTCTATTAATTTAAACCACTGCGACCCAGGACAAAAACTAAAATCCCGGTCTTCATATCTGTGTGACAAAAAAAAAAAACCCCTGAGAACTGCCTTAAATGATGGAAGAAATGGGATGTGATAAGATCCTGGTTAAATAGCTGCTGCAGAGATGGGCGTGGCCTAATATTCTAATGAGTAGCTTGACCGACAGCCCTCTGTGACTCTCAGCAACCAAACTCGAGTCAGGACCGCTCAACCTCCACGCAGCAACCACGCAAGTTACACGATGATAACTCTGTTTGCTGAAGCTCACGCAAGATTAGCCCCACCCACTTTGCACAGAAAGCAGAGAAATGTCGCTAGTTATTCGGAATTTAGGAAAAGTATTCATGACTAAGAATAAATCGCCGGGAACAGAACCCAGGACAACAGCAAGAGACCCCGATCGTAAACCCAGAGAACCAACGGAGAGTCAGGTGACCCTCAAGAGAAGGAGGAAGGAAGTAGAAGAACCACCAGGTGAAAAGAGGTGCACATGGAGAACCAAGTGATGCCATTCTGTCCCAGAAAAAGAGAGTCTTGCAAACACAGGCACTGAAAATCACCCAGGAAGCAGCACGACGGCAGTCGATAATAGTACAATGTGGGGAAAAATAAATAAATAAACGTTACAGTGGAGAGAAAGAGCAAATAAAGCAGAATAAAAGAAAAAGACATCGCACACAAAACAAATTCAATTCCAAAGCCAGGCACCACATCGCACGAGTCTCCCAGCAGGGATGAATACGATGCAGATTATCAGGAGCAGAACCGAGTGCTGGAGAACACTGCACTTTCTGCTGAGCCCAGATCAGAGCGAGCATGAAAAAACATCCACTAGAGGGACAACTAGAGACTTTAAGCATGGACCACTGTGGGACAACAGCTGGTAAAGGGACAACAGCTGGTGGGATGACTACTTTTGGTCAAATGACGCCATTCTTTGGGGTCTGTGGGGGGGGGACGGGGACGGCGGCGACACGGCCTTCCTTGGGGTTTGTCGGGGGACAACTATACTACCTTTTTGGGTTTGGGGAGGGATGATACCTTTTAATGGCTTATAACTCCTGGGGGATGAGGAATGTGGAATGACTGTTGGACAGCTCCTGGGGGATGAGAAATAATTGATAACTTGGGGGGCAGTTTCTTTTGGATAGGACATCGCCTGTCAGGAGGGAAGGCGACTGAAGGACAGCTGTTGGGGGGGACAGTTGAAGGGCACAGCTGTTGCGGTACAGCAATGTTGAAATGATGACTGTTGGCAAGGATGCAATGGATTTGACTTGAGGGGTGTTCACACGGCAACTTTTACTGCGGTGTAGCATCGGGGCTGCCCCGGTAGAGCGTTCACACGGTACAAAGTTATACCGGTGTAGCCCCTGAAAGCTGCTTAAACCGGTGCAAATCTCACCCTGCTCGGGAGGTGGTTTAAGAAATTTACTCCGGAGTAAATGCTAGTTTGCGGGGCAGCACCGATATAAAATGGGACATCTGAACGCTACAGGGGTAGACTCGCTACGCGTGAGGAGAGTTGATTACATACGGGTATCCTGGTATTTTGCGCTTCCAAAATGGCGAATATCAACAACAACAGAACTGCGTGTCTTCCAGTGTTGCCAGATTGGGCGGTTTTAAGTGCATTTTGGCAGATTTGAACACATTTTGGGCTGGAAAACGTCAGCAGTATCTGGCAACACTGGTGTCTTCATCCACGTTGTTTTCCCGGCATTTGGTGATGCCATGACAACCAGGAAAAGGAAGTACATTTTCACGAATGCGCATATTTCATGCGCATTATTAATATTGTATAGTACGGTCGCAAAAACTGCCGTGTGAACGCAAGTGGGGCTGCACCGGTGCTAACACGCTTCTCTCTAGTAAGCAGGTTTGTGACTAGGGATGGCGAAAACTAAAAAAAAAAAAAATCTTGACCGACCACCGAGCCTCATTAGCCGGTTAAAGTCGGTTAACCTATGAGTTTAAACAGGGATGCAAACGGCGCGCCTTTTTCACGGCTCGTGCAGATCCGATTTTTTTTTAGGGGGGGCGTTGGAGTGTCTGAATAATTTCATCAGAGTAAATTCTGTATTAAAATTACTACATAAGCAAATGCCGTTACAGTCCATGAAAAAGCCGTGAAAAAGTCGGCATCTGCGCCTTTAGTTTGTGTGGAGAGAGATGATCTGCAATAACATGCATTGTTGGCTACAGACCGAAACATACTTTCAGAATGCACTGGCCAAGGCAGGACTAAACTCCATGTGCCTTCTAATAATAATTAAAAAAAAAAAAAAAAAAAAAAACAGAATAGTAATTTGTAAGCTAAAAACCCTGTGTCTACACTTTTCTCTCGCCGAGTGGCAGCCAATGTTGCCAGATATTGCTGACGTTTTCCAGCCCAAAATATGTTGAAAACCCTCCAAAATCCACTTAAAACTGCCCAAATGGGCGGGAAACCGCCCAATCTGGCAACACTGGTGGCAGCTGTATTCAACTGGGGCGGGACATGACTGAATGGGTGCTTCTGATTTGTCAGCTGTCTTTAACTGGGGCAGGACATGACTGAATGGGTGTTTCTGATTTGTCAGCTGTCTTTAACTGGGGCGGGACATGACTGAATGGGTGCTTCTGATTTGTCAGCTGTCTTTAACTGGGGCGGGACATGACTGAATGGGTGCTTCTGATTTGTCAGCTGTCTTTAACTGGGGCGGGACATGACTGAATGGGTGCTTCTGATTTGTCAGCTGTCTTTAACTGGGGCGGGACATGACTGAATGGGTGCTTCTGATTTTTCAGCTGTCTTTAACTGGGGCGGGACATGACTGAATGGGTGTTTCTGATTTGTCAGCTGTCTTTAACTGGGGCGGGACATGACTGAATGGGTGCTTCTGATTTGTCAGCTGTCTTTAACTGGGGCGGGACATGACTGAATGGGTGCTTCTGATTTGTCAGCTGTCTTTAACTGGGGCGGGACATGACTGAATGGGTGCTTCTGATTTGTCAGCTGTCTTTAACTGGGGCGGGACATGACTGAATGGGTGTTTCTGATTTGTCAGCTGTCTTTAACTGGGGCGGGACATGACTGAATGGGTGTTTCTGATTTGTCAGCTGTCTTTAACTGGTGCGGGACATGACTGAATGGGTGTTTCTGATTTGTCAGCTGTCTTTAACTGGTGCGGGACATGACTGAATGGGTGTTTCTGATTTGTCAGCTGTCTTTAACTGGTGCGGGACATGACTGAATGGGTGTTTCTGATTTGTCAGCTGTCTTTAACTGGGGCAGGACATGACTGAATGGGTGTTTCTGATTTGTCAGCTGTCTTTAACTGGGGCAGGACATGACTGAATGGGTGTTTCTGATTTGTCAGCTGTCTTTAACTGGGGCGGGACATGACTGAATGGGTGTTTCTGATTTGTCAGCTGTCTTTAACTGGGGCGGGACATGACTGAATGGGTGTTTCTGATTTGTCAGCTGTCTTTAACTGGGGCGGGACATGACTGAATGGGTGTTTCTGATTTGTCAGTTGTCGTCCCTACACCGCATGGCATGCCCCAAGCGTTTACAAACACAAAATTCCAGGTTCTCCGCTCCAAAATCGGCAGCTTCAAAACGATTGATTTTTTTTTTTTCACCGACAACCAAAAAAAAATTAACCGGTTAACGTTGATTCGGTCAACCACCGGTCAAACGGTCATCGGTTAACATCCCTATTTGTGACGTGTGAACGCTCCACAAAATTTACACCGGTGTAAGATATATCCCAACAAAATACATCGGTGCAGCATCGATGCAGATATGTGCCGTGTGAACACCCCTATTTAGAAATAAATCCACTGTTAATGTTCCTGTGGTCAGTAGCAGGACGGAGCGTTACACAATTCACGCTCCGAATTCACCAACAGGACATCGTCATAAACGCTGCCAAACCATTTACACTGGCGTACACCAGCAGGGTCGAATGTCAGGAGGAACCAAGTCCCTGCAGTCGTCCAAGCTTAGTGCCTCTGATGTCAGAATCACAAAGCCATCCATCGCTGATTAAAAGCAGAAGACTGGCTTTGAGCATACAGGAAGTGGTCATGTGGCAGTCAGGATTGGTTAAGAAACCTCTCGGGTGACTCTGGGTTACGGACACGAACCGGCGCTCGGGGTTGACCAAGTTTTGATTTTGAATCTGACGAAACAAAACCTCAGGCACCAGAGAGAAGAGATAAACAAGTCCGACTGCCAAGTGGAAGAGAGAGAGAGAGAGAGAGAGAGAGAGCAGAGCGAGTGCTGCATGCAGGTGTGTCGGCTCGCAGGTCTGTGGCGTGAATCCCGGCGCAGAAGCACACGTACCCCTGGGACGGCCGGGCGCAGGCTGGTGGCGGCGGGGCTGCCCGTCAGACGCTTTTCCCACTGACTGGGCCGGGGCTCTGGAGCTGCCTCCATAAAACTGCGCTTTAGCTCGCTAATGCTAGCCTGATGCCTCAAAACATCCTCCTGAGTCTTATCCAGATCCTATCGCCACGGCGACCGGTGGACAGGGAAGGGGAACCAACATCCACGTCATTAGTGTGAGAATACATCGTCATGGAGCAGACTGTGCGCGCCAAGCCTCACTGCTGGAACGGACCGATTCCGTCAAACGGCACGCGACCAGGGTTGACAAGGGGCGGAGCTTTAATCTAATCAGCCAATCAGAACCAATACATTCATTTTATCATCTGGACTGACTAGCATCGTTAGCTGACGGGCTTCTGAACCTTTTCACCAATCGGATGGAGAATTAGATGCATCCCCCCCCCCCCCCTTATTTCTTTCCTTCCTATCGGCTTTTCTCTCTTTTCTTTATCTGCTTTCTTCTACCCTTTTACCTTTCCTTTCTTCACACATTCCCTGCGTTTCTTTCCCTTGTCTTTGATTCTTGAAAATTTTTTTTTTATTTCGTCACAGATTTGTCCGTTCGTATTTCAATCTTGATTAGGTTTTTCTTTCTTACTCTTCCATTCCGTTCTTCCTTGAGTTTCATTCATTGGTTCGTTCTCACATCTGGATTCTTTTCTCCTTTTTTTTTAATATAAGCATTAACTACGTTGCTAGTTTTCATTAGACAGTTTAACTCGGTTACTGGTTTCAGTCACGCTAACAGTTTATTTAGCGCTAGCTAACGTACGAAATTCAGGCTGCGATTTTGTGTTTGTGATAAAATGTTTGATCGCGGTTAATAAAATATACTTTATGCTAATTAAGTTTTATGAAACAGTCTAATTTAACTTCAGCTCCACCCCTTCTGACCCTGTCGATGTGCGTCAGCGTGCGCGCGCGTGGGGCAGCAGTGAGCCGAGGCGTTACGTGTTCTCCCCCCAGTGTAGTTGCTGAAACACTCGAGAGTGAAACACACACAGTAGCGGCACAGCTAAAGGCTGTGTTCCAATCCCCTTCTTCACTCGACTTACCCTCAGAAGTGCACATCACCTAGTGAGAATAGTGCACTCGCGGATTGTTCCCCGTCTCCTGGCGTTTAGTTCCGTTTTTGCCTTTAATTAATTAAATGTATAAACGTGAGAAAAAATTAACTGAAAGGAAAAAAAAAGAACAAAGACACCAACTTTATTCATTCTTTACATTATTAATTTAATCTTGTTCTTTTACTTGTTTTTTTCTATTTAACACTTTTTTCCTCTGATTTTTCTCCCCATTATTTTCCTCTCACCATCAAAAATCTCACTCTTTTCCCGATATTTTCTCTGCGCATTTCGTAAATGTCTTAATTTTTACTCATTTCCACACACTTGCTTGTCCCTCCCTTCGATTCACTCCATTTCTTTTCTGCTCTTACTCTTTAAAAAAAAAAAAATTCTAATTCAATCTTTTTTTTCCTGTTTTTCGCCTTCTTCCTCTCTCTCCTTTCTCTCACTTTTAACCTTTATTTCTCTCGTTTTCGGTTTTGTTCTTCTTGTGCCAATCTGTTATTCAAATGTTTCTCACTACTTTCCTGCTCGCTTTCATTTTTTTTACCCTCGTTTCTCTCAGCACTGTTCTGGAAATGGCCTCGACTATTTAATTTAGATTTTAACGATCTTTAAAATAAGGGCTGTTTTACAATCAGGGTACAAAGTTTGTGTCACAGGGGTCCAAAATTCAAATTGATTCAAACTGGTTTAAAAAAAAAAAAAAAACCTATGAAATCTGCACTTTTGGAAATTAATACACATATGTATGGAATCAATTTTGTGCCAAAATGTTCATACAATACTTTTGAAATATCAAACAAAAACGACAAATCAAAATACAAAGTAAATTTTTTTTAGACTGGCAAACAAATTATTCGTGTAATCGTGCAAAATATCAGTCTATTACTCTTCAGAAACCTTTTATTTTTGTTCCGCGTCTTTCTCGGTTGTGTTTGGCGTAATTTATTTTGGTTGCGATTCCAGCTTTCTCGTTTGTGCTCCCTGACTTTCTGCTTGCAGTTTTGGCACAAACTTCCCGTGTGGGCGGGCTGTCCAGGAATGCATTCCCATTGGCTAACTTGGGTTTGACTGACAGCTACGCTCAGCCATTCCCTACTCGGATTCTGGCGGACTGTTTGCCGAGTGACCGATCCATTGACGGTAAACAAGGATGGAGTGGACTCCAGTGGCGACTATGATACTGAATTTACACTTTGTTGAATTAATTCAGTATCATATGCCGCTTTTCCACTACCAACGCGGCTGAGTTGGGCTGAGCCGTGCGGTGCTGAGTCGGGCTGAGCGGGGCTGTTGGAGTTGCATTTCGACTACAACCGCGCTGAACCGTGCTGGCTGGAAGTGGGTGGACACATTGGGTGGAGTTAGCGAAAGTGGGTGGACGTCACGTGATGTCGTTAGGCGGCGCAAACAGTGACATCAGTGAGCTTTTAAGCGGTAGTCTCACGACCCGGATAGTAAACAATAAACATGGAGGACATGGAGTCGTTAGTGTTGCTGGTCTTGGTGCTGTGGCTTGTTGTCACCGACAACGCCAACAGATACTGGCAAGAGCGTATAGATGAGGCGAGGCGCATAAGGCTTCAGAAATTCTCGTAATTCGTAATTCTTCTTCTTCCGGGTTTACGGTGTTTACAGATCCCAGCGCGCTCGCGGGGCATGTGTGGGCGTGTGAGGACACTCCTCCTCACCAATCAGTGCACAGGGGAGTGTCTGCTCACGCCCCCAACCTCACTCGGCTCGGTTTGGCTCGCTTCAGCCCCACTCCAAAACCGAGCGAGTTTTAGGGGCTGAAGCGAGCTGAGTCGTGCTGAAGTGAGCTGAAAAAGGGTAGTGGAAAAGGCCCATAAATGACACGAGTAATTCTGCTAAATATTGCCATACATTCACCAAAAATAACGTTATCACAATTTTTTTTTTTGCATGGTAAATAGAGCTATCACAGGGCTACAATAAACAACCAAGTTTATTTAGTCAAGCCTTTTGGTATTGAAGATAAGTGTTAAATGTGATTTTTAACTCGCGTACCCTGATTGTAAAACAACCCATAATCATCTAGTCGAGTAAATTTTTCCTGGAGTTCAGCAAACAGGAGCCACGGAGAAACTAAAGTTATGTAGTTTACATTTCCGAGAGGAGTGCAGAGGATTACTGTGTGTGTTTCGCTCAGGATGAACTCCGTCAGTAATGTTTAGTACTCTCTCTCACACACACACCAATGCAGAAAGTAAAAAGATTAGTATGGTTAAGAAATAAGAGACAAAAATAGTAAAATATTACGCATCACACACTCACATGCATCCATTACACCATGCACACAAGTGTCCACACACACACACACACACACACACACACAGAATGAGAGTGAAGGGCAGCTGAGGAGAGCGAGAGCACGGCACAAACTCCAGATTCTGATCTTTGTTCAGATTTAGAAGTGAATTTCGGGGAAAACGCTGCTCCCGTCTGATCGCAGGGATACGAACCTCCAGCATTAGATTGCTATGTCTGACATAAATATTCTCTCCCTGCACTCTCAGCTTGCTCTGTAGAGTCAAAAACAGAAACCAGACAAAAAAAACAGAACGTTGGCATAAATGGGGGAGGGGGGGGGGAGAAAAAGAAAACGGTGAGTGAACAATCCAAACCCAAAGGCAGTTTAAAAACCCGTCCAGACCGCTCTGTGCACGCGTGCGCATGGTATAACACAGGCTTTCATTTTTACTGAGTGATTAGTGTTTCAGGTTTAAAGCCCATGACAAATTTTTTTAATGCAAAAAATAAATAATAATAATAATAATAATAATTCCTGTAAAAATGATCAGACTCTCAGGCTGCTGAGTAGAAATACACGGAAATATTTCAGTAATCCGTAGAAATACTAAAACGTTTCAGTAGCCGATCAGCTTTGCTAACTAACATGAGGGTTTTGTTTTCAAAAAATAAATTAAAGAATGAATGAATGAATCAATCAATCATGCATATGCAGTCTATGAATGTCAGGGCTTTGAACCGGTTCAAGGAATGAAAACGAAAGCCGGGAACTTTTTCTATTTCACATGTTCCGGAACAGAAACGCTTATTAAAAATAATGGTAACCGGTTAATACCGGTTTTTATTTCGTTCCTCAAAGTTTCCGTAGCCTACAAATAAAAAAGTCATTCTTCTCCTGCGCAAGTTTCTATGATCCGCTGGGGTTCACTTCCTGTGTGACGTTCGCTGACTGAATGGAGAGCGCGGGAGGGTGGACTACTATCACGTCTCCACGTGATAATAAGTGAGTAAGTGCATTACTGAGTGTCTGAGCAAAGAAGAGCCTGAACGTTGCAACCTCCCTATTGGCTGTTTGTAAAAATGTATCAGTTGTTGCCCTTCCCACGGGAATCATCGCGGGCTCGAGAGACGAGACCTGATGAGTTAGTTCGTTGGTAGCAGAACAAAATGTCTGGACACAAATCGGGTTTTCAGAAAAGGAAAGAAAATAAACGGAGGGTCGAAAATACAAAAAAGGAGGCAGAAAATGCAAAATGAGTTTTAAGGTAGGACAAATGGTTAGTTTTCTGAGGCAGCCCGCCGCGCGATGTTGCACCCGGGTCCAGATTAGGGCAGAACCGGCCCTGGCTACATTTCAGCTGTAGTTTGTTTTATGTATATACTGTATGTACTTGCATAGATGTGTACTTGGTCTTCCAATATGGCGCCTAACAAAATCTCGCGGCGCGGTGACGTCATGCGGTAGCCCTCTATAGGGCCTGACTAGCCTTTGGTAACACACTAAACGAATTCTCTTTCATTTTTGGCACTTTTTCTGTTTGTGTAGATGGGAAGACATACTGAGAATCCAAATCGCCAACATTTGAAATAATAATTGTTTTGAATTATTTCTTGTCTTATTTAATGAAGGTTGTAATAGAATTAGCCTACATTTGGCTTAAGCTGGATGAGACAGAGACATCATTTTATAGCCATTTGTTAAACAGCTGACAGGGAACGTAATTAACCGTTCCGGGAACGAAATTTTTTTGTTCTAACCGGTTCGGGAACGTCTATTTAATGGTGGAACCCAAAACCGGAAACGTTAAAATTCCGTTTCTGTTCGGAACGAACCAATAGGAAAAAAATTCTGGTTCAAAGCCCTGATGAATGTATAGAGATTCTGTCTCAGAAACTGGGTACTGTGGGTCCCCGACTAAATATACTCCGTCAATAAACTATACGGTTTTGAATGGTGATGTTGGTTTTAATTTGAAATAAAATGATGAAAAAAATAATACAGATAAAACTAAATCTTTGATGTGAATATTCAGAATTTGGCAAAAATTCTGCAAATTTGTGGAAAAATAGCGGCTTGATCTGGGACATGATAAACGGTCGACTACATCGCATTCCCTTAAAAAGGCTGTAGTCCATTGAAAAGTCTACAGTTATCACTAATTGTATTTTTTTAAGCCGTAACTTTATCCACCTAAGGATCGGCGCGCTCACAGAATAATCACAACCGTAATAAAACATCATGCGAAATATTTGATCACCGTCGTAACTCCATTTTCCGCAAAACCAATGCGATCGTGTGTTTTGATCTAAACGGAAAGCCTCAGGGTCGAGGTCACGACCTCACCAAAAGTAGGAACTTAAAATCACTACGCCATATAAACATTTAGTTATAAATCTGCGATTTTGTTTTTTAAAACGAAAGCTGAAAGTTAGGTATAGAATATGTTTCTTACAGAATGTGTTACGATGGTAGCTGGTCTTGTATGAATTTCTGAGCTATAAAATGAGTCGCAGTCTATTTTTTACCGCAGCGTGTTATTTGTGTGCGGGGAAGGACACACGTTAACAATTTGCATGTGTAGAATGGAATTTTCCACTCCAGCAGTTAGAAGTTGATCGTGCTTCCATTTGCGGTCTTTCTGTTACGCGAGTTTTGACGGTTTTAGTCTTGCAGTATAAGGCAATAGAATGTTTCTTTTTCATCTTACTTTCATATTTCGTAGTGTTTGCGTATTTTTGGCCAATATTTTGCAACCGTGGTCAATTTAGATCGAACTTTTGATAGAATCTACGGCCAGTCGTATTGCCCCGCCTCGCGCAGTAGTGATGTCCTGTTGCTCGCGCGCCGCAGCAGAGACCCGCGCGACCTTCAGCCGGTACAGTCGCTGTTCTTTTACCGCCGCCGTTATTCTCATCTTTCCGGTGTGTTCTTGATTTTTCCATTGTGTCCTATTTCGCCATATCAAATACCCAAAATGTATCATATTATTCATATTTAAGTGAATAATCAATTCAGTCATCATAACTTGGCATTTTTAACCCAATCAATCAAAAAGAGGAAATTTATTCAAGATTTTCACTCATCTGCGAAGGAGGGGCTTTAATTCTTCATGATGGAGTTATTTTATATGGAAATCAATTTTACAAAAGAATTTGAATTGTAATCAAAAGAATTTTCCGGGGGCGTGGTGGCTCAGGTGGCTAAGGCGCCATACCATAAATCCGGGGACCCGGGTTCGATTCTGACCCGAGGTCATTTCCCGATCCCTCCCCGTCTCTCTCTCCCACTCATTTCCTGTCCTGTCTCTACATTGTCCTATCCAATAAAGGTGAAAAAAAGCCCAAAAAATATCTTTAAAAAAAAAAAAAAAAGAATTTTCCACAGTGGAGGCCGGATAAAGCAAGATGCTATCTTTATTCTTATTAAACATGACAAAAGTGTGTTAGTAAAATTTATTTTTTGACCATAATGTCCCAAATGAGAGCGCAGTTTCTGAGACGGACCCGTATATATAAAACTCAAAAAATAAAATGAAAATTCAAATAAAAACATTCATTTTGACTCGCCACAATCAGACTTTTAAAGCTTTGAGTGATGAAAAACTTGTTTTTTTCCTTCAAAATATAACAAAAAAAAAAAAAATCCATTTTCCCTGCTTTTGCTGATTTATTTTTTCAAATAATTATATTCTTTTAATGATATCATCTACAGTTAATAATATAAAACTTAATTGGAACGTCTCTCCACATTAAAACCTGGTCAAAGCGGGCGGAGCCACACAGGAAGCACCTGACCTCCGCTAATCTGATGGAAGAAGCGGAGAGAACAGTGCGCTTACATCAGCGAGATACATTTATACTTCAATCATGCTTAAAAAAAAAAAACTATGAAGAATTTTGCGCTTTCCACTTACGTTAATTCTTTGCTTTATTTTCGTTATTAACCCGATTATGATAAAAGTTTTCAACTGGGAGATTTAACAACCATTAAACTTTTTTTTTATTTAAACCTACACTTTGGATTTCTCGTTAGCGTTGCTATAGTGACGAGTGGAATTGACGGGGTCACCGTGCTGTCGGGGGCTTTAACGGACGTTTGTTTGCTCGTTCAGTGACGGTTTGGACGGGTTTCTGATTCATTTGACAATAAAGCAGCGACTCGACACCAGCACAACATCAACATCATCCACAAAGCAAAATAACAAAAAAAAAAAAAAATGGAGAGGGGGAGAGGAAAAAAAATTTTTTAAAAATCAATCACATCAGGATTTGAAACCTAAGAACCCCAACGTGGATGAAGAGAAAGCGAATGGAATTAAATGAGCGGCTAAAATCAGCAGCGTGATTCAATGAACCTTGGTTTCAGAGGAATCGGCTCCATCGGTCTCAGTCTGGGAGCGCGATTGGAGGGAAAAAAAAAGGGAGAGTTAGTCACTCAATTCACCCTGGATTCATGAATAAATTACAACCCCGATTCCAAAAAAGTTGGGACAAAGTACAAATTGTAAATAAAAACGGAATGCAATAATTTACAAATCTCAAAAACTGATATTGTATTCACAATAGAACATAGACAACATATCAAATGTCGAAAGTGAGACATTTTGAAATTTCATGCCAAATATTGGCTCATTTGAAATTTCATGACAGCAACACATCTCAAAAAAGTTGGGACAGGGGCAATAAGAGGCTGGAAAAGTTAAAGGTACAAAAAAGGAACAGCTGGAGGACCAAATTGCAACTCATTAGGTCAATTGGCAATAGGTCATTAACATGACTGGGTATAAAAAGAGCATCTTGGAGTGGCAGCGGCTCTCAGAAGTAAAGATGGGAAGAGGATCACCAATCCCCCTAATTCTGCGCCGACAAATAGTGGAGCAATATCAGAAAGGAGTTCGACAGTGTAATATTGCAAAGAGTTTGAACACATCATCATCTACAGTGCATAATATCATCAAAAGATTCAGAGAATCTGGAAGAATCTCTGTGCGTAAGGGTCAAGGCCAGAAAACCATACTGGGTGCCCGTGATCTTCGGGCCCTTAGACGGCACTGCATCACATACAGGCATGCTTCTGTATTGGAAATCACAAAATGGGCTCAGGAACATTTCCAGAGAACATTATCTGTGAACACAATTCACCGTGCCATCCGCCGTTGCCAGCTAAAACTCTATAGTTCAAAGAAGAAGCCGTATCTAAACATGATCCAGAAGCGCAGACGTCTTCTCTGGGCCAAGGCTCATTTAAAATGGACTGTGACAAAGTGGAAAACTGTTCTGTGGTCAGACGAATCAAAATTTGAAGTTCTTTATGGAAATCAGGGATGCCGTGTCATTCGGCCTGAAGAGGAGAAGGACGACCCGAGTTGTTATCAGCGCTCAGTTCAGAAGCCTGCATCTCTGATGGTATGGGGTTGCATTAGTGCGTGTGGCATGGGCAGCTTACACATCTGGAAAGACACCATCAATGCTGAAAGGTATATCCAGGTTCTAGAGCAACATATGCTCCCATCCAGACGACGTCTCTTTCAGGGAAGACCTTGCATTTTCCAACATGACAATGCCAAACCACATACTGCATCAATTACAGCATCATGGCTGCGTAGAAGAAGGGTCCGGGTACTGAACTGGCCAGCCTGCAGTCCAGATCTTTCACCCATAGAAAACATTTGGCGCATCATAAAACGGAAGATACGACAAAAAAGACCTAAGACAGTTGAGCAACTGGAATCCTACATTAGACAAGAATGGGTTAACATTCCTATCCCTAAACTTGAGCAACTTGTCTCCTCAGTCCCCAGACGTTTACAGACTGTTGTAAAGAGAAAAGGGGATGTCTCACAGTGGGAAACATGGCCTTGTCCCAACTTTTTTGAGATGTGTTGTCATGAAATTTAAAATCACCTAATTTTTCCTCTTTAAATGATACATTTTCTCAGTTTAAACATTTGATATGTCATCTATGTTCTATTCTGAATAAAATATGGAATTTTGAAACTTCCACATCATTGCATTCCGTTTTTATTTACAATTTGTACTTTGTCCCAACTTTTTTGGAATCGGGGTTGTATAAACACACACACACACACACACACACACACACACACACACTAGGAAGGTGAACAGCAGACCTCAGCGACAGGTTCATCAGTGACTTCCGCGGCTGTGGCCTCTCCAGGCTCCGCCCCTTCCTCCACCTGCGGAATCTGATTGGTGGAAATGATGGACGATTCAATCGGAAGGAAAAGAAAAGTGAAATGGATGATGGGAAGGCCGGACAGTTCCATAAAAATGAGGTGTGTGAGGTCATGAGGAGAAAGACACGAGCGACAGGATTGGCTAATCAGTGCTAAGGGGCGGGGCAAGGGAGTTTAACGCAACAGTGGGGGCTGTTTAATAGGACTAACGGGACAAAAATACTACGCGTGTAGACAACGTACGAACAACGTCTCGCGAAAGTTAACGATTGCACGTCAAAGCAGTTCCGGATCGGGATGAGAAACGCTGGGAGGGAAATGAAGCGGACGCAGCGCGAGGTCTTTGATCTTTGTCGTCATTAACAAACATGGCACATTATATAAACGTGCTCTGAAAATATTTTCGTGGTAAATATAATAATATAATATACGACACCGTGGGACTCGGTCACAAAACCCTGGGATGGGATGCAGTTTGGTATAACTCCGCCCCCTAGGCTCCACCTCTTCAAGTCTGAAGGGTGAAATGATGCTACCTTTCATCTTTGCAAATGAGATTTCATTCGAATCACGTGGATCAAAGCTGAGGAACTTCGCCGCTCGCGATTTTGGCGGAGATTGCTCTTGAAAGCAGGTGAGAAAGGCGTCCTGATGACGCTCACGAAGGTCGCTCGGCGTAAAGGGACCTCGTGGACGTTTCACTTGTGGCCGCAGGTTCTAATCTCTGTGTGAACTGAAAGCTTCAGAGGACGAGTCTATGAAAAGACTTGCAGCATCCACAGAGAGAACAACTCGAGTTAGATACTCGCTAATGGGGTCACCGAGGCTGGCAGGGCAGGAGCTAAAAATAGACACTAAGGAATGCTGGGAAAAATCGATTTACAAGCGGGGTGGGGGGAAGAGATGAGTGCTATTTTTACGAATCTACTACAGTGTATAGCATGAGGAAGCAATGAGGTTGTTGATTAATGGAGGGAAAGGGGTCGAGGGTCGGTTTAAGCGACCGGATCACACGCCTCCTCTTGAGACGTTGCGTCCGCGCCGACCTCGGCGGCCCAGAAGCGGACGTGAGCTTTGGGCTCGAGGTAGCACAGCGACACTGCGAGAGGCAGCGCGAGGGCCAGAGAGAGCGCCACCGAGTGGCAGGCTGAGAGAAAAACTGCGAAAATGAGGAAGAATGAAGGACACGGCAGGGCGATGGAGTCGTCCTCGTCCAGCAAGAGCGCACCCTTAAACAAGGCCACGAGGGAGGAGCCTGGACGTGCGTGGTGCTCGGCGGGAATACCGGAAGGGGGTGGAGCAAAAGCAGACACGCCCTGTTCAGCACACTGGGTGGGATCAGTGTCAGCGTCATCGGGGCTGGATTTGGGTTCAACGGGGAGGTCGGGTCCGAGGTCCGGGTCACGATCGAGCTCGGGTTCGTCCTCCGAAACGTCCGACAGGACATCGAGCTCAGAGATGGTGTCCAGGGTGGGAGGGAGGGACGACAGGGACGAGGAGGAAGGAAAGGACGGGAACATGACGAGCGACTAGGTGAACGAGGGGTGAGGGGACAGAACGAAGAAGAATCAAAAGAAAAGTGAGTATGATGAAAAGAAAAAAAGTGGAAACGACGTTACAGGAAGGAGAGGAGAGAAACACAGCATTAGTCAGACTGTCGGAGGTCAAAGGTCACACTGCGGAAGAGGGACTGGCGAGGAGGGAATGGGAACAATACGGTGGAAGAACAGGTGCAACAAGTGTGTTCCTTTCCTCATTTCTTCTTTGTATCTTCCTTCAAACTTGATTCCCTTCTTCCTTTTTATTTTTCATCTTTTCTTACATTTTGTTTCTATTCCTTTCTTGCTTGCTGTCTCTCCCCTTCATTCTTTATTTTCTCTCCCTCTCTCTCTCGCTTCCCCCCTTCTTCTTTACTTTCTTTTTATTCTTTTCTCTTCCCTTCTTTATGAACAGCCTCATGGGAAACGAGTGGGAGAAGAAATTAAAGGACTGAAAGAGGACGAACGGTAAAATAAAGAGGCGGGAGGAGTGAACACAGCAGGAAGTGGGGCGTGAGCCGGTGACGCCCCGACGCGCTCGGATCAGCCGAGCTTCACCGGTCGGCTGTTTGCTCCGCCCCGAGCGCGAGAGTGTAAATCAGACACAAGGTGAAAAGGCGATGCGCAGTTCTTCAGTTTGGAGATGTGAGGACCGAAACGTGACGTCTGAGACGGCCAACAGACAGCATGATGGGAAACTCCCACCCAGTTACAGGGGCGGATTTTCCTCACGACTGCATTTCACAGTTTATCAAAAAACACATCATCATGATCATAACAATAAAAACTCGATCCGCCATGACTCCTTCGTTAACAACCTGCGAAGGGAAAGCCGCGGTCGAAGAGCACGGATTAAACTTCCTCACCTTGGAATCGGAGAGATCCAGGGCGGGGTCACGGCCGTTCTCACTGGGGGCGTGGCCATGAGCGCTCACTGGAGCTGTGGAGAAGAGGAAGGCCAAAGGTCACAAAAACAAACATCGACGTTCATGCTTCGATCAAACAGACTCGCCGTAACGTCGCGTTCATCTCTCATGCGTGCTGTATGTGATGTGCATCCAGATGTGCTTGGTGTGTATGCAGATGTGTGGCATGTTTGCGAGAGGCCACCAGGTGGCGCTGCTCCTTCGTGTGACACTGCTGCTGTACAGATGCTGAGGAAATAACGAGGTCAGCGTTCAGGAGCTGTGATACAGATGAGTGATCATGTGACGCACAGCCTCGGCCAAATTCAGCGATCCGAGAGAGCGCACAAGCGCGTGTCCCCTCGCTGTCACACCCAGCTGAGACCGTGTGTGTGTGTGTGTGTGTGTGTTGTTCCCCAGGCACTTTGTCACACTGAGCAGAGGAACGCACGGTGTAAAGGCCGACCTGCTGGGAGAAGGAGGATCGTTTCCACACAATTCCACTCCACATTTTAACCGGATTACAGGAAAACTTGGAATCGTGGGCCGTTATGAAGAAACAGAACTCTCACTCTTTCTGTCCATCCTCCTCAAGACAGGAAACACATGTCCTCCTTATTTCCTGTGTCTCTCTCTCTCTCTCTCTCACACACACACACCCCCATGTAAATGTGAACCTTTTTTCACTACTCTCTTCTCTTCCATTATTCTTCCTTCTTTCTCTCATGTCTCTCCTCCTTTACTTTGTTCTTCCCCTCCCTTCTCATCTTTCTCTGCTTCTTTCGTCTCTCTCTCTCAATCTGGAGAACAGTGTTCAGATCTCTCTCTCTCTCTCTGCCTCTCAATCTGGAGAACAGTGTTCAGATCTCTATCTCTCACTCTCTGGAGAAGAGTGTTCAGATCTCTCTCAATTTAGAGAAGTGTTCAGATCTCTCTCAATTTGGAGAACAGTGTTCAGATCTCTCTCAATTTGGAGAACAGTGTTCAGATCTCTCTCAATTTGGAGAACAGTGTTCAGATCTCTCTCAATTTGGAGAACAGTGTTCAGATCTCTCTCAATTTGGAGAACAGTGTTCAGATCTCTCTCAATTTGGAGAACAGTGTTCAGATCTCTCTCAATTTGGAGAACAGTGTTCAGATCTCTCACTCTCTCTCTGGAGAACAGTGTTCAGATCTCTCTCAATTTGGAGAACAGTTTTCAGATCTCTCTCTCTCTCTGGAGAACAGTGTTCAGATCTCTCACTCTCTCTCTGGAGAACAGTGTTCAGATCTCCCTCAATTTGGAGAACAGTTTTCAGATCTCTCTCTCTCTCTGGAGAACAGTGTTCAGATCTCTCTCAATTTGGAGAACAATTTTCAGATCTCTCTCTCTCTCTCTGGAGAACAGTGTTCAGATCTCTCACTCTCTCTGGAGAACAGTGTTCAGATCTCTCTCTCAATTTGGAGAACAGTGTTCAGATCTCTCTCTGTGTCTGTCTCTCAATCTGGAGAACAGTGTTCAGATCTCTCTGTTTGTCTCTCAATCTGGAGAACAGTGTTCAGATCTCTCTGTTTCTCTCTCAATCTGGAGAACAGTGTTCAGATCTCTCTCTCTCTCGCTGTCTGTCTCTCAATTTGGAGAACAGTTTTCAGATCTCTCTCTCTCTCCCTCTCTGGAGAACAGTTTTCAGATCTCTCTCTCTCTCCCTCTCTGGAGAACAGTTTTCAGATCTCTCTCTCTCTGGAGAACAGTGTTCAGATCTGTCTCTCTCTCTCTGTCTCTCTCTCTCTCTCTCTCTCAATCTGGAGAACAGTGTTCAGATCTCTCTCTCTCAATTTGGAGAACAGTTTTCAGATCTCTCTCTCAATCTGGAGAACAGTGTTCAGATCTCTCTCTCTCTCTCTCTCTCTCTCTGTGTGTCTCTCAATCTGGAGAACAGTGTTCAGATCTCTCTCAATTTGGAGAACAGTTTTCAGATCTCTCTCTGGAGAACAGTGTTCAGATCTCTCTCTCTCTCTGTCTCTCAATCTGGAGAACAGTGTTCAGATCTCTCTCTCTCTCTCTCTCTGGAGAACAGTGTTCAGATCTCTCTCTGTCTCTCTGGAGAACAGTGTTCAGATCTCTTTCTCTCTGTCTCTCTCTGGAGAACAGTGTTCAGATCTCTCTCTGTCTCTCAATCTGGAGAACAGTGTTCAGATCTCTCTCTGTGGCTGTCTCTCAATCTGGAGAACAGTGTTCAGATCTCTCTCTCTCTCTGTCTCTCTCTCTCTGGAGAACAGGGTTCAGATCTCTCTCTCTGTCTCTCAATCTGGAGAACAGTGTTCAGATCTCTCTCTCTCTCTCTCGCTGTCTGTCTCTCAATTTGGAGAACAGTTTTCAGATCTCTCTCTCTCTCTCTGGAGAACAGTGTTCAGATTTCTCTCTTTCAACCTGGAGAACAGTTTTCAGATCTCTCTCTCTCTGGAGAACAGTGTTCAGATCTGTCTCTCTCTCTCTCTCTCTCTGTCTGTCTCTCAATCTGGAGAACAGTGTTCAGATCTCTCTCTCTCAATTTGGAGAACAGTTTTCAGATCTCTCTCTCTCTGGAGAACAGTGTTCAGATCTCTCTCTCTCTCTCTCTGTCTCTCAATCTGGAGAACAGTGTTCAGATCTCTCTCAATTTGGAGAACAGTTTTCAGATCTCTCTCTCTCTGGAGAACAGTGTTCAGATCTCTCTCTCTGTCTCTCAATCTGGAGAACAGTGTTCAGATATCTCTCTCTGTCTCTCTCTCTGGAGAACAGTGTTCAGATCTCTCTCTCTCTGTCTCTCTCTCTGGAGAACAGTGTTCAGATCTCTCTCTCTGTTTGTCTCTCAATCTGGAGAACAGTGTTCAGATCTCTCTCTCTCTCGCTGTCTGTCTCTCAATTTGGAGAACAGTTTTCAGATCTCTCTCTCTCTCTGGAGAACAGTGTTCAGATCTCTCAACTTGGAGAACAGTGTTCAGATCTCTCTCAATCTGGAGAACAGTTTTCAGATCTCTCTCTCTCTCTCTCTCTCTCTGGAGAACAGTGTTCAGATCTCTCTCAATTTGGAGAACAGTGTTCAGATCTCTCTCAATCTGGAGAACAGTTTTCAGATCTCTCTCTCTCTGGAGAACAGTGTTCAGATCTCTCTCTCTCAATTTGGAGAACAGTTTTCAGATCTCTCTCTGTGGCTGTCTCTCAATTTGGAGAACAGTTTTCAGATCTCTCTCTCTCAATCTGGAGAACAGTGTTTAGATTTCTCTCTTTCAACCTGGAGAACAGTTTTCAGATCTCTCTCTCTCTCTCTGGAGAACAGTGTTCAGATCTGTCTCTCTCTCTCTCTCTGTCTGTCTGTCTCTCAATCTGGAGAACAGTGTTCAGATCTCTCTCTGGAGAACAGTGTTCAGATCTCTCTCTCAATCTGGAGAACAGTGTTCAGATCTCTCTCTCTCAATCTGGAGAACAGTGTTCAGATCTCTCTCTCTCAATCTGGAGAACAGTGTTCAGATCTCTCTCTCTCTCTCTCTCAATCTGGAGAACAGTGTTCAGATCTCTCTCTCTCTCTGTCTGTCTCTCAATCTGGAGAACAGTGTTCAGATCTCTCTCTCTGTCTCTCTCTGGAGAACAGTGTTCAGATCTCTCTCTCTCTGTCTCTCTCTGGAGAACAGTGTTCAGATCTCTCTCTCTCTCTCTGGAGAACAGTGTTCAGATCTCTCTCTCTCTCTGTCTGTCTCTCAATCTGGAGAACAGTGTTCAGATCTCTCTCTCTGTTTGTCTCTCAATCTGGAGAACAGTGTTCAGATCTCTCTCTCTCTCTCTGATACGCACCGATGTCGAGGCTGCGTGAGCTGCGTTTGCTGCCTGTGCGGAGGAAGTGTGGAGCAGGTCGGTCGATCAGACTGCTGGCCTGTCGGGTCTGAGCCTGGGTTCTCCCACTATATCGGAACTTAGAACCCAGAGTCAGGAACTTTGACTTAGTCGGCTGCTCCGGATTCATCAACCTAAAAGAAACACAATACCAAAAGAGTTAGTCTCAGTCCAGGAGGCGTGGCCTCCGTGCGCGCGTCCATCTCAGTCCAGGAGGCGTGGCCTCCGCGTGCGCATTTTACCTGAAAAAGGTGTGATGCTCAACACAAACTTTCCAAATCCTCTTCGCAGCACGATAGTTGGGCAGCTTAAATCCCACTGTGCTCTCAAACTGCTCCGCCTAACACACACACACACACACACACTTTATTAGTGTATGTGTTTATGTTCTATATATAAAAGCTGAAAATAAAGCGAGTTTATACGTATATGTAGTCTGTGTGTGTGTGTCCGCACCTCTCCGGGTCTGATCTTGATGTAAAAGTTGCTGCGTTTATAAGAAATCTTGAGGATCTTGGGCCAGGCGAAGCGGTTGATCCTCAGACGGTCTTTATAGATCAGCAGGCCGTTGGCACACACTCCCAACATGATGTCCACGCCATCAGAGTCCTGACACACACACACACACGAATCTCACTCAGAAGTGAAAGTCCTAACTGTGGTAATGCAGCAGGGGCTTGTGGATAAAACCAAGGGGCTGTGTTCCAAACCACACCCTGGAGCACACTGGTTAGGGCATTAGTGTGTGGTTTGGGATGCAGCCCTGGTTCATTGTTCCATCTTCAGTTCATTTCCTGTTTCCAAATTAACACAAATGTCAACCTCGTAAACGTATTATTCCAAACACACACTGTGTGTGTGTGTGTGTGTGTGTGTGTGAGAGAGAGGAAATACAGGAAATCAATATCTCTGATGGAACAGATTTACACCAGACGAAGAGGCGCGGAGAGAAGCTTTTAACACACACACACACACACACACACACACCTCTTCCTCTTTTCTTTCCCTCCCTCTCCATCCATCCATCCATCAATCATTCTCCCTCTCATTTTCTCCCAGTCATTCCTCTCCTTCCTTTCTATTTCCCCTCGTCCAAATCTCTCATTCTTTCTGTCCCTCCCTCCCTCCCTCCCATCAATGTCTTTTCTCCATCCGTCTCATTCTCTCCATCCCGTTTGTCATTCCTTTCATCTCTTCCTCTTTAAACTCGCTCACTCATTCTCTTGATACCTCTCTTCTCTCCCCCCCATCCCCCTCTCCCTCCCCCTGACCCTGATGCAGTGCTAATTTTAGCCCACAGCAGAGGACATGTGACTGACACACACACCCTTGTGTTACAGTGGGCAGGGTTTACATGTGTGTGGGCGGAGCTTACCTTTGCCTGATGAAGGTCGATGCCATACATTGAGAGCTTTTTGGCATTTTCCAAGAAATTAATATCAGCCCGGGCTGGAGACATTCCCCTACACACACACACACACACTTTGAGAAAGACAGAGCTACAGAGTGCGAGACAGATGACGTTTTTATACACAAACATCACTGTTCAGCATTTTGTGAGCTTTGGGTATTTTTCAGTACAGCATGCATGGTGTGTGTGTGAGAGACCTGTGGGATCTGTGCAGCTCCAGCACTTTCTCCTCGAGCTCTTTGGTGTGATCTTTAGCGAGCTGGAAGTCGGTGATGGAGTGGAGCTGCTGCTCGGCCGAGTCGTGATCTCCGAGCTCCGCCTGCAGCGTGTAGGAGCCGAGCAGAGCCAGAGTGACGAACGAGCATGGCAACCGACCCGACACGATATCCTGCCTCAACTGCAGACACAGCAGATACCTGTATAACACACACACAGCTCAAGTTGACCTTTGTGCATTTTTTTTTCGTTTCCGTTTGAGAGTCCGTCGTGCGCGTTCTGGCTGCCGCTTCTCACCAGAGCTTTTTTTATTTTATTTCTTTTTCCTGTGTATTTGTGTGGTTTGATGTTTGAGTGTTTTGTTCCCCAGTTGTGGTGTAGCTCCGAACCTAGTTTTGGGCGTCGGTTCCCCCCAGGCCTTGGTTCGCTGTGGGTGATGCCTGTGCTCCCAGCTGTGGACTGCAGTGAGCTCGTTGCTCATTTTACATCGTGGTTGTCCAGCGCTCTGCGCTTTAACGCTTGGCGTGATGGTCTGAGCGATGTTGCTCGGTGGTGTCGCGGCGGCTGTGCGGGCGGTTTGGGACACACCAGCGCTCTGCGTGGCAGAGCTTCTCTGCTCGGTTTGTGGATCCACAGCGTGGTGTTCGAGCGATGTTGGAGATGTGGGACTTGTTTTCGTGCGCCTTTTGGTGAGACTGTGGCTGCTACACCACGGGAATTACATCCTGACCCCTACTTGGTGGACTTTTTATTTTTTATTATATTTTTTTAAATTTATTTTTTCTTTCCTTGTTTATAATTGTAAAGCGTCCTTGGGTTTCTTGAAAGGCGCTATACAAATTTAACTTATTATTATACGTCTCTTTATATTTAATTCTACGCCGACGTTAAATGAGCGCCAGTGAAACACAAAGCCGTGACTGATTCAGTTTTATTTACTCTTTTTATCAGACAGACGGGTGGAGCGCCGTTAGTGTGTGTTTGTGTGAATAAAAACCTGTATTGTGGCGTGCGGTTAATGAAAAAGTGACTGCACCTGCTGTAAGGCTGAGTCACTCCAGGGCCGAGCGATACGACAGAAATATCGCGTCATGGAGACACGGGTTCGATACTTTTATTGAACATCAATAAAAAAAAAAAGACTTTCATTTACTGTTGTACGTTTTTTTGTTTGTTTGTAATGTAAAGTACTACTCCCCCACTCCACCTCTGAACTTTCACACTAACATGGGGAGGGAGGGAGGGGGGACCACACAGAAAGAAAGAAAGAAAAATGGCGCGTGCGTGTGCGCGCGCGTACCTGGTGATGTCCTCAGTGAGCTGCGAGGGATCCGGTGGGTAAAACTTGACGTTGAACGCAAACTGCCACTGCGAGTCTGGAGAGAAACGAGAACAAACAGACCAACACGTTACACGCCACAGCGCTGTGGAATCCTGGATTCTGATTGGTCGATGTCGTGGCTTTGTATCGACGTGCTCGTTCTAACACGTTGCGGTTTCTATAGTAACAGCTCGTTCACACACAGCAGAAGCGCCCTGTGCGAGTGTTGATGATGGAAGGAGTCTCCAGCGTCGGCGCTCTCCGACACGCTTTAAATGGCTCCGTATTTAAGACCGACAGACTCTGGTTGCTATGGCAACGCTGCGCTAACAGAAGGAGAACGTGCTAATGACTCTTGGAATATAAACCAAAACACTCAACTGATAAGCAGCTGTGGTGATGTGACCTCATGCGCACACGGTTCATTTACACGGCACGGTTACTAATCCTCCGTCGTCCCGTCCTCAGGAGCGCTGAAGAAGTGAGGATGAATTAAACATCATGCAGGACGATGCTTTCTTTCTGAGGAGCACTAAAGGGGCGTGGCCTCTGACATAGCGCAATCCGGTTTATTGTCCTGAAGCTGCGGGTCATGGACAGTGCAGGAACTCACTCCCTGTCTGCCTGCAGCGCTCGGTTCTCACAGTCCGGGGGAGGAAAAGACGAGCAGAACCACAAACCTGGACTGAACGCGTTCTTTCACTCAGCACGGCGTGTTAGTGTCACTAATTACAGCCACCTCTCATAAAACTCAGAGAGAGAGACATGCAGAGAGACACACACAAACAGACAGACAATGACAGGGAGAGCGAGATGCACACAGAGAGAGAGAGAGAGAGAGAGAGAGAGAGAGAGAGACGTACAATGACAGAGACAGACATTCAGAGGGAGAGCGAGATGTACAGGGAGAGAGAGAGAGAGAGAGAGAGAGAGAGACAGACAGACAGACAGAGACATGTACAGTGACACAGAGAGAGAGAGAGAGAGAGAGAGAGAGAGAGAGAGAGACACACAGACATGCACAGAGAGACATGCAGAGGGAGGGAGGGAGGGAGACAGACACAGACAGACAGAGAGAGAGACAGACATGCACAGAGAGACATGCAGAGGGAGGGAAGGAGGGAGGGGGACAGCGAGAGACAGACATGCACAATGACAGATACAGAGAGAGAGAGAGAGAGACACACACAGACGTACAGTGACAGACACACACACAGACAGACATGCACAAAGAGACAGACAGAGAGAGAGAGACAGAGGAGAGACAGACAAGCACACAGACAGACATGCACAGAGACAGACATGCACACAGAGAGAGAGACAGACAGACAGACGTCACAGAGAGAGACAGACACACAGACAGACATGCACACAGAGAGAGAGAGAGAGAGAGAGAGAGAGAGACACACACACACACACACACACACACACAGAGACAGACATCAGAGAGAGAGACACACACACAGACAGACAGACATGCACAGAGAGAGAGAGAGACACAGACAGACATGCATACAGAGAGAGAGAGAGACACACACAGAGACAGACAGACATGCACACACAGACACACACAGACAGACATGCACACAGAGAGACACAGAGAGAGAGAGAGAGAGAGAGAGACACACAGAGAGACACAGAGAGACACACAGACAGACATGCACACAGAGAGTGAGACACACAGACACCACAGAGAGAGAGAGAGAGACACACAGAGAGAGACACAGACAGACATGCACAGAGAGAGAGAGACAGACACACAGACATGCATACAGAGAGAGAGAGAGACAGACAGACAGACATGCACAGAGAGAGAGAGAGAGAGACACACACAGACATGCATACAGAGAGAGAGAGAGAGACAGACAGACATGCACAGAGAGAGAGAGACACACACAGAGACATGCATACAGAGAGAGAGAGAGAGAGAGAGAGAGAGAGAGACACACACAACACAGACATGCATACAGAGAGAGACAGACAGACATGCACACACAGACAGACATGCACACACAGACAGACATGCACACAGAGAGACACACACACACACACACACACACACAGAGAGAGAGAGAGAGAGAGAGAGAGAGAACTCAGTTGGCATGATCTCGGTCACTCTGACTCATCACCAATAACTATTGCTTTAACAAAAAAAAGTGTGTGTTGATCAGACGAATTCAATCCTTTTGTAATTCAATTTATTCTGTTCCACAATTCAGCAAAAACGATTCTGTCCAGGAAATTAGAATATTACTCCTGCTTC
This sequence comes from Neoarius graeffei, assembly GCF_027579695.1. NCBI lineage: Eukaryota > Metazoa > Chordata > Actinopteri > Siluriformes > Ariidae > Neoarius > Neoarius graeffei. The sequence continues at coordinate 8,331,204 of NC_083570.1, forward strand.
AAGAGTTATCATCATTAACGTCTTTATTTGGTTTACATGTTAATATTTTGTTACATTTTCGTTTGTTTTTGTTTGTTTATTATATCTTTTTTTTTTTTTTTTACTTCCTCATTCATTCTTCCCTTTTTCCCCAGTTCTTTTTTTTAGATGTAAAACTCCCGGCTCTGGAGATCACGTTTACCCGCCGTCACATGACCGACAAGTTATTTGTCTCGCGAATGTCCTTCTGGATGGGTTTCATCATTTTCTTGATACTTTTATGAAGAAAGTGAAGATGTTTTGAACCAGCCACGTCTCAAAAACAAACGCGTCACACGTTTCAATAAACACCGTGCTGAGGAGGTGAGGTGCTTTATACGGAATGCTGTGAAGCAGCTGAGAAAACGGAAAACGTGCGTCAGCAAGAGAACGTGTTTAACACAGAACTCACTCGCACGAGGCTGGGCTCTTTCCTCCCAAAAAACGGGTCAAAGACGACCGCTTCGAGTCGTGACCTCAATATGACGCCAGTCGCGATAAAGAAATTAAAAATAAATGCGGTTAAGATAATGAGATCCAGCACGGCTGAAAAAAGTGTGTGCGCGTAGTCACTCTGAAGTGTGTGAGAGAGAGAAAGAAATTAAATTAAGCTACTTACTGCGGATCTGACGTTTGATCTCCTTAGTAGGATCGAGCCAGCACTAAACACACACACACACACACACACACACACACAGTTAACATGTTAGGATATTAACCAAGAAAGAAAAGGAAAAAAAAGGTCAGTAATGGCTGCTGATCGCTAATAACTCGGACATGCGGTCGCCATTTTCGACGATGGAGATGCACGGAATGAGACGGCTCGATAACGTGACGCAGAAACGTCTTCTCTGCTCCAGCGAGCTCCATCTTCTCCCAGAAACACACTGACTGTAATAAAGGGTCTGAGTTTACGGTAAAGGAGAGGCGCAGCGGTCGGACTCACCCTCTGCTCCGCGCCGTCCTTGAAGCTCAGGCTGAAGTAATCCTTCTCCAGGAGGTTCAGGTGCTCACACACTTTCTGGAACAGGACCTGACCCTTGGCTCGTTTCTGCAATCACACACACACACATCAGCAAAATCTGTTCAAGTTTATGCAAATGAGCCCTGCATCCTATCAGCCAATCAGACGTCATATTGCTATTGATGCTTACGCATAATTAAGTCATAGCTACGTTGCTGGATTCGTTGCTCGGTATTATATCCGAGATTACGCTAGCTAAGGACATGACTACTACGCGTCGCTCCAGGTTTATGTTAACGCGCTAGTTTCCATAGTAACCGCTCATTCGTACGAACCTGTCCAGCAAACACCCACGTTAACATATTAGGCCCCGGTCACACCGCCCGAACTTTGCTGGAGCGGTGAAAAAAATTCATCACCGCTCGTAACCGTTCACCACCGTTTAACAAAAGTCGGCCCCCGTTAAAGCAACGCCGTATACGTTCGGCCACCGCTGATGTTTCTCGAGGGGCCCTCCTACCGCTCCGAAAGTTTTGAGCTGCACAAAATATTGCGAGCGGTGAGGAGGGGGCAATTTTCCGCCCCGGCAAAGTTCACCCCCGCTCCACCGACGCCCAGTCAAAGTTTGGCACCGCTAGACGCAAGTTCGTGGACGCTTGGGTCCGCTAGGCCAACGCAGAAATCTTGAACGCTGGACCACCGCTGCTTCGCCAGCGTTGCCTGGGCGGCAATTAAACGTTGCACAAACTTCGGTGGAGCGGTTGTAAGCGTTTTACGAGCGGACACGGGGTTGCTGGAACGGTGTCGGGCGTTGAAGCAGCTATCCATGGCGGCGATGAACTTTGGTTTGGCGTTGGTATCGAGGTGTCGGAGTGGGACCAGAATTTGGCTATAAATACGGGGAGAAATGGACCAGGAGCTCATTTGGAATCGAGCTGCCGTTGAGTTCAGAACGCCGCTATACCAACGCTCGCGTCACTGCTAAACCAACGCTCGCTACCGCTCAACCAACGCTAAAGCAACGCCGTTTCAGCGGTGCACCGCTAAGCCAATGCCCGTGTTTTCGATTTTTTTTTCCCATTTTGTGCGCGGTGACGAGCGTTGTCGAAATTCGGCCCCCCCTCCCTACCGTTCAAGGAACGCTCCAGCAAAGTTCGGGCGGTGTGACCGGGGCCTTAAACAAACAAAAGCTGTGTTCACATATATACACACACCGGTACGAAAGTGGTATAACTGTATCGATCCAAAATATACCGATACAGTTTAGCGCATCTGTCCACACTAGCAAGAAATGTTTGCGGTTTTCTTTCACGGTAGTTGAAATGCGCGTGCGCGAAATGTTTCCGTGGCTACCGAGTAACTTCCTTCCGAGAATATGGCAGATGAAACAACGTGTGCGCTTTTTGTTCTCGATGTACAGTCCAGGCTTTCGTCTAAACTGGGGAACAGGGGCGCTGCGCCCTCTTACCGAAATGCCGATTGAACCCCAAGTCACACTTAGGCCATGCACTTATATGCTACTGCACAACATGCAATTAGGGTTGGGCGGTATCCAAATTTTGATACCTTTAAACTGTCTGTGTTTTCCCGGGGTATACGGTATTACCGAGAAAAAAATAATATTTTGTTTCGGCCTACTGTGTAACGTGCGCCTATGCCTCAAATGTACTATTTAAAAGCAGCATAGCGAATTGTGTGCATTGTGGTATGGATTAAGCAGCAAAGCGAATTTTGTGCATTAAGAGATATTTCAAAGCATCACGCAACTCTTCCTTCATCTTGAAAATAGCATTCAACTGTCGTTTACACACGTCTGCGTTGAAACGCCGTTTGCAGCACTATTTCACCTACTCCATCAAAAAAAAAGTACACGATGAGCAGGATCATACCCTTTCAAGCATGGGAAATAAAAAAAAGAAAAAGAATCAACCAACACCCAAGTCCGTTTAGACTGCGCGATAAACCATATTCTTCAGCGCAAATGAGGCGAACCTAATTCAAATGCGTGATAGCTGCACAAGGCAAAATCATATGGGCCCACGTCATGCCATGGCGGGGAAATTAATAATCAAATGGCCTTACCTTGCTTAAAACGTTGTCTTGATCACATAACTCCTTACAATTATTCCACTTAAATCCATACGGTTTAACACACCCAACAAAGATAGCAAGCGCATTGCTAATTCCCACCAGAAACCCAACAGTTTACGCTACGATGTTTTCTTCCGTTTCTTCAGTAGATGACATTTCAAACGTTTATTACCCACATCCCAAATGTCACACGTTATATTATTTTACCTTGTTGTTACTCATGTAACCTACTCAAAACACAACTCATTGGAGAGATCTCGTGGAAGTGGAGTACCCCAGGCTATGGTGTGCCTTAGGGGACATATTAGATTTTTCGTTTGGTTTGAAACCAAAATACTGCCACACTGCCGATGTTGTATTTTTTTTTGCCACTAACTCGTTATCTTGACTTGCCATCTTTCAACCGCGGTCTCAGTCTCGTTTTTTTTTTTTTTTTTTAGATAAGAGACAGGAAATGAGCGGGGGAGAGAGAGACGGGATCGGGAAATAACCTCGGGTCGGAATCGAACCCGGGCCCCCGGATTTATGGTACGGTGCCTTAGCCATCTGAGCCATGACACCCCCGGTCTCAGTCTCTTGCGAAGCTTTCTGTCAGACTCCAAATGTCACGCAGGGTTGCCATGGTAACGACATAAACAACCCTGCACGCGATGAGAACTTCTTTAGGAAATTGATAGAATTAGTGAAAATACGATCACACAGTTATTCGGGATGATCTTCAATTTATTATTTTATATTATGACCTCATGTACTCCATATTTATTTAGATATTATATATTTTTTTAAAATGACGGTAATGAGACCGATACCGTTGGTACTTTTGGATACCTCGGGATACCTTCTTACCGTAATACCGCCCAACCCTACATGCAATCTTTCTCAAAACCATCTTTTCTCCGTGAAAACATCCCAGCAACACTACGTGACAATGTGTCTGATCATCAAATACGTTATAATTGCTCCAAAAATATTCCAATCATAGTAGATACACCGCCAGACGGTGCAAAAACAATCCGAATTGGCGTTTTCCAGACTGAGGCGCCATGTTGTTTACTTGTTGCGGCTGCTCTCGCGAGATTTGACATGGGTTACATACAAGGTCAGCTGACTCGTAGAGCGAGATTTCTCGAGACTGAATGACCTTTCACCCACCGGCGCGGGAGTTTGACAAGTAGTTCGCGAGTTGTTTTTGTTGACACTCGGGCATTTAAAGAGGTCGTCCCGCGGCACGAAGCGGAAGAAAGCCAAAGACTGTCTTTCTTTTTCAATGTTGACAAACAATTTGTTACAATTTCCCTCTCAGATAGCCTCAGAATGTCCCGTTGGAGCCTCAATTTTTCAAAGGCTTCGCACGGCGGGGGGACGGACAACCGGCACCATCCTCCCGCCCCCCGTCGCTTCGCTCCCTCGCCATGCTGAGCGCCCTCATACTAAATTTTTCTAGAAAAAACCCTGCAGTCTGTATTTCTGGTGGTCATTTATTCAGTCGAATCGTATAAAACGCGCGAGGCAGTTGAGAAAGAAACAAAGAAAACGAATCTCCGTTCTTCACTATTTTATTCAGCGAAGACATCGATCGAGGCGCGTGACTTTGCGCATGCGCATTATATTTGTATCGATACAGAACTGCTTCATCTGTCCACACTACAGCGAAGCGCTACAGTACCGATACAGTTATACCGCTACAGTACCGGTATAGTTGCTAGTGTGGACAGGTGTTGCGGTATGAAAGCAGTATCGTATCGGTACAAAATCCCTAGTGTGGACAGAGGAAAAAAAAAAAAAAAAATCGCTAATTCATAAGATTCATAAGGAGTCTCCAGTGCGTCACGTTCAGGTTTGAGTCACACGTGGTAGATTTGGCGATTTCTTAGTAACGGAACACGCTGCGGTTTTGATGCATTCTGAAATTATTTTTTTATTTAATAGCCAGCAACGTGAGAGCTAAGATGAGAAGAAATTGTGAGATTCCTGGTAGCGAGCTGGTGTTTGGAGAGCATGAAGGCTTAGAGTGAAAACTACAGCTGGAATGACAGCCAGCTCTGTGAGTGTGACTTCTGAGGAATGATGAGGCCAAATGTCGCCTAAAACATCAGACACACAGATGCGATTATCTCGCCTCTTCGCCCTTGATCAGTGTGCGTAAAGGAATGTGAAGCCGGAGGAGAAGGAACGAGTCCGGACCGGCCCACGGTACGCGGCCGCAACATTTCGGCGACGAGACGAGACGCGGGGACAGACAGCAGACGAGTGGCAGATCCTGCCGTCTGTCGGAACACTGTTTCCATACAATGAGGCAGTGTTCGCAGGGTCAGCGCCCTTCCAGCACCACAACTCCTCCTTTACCCCGGACGAGACGGGTCACTCTGGTCATTCTGAGAACACGTTTATACTGATGTGCTCGTTCTCCAACGCGGTACCGTTTCTGTAGTTGCGGCTTGTGCAATCGTCGACGTGACGCAGTTTGAGTATTTATGGAAGGAGTCTCCAGTGTCGGTGCTCCTAACAGTCCCTCCCGAGGTAAACGTAAAAGGTAACTATACACGGAGTGCAGAATTATTAGGCAAGTTGTATTTTTGAGGATTAGTTTTATTATTGAACAACAACTATGTTCTCAATCAAACAAAAAGACTCATAAATATCAAAGCTGAATATGTATGGAAGTTAGAGTGGGGCGTTTTTAGTTTTGGCCATTTTAGGAGAATATGTACGTGTTCAGGTAACTTTCACTGTGCGGAATTATTAGGCAACTTAATAAAAACCAAATATGTAGCCATTTCACTTATTTATTTTCACCAGGTACACTGATATGACAACTCCAGATTTGCAAATAAACATATCTGACATTCAAACACAAAACAAAAACAAATCAGTGACCAATATAGCCACCCTTCTTCATGAGGACACTCAAAAGCCTTCCATCCATAGAGTCTGTCAATTTCTTTATCTGTTCACGACCAACATTGTGTGCAGCAACAACCACGGCCTCCCAGACGCTGTTCAGAGAGGTGTACTGTTTTCCCTCTTTGTAGACCTCACGTTTTATAATGGACCACAGGTTCTCTATGGGGTTTAGGTCAGGTGAACAAGGGGGCCGTGTCATTATTTTTTTCACCTTTCAGACCTTTACTAGCTAGCCACACAGTGGAGTATTTGGACGCATGAGATGGAGCGTTATCCTGCATGAAAATCATGTTCTTCTTGAAAGATGCTGACTTTTTCCTATACCACTGCTTGAAGAAGGTTTCTTCCAGGAACTGGCAGTAGGTCTGGGAGTTGAGTTTGAGTCCATCCTCAACTCGAAAAGGTCCAACAAGCTCGTCTTTGATGATACCAGCCCATAGCAGTACTCCACCTCCACCTTGCTGGCGTCTGAGTCGGAGTGGAGCTCTGTGCCCATTACTGATCCAGCCACAGGCCCATCCATCTGGCCCATCAAGAGTCACTCTCATCTCATCAGACCACAGCACCTTAGAAAAATCAGTCTTAAGATATTTCTTGGCCCAGTCTTGACGTTTTATCTTGTGTGCCTTACTCAGTGGTGGTTGTTTTTCAGCCTTCCTTACCTTGGCCATGTCCCTCAGTATTGCACACCTTGTACTCTTTGACACTCCAGGAATGTTGCAACTCTGGAATATGGCAGAACTGGATGCTAATGGCTGCTTGTTAGCTTCACGCTTGATTTTCTGCAGATCATGTGCAGTTATTTTGCGCTTTTTTTCCCCCACACGCTTCTTTCGACCCTGTTGACTATTTGCAATGAAACGCTTGATTGTTCGGTGATCACGTTTCAACATCTTCGCAATTTCAAGAGTGCTGCATCTGTCTGCAAGACATCTCACAATTTTAGACTTTTCAAAGTCTGTCAGATCTCTCTTCTGACCCATTTTGCCAGAGGAAAAGAGGTTGCCTAATAATTATGCACACCTGATATAGGGTGTTGATGTCATTAGACCACACCCCCTCTCATTACACAGATGCACAGCACCTGATATACTTAATTGGTAGTAGGCTTTCAAGCCTAAACAGCTTGGAGTGGGACAACATGCATTAAAATGATGTTGTGGTCAAAATACTCACTTGCCTAATAATTCTGCACTCAGTGTAAACAGATAAAATGTACGACGGCTCGTTCTCTTCATAAACTGGGGCGAATTGCCAACGTGCTGTACCAGAGAGGAGAGTCGAGACCAGGCAACAGCCATTAAGGATGGGTAAACACACACGCTAATGGATTCTAGGAACAGCAGTGTAGTACTGAGCAGGCAGAAATGGGCCTGGCAGAATTAAGTGAATTAGGACACACACACAGCGCACTCAGGCCAAGAAAAAAATAATTGTTTGTTTCCGGTTACCCGACCGACCGTTTAAAAAATGCCCTGACCCTAGACTTTTTTGTTAGATGTTTAAAAAAAAAATGTATTTTCGCCGACCAACAATAAATTTTGAAAAAAAAAAATATATATATATATATATATATATATCTGCATTACGATTTGCATAATATTGTCGATCTGACAAGTGACTACCGTATTTTCTGGACTATAAGCCGCTACTTTTTTCCTAGGTTTTGAACCATGCGGCTTATACAAAGGTGCGGCTATTCTGTGGATTTTTCTTCCACCGCTAGGGGCGCTCTAACCGGAAGTAGAATCAAAAATAAGATAGACGAAAAATCAATGCAAAGAAGAATTAGCAGATCTTTAGCAGATAGAACACGCACGACAAATTACTAACTGGGAATTATTTTCAAATCCAGCCAAGATGATTAAAGTGACTTGTGGTTTCAAACACAGGAGAAATGAAGGTAAATAAATACCGGTTATTTTCTCTTGGTTCTGTTCCGTTTTAATCAGCAAAGTTGCTGCCGTGTTAAAAGGCACTGTTCGGAAAGAATCTGTTCAGGTACATGCATGTACATTTACAGTACAAAATCGTTCTGTACATGCAGTAAATATCTCATTTTTCAACATAGATATCTGCGGCTTATAGCCCGGTGCGGCTTGTATATCTTTTTTTAAATTTTTTTTTAAAAAATAGAGCGGATGCGGCTTATATACAGGTGCGCTCTATAGTCCAGAAAATACGGTAATTCTAAAACGCATATATCGGACAAGAAACACTCATTGATTTCTCACGGCCTCGATCTGACGTCATGACCTCTTTCCGGGAAACTCCGGCCTGTGTTGTACACAACGCTAGGCATCACGGCGGCCAACGAAGTGTTCTCGATTACCATGATCGGTTGCGACCACACGGAAGATTGTACAACCCCGATTCCAAAAAAGTTGGGACAAAGTATAAATTGTAAATAAAAACGGAATGCAATGATGTGGAAGTTTCAAAATTCCATATTTTATTCAGAATAGAACATAGATGACATATCAAATGTTTAAACTGAGAAAATGTATCATTTAAAGAGAAAAATTAGGTGATTTTAAATTTCATGACAACAACACATCTCAAAAAAGTTGGGACAAGGCCATGTTTCCCACTGTGAGACATCCCCTTTTCTCTTTACAACAGTCTGTAAACGTCTGGGGACTGAGGAGACAAGTTGCTCAAGTTTAGGGATAGGAATGTTAACCCATTCTTGTCTAATGTAGGATTCCAGTTGCTCAACTGTCTTAGGTCTTTTTTGTCGTATCTTCCGTTTTACGATGCGCCAAATGTTTTCTATGGGTGAAAGATCTGGACTGCAGGCTGGCCAGTTCAGTACCCGGACCCTTCTTCTACGCAGCCATGATGCTGTAATTGATGCAGTATGTGGTTTGGCATTGTCATGTTGGAAAATGCAAGGTCTTCCCTGAAAGAGACGTCGTCTGGATGGGAGCATATGTTGCTCTAGAACCTGGATATACCTTTCAGCATTGATGGTGTCTTTCCAGATGTGTAAGCTGCCCATGCCACACGCACTAATGCAACCCCATACCATCAGAGATGCAGGCTTCTGAACTGAGCGCTGATAACAACTTGGGTCGTCCTTCTCCTCTTTAGTCCGAATGACACGGCGTCCCTGATTTCCATAAAGAACTTCAAATTTTGATTCGTCTGACCACAGAACAGTTTTCCACTTTGCCACAGTCCATTTTAAATGAGCCTTGGCCCAGAGAAGACGTCTGCGCTTCTGGATCATGTTTAGATACGGCTTCTTCTTTGAACTATAGAGTTTTAGCTGGCAACGGCGGATGGCACGGTGAATTGTGTTCACAGATAATGTTCTCTGGAAATATTCCTGAGCCCATTTTGTGATTTCCAATACAGAAGCATGCCTGTATGTGATGCAGTGCCGTCTAAGGGCCCGAAGATCACGGGCACCCAGTATGGTTTTCCGGCCTTGACCCTTACGCACAGAGATTCTTCCAGATTCTCTGAATCTTTTGATGATATTATGCACTGTAGATGATATGTTCAAACTCTTTGCAATTTTACACTGTCGAACTCCTTTCTGATATTGCTCCACTATTTGTCGGCGCAGAATTAGGGGGATTGGTGATCCTCTTCCCATCTTTACTTCTGAGAGCCACTGCCACTCCAAGATGCTCTTTTTATACCCAGTCATGTTAATGACCTATTGCCAATTGACCTAATGAGTTGCAGTTTGGTCCTCCAGCTGTTCCTTTTTTGTACCTTTAACTTTTCCAGCCTCTTATTGCCCCTGTCCCAACTTTTTTGAGATGTGTTGCTGTCATGAAATTTCAAATGAGCCAATATTTGGCATGAAATTTCAAAATGTCTCACTTTCGACATTTGATATGTTGTCTATGTTCTATTGTGAATACAATATCAGTTTTTGAGATTTGTAAATGATTGCATTCCATTTTTATTTACAATTTGTACTTTGTCCCAACTTTTTTGGAATCGGGGTTGTAAGACAATAAGTTCATTTTATAAGTTTTCAACTGTAAAAGAACTCTACGAACATTATCATCCTCCGCTGGACGAGTCATGCAAACAGTATGGTATACACACAGCGCCCAGGCTAACGGCGGTATCGATATCACAATGGAAGTCACGTTGGAAAGCCTGCTCAGCAATTTTGGCTTGCGGGCACTGACATTTGAATGTAAACGGAAGCCGGAGTTTCAAAAAAAGTTAGCTATCAAAACAAAAATACTAAAAGTACACGAGGACGCAAAAGTAGAGGCAACAAAGGTGACAAATAATGCATTCCAAGTGCTCATGGCGGGCGGCAGAGCTTTTGTTTCCGTGAAGAAGACGGGGTAAGTTTGCTTGTTGTGTGCTGTACATATACATACATGCATTTGTGGTGGGGGTTCTGGAAAATTGCACTACGTTCACACTGCAGGCTGAAGTGACTCAAATCCGATCTTTTCGCCCATATGTGACCTGTATCCGATCTTTTATTGACAATATGAACGACACAGATCCGATTTTTTCAAATCCGACCCAGGCCGTTTGGATATGTGGTCCTAATTCCGATTCCTATCCGATCTTTTCATATGCGACTTCAGTCTGAACCGCCAGGTCGCATTCATCCGACTTACACGTCATCAACAAGCCACAAACATCACTATTCTGCGCTGAAGTAGGCGGCGGGTCTCTCAAAAAAAGTTACAACAACATGGCTTTGATGTTCCTTTGAACGGAGGTTGCAGTCACTACCCCGCAGAACGCCTGAGCCAAAACCCTTGCCCTCTTCCTTCTCAACCTTCTCCTTAACATCAGGCTATTGTGCATGTTCTGGCTCCATCGCAACAACAACTGCATCATCGCCAGGTACTCCATGCTGGCTACTGTCGTACACAGGAAACTTTAGGTTACTTCCGTAAACACTGGCCATGCTCACTGCGTGTGACGTCGTCGTATCCTGCAATGCACATGCGGAACACTTTTAGGTCGCTTTTCGTTCATACTGAGGATCACATACAAGGCTACGTTCACACTGCAGGCTGAAGTGACTCAAATCCGATCTTTTCGCCCATATGTGACCTGTATCCGATCTTTTATTGACAATATGAACGACACGGATCCGATTTTTTCAAATCCGACCCAGGCCGTTTGGATATGTGGTCCTAATTCCGATCCCTATCCGCTCTTTTCATATGCGACTTCAGTCTGAACCGCCAGGTCGCATTCATCCGACTTACACATCATCAACAAGCCACAAACGTCACTATTCTGCGCTGAAGTAGGCGGCGGGTCTCTCAAAAAAAGTTACAACAACATGGCGTATAATCACGGGCGCAGATAGAGGGTGGGACTCGTCCCACCCAGATTTAAATTCACCTCGCGCGGTCCCCCCCACGGAAAAATCAAAAGACTAATTACCATTCGGTTTATTGAGGTGCACAGCAGTGTATACATAGTTGCAACAACTCACATAAAACAAAGACTGATATTCGGTTGGTTGAGCTGCACAGACTGCACAGGTTGCGAGCTCGAGCTTGGTTGCTATGGTTACTCACAACAAGTTTGACAGGCATATCGGGGTTGGTTTGCTGGCAGCTTTGTCCCCCCCAGTTTTTTGTCCCTCCCAGTTCAAAAAACGTATCTGCGCCCCTGCGCATGACATCAATGCGAGGGACGCTTCGGGCTGTGAAGGTTCTGAATCTTCTCAATGGAAGGACGCAGAGGTTAGGGAGCTGATTTCCATTTGGGGGGATGCAGCTATTCAAGCTAGATTGGATGAGTCATACCGCAACCGGGCGGTTTTACTTCCGTAAACACTGGCCATGCTCACTGCGTGTGACGTCGTCGTATCCTGCAATGCGCATGCGGAACACTTTTAGGTCGCTTTTCGTTCATACTGAGGATCACATACAAGTCGCATATATTTGTTAATCTGAACGACCTCACAAAAAAATCGGAATTGAGCATTAAGCCTTGCAGTGTGAACGTAGTGTTTAAGCGTCCGAGCACTCCATATTTTATCCATGGGCTCCGAATCCTGTATTCCACAAGCTTCACTGGTTTTCTTAGGCCTGGTTCTGGATGGTTGAGTCTCAGAATGACACTTCCCCACTATGTGCCACTGTTTGTCCCACACCTAAAATTTATTTAAAAAAAAAAAAAAAAAAAAAAACTACCTACTCGGTATTTTGTGTGATAAAAAATAAAATAAAATAAAATAAAAAGACCTACCTACCTACCCTATTTTTTTTCAAGATGTAATAGGAAACAAACTATTTTTTCTTGGCCTCATTTAAAGGACATGAAACATAAATGCACGCTATATCAGTTTCTTTCCATTAAAAATATGAAATAATTGCATCAACAGATACAAAATCATCTATTAAATTCAGCAAAATCGTTATATTCGTGATGATGATATGGCATTTCTGCTCGAGCTCCGGTATGCATATTTTACAACCGGAAGAGCCGCCGTCACGTGATCATACGTCACAAAAACTTTCGGGTACAGCACAAGCGGGTAGATGAATATGGAGAAGTGAATGACAAGAAAATTGTTTCGTTTTTAGAGTGTTTAACGTACATTGAACATCATGGTGTATTGCGACCTCCCAGTCAGTCAGACGCGCTGTCACTCCTGTTAGCAATGTAGCTAGGCTCAGCATGGCCAATGGTATTTTTTGGGGCTGTAGTTAGATGCGACCAAACTCTTCCGTGTTTTTCCTGTTTACATAGGTTTATATGACCAGTGACATGAAACAAGTTCAGTAGGGCTGTAACGATACACCCAACTCACGATTTGATTCGTATCGCGATTTTTGACCCACGATTCGATACACCCACGATTTTTTTTAAATGTTTTTTTTAAAAGTAGCAAATTTGACTTACTAACATTTACTTACTTACATTAACTATTTAATAAATAAATTCAGACCACTGCAGAGAATGAGTAATATGTATGCAAAAACGAACAAATGTATATCCAAAGATTGTTTTATTTCTCAAAATAATACTGTTGAGCCGGAAGCTCTGGTTTTTTCGGTTCTGAAAAAGTCATTTTTCCAAATTGTGTAAATCCATTAAGATTTTTTTTGGGGGGGGGGGGGGGGGGGGGGCTCTCTCACTGTCTCACTCTCATAGGGCCAATGATTTTCGGAAAACAGATGGAAATTACGGAATTTTTATAGTGAAACATGGCTCGCGTGTCAAAATGTAACTGCCGCAGAAGGCTTCCGCCCAAGCAGACATGCCTTCAGTGTTGCCAGATATTGCTAACGTTTTCCACCCCAAAATATGTTCAAAACCAGCCAAAAAGCACCTAAAACCGCCCAATCTGGCAACACTGCATGCCTTTCCGGTCAAGTGATTGTGATTGGCTTGTGGCACACCTAGCCAGCCAATGAGCTGCTTGTTTACAGATTCGCTCCCCGCGTCGCAACCAGAATGGCGACCGCTTAAAAGAAATGAATGCTCTGCCAGTGGCGAGTGTGGACGTTGCGTGACTCGCAGAAGATTGTCGCAGGTCGGCGAAAAAACGACTTATTAATAGATATTAAAAAAATAGAAGTAATTTAAGTAAGTTTAAAATGTAATTTAAATAAAAAGTAAAGTATTCATAAATTGAAGTTTGGAAGCGCCTCTGTTTTTGGGCTGAGGAGAAGTTTGAAAGGGTGTACCGCGATTCTGCCTTCTTGTATCGCGATACGGATCGTGGCTCTGCGTATCGCGATTTCGATACGCATATCATTACAGCCCTAAAGTTCAGTTACACAAATTGAAACGTGGCGATTTTCTATGCTATGGAAAGTCCGCACTATAATGACAGGCGTACTAACACCTTCTGCGCGCTTCGGCAGCGCATTGATACCTTCACTCGGAGTTGTACCATTATTTTTTAGACAGGGTGGACGGACCAGGGCATTCGCCCGCCTGGCCGTGCCCGACGAGGAGCGCTCTCGGCCGGCTTGGGAGGCAAATGGCAGCCCCTCCTGGAAGTGTGGTTTTACCAGGGGCCTCATGCGGTAAGGATTAGTATTATAATTTTGGGTGTATCAATTATTATCGTAATTCTGACTCGTTTCGCCATTTTGAATGTTTTCATCTCGGACTCTGGAAGCATTGTATCTCAATCAATCTCGAAAAATATCAGAAAAAAAAAAAAAACTAGCTTGCAACGGACTTTAGCTAGATCTGTGATGAACTTTCAATGTATGATACAAAAATAATACTTCTTTCAACAGATCATTAGCCTTTGAGCAGAATCGTTTTTAACTTACCAGGAAGTGTTATCGAGCCGACCGCTTTCAGTTTCATGGGGATTGAATGAACCCTCACTCTCAGGATCATCTGACCCGTCAGAGTAAAGACAAGATCCATGTTCATGTGAATTTCCAGCTATCGGTTCGAATTGATAGGGTCTAACTTCACATCTCTGTGAAACATCGGGAATGTCACTGTCGATGGTGTCCATTTCGGTAACCTGTTTACATTAGATACCCAAGCGCTGGCTCCTTGGAGAGTTTTTGTGACGTCACGGGTCACGTGACCACCTAGCTAATTAACGAATCCTTGTTTTACGCTGATGTATAAAAAAGTTGAATAATGTGATGATTTTCACATTTTTGACGCCCTGCAGTGATTTAGATGGCATTTCTTATGTCCTTTATACATAATTATACCCAGAAAAAAAATCCATGTCCCATGTCCTTTAAATCTATTTAAAAACAAAAAATAGCTTTCTACGGAAGTAAACATGGTCGCAATCTGCAGTACGACGTGAACTCGGGGCGAATCAGGGGATCAGTCAGTGAAGTGGGCGGAGCTAAACACAGGATCACTCACAAAGACGGACGTTAGGGCTGCGTGTCCCAAAATATACTGTAGTGAACCAGTTCTGAGCAAAAACTAGCCTAGTAAACTAAAACTAAACTCAGCTGGCTGCTCAAGGGTTAAAATACTTTTACAAACTGCCACTTTAATGTTTGGCATCACACAGACATTTCAATATTTCATGACCAAAACTTCAAAACAGTTAAACGTGCCCTGACTGATAAGCTGCTGGGTCTGCTCCAAACACACACACACACACACACACACCCAAGGACTAAGAATTAAATGGAAACTGACCAATCATTACAACCCTGAACTAGTTATCAAGGGCAGAGTTAACGAGTGCGTGTGTGTGTGTGTTTGTTGTTGCGTTTGTGTGCACGCGCAGTGACCTGTGGTTAAGCCCCACTGGTGTGTATGAAGGCACAGAGAGCTGCGTTATCTCTCAGACGCCCCTTTTATTGGCCTCACACACACACACACACACACAGCTGCAGTTTGGGGTGGAGGGCCTGAAGATGTCAGAGCTCAGCAATGAGTCTGAATAATACACACAGGCATTCTGCAGGGACGCCCCGATGCTGTTCAGGCACATTGTGTTTAAATGAGTCTTCAGAGATGAATACAGCCCGAGAGAGATGGAGAGAACAGGAGACGGGGTAAAACAGACAGAACGAAGCGCCAGAAAGGCATTCTGAGCCAGAAACACAGTGTTCAGGAGCAGACTTCACTCTTACAGACAGAGACCAAGGCCCACAGACAGGATTGTTGGGGGTTTTTCCAGCTTAATCCTGAGAAGAGTGACATCACACAGCCTGCTGGGAAGGGACTGGAAGGACATTCAGTACTGTGATTGGCCAAGACATTCCCCCTTTCTAAAATGATGTCATTATAAAAGAAATAGAACGAGAGTTTAAGAGGTACAAGTAAGATTTATAAAACAGACACAGGGAGAAAGAGAGATTCAAGTCCACTCAAGGGTTGTCGGTTGTATTCACTGAAGCAGACCAATCGCAACTACTCAAGGGGAACCAATGGAACAGAAAGAGGAACCAAAATGACCAATCGCATCCAGGAGACCACTGAAACTGAGCCCCATACAATGGCCATCACTCAACAAGAGACCAATTACTTCCAATCAAAAAAAGTCAAAAGGCGTCCAACTCACGGGAGACCAAAAGGCGTCCAACTCACGGGAGACCAAAAGGCGTCCAACTCACGGGAGACCAAAAGGCGTCCACCTCACGGGAGACCAAAAGGCGTCCACCTCACGGGAGACCAAAAGGCGTCCACCTCACGGGAGACCAAAAGGCGTCCACCTCACGGGAGACCAAAAGGCGTCCACCTCACGGGAGACCAAAAGGCGTCCACCTCAAGGGAGACCAAAAGGCGTCCACCTCAAGGGAGACCAAAAGGCGTCCACCTCAAGGGAGACCAAAAGGCGTCCACCTCAAGGGAGACCAAAAGGCGTCCACCTCAAGGGAGACCAAAAGGCGTCCACCTCAAGGGAGACCAAAAGGCGTCCACCTCAAGGGAGACCAAAAGGCGTCCACCTCAAGGGAGACCAAAAGGCGTCCACCTCAAGGGAGACCAAAAGGCGTCCACCTCAAGGGAGACCAAAAGGCGTCCACCTCAAGGGAGACCAAAAGGCGTCCACCTCAAGGGAGACCAAAAGGCGTCCACCTCAAGGGAGACCAAAAGGCGTCCACCTCAAGGGAGACCAAAAGGCGTCCACTCAAGGGAGACCAAAAGGCGTCCACTCAAGGGAGACCAAAAGGCGTCCACTCAAGGGAGACCAAAAGGCGTCCACTCAAGGGAGACCAAAAGGCGTCCACTCAAGGGAGACCAAAGGAAATGGAATGGAAATGCAAATGGTTAATGGAAACAGTTGTGTCCCTGTTTGGGTGTGTGTGAGACAGCCGCAGCACTGTGGACACATCGCATCACAATGATCAACAAAATCAGGACAAAATAAAACACACACCCCTGGTCCACCTGTATAGCTTGAAGTAGTTCAGTATTCTTTTGCACGAGTGTGAAATAATGACAGGGTAACTGTACACCATACACCCACGGGTTATTTGAGCTCCCCTGTTATGCATGAGGTGTTTCAGAGCTTCGCTATTCATTTAAATGAGGCTTAATCAGTGACTTGTGTGTGTGTGTGTGTGTGTGTGTCTGTGTGGATTGGCTGGAACAAAAGCTTTTAGTGAAGCAGCAGTGCTTTTTTGAGCAAACAGGGGACAAAAACAGTTTTGTTAAAACAGCATTGAGGACACAGTAGCAAACCGCACACTCAGCTCTAACCATCTCTTTCTCTCTCAGACACACACACACACACACACCACCCTGACCCAGCAGACAGGAACAATAGGGTCCGTCTGCACATCACAGACCACAACCGGCATGGCCAAGTTCATAGCTGGGAATGTGGGCGTGGCTTTGATTTCAGAGGTAAAACAGACTGCTAACCTGTTCCCACCACACAAAGCCACGCCCATCCTTCCTACTCAAAGCCAAGCCATGCTCATGAGTCCCACCAGAACTCAGACTCACCCTCTGCACCTGAAGCCACACCCATCCTTCCATTTATAACTCATCTGTCCTGCCTGAAGCTGTCCAACCATCCATCCCATCTGTCCTACTTGTAGACATGCCCTTCCATCCCACTTGAAGTTATGTCCATCCTTCAGAGAAGAACCGATACCAAGCTCATCCATCCCCCTTGAAGTCACGCACGTCCGTTCCACCTGAACGCATCCTTCAGACTTGAGCGCACTTAGCAATTCATACCACACAAAGCCACACCCATTCTTCCCACTCGTAATCACACCCAAAGACATACCAATCCATCCCACCTACCCATCAGTCCCACTCAATAGCTTGTCCACTTGTCCCAATCAAAGACACGCCCACTAGTTTGAAAACAAAACTGTTCAACCAGCAAAGAAGATTGTCCTGTTTAATGACAGGGGTTTAGCGTGCGCGCACACACACCCCAGCAAGTCAGCTGATTACTGAATCTCAAACTCAGCATCCTGACTAATCCCATTATAGCATTACTACTGCTGAACACACACACACACTGACCGATGCCCTGTCCTCAGCCTCAGAGATAATCATTACTCCAGCATATCCAAGATACACCACGTGATCTCACTGACTAGCATAAACGCTGCAAAGAGCTACATCCTGGATTAAGTGATGTTTGGACAGGACTTTAGCCAAGAATCTCTCTCTCTCACACACACACCCCATCATCATGCCTTTTACAACTTCCTCTGGTGTAAACTCAGTCATTAAGTTTCCACTAATCTGCCTGGCATTGACTCAAACGCCAACCTGTTTCTATGGTAACGGGTTTAAACGTTAGCATGTCTGTTGTAGCAGGGTGTGTGGTTTATTATATTTACACTGAGCAGGACGTCATTCTGTTACTTAACGCACGGACATCTTGTTCTCCTCGTGTACGACGCATCCCCCCCCCCAAAATTACCAGTGCGGAACTCTAAATACAGGCACATCACCCAAACCACATTTTGTGGTTGCTAAGCAACTGTTCATGTTGCAGATGCTTTTACATGGCGATGGTCTTAAGCCCTATTCAGATGGGATTTGTGATGCCTCCTGGTGATTTTACTAGTTACTTAAGGAACTTGCTTCAGGGCTCCTCAGGAAGATTACCAGGAACTCTTCGGATTTTTTTTAATTCAGGACATTTTGCAAGAACCTTTTCAAGAACCCTGGAACTTCTATTCAGGAAGCCATTCAGGACATTGTCCCAAGTACTGTTTCAGGAATCTTTAAGGAGTTCAGGAAAATTTCTGAACACTCGGTAACCTTTTCTGGAACTCGGACTGTTTTCAAGGCCCCAGGAAGTCCTTCAGGAACCTTTACGAGTTTGTAGACGTGTACGGTTCCTTAGCCAACGCTTCTATTAGAAATGCTAGCGCACGGAGACGGTGTAAAGCCCAGTTCAGACGGGATTAGTGATTTGTCCAGGGGTTTTATTTAAGTTACAGAGTTTGAAGCACATGCATGTACATGCTATTATGATCATGTGACCTGTTAATGATCAAGCTTAACCACACCCCCTAACAAACAAGTGCTTACAATAAAGGGAGTTTATGCAAAATGTAAATCCAGAAGTTGGGGGGAGGGGAATCTTTAACCAATAGGATTAAACAACTCCCTCTCTCTCTCACACACACACACACACACACACACACACACACACAGAATCAGACAAAGGTCGAGATGGTGAACAAGGAACAAGGAAAAAAAACCAGACACACAGAGCTGTAAACACTCCTTTATAGCACAGATGTGATGTTTGGTAAGGGGTCATCCATCATTTTCATCATTATCATGAGTCTACAAAGAGTAGACTTTTGAGCAACCCCCCTCCCTCCCCCCAAAAGTGTACATTAGCGGACAAAAAAAAAAAAAGATGGATCTACGTGGAATAGGAATTCAAAATAAAACCATGTCTTGTATTACTTTTTATTAAAATCGGATGACAGGACAATACAAAGATTCACAAGAGAAGAAAAGACGACACAAGACGGGTCCAGAAGTTTTCATAGAAAGCAGGCGATTCATTTTTCAGTCCCCCCAGGATTTCACGGGCCTTTTTTGTGATTGTTGCGGGCTAAAATGTCTGATGTTGCGGGGGTTTTCCAAAAAATTGTGATGAAAGTTGCGGTGTTTTTTAGGTTTTTGTTGCGATTGCATTGCGGGAGGAAGTGAAAGTTGCGAGAAATTGTTGCGATTTTCTCTTTTTGTGATTAAAATTGAGTGATATGTTAAATATTAAGTTATTACTGAAAAACTATTGATTAAAAAAAACAGACACTGAGAAATAAACAACTTTACCAATATAAAAGATTACCAGGACTACAAAAATGCAGAAAAATAGGCTTTACTTATCCAAATGCTCCTGTTGGTTCAAAAGTTAAAGTGCAGAGAACCTCACAGCACAACATGAAGTTACCTTAAAATATAATATAAATGCCTCAGCTTTCATATAAGAAAAAAAAGCTATTAATACTAGTACTGTGTGCAGGCAGTCTCTCCTGAAGACTAAATTAAACAATAATTATAAACTAATAAAATAAATGGCTCAGGCTTCATAGAAGGAAAAAAACAATTTGAACAGAATCTCACAGTATGATGCTGAAGCTGCCTAAACAATGGAAAATAAAATACCATTTTGGCAAAAATGTTGGCATCCATTAATTTCTTGTATTAAGTAAAAAAATAATGTAAAGTGCGCACAGTCCTTCACTGTAAACATAACACGCTTTCAGTAACACAATTTAAGCCTATATAAACACTGACTTGTGCTGCTGCTTCTCTTGAACGTATACACGGAAGTAAGCAGCGTTGCCAGATACTGCTGACGTTTTCCAGCCCAAAATATGTTCAAAACCCGCCAAAATGCACTTGAAACCCCCCAACTGGGCGGGAAACCGCCCAATCTGGCAACAGGTGGAAGGTAGTTTGTCAACGTCACCTCAAGACGACGCCAACGATTGGTCAAATTTGCGGGAAAGTTTCGGTGATTGGATATAATTGCAACACCGCCCTGAATTCGCAGGGATTGGTTGAATTTGCGAATCGCAACGTCCTGGAGGGTCTGATTTTTGAAAATTCGGAACTGTCTTTTTAAGGGGAGCTGTTGCCTTTTGGCTTTGAAACGTTCGTTTTTGATTCTTTCCAAGCAGCCTGTCCTGCCCTAACTGCCTCCTCTCAGATGAATGCAGGAAGCAATAAATGTTTAAAAACTGCTCGTACTCGTTTGAAGGAGTCTTGTGAATAGCGGTATTTCTGCTATTCACAAATTTATAAACGCAGTCAAAATCCGGGTCAGCCATTGTTGTTGTATTGAAGAAAGAAAGCGTGTAGAGCTAGCTGGCAAGACCGATGTGGCGTGAAATTTTTAACATGGCGGCCGCCGATTCACACATTGACGGATCATCATTTTTTCATTTTTTAAAAAAAAAAAAAAAAGTGTACGCCTGGTCATTAACCCCCTCCCCCCCGCGTACGGTTTGTACGCTCGTGATAATGATGAAAATTATGGATGACCCCTAAAGAAGGAAGCTTTGCAAGTTTTTTTTTTTTACGTGATTAGGAACCTTTTCAGGAACCCAGCAACTGCTTTCAGAAACTTTTCAAGAACCCAAGGACCCATTTCAGGAATCTTTATAATTCAGGAAAAGAACCTTTTCAAGAACTTTAACATCTTTCAGGAACCCAGAAACCTTTTCGGGACTCTATTGAGGTCTTCAGGAGATTGTAGCGGTGCTCAGGAACCCTCACAAATCAAGGAACTGTTTTTGGAAACCCAGGAAAACGTTCTCAGGGACTCAGAAGCCTTTTTCCAGCCAGATGAACCATTGAACCGTTTCAGGAATCTTTTCAAGTACCATGGATCCCAGTAACTCAGGAGCCTTTTTGGAACTTCAGGGAAGTTTAGGAGGTGCCCAGGAACCTTTTTAGGAACCACTTTTTTTTTTTCTGGGAATCTAGAAAACCCAGGAACTAGGAGGAATTTTTCTTTTTTAGTGCATGAAATTTTGCAAGCACCCAGGAACCTTTTCAGGAACTCAAACCACTTTCCAGATCTCAGGAACTGATTGAGTTGTTTTAGTTCAGAATATTTTGCAAGCTCTCAGGAACCTTTTCAGAAACCCAGGAGAGTTTTTTTTTTTTAAGTAATGGGTTATGAAGAATCCAGGGACTTTTTTCAGAAATCAGTTCATAAATTTGTTTTTAAGTAAATGGGAACCTTTTGAAAACCTCAGGACCGCCATCCACCTGGTAGATGTTTATTCTGCAGTCGTTCCCTCACCAGGTTCCTGCAAAGCGCCGACACTGGAGACTCCTTACATAAAGACATTTCTCCTGAGAGAAAGCTTCACCATGTCCACAACTACACACTTTTTTTTTTTTTTAAATCTGGTTATGCAGCATCTCTCTCGCTCACACACACACACACACACACCTCAACCTCACACTGGAACTGGCTCCTGTCCAGCAGAGTCACATGACACACCACCATCTTCATCTTCTTTCCAGGTTTGAGAGGCGACACAATGGCACTCTCCTCCCTCTCTCCTCCTCTCCTCACAGACTCCGCCTCTTTCTCTGGCTACACACACACACACACACACACACACACACACACACACATGATGGGCTCAGAATGAAAAGTAGTACGTTTCTCTCAGTTCCTCAGAAGGTCATGACCTTGACCCCTCACCTGTGTGTCTGAGCTGCACACCAAGTTCTGCTCCTCCTTCTTCTCCGGCGACTCGGCCTCTCCCTTTGGCTCCTCCTCTTCCTGTGTCTGAGTGGGCGTGTCTTTAGACTCCACTTGGCTGAGGGATTTTTGGCGTTTGCCCCATGGAGGCAGGAAGCGAGAGATGCCCTTGTCCTTCTTCTGCCCGGTAGACAGGGAGGGGCTTGTGGGCGGGGCAGGCTCCGCCTCCACTTTCTGTAACATGTAACGAAGATCATGTTAGTGCTACTCAGTGCGACGACATGGACGCTAGTTATATGTTTTTTTACGTTAGCTAAAAGTTAGCTAGCAAGTCTCCGCCCTGTTTAGTGAGCTGCTAGTTCTCTGCAGTGGCCTGTTCTGCGTACAAAACTAGCTTCTTTATAATTAGCTCAGCCGAAATGACAAGCTCCTCAGAGATGTGTTAGCTATGTTACAACAAACAAACAGGAACGATGGCGTCGGTGGCCACGTGACTGATATTCTCACACATTAGAACGCCATCTTCTGCATCACTGTACCTCTGGATTCTCGAGGTTCTCAGGATTCTCAGGGTTCTCCTGGGCAGGCTGAGGATCCGTGTCTGTGTTCTGCATGCTCTCTCCGGGGGATTCGACCTGCTCCTCCTCAGACTGCTGCTGCTTCTCCGGCTCCTTCTTCACCTCCGCCTCTGACCCCGCCTCTGTTGTCATTGCAGCCAATCAGACTGAAGGAGAGAGACTTTGATCAGCGCATGCTTAACTATAATAGCTAAATATAAAATTTTAGATCGGTCACTGTGGCCAGTCATCTCCATCACTGTAATGATGCGCGCGCACGCGCACACACACACACGTGCTGTTGACTAGGGCTGTAACGATACACCCAACTCACGATTCAATTCGTATCGCGATTTTTGACCCACGATTCGATACACCCACGATTTTTTTTTTTTAAAGTAGTAAATTTGACTTATTAACATTTACTTACTTACATTAACTATTTAATATCAAATAATTCAGACCACTGCAGAGAATGAGTAATATGTATGCAAAAATGAACAAATGTATATCCAAAGATTGTTTTATTTCTCAAAATAATACTGTTGAGCCGGAAGCTCTGGTTTTTCCGGTTCTGAAAAAGTCATTTTTCCAAATCGTGTAAATCCGTTAAGATTTTTTTTTGGGGGGGGGGGGCTCTCTCACTGTCTCACTCTCATAGGGCCAATGATTTTCTGTGATCGCGGAAAACAGATGGAAATTACGGAATTTTTATAGTGAAACGTTGCTCGCGTGTCAAAATGTAACTGCCGCAGAAGGCTTCCGCCCAAGCAGACATGCCTTCAGTGTTGCCAGATATTGCTAACGTTTTCCACCCCAAAATATGTTCAAAAGCACCTAAAACCGCCCAATCTGGCAACACTGCATGCCTTTCCGGTCAAGTGATTGTGATTGGCTTGTGGCACACCTAGCCAGCCAATGAGCTGCTTGTTTACAGATTCGCTCCCCGCGTCGCAACCAGAATGGCGACCGCTTAAAAGAAACGAATGCTCTGCCAGTGGCGAGTGTGGACGTTGCGTGACTCGCAGAAGATTGTCGCAGGTCGGCGAAAAAACGACTTACTAATAGATATAAAAAATAAAAGTAAGTTTAAAATGTAATTTAAATAAAAAGTATTCATAAATTGAAGTTTGGAAGCGCCTCTGTTTTGGGGCTGAGGAGAAGTTTGAAAGGGTGTACCGCGATTCTGCCTTCTTGGATCGCGGCTCTGCGTATCGCGATTTCGATAGGCATATTGTTACAGCCCTACTGTTGACTATTTACTCTCATTCACATGAACAATCAGAACAAACTGCTCTCAACACTGAAACCACATCAAGGCCAGTTCAGCCTTCTGTTACAGATGTGGCTTCAGCATGCAGAGACACACCTACTACACACACGCCTACTACACAAACACTGTTCATCTGTATTCTTGGTTTGCGTGATTAATGTGAATAAAGTTCTGCTGTTGCTGTACTAACACAGCTCTGCGTGCGTGCGAGAGAGAGAGAGAGAAGACATTTACGAACAGTGATTTTGCAAACTGATGACACTAAAAATGTTATTTTTTAAGAAGGTGTTGAGTTTAAATGGTGCTTTAAGTGAATTTTGAATTCTGTTCATAATGGTGAATCACTTACACACACACATTACACCTGAGAGAGAGAGAGAGGGGTGTAAGTCAGCGAATGAAGTGTAAATTAAGGACGTTGAGCTGTTTGAGTCTCATTTACCCTTTTTCCACCAAATCAGTTCCAGGGCTGGTTCGGGGCCGGTGCACAACTCGTTCAACTTGCGAGCCAGCTGAGAACCAGTTTGCTTTTCCATAGCTCACGGTGCTAAGGGAAGCCACGTCATTACGTCGCTACGTTTGCATAAACCTTGGCGCGAATATCGAAGCAAAAACAATGCGGAAGAAGCAGCAGCAGCAATAACAGTAATCAGGCTTTCGTCTAAACGGGGGAACAGGGGCGCTGCGCCCTCTTACTCTTGGCGTGCGCCCCCTTACCGACTCCGTGAAAACATCCCAGCAACACTACGTGACAATGTGTCTGATCATCAAATACGTTATAATTGCTCCAAAAATATTCCAATCATAGTAGATACACCGCCAGACGGTGCAAAAACAATCCGAATTGGCGTTTTCCAGACTGAGGCGCCATGTTGTTTAGTTGTTTACTTGTCGCGGCTGCTCTCACGAGATTTGACATGGGTTACATACAAGGTCAGCTGACTTGTAGAGCGAGATTTCTCGAGACTGAATGACCTTTCACCCACCGGCACGGGAGCTTTGGACAGAAGTAGTTCGCGAGTTGTTTTTGTTGACACTTGGGCATTTAAAGATGTCATCCTGCGGCACGAAACGGAAGAAAGCCAAAGACTGTCCGGGACAGAAGAAGATTAGGCCAAATAAAAAATAAAAAAAAAAAAGTGTGTTTCCGGTAACCCGACCGATCGAGAATTTCCGCGTCGAAATTGCCGACCGTAAAGTTTTTATTGCAAATTTCCCTCGATATTTTAGTGTAAGCGGCATTAGTTTGTCATAATTTTTTGTTTCAACGCATTCAAGTTGTGAAAGAAACGATAAAAAGTAAAATGTTTCGCCACTTCTATCAGCCCTCCTGCATAAACTGAGCCGAGCCGCCATTTTGAATCCTCATTCAAGGCTGTAATGCAAATTGCTTCCTTTTCAGTATACAAGTGCACTTCCACGGCAGGGAAAAACGCTACATTTTGCTGCCTATGTAGTCCCCTATTTATACAAGTAGGAGTCATTCAGGATTCAGCCATGTTTTTGCTCGACCCAAGTTCTACAGTAGGCTCGGCTAGGCCGTCTGCTTTTAATGGAAGTAGCCGAGCCTAGGACGTTATTTTCACGTTATTTCTTGATAAGGTGTTTTCACGTTATTACATGAAAATATCATGAAATATCGCTTCCGTAGATCATAACTCGAACTCTCGCGATATTTTTTTTTATTCGTTTAAAGATTTAAAACACTTATTTTATTATGATGTGTGGTATAAAGGATTCTGTGCCAAAATACTATTTTGTAAGATGTTTACTTGTGTTAATTTTTTCGAACAAAATTTAAAAAAAGAAAAACTTTCCTACCTACCAACCTTATTTTAGTATTTCATGTTACCGGAAACACTTTTTTTTTTTTTTTTTGGCCTTACTTCTTTCTTTTTCAATGTTGACAGACAATTTGTTACAATTTCCCTCTCAGACAGCCTCAGAATGTCCCACTGGAGCATTTTTCAAAGGCTTTGCACGGGAGGGGCAACCGGCACCATCTCCCCCCCCCCCCCCCCCCCCACTCCCTCGCCATGGTGAGCGCCCTCATACTAAATTTTTCTAGAAAAAACCCTGGTAATAATGGATGACTTCGCGTTTGTACAGCTGCTGCTTCTCGTCGCTTAAAAATGGCGATCTTTCGCGGTCTTGTTATTGTTGTTGGTCTTAAAGGAACAGTCCACCGTACTTCCATAATGAAATATGCTCTTATCTGAATTGAGACGAGCTGCTCCGTACCTCTCCGAGCTTTGCGCGACCTCCCAGTCAGCCAGACGCGCTGTCACTCCTGTTAGCAATGTAGCCAGGGCTCGAAATTAACTTTTTTCTTTGTGTCCCCCAGTGGTCCCGAATTCTGTGTTGTATTGTCCCGAATGGAAGCAATAGTGTCCCCATTTTTTTCCTCTCTGAAATAACCAGTGGTTAATATTATCATATGAAGTTACTATTATATTTGTAACTATGCGATTTTGAACCCTTTATATCATTTTTACAATAAGTCACAAGACACAAGCGACACGTGTCCTATACATCATCTACTTCAAAATTACAGTTATTGCATTTTCAGTTTATTAAACTTTGGCGATCTCACTGTATGAATAGATACCCGTTTATTTAAAGGGGCCAACTAGCTCATTCAGAAAATGTTTCAACTCCCTACATCTGCAGTACACTTTAGTTGAAAATAAGACCCCTTTTATGTTCATTTAATCTACTTATACCTTGAATATCTGTTGGCACTTATAAGGCCAACTTATCATTTTCACCATTACCGTTATCCAGAGTCCTGTGATGACCTGGTGACTTGTCCAGGGTGTACCCCGCCTTTCGCCCGTAGTCAGCTGGGATAGGCTCCAGCTTGCCTGCGACCCTGTAGAACAGGATAAAGCGGCTACAGATAATGAGATGAGATGAGACCGTTATCCATTTTTATGAACTTTCCGTTATCCATTTTTATGAACTTTCCGTTATCCATTTTATGAACTTTCCGTTATCCATTTTATGAACTTTCGCTGCCGGGTGCGAATGTTAGCAACATCAGCATAGTGCCAGGTCCGAGCCTAGTTGTGCTGCTGACTGACTAAACTTTCTGAACTAGAAAGACACCAAGAAAACTCACTTATTCTGTTGAACGGTATCTTCCGTCAATATCATCCACATCATTCCTGTTGTATTTTATAACGTGTCTAACAGTGTTCATTAAGTTCATTCAGTTGCTAGCGTTGCCTGCAGACCAGGCGATGACACTTTGGATCCTGAAGGTCCCGGAGACGTTATGTCTGGGCTTTCAGTTTCTTCCCCGCGGTCGGTCCGCTTCAACCACTTCAGCATTTTTGTTCTGGCAAGAGTCGGCGCAGCGTGTGCGGTAGCAATTCCATTCCAAGTCCATATAATGCGGACTCCGGCCGAAGATTCTAGAACAGAATGCGCTGCTCTGTAGCCTACGGATGCAGGTGCATCGAAAGTGTAGCTACTATGTATTTTTCGCTGTTAACGTTTTAAAATTAAAATTGACAAATTAGGTGAATGTCTACGTATGTGTTACGGCTTTGTAAATAATATTAATGTAGAACTTTTTTTCTAGATCTATTTTTTTCCATTGGCCCGGGATTGTCCCAGATATGATAATTTTGTGTCCCGATGACATTTTTTATGGTCCCCGGGACACCGTTAGTTTCGAGCGCTGAATGTAGCTAGGCTCAGTATGGCCAATGGTATTTTTTGGGGCTGTAGTTAGATGCGACCAAACTCTTCCGCGTTTTTCCTGTTTACATAGGTTTATATGACCAGTGATATGAAACAAGTTCAGTGACACAAATTGAAACGTAGCGATTTTCTATGCTATGGAAAGTCCGCACTATAATGACAGGCGTACTAACACCTTCTGTAACCTGGCTAACGCGACTTCAAAGCTCTCTGAGCATTTGGTCTGGCCAAGCTATTAAGCCAAACCGTTTCCCAGAGCCCGTGGTTGACCCGCCTCCCTGAAATGCCTCAGTTTGCTACTGGTCGAAGCCAGAAAAGGCTGTGACGAAGCTTAAACCAAATCACATCACTCTTTCCTCTGACGTATGCGATGCGACGGGGCTAACTGGTAGATTAAACTCTTACCGAAGCCGGTCGGGAGCAAGGCGAAAACGGCCTTCCTTTCAATAAATACCTCCAGGGCTGCTCTTTGCTCCGTTTTCAATGAGAACTTCCCGTTGAATGCTTTCAATACAGCATCTACCGCTGTGTTAAAGGCTTGCCGCTGCTCCACGTTCAGGCGTACTAACACCTTCTGCGCGCTTCAGCAGCGCATTGATACCTTCACTCCTCTTCGGGCACGGCCAGCTCCGTATCAATGCGCTGCCGAAGCGCGCAGAAGGTGTTAGTACGCCTGTCATTATAGTGCGGACTTTCCATAGCATAGAAAATCGCTACGTTTCAATTTGTGTAACTGAACTTGTTTCATGTCACTGGTCATATAAACCTATGTAAACAGGAAAAACGTGGAAGAGTTTGGTCGCATCTAACTACAGCCCCAAAAAATACCGTTGGCCATGCTGAGCCTAGCTACATTGCTAACAGGAGTGACAGCGCGTCTGACTGACTGGGAGGTCGCGCAAAGCTCGGAGAGGTACGGAGCAGCTCGTCTCAATTCAGATAAGAGCATATTTCATTATGGAAGTACGGTGGACTGTTCCTTTAACAACTCCACCCCCCCGCTGACGTAAGCGGTTCTTTCCTCTGGCCCAGCAGAGAGTTGGTGCTAGCCTGGAACCGGTTTTTCTGGCCCCAGAGCCAGTTCTTTGTCAGTGGAAACAGAAAACCCGGTTCCAAACTAAGCACTGGCCCCGAACCAGCCCTGGAACTGCTTTGGTGGAAAAGGGGCAATTAAGAGCTCCGTGTGTGCGCGCGCCCGCGCTGCATCACAGAGGAATCCCAAACAGTGTTGGCCCTTTTCCACTACCCTTTTTCAGCTCACTTCAGCTCGCTTCAGCTCACTTCAGCCCGACACGGCTCGCGTTCCGACTACCAAAAACCAGCACGACTCAGCTCGTTTCAGCCCTGCTTAGCCCCTAAAACTCGCACCGTTTTGGAGTGGGGCTGAAGCGAGCCAAGCCGTGCCGAGTGAGGTTGGGGGCGTGAGCAGACACTCCCCTGTGCACTGATTGGTGAGGAGGAGTGTCCTCACATGCCCACACACGCCCCGCGAGCGCGCTGGGATCTGTAAACACCGCAAACCCGGAAGAATAATAATTACGAATTACGAGAATTTCTGAAGCCTTATGCGCCTCGCCTCATCTATACGCTCTTGCCAGTATCTGTCCGCGTTGTCGGTGACAACAAGCCACAGCACCAAGACCAGCAACACTAACGACTCCATGTCCTCCATGTTTATTGTTTACTATCCGGGTCGTGAGACTACCGCTTAAAAGATCACTGAATCAGTGACATACAGAGCATCGTGGACGAGTTCGCGGAGCGCAAGGCTCGTCGTATGCCCTTCAAATAATGCGCGCAGTAGGCTATTGATGTTTTATTATGAGCCATGTACAGTATGTCGCCTAATGTTTTTTTGTTTCTGAGTTACATGTTCGTTTGAAGGACTTAATGTACAAAGTAACATAGTTGCACCCCATAGTGCTGAAATTGGTAAACACAGTGCATTCAGTGAGGTTTGCACCGCCCTCCTTTTATTTCTGACTCTTCCTGTCACCGTTGCAACCTCTGAGCGCTCATTCGTATGCCCTTCAAATAATGTGCGCAGTATAGGCTATTGATGTTTTATTATGAGCCATGTACAGTATCCTAATGTTTTTTGTTTCTGAGTTACATGTTCGTTTGAAGGACTTGATGTACTAAATAACATAGTTGCACCCGGTAGTGTTGAAATTGGTACACACCGCAGTTGCGGACATTTTGTAGCCTAAAATGATGTTATGATAAGCTTTAATAAAGGGTCCGGTCATTTGCCCCGCCCCCGGCCCGGCTCTGACTTGTTCCGCCACTGTCACTGATGTCACTGTTTGCGCTGCTTAACGACATCACGTGACGTCCACCCACTTTCGCTAACTCCACCCAATGTGTCCACCCACTTCCAGCCAGCACGGTTCAGCGCGGTTGTAGTCGAAATGCAACTCCAACAGCCCCGCTCAGCTCGACTCAGCACCGCACGGCTCAGCCGCGTTTGTAGTGGAAAAGCGGCATGTGTGTACTGCATTGAGCCTCACACCAGTGAGATGTGATTCATCGTGATAGTTATTACATCATCGTATCACTCTCACACACAGTTTAACAACCCTGAAGCAGACACGGACACACACACACACACCCAGGAGGAGAGAGATGCTTTAATATGGAACATGAAACACAGGGGTGTGTGGGGTGAAGCAGATGTGATGATTTCATGCTCTGTTCTCTCTATAGACAATTACAGGTTGCTGGCACACTCTGTGTGTGTGTTTAATAGCTCATTTGTACACGTCACAGATTAAACACCAAAACACAGGTGTGTGAGAGACACACACACACGGGTTTAGGTGTGGATGTCAACCCTACACTAACCCGTTTAAGTTTTTAAATAAAATAACTGTAAAGTGGGGGCGTCGTGGCTCAGGTGGATAAGGCACCACACCATAAATCCGGGGACCCGGGTTCGATTCTGTCTCTCTCTCCTGCTCATTTCCTGTCTCCACACTGTCCTATCCAATAAAATGTGAAAAAAGCCCAAAAAATATCTTTTAAAAAAAAAAAAAACTGTAAAGTGCTCAGACGGGCTCCAGGTTCCTTCAGTGCTGGAGGGTTTACACTTCCCCGTGCACTGAAGCGGGAATAAACCTTCAGGAAAACACGCGCTGCAATCATTCGGAACGCACAGGGACTTTCTACGAGCTCAGGAACCTCGACCAGCGCACAGAAATGACTCGCAGATTAGATTAGATTGGACTGTAACCGCATTAGTGCGAGATCTGATTAAGATTCCTGGAGCAGCTGTTTGTCAAACCCCAGAGGGACGATGGAGAGAGCTCTGCTCCGGATCACAGACAAAGGGACGTGAACTGCTCCGGGCCTGGAACACCAGGAGCTCTGTTTCGGGGTGAACAGTGGGTTGCTCAGCAGGGTCAAAGGTCACAGAAGCGACAGATATTGCTGTATCCGTGTCATATACAGTGCACGCGCACACACAGCTGATGTTCAGCAGAGTGGAACTAAACGTCTCTGAACAACACGGTGACACGACAGCGGCACGCTCCGCCCATACATTATTCAACACACGCTTTATAGACGCGCGTGTGAGAGACTTTCCCCTCACTGAACCGCAGTGGAAAAATCAGCGCAGGGTCAGCCGAGTGCAAAAGTCCCCTCATCTCTAAAACAACTGCCCCGCAGAGTTCTGGACCCTGACTGGTCAGAAGGTGCTGATGAATTTTCTATCACAGCATCTCAGAGTAGTGGAACTGCACACCACGTGAACGCTCTGAGCAACAGCACTGGTGCGTGGTGTGTGCGTGTCCAGATGTTGTTTACGTGGATTCCATCTGGAGGCTGGACGGCCGAATGACGTCCAAGTATGACATCACCACACCCACCCAGAACCGGACCTCCACCCTCATCTGGACCATACACACACACCCCTCAAATTCCCAAAACCATGAACGTAAACCCTTACTTAAAATAAATAAATCCAATTTAACAAATAAATGTTTAATTTATTTAATTTTTAATTCATTGTTTTATTTAATTAATTCTCTAATTTAAATTACAATTTAACAAACGTTTAATTCATTTAAACTAATTAAATTTATTTAATCTATTTCTATTTATTTTTCCTTAAAATTGATTTAAAATTTTATAAATGTTTACTTTAACGTATTCAATTTATTTCCCTTTATTTTAATATATTTGACAAATTTAATTTAATTAACTTTACACGACAATTCGACAATTTAAACAAGTTTTTAATTTAATTTATTTTTAAACTTATTTTAACTTAAATATTTAACTTGATTTGCACTACAATTCAACCAAAAAAAAAAATTTAATTTATTTACTTTTATTTTAACGTAAATATTTATTTAAATTATCTTAATTTACACTACAATTTAACAAATAATTTTTTTTTTTTTTTAAACGTATCGCCCGGGCGATAAAACGATAGCGATCTGTACCGTCGATACACTCTTCATCAACAGCAATAACAGAATTGTTCCATAGTTTCACTTTAAAAAAAACACAGTCCGGCTGCGTGAACAAACCCCAGGCTCCGCCCCCGACTCAAGCACCACACCCCTTAATAACGGACCGTGCCGCCTAAACAATCATTTATCAGGTGTCCTGTCCGGCTGAACCATCACGTGACTTCACACGATATTGGAATTCCATCCGTTTGCGCTGCTCAGCAAATCATGCGTGTTCGCCATCGGCGACGCCCACAGTCTGCTTTTAAATTCCGTATCGACGATTTCTGAGAAACAAAAACATCCTTTTCATAAAATCATTGGTTAAATCAGCGGGGGGGGGGGGCCCTCTCATACAAAGCCGAATGGGCTGACTGGACTGTTGTCACGGTAACACTGACAATAACACACAGTGCTAACCAGACACCTCGAAAGACCCTGAAAAGACTTTTAAACTTTTTCCGGCTGTACACAGAATGACTATCATCAAGTGATTAGTTACGATTTTGCAAAAACAGGGTCTGGTTTCTTTCCTGCAAGAGCGAAGACTAAGGGTAGTATCTCACTGGGCTGCCGCTAGTTGGAGACGCAACAATTGCGATAAAATACGCGAATTAGCGACAATTTTCACTTGGAATCACACTGAATTGACATTCGCATATTTTACTGCAATTGTTGCGTCTCCAACTAGTCGCAGGCCGGCTTTCCCTTGGCAGGCAGGGAAGTAGAGGAAGCCTCACGGAAACTGACTTGAGAAGGGTTCACGACGGCTTTACGA
The DNA here is from genome assembly GCF_027579695.1 of Neoarius graeffei. Classification (NCBI taxonomy): domain Eukaryota; kingdom Metazoa; phylum Chordata; class Actinopteri; order Siluriformes; family Ariidae; genus Neoarius; species Neoarius graeffei. The sequence continues at coordinate 8,364,020 of NC_083570.1, forward strand.
CACCAGCGACGCATTCGCGGCTATTTTGAGAGAAATTTTGTCGCACGAATTTTTTGAACATGTTCAAAATTTCAGCGACGAAGGAGCGACACTTTGCGACTCATGCGAGGAAACCGAGAAGCCCCGCGAATGTTTCAAGACACTTTTGAAACTCTCGCGAATGACGTTCGCAATTTGTCGCAACCTGTCGCAGCCCAGCGAGATACTAGCTTCAAGACAACAGCTGATTTTATCAGACGGAGAAAGCGACTGATTTAAAGACAGAAATCCGGACGTCCTCTTACCAAACGACGAAGAGCTCCAGCAAAACTCACGATTTTATTCCGAGTCTGCGACACTGAAATCACGCATGCGTTTTTACACAAACACACCCACTTGTATTTTTCTTTGGTGAACCTTCAGACACCACTGTTACGTTCGGATGCACTTGGAGTGTGTGTATCGCAGTAACGGAGTGTGTTGTGAGACCACCCTGCTCCCATCCTGTTTTGTTCCGTCCCATCTCCGTGGACAAAATGTCCCAAAAGGCAAATAACCTCGACGCTCAGACACCCCCGTCGTGTCCTGTTCAATCCTCTTACCCCACCGGCGTCAGTGTGTGAGCTTTATCGCTACACAGGTGCGCACACAGCATAGCAACCGGTCTCCGGGGTCTCGCACAATCAGGGGTTACACACACCAAGCCTCACTCCAGTTTTCCATTCTGACTTCAGAGGAAAAAGGAAAGAATTTTCCAGAGATACGGAGAAATCGCGATGGATCTTTAGTGCATGCGAGCTTCAGAGAGCTGAAAAAACATCAACGTCTGTTGCTCAAGAGTGTCATCACCGTGAACGCAACTTTCAATTTGTACACCGTCCCGGGAAGACAGTTTTAATTTTGTCATGCATGTCGACATAACCAGGCACATGATGGGCCAAAAGGAACGCGATTAACCTGAATAATGTATCCATTTCAAAAATGTTCCATGTTGATAATATTTTTCCGTTTTGATACAGTTTCATTCAAAGGACACAGGAAGGCCATACAGGCTGAAAGGTTTCCTCACGTCCTGACCCAGAGAACACAATGCTTTGAAACATTCTACTCCAACCCAAAGTGAGAAGAACTGACGATTTGTTGAAGAAACTGCCACTTCAGGTAACTGTAACTGATTCTCGCCAAGTCATGATTAGGGATGTTAACCGATGACCGTTTGACCGGTGGTTGACCGAATCAATGTCAACCGGTTAATTTTTTTTTGGTTGTCGGTGAAAAAAAAAATCAATCGTTTTGAAGCTGCCGATTTTGGAGCAGAGAACCTGGAATTCTGCATTTGTAAACGCTTGGGGCATGCCATGCGGTGTAAGGACGACAGCTGACAAATCAGAAACACCCATTCAGTCATGTCCCGCCCTCCTGCCCCAGTTAAAGACAGCTGACAAATCAGAAACATCCATTCAGTCATGTCCCGCCCTTCCGCCTCAGTTAAAGACAGCTGACAAATCAGAAAACACCCATTCAGTTATGTCCCGCCCTCCCGCCCCAGTTAAAGACAGCTGACAAATCAGAAAACATCCATTCAGTCATGTCCCGCCCTCCCGCCCCAGTTAAAGACAGCTGACAAATCAGAAACACCCATTCAGTCATGTCCCGCCCTCCCGCCCCAGTTAAAGACAGCTGACAAATCAGAAACACCCATTCAGTCATGTCCCGCCCTCCCGCCCCAGTTAAAGACGGCTGACAAATCAGAAACACCCATTCAGTCATGTCCCGCCCTCTCGCCCCAGTTAAAGACAGCTGACAAATCAGAAACACCCATTCAGTCATGTCCCGCCCTCTCGCCCCAGTTAAAGACAGCTGACAAATCAGAAACACCCATTCAGTCATGTCCCGCCCTCCCGCCCCAGTTAAAGACGGCTGACAAATCAGAAAACACCCATTCAGTCATGTCCCGCCCCAGTTGAACACAGCTGCCACTTGGCGAAAGAAAAAAGTGTAGACACAGGCTTTTTAGCTTACAAATTACTATTCTGTTTTTTTTTTTAAATTATTATTAGAAGGCACATGGAGTTTAGTCCTGCCTTGGCCAGTGCATTCTGAAAGTATGTTTCGGTCTGTAGCCAACAATGCATGTTATTGCAGATCATCTCTCTCCACACAAACTAAAGGCGCAGACGCCGACTTTTTCACGGCTTTTTCATGGACTGTAACGGCATTTGCTTATGTAGTAATTTTAATACAGAATTTACTCTGATGAAATTATTCAGACACTCCAACGCCCCCCCCCCCCAAAAAAAAAATCAGATCTGCACGAGCCGTGAAAAAGGCGTGCCGTTTGCATCCCTGTTAAACTCATAGGTTAACCGACTTTAACCGGCTAATGAGGCTCGGTGGTCGGTCAAGATTTTTTTTAGTTTTCGCCATCCCTAGTCATGATCTGATTAGACCCAGGATGTTTTGGGAATTTTCTGGTATATTGTATACAATATGCCGCTTTTCCACTACAAACGCGGCTGAGCCGTGCCGTGCCGAGTCGAGCTGAGTCGGGCTGAGCGGGGCTGTTGGAGTTGCATTTCGACTACAACCGCGCTGAACCGTGCTGGCTGGAAGTGGGTGGACACATTGGGTGGAGTTAGCGAAAGTGGGTGGACGTCATGTGATGTCGTTAAGCAGCGCAAACAGTGACATCAGTGACAGTGGCGGAACAAGTCAGAGCCGGGCCGGGGGCGGGGCAAATGACCGGACCCTTTATTAAAGCTTATCATAACATCATTTTAGGCTAAAAAATGTCCGCAACTGCGGTGTTTACCAATTTCAACACTACCGGGTGCAACTATGTTATTTAGTACATCAAGTCCTTCAAACGAACATGTAACTCAGAAACAAAAAACATTAGGATACTGTACATGGCTCATAATAAAACATCAATAGCCTATACTGCGCACATTATTTGAAGGGCATACGAATGAGCGCTCAGAGGTTGCAACGGTGACAGGAAGAGTCAGAAATAAAAGGAGGGCGGTGCAAACCTCACTGAATGCACTGTGTTTACCAATTTCAACACTACGGGGTGCAACTATGTTATTTTGTACATTAAGTCCTTCAAACGAACATGTAACTCAGAAACAAAAAAACATTAGGCGACATACTGTACATGGCTCATAATAAAACATCAATAGCCTACTGCGCGCATTATTTGAAGGGCATACGGCGAGCCTTGCGCTCCGCGAACTCGTCCACGATGCTCTGTATGTCACTGATTCAGTGAGCTTTTCAGCGGTAGTCTCACGACCCGAATAGTAAACAATAAACATGGAGGACATGGAGTCGTTAGTGTTGCTGGTCTTGGTGCTGTGGCTTGACAACGCCAACAGATACTGGCAAGAGCGTATAGATGAGGCGAGGCGCATAAGGCTTCAGAAATTCTCGTAATTCGTAATTATTCTTCTTCCGGGTTTGCGGTGTTTACAGATCCCAGCGCGCTCGCGGGGCGTGTGTGGGCATGTGAGGACACTCCTCCTCACCAATCAGTGCACAGGGGAGTGTCTGCTCACGCCCCCAGCCTCAGTCAGCACGGTTTGGCTCGCTTCAGCCCTACCCCAAAACGGTGCGAGTTTTAGGGGCTAAGCAGGGCTGAAACGAGCTGAGTCGTGCTGGTTTTTGGTAGTCGAAACGCGAGCCGTGTCGGGTTGAAGTGAGCTGAAGTGAGCTGAAAAAGGGTAGTGGAAAAGGGCCATTAGATACCTGGTTTATACAGTCAGTAGTTATTTATTTGGAGCCTGCTGCGTTACTGCAAAAGCAATTCAAGCGCAGACTCTCCTGCGCTGTGACTACCAGTAAAACAGGTCATGTTGAAAGAAAACAAATGGAAAGGCACAGGTTTCGGACACATCCTACGTGGTGAAACCAATAGCAAATTTTATTCTCACTTTAAATTCAAAGTCATTTAAAATTACATCCATCCATCATCCGTAACCACTTATCCTGTGCAGGGTCGCTGGCAAGCTGGAGCCTATCCCAGCTGACTACGGGCGAAAGGCGGGGTACACCCTGGACAAGTCGCCAGGTCATCACAGGGCTGACACATAGACACAGACAACCATTCACACTCACACCTACGGTCAATTTAGAGTCACCAGTTAACCTAACCTGCATGTCTTTGGACTGTGGGGGAAACCGGAGCACCCGGAGGAAACCCACGCGGACACGGGGAGAACAGGCAAACTCCACACAGAAAGGCCCCCGTGAGCCACCGGGCTCAAACCCAGTAGCTTCTTGCTGTGAGGCGACAGCACTAACCACTACACCACTGTGCTGCCATGAAAACTTAAAATAAAAACCATAATACACCTTTCCTTAACGCTTGGACACACTGAGAAGATCGAACTCTTTTCCCACAGACTCGACAGCGATGTGGCTTTAATAGCCAATGAACTTTTACCTTTGACTTCAAATCACCAGGGGGGTGAGCAAGAGTGTGGGGGTGGTGGGCAGGAAGTCTAACAGACTGACTGACCAAAAATTCCCACCAGACCAAGTAGCTTCCTCGATCTAACTTCCTTTCATCTTTCCACTCTGTCACTTTCTTTCTGGCATTATTTCTTTCCCTCCCTCCCTCCCTCCATCCGATGGCAAAAACACCAAGCAAACAACAGCATGACGATGCCAAGATTCTATTAAGAACTCAAGCCATCAAATACAGTTGAGCGAGTGACCCCATTTAAGCCCACTGGAATCAATTCAATAAGGAATCGGGTCAGAAAGAGCAATATATCACGATCACTTCTGGATCATGATAATCAGCTCCTGGGGAAAATTTCTGCACTGTGCACAGCGGTTAAGGTTTCTTCTTGTTCCCAACACATCACTATTACCAAGCAGACCAAAGAGTGCGTTACCAAAGACAGCAAACCTGTCCTCAAGTAAGGAGTATCCTGATGAGCCAAAAGTCGACAAGTTTTGGTTGACCAAGTTTTCCGTGATCAAGGGGTTTCCACGTTATGTACGGGTTTGATGCAAGAGAAAGAAAGCATGAAACCCAATATTAACGCTCTGACAATAACAGTCAGCCCACAGAGAGCTCTGGTAAGTTATTTGAAGCATCCACAGCTTGACACTGTTTCACCGAGGTATTTTTATACATGTTTGCTTTCGAGATATATTTTTAATAGTTATTTATACTTGTCTTGGGAAACAGTTGTGCATTATTTCAAACTCTGACCACTGGTATTTCTGCAGTCTTGGGCTTGGAGCCAGTAGGGTCAGGGTGGTGAGATGTCACTGGGAAACTCCATCTGTCACACCGTCCAGAGACAAGAAAACAAGTGCAGCCAGTATGCATCGGCACCAACGACCTCTTTACAGCATGTTGGAGAGATCGAAAGAGAAAGGGAGACAGGAACAATTGTAAAACATCGAAGGAGATCACAGCAGGGCATGATCGCACGCTGGAGGTGTGTCGGGGGAGGGGCTCTTTTCACACAGAGCCCATTTCCTGAAACACGACCAACACTGGAGTCTGTTGCGTTTCCAGTTAGGCTGTTATTTCAAGCAGTGCATCCTGAAGCACAATCCTGTGACCTCAGCGTTTCCAGAATTCCTCCGACACAAGGTTATTCTTTTATCTTTTTTAAATAACCCCCTGCTTGAATAGCAAACCCGTGTGATAAGTGGTGTTGGACACATTAAATAAAATACACCAAAAACGTTTAACACTCAAAGGGACAAAAATAATCAATAACAGAAATAAAAAACAAACCAACTTGAATCCGAGATATGCTGGAGATGCGAGAGGAGTAGAGGAACACTTTTACACATGCTGTATGAACGTGAAATGACAAAACCTATGGGAAAGAATATTATTATTCATTAACAAAGTACTCAGGACAGATTTATCTCAGAGCCCCGCTTTATGTATTCTAGGCATAATAACAGAGGGAGTAGAGTTATTATCCCAGCAAACTCAGTGGTGGAGGGTGGCCCTGATTACGGGATGTAGGATTGTTCTCAGACGCTGGAAGTCAAAAAGTGTTATCCCATTTAATGAATGGATGGGAGAAATGACCAAAATAGCCAGCTATGAACAATTGATTTTTAGGCTGAACAATAGGGAGGAGGTATTTATGAAAATATGTGGTCCATACATGAATTTCATACTAGGTAGTTGATTGGAGTAGCTATACTGATGGATTTTCATGTAAACAATAAACCATGTCTGGATTGTGAATGTATTGTGAATCTTGTGTAATTATTTCTATTTATTTCTGTGTCCATATTAGTTGAATTTGTGCAAGTGTCTCTGTATGAGTAATACAACCCCGATTCCAAAAAAGTTGGGATAAAGTACAAATTGTAAATAAAAACGGAATGCAATGATGTGGAAGCTTCAAAATTCCATATTTTATTCAGAATAGAACATAGATGACATATCAAATGTTTAAACTGAGAAAATGTATCATTTAAAGAGAAAAATTAGGTGATTTTAAATTTCATGACAACAACACATCTCAAAAAAGTTGGGACAAGGCCATGTTTACCACTGTGAGACATCCCCTTTTCTCTTTACAACAGTCTGTAAACGTCTGGGGACTGAGGAGACAAGTTGCTCAAGTTTAGGGATAGGAATGTTAACCCATTCTTGTCTAATGTAGGATTCTAGTTGCTCAACTGTCTTAGGTCTTTTTTGTCGTATCTTCCGTTTTACGATGCGCCAAATGTTTTCTATGGGTGAAAGATCTGGACTGCAGGCTGGCCAGTTCAGTACCCGGACCCTTCTTCTACGCAGCCATGATGCTGTAATTGATGCAGTATGTGGTTTGGCATTGTCATGTTGGAAAATGCAAGGTCTTCCCTGAAAGAGACGTCGTCTGGATGGGAGCATATGTTGCTCTAGAACCTGGATATACCTTTCAGCACTGATGGTGTCTTTCCAGATGTGTAAGCTGCCCATGCCACACGCCCTAATGCAACCCCATACCATCAGAGATGCAGGCTTCTGAACCGAGCGCTGATGATAACTTGGGTCGTCCTTCTCCTCTTTAGTCCGAATGACACTGCGTCCCTGATTTCCATAAAGAACTTCAAATTTTGATTCGTCTGACCACAGAACAGTTTTCCACTTTGCCACAGTCCATTTTAAATGAGCCTTGGCCCTGAGAAGACGTCTGCGCTTCTGGATCATGTTTAGATACGGCTTCTTCTTTGAACTATAGAGTTTTAGCTGGCAACGGCGGATGGCACGGTGAATTGTGTTCACAGATAATGTTCTCTGGAAATATTCCTGAGCCCATTTTGTGATTTCCAATACAGAAGCATGCCTGTATGTGATGCAGTGCCGTCTAAGGGCCCGAAGATCACGGGCACCCAGTATGGCTTTCCAGCCTTGACCCTTACGCACAGAGATTCTTCCAGATTCTCTGAATCTTTTGATGATATTATGCACTGTAGATGATGATGTGTTCAAACTCTTTGCAATTTTACACTGTCGAACTCCTTTCTGATATTGCTCCACTATTTGTCGGCGCAGAATTAGAGGGATTGGTGATCCTCTTCCCATCTTTACTTCTGAGAGCCGCTGCCACTCCAAGATGCTCTTTTTATACCCAGTCATGTTAATGACCTATTGCCAATTGACCTAATGAGTTGCAGTTTGGTCCTCCAGCTGTTCCTTTTTTGTACCTTTAACTTTTCCAGCCTCTTATTGCCCCTGTCCCAACTTTTTTGAGATGTGTTGCTGTCATGAAATTTCAAATGAGCCAATATTTGGCATGAAATTTCAAAATGTCTCACTTTCGACATTTGATATGTTGTCTATGTTCTATTGTGAATACAGTATCAGTTTTTGAGATTTGTAAATTATTGCATTCCGTTTTTATTTACAATTTGTACTTTGTCCCAACTTTTTTTGAATAGGGGTTGTATTTTCCTTTGTTTTTTGTTTCTTTTTTTCCTCCTTTGGGGGGGTTCCAATTAGGCAGCTGGGCCATAGAAGGTTCACGCTGCACGCTGCACGCTACACGCGTGTAAAGAAAAGTGGACAAACGTAGCATGACTTGCTCTGGGCCATAGAATGGCGTTCACGTTGCACGCTGCACACTTCACGCGTGAAGCGTGAAATGAACATGCACACTTTTTTCTAGGCGTGAAGATGGAAATTCCAGTCAATGCATGCGGTCACCGCCGCGCCAGCCAATCAGAACGGGTCTAGGGAGATAACTCTATGCTTTCAGGGGAAAACTTCAGAAAAAATATAATTGAATGGTATAATTGAAAAATAGTTCTTCATCGGGATTGTCAAGCAGATTATAGAATGTTCGGTGAAATTCACCACGGGTTTCTCTCAGAAGGAAGTGTTCTCGGCTCCAAATTCTGTTCCTTTTTCTCTTCCTCTGTCTCAGTAAAAGCAGAATGAGGCAATCGTCGTCATCCGAAGAGTCCATATTGTTGGTTACTCGGTCAAAGTAGAACAGACACAACACGTGAACATCCAAGCATGAAGTTTAATGGCCCAGGGTCCGGTTCTTCACGTGAACGTGTAGCGTGTAGCGTGCAGCATGCAGCGTGAACCTTCTATGGCCCAGCAGCCTTATGTTATTCTGTTCTTGTCGTCGTTCAGGTTCGTGTATGTTGATTCTTATGTTGTGTTGTTGAAAAGCAATAAAAAGTGAATTACAAAAAAAAAACCAACAAACCAACTTGTTAAATTCAACGAGTCTCTCGTGACTGGGCTCGGGCTCAGATTATTCTTCAAGCGTGTAAACAATGCAGCACGTTTTGTTGGATAACCGAATCCCTGAAGCCGACGTCAGTCTCGCTGCCGGAAAGCAGCCAGAGACAAACCGGACGAAGTGACGTTTCTCGCTCCACGTCATCTGGTTACGACACAAACCTGAATAAATTACCTTCCTCTCTAAAGTCAACAGCAGAGCCACACGACTGGGTTTCGCTCGAGCTCAGAGTTTCAGCTGCCAAATTGGACTCTTGCAGTTAAGCTGTTTTTAACGATGCTTGGGAAAAAGCCAAAAACCTCAGGTATTTGTTTCATTCTTTATCCCCACATCATTCCTGTCTGTTTCCTTTTCTTTTACGCAAGAAATCTTACTTTCAAAGAAACTGTGATCTGAATTAATTAGCACTAAATCGCACATAAAGGTAACTCCAAGGCCTCTGGTCTGCTAAAACAGTTAGTGCTGTCTCTAAAGAAGGGGGTGGGGGGGATGAGAGAGAGAGATTTCTGATCAAGTTTTATAACCCTGTTGTTTTAGTGTTAAACGGATGAATGATTTGGTGTGAAACCTGTACTTCCTGTTGTTGGGATTACACCCCAGCACCTTCACCTTGGTAAAAGACGCATGTTGGGTATTTCATCACAAGGGTAAATGTGACACGACATGTACCCTGGTGGTTCAACCTGTTGGATGTGCAATGTGACCCATTTCACAGGAGAAAGAGGAAGCTCGAGTTCTAGTCCCATGCTGGAAAGGGTCAGAGGACAGAAAAGAGCAGCACATCAGCCGACTCCAACACCACAATTAACCCTGTCCTGACTTAACACACACACACACACATATATATACATACAGAGAGAGAGATCACCTGCACAAGTGCTCGTTAATCTAATCAAACCCCAACACCACAGTTGCAGTATCACCTGAATGAGCACTCGTTAATCAAATCAAACCCCAACACCACAGTTGCAGTATCACCTGTACGAGCACTCGTTAATCAAATCAATCCCCGACACCAGAGTTACAGTATCACCTGTACGAGCGCTCGTTAATCTAATCAACCCCCAAAACCACAGAGTTACAGTATCACCTGTACGAGCGCTCGTTAATCTAATCAACCCCTACACCACAGAGTTACAGTATCACCACCTGTACGAGCGCTCGTTAATCTAATCAACCCCCGACACCACAGAGTTACAGTATCACCACCTGCACAAGCACTCATTAATCCAATCAACCCAAGACACCACAGTTACAGTATCACCACCTATACGAGCGCTCGTTAATCCAATCAATCCCCAACACAACACAGTTACAGTATCACCACCTGTACGAGCACTCGTTAATCTAATCAACCCCCGACACCAGAGTTACAGTATCACCACCTGTACGAGCACTCGTTAATCCAATCAACCCAAGACACCACAGAGTTACAGTATCACCACCTGTACGAGCACTCGTTAATCCAATCAACCCCCGACACCACAGAGTTACAGTATCACCACCTGCACAAGCACTCGTTAATCTAATCAACCCCCGACACCACAGAGTTACAGTATCACCACCTGCACGAGCACTCTTTAATCCAATCAACCCAAGACACCAGAGTTACAGTATCACCACCTGTATGAGCGCTCGTTAATCCAATCAATCCCCAACACAACACAGTTACAGTATCACCACCTGTACGAGCACTCGTTAATCTAATCAACCCCTGACACCAGAGTTACAGTATCACCACCTGTACGAGCACTCATTAATCCAATCAACCCAAGACACCACAGAGTTACAGTATCAACACCTGTACGAGCACTCGTTAATCCAATCAACCCAAGACACCACAGTTACAGTATCACCACCTGTATGAGTGCTCGTTAATCCAATCAACCCCCGACACCACAGAGTTACAGTATCACCGCCTGTACGAGCGCTCGTTAATCCAATCAACCCCCGACACGACAGAGTTACAGTATCACTGCCTGTATGAGCACTCGTTAATCCAATCAACCCCCGACACCAGAGTTACAGCATCACCGCCTGTACGAGCACTCATTAATCTAATCAACCCCCGACACCACAGAGTTACAGTATCACCACCTGTACGAGCGCTCGTTAAGCCAATCAACCCCCGACACCACAGAGTTACAGTATCACCACCTGTACAAGCGCTCGTTAATCCAACCAACCCAAGACACCACAGAGTTACAGTATCACCACCTGTACGAGCACTCGTTAATCTAATCAACCCCCGACACCACAGAGTTACAGTATCACCACCTGCACAAGCACTCGTTAATCTAATCAACCCCCGACACCACAGAGTTACAGTATCACCACCTGCACGAGCACTCGTTAATCCAATCAACCCAAGACACCACAGAGTTACAGTATCACCACCTGTATGAGCGCTCGTTAATCCAATCAATCCCCAACACAACACAGTTACAGTATCACCACCTGTACGAGCACTCGTTAATCTAATCAACCCCCGACACCAGAGTTACAGTATCACCACCTGTACGAGCACTCGTTAATCCAATCAACCCAAGACACCACAGAGTTACAGTATTAACACCTGTATGAGCACTCATTAATCCAATAAATCCCCAACACAACAGAGTCACAGTATCACCACCCGTATGAGCGCTCGTTAATCCAATCAATCCCCAACATCACAGAGTTACAGTATCACCACCTGTACGAGTGCGTGTTAATCTAATCAAACCCCAACATCACAGAGTTACAGTATCACCACATGTACGAGGGCTTGTTAATCTAATCAAACCCCAACATCACAGAGTTACAGTACCATCACCTGTACACGCGCTCGTTAATCTAATCAATCCCTGACACCAGAGTTACAGTATCACTACCTGTACAAGCAATCATCAATCTAATCCCCAACACCACAGTTACAGTATGACCACCTGTACGAGCACTCGTTAATCTAATCAATCCCCAACCTCAGTTACAGTATCACCACCCATATGAGAAATTGTTAATGTAATCAATCCCCAACATAAGAGTTACAGTACTACCGCATGTGTGAGTGCTCATTAATCTAATCAATCCCCAACATCAGAGTTACAGTATCACCACCTATACAAGTGTCTGTTAATCTAATCAATCCCCAATGTCAGAGTTACAGTGTCACCACATATATGAGCACTCGTTAATATAATCAATCCCCAACGTCAGTCACAGTACCATCACCTATACAAGTGCTTATTAATCTAATCAAACCCCAACATCACAGAGTTACAGTATCACCAATACGAGCGCTCGTTAATCTAATCAACCCCCACCATAGTTACAGTATCACCACCTATATGAACACTAATCTAATCAATCCCCAATGTCACATAGTTACAGTACCATTACCTATACGACAGCTCATTAATCTAATCAAACCCCAACATCACAGAGTTACAGTATCACCACCTATATGACCGCACGTCAATCTAATCAATCCCCAACATCACAGAGTTACAGTATCACCACCTATATGAGCGCTTGTTAATCTAATCAACCCCCAACATCACAGTTACAGTATCACCACCTATATGAGCACTCATTAATTTAATCAATCCCCAACATTACAAAGTTACAGTATCACCACCTATATGAGCGCACGTCAATGTAATCAACCCTCAACATCACAGAGTTACAGTATTACCACCTATACGAGAGCTCATTAATATAATCAATCCCCAACATCAGAGTTACAGTACCACCACCTATGAGAGCTCGTTAATCTAATCAATCCCCAACATCAGAGTTACAGTATCACCACCTATACGAGAGCTCGTTAATCTAATCAATCCCCAACATCACAGAGTTACAGTATCACCACCTGTACGAGAGCTCGTTAATCTAATCAATCCCCATCATCACAGAGTTACAGTATCACCACCTGTACGAGAGCTCGTTAATCTAATCAATCCCCAACATCACAGTTACAGTATTCACCACCTGTACGAGAGCTCGTTAATCTAATCTATCCCCAACATCACAGTTACAGTATTCACCACCTGTACGAGAGCTCGTTAATCTAATCTATCCCCAACATCACAGTTACAGTATCACCACCTGTACGAGAGCTCGTTAATCTAATCAATCCCCATCACAGAGTTACAGTATCACCACCTATACGAGCGCTCGTTAATCTAATCAATCCCCAACATCACAGAGTTACAGTATCACCACCTATACGAGCGCTCGTTAATCTAATCAATCCCCAACATCACAGAGTTACAGTATCACCACATATATGTCTGCTTGTTAAAATGTTGTTAAATAAATAAAACAAACAAATAAATACATTGATGTGAATAAGAGAACCTCGAAAGAACCTGAGTACTTCAGGAACAAAATCGTCCATGATTTGGGAATTTTTTTCATGGCATTCCCAAACTTTTCCAGAGCTGCACATGAACCCTAGATTTAATAACGAACTTAAATTATGGTTTAATTCTAAATAAATTAGCTCAGTGACTTAGAAATAAAGTTCTTAATTTCCCTGAGGGAACCCTCCCAAAGGGATCAATAAAGTTTTATCTAATCTAATCTGCTCCTGAAAACACATTGGAAGATCTAAAAAAAAAAAAAAAAAAAGTTATGTAGCTCATTTAATACTTTTTTTTTAGATCACAATCATAATATTCTATAAATTTCTATCCATCCAAATATTTTATTTAATTTCAATTTCTATTGAAATCAAATACAATATTTAAAAATTTAAGTCATTAAACTTCAAAGTGTAGGTTTAGGTCGGTGTAAAATTTAGATTTTACTTTTAAAAGGTACTTAATCCTTCTGATATTAATATTTCGATATATTATATTTTTGTAGAAAGAAAGAAAGAAACATCATTAACGATCATGTCTTTCTGTGAGTTGCGTCTCAAACGACGCGGAATCACACTACATAGGGTGCAGAACGCCATTACTGCGCTCACTAAGTAGTGCACTTACACACACATCAGGCAGCCATTTAAGACTCCGCCCATGACTTTTTCCCCAAAGGACGCTAACGTTAAACGCATCATCTGAAATGCAGTAACAAAATCTGAAATAGATCCGTAACGACCTTTAATCACACAAACGGCACCTGTTTGAGATTTGTTTAAAAAAATCACATTTTACAAACAAAAACAAGCAAATAAATTCAGCCAGTTTGCTGCATCAACACAGCACAGCACGATCTGCTTGTCAAAGCTGCTGCAGGAGTGAAATCCGACCACACTGAGGGGAATTCAGCCGGACACTACATACCTTCTGCTGTCGAGACGAAATTAATCAACAGAAATCAGTCGTAAGGAAAAAAAAATCCGCAACTGAAATTCCCTAGAAATGTTTTAAAACCGAAAATCCCCAATCTGAAAAACCCAACAACTGGAACTGGGCTCTGCTTCTCCACAGCTCCTGAAAACGCCCCACCCCTTCATCATGATTGGCTGGGCTGTTCGCGAAGGGTTTCAAACACACAAATATTACTGGGTGCTCTTTCTGTCCGTCAATGTAATCCGTGCATTTCTATTGGTTGCCTCCAAAAATGCCTCACAAAACCCGGAAGCCTGATTCTGAAGTAAAACACTGCTCCCTGTTGGCCATTTGATTAACATTAAATGACAAATAATAAATTTAAAAAAACATAAAAATTATATTTATTAACGATAATATTTTTGTTCACCTTATAACTGAGTATTGAAATATAAACATATAATACATAAAAGAAACACGATAAACGTGACAGCTGGTGTTAGGTTAATGCTAAACTTATGAGCTAATCTGACAGGAAATAAAATGAACATAAAAGCTATGAATTCTTGAAAAAATGTCAAATTTGGTAACGTCACACAAATAAACAATAGTCTACATAACAGAAATGTGCAACTAAAGAGTATAAATCCATCATCAAACCTGTGTAAATATAATATTCCTTTATATGTTGCTGTAACAAGGCGGTGGTGTAGTGGTTAGTGCTGTCGCCTCACAGCAAGAAGGTTCTGGGTTCGAGCCCCGTGGCCAGCGAGGGCCTTTCTGTGCGGAGTTTGCATGTTCTCCCCGTGTCCGCGTGGGTTTCCTCCGGGTGCTCCGGTTTCCCCCACAGTCCAAAGACATGCAGGTTAGGTTAACTGGTGACTCTAAATTGACCGTAGGTGTGAATGTGAGTGTGAATGGTTGTCTGTGTGTCAGCCCTGTGATGACCTGGCGACTTGTCCAGGGTGTACCCCGCCTTTCGCCCGTAGTCAGCTGGGATAGGCTCCAGCTTGGCTGCGACCCTGTAGAAGGATAAAGCGGCTACAGATAACGAGATGAGATGAGATGTTGCGGCACGGTGGTGTCGTGGTTAGTGCTGTCGCCTCACAGCAAGAAGGTCCGGGTTCGAGCCCCGTGGCCGGCGAGGGCCTTTCTGTGTGGAGTTTGTATGTTCTCCCCGTGTCCGCGTGGGTTTCCTCCGGGTGCTCCGGTTTCCCCCACAGTCCAAAGACATGCAGGTTAGGTTAACTCGTGACTCTAAATTGACCGTAGGTGTGAATGTGAGTGTGAATGGTTGTCTGTGTCTATGTGTCAGCCCTGTGATGACCTGGCGACTTGTCCAGGGTGTACCCCGCCTTTCGCCCGTAGTCAGCTGGGATAGGCTCCAGCTTGCCTGCGACCCTGTAGAACAGGATAAAGTGGCTAGCGATAATGTTGCTGTAACAAGGCGGCACGGTGGTGTAGTGGTTAGCACTGTCGCCTCACAGCAAGAAGGTCCAGGTTTGAGCCCCGTGGCCGGCGAGGGCCTTTCTGTGTGGAATTTGCATGTTCTCCCCGTGTCCGTGTGGGTTTCCTCCGGGTTTCCTCCAGGTGCTCCGGTTTCCCCCACAGTCCAAAGACATGATTGTGTGTCTCCATGTGTCAGCCCTGCGATGACCTGGCGACTTGTCCAGGGTGAACCCCACCTCTCACCCATAGTCAGCTGGGATCGGCTCCAGTTTGCCTGTGACCCTGTAGAACAGGATAAGCGGCTACAGGTAATGGATGGATGTTGCTGTAACTTTTTCATCACTATTTCACTCTAAAGTGGACAAATTCACAATTACAGGAAAGAAAACAAGAATCTGCTGCAGTTTTAATTCATATTTGGGTTTTCTGAAATCAGCACAGCATCACAAACATACAACTAATATTGTGTTCAATATCCTTTCGCAAGTTTCACCTTCACCAGATGCTTTTGGTCACCATTAAAAACCTTCTGTCAGAATTCTAAAGTTGTGTGTTTCCTGGAACGGAACGGACTTTTAAACACAGTCCACGTATTTTCGATAGGGTTGAGCCCAGGACTTGTTTTAAGCTGAATGTTCTCCTGCTTTATCCTCCACAACTAGCTCTGATGTGTGTTTGGGGTCATTGTCCTGTTAGAACACAACTGTGTCTAAGTTTCTGATGATTTGAGGTCATGCTGAAGATTCTGAGGTTCTTCATGATTCCATCCACTTTGTGTACTGCACCAGCTCCACTGACAGCAAAACAGCCCCAAAGCCTGATGCTTCCACCACCATGCTTCACAGTGTTCCTCTGTACCTTTGGTCATTGTGGCCAAAGAACTCAATCTTTTCTCATCTGACCATAAAACTTTTCTTCAGAAGGCTTTTTCATTGCCCTTGTGATCAGCTGCAAACTTTACTCAAGCTTGAAGGTGTGGATTTTGGAGCAGGAGCTTCTTTCTTGGACAGCAGCCTCTCAGTCCATGGTGATGTAAAACTCAGTGTTCCAGCAGCTTCCAGTTCATGGCAGGTCTGTGCCTTAGTGGTTCCTGGGTTGTTCCTGACCATCTGAACCAATTTTCTTTCAGCTGAGGGGGACAGTTTGGGTCTTCTTCCAGCAAAGTGGCTTCACCTCCCAATAACTTGTCCTTACACACTGATGACCTTGGAATCTGTAGTTGTTTATAAATGGCTCAAAGAGGCATTCCTGAGTATAAAACTATGGTCCTCTGTCTCAGATCTGCACCAAGCTCCTTGGACTTTCCCATTGTACTGTGTGTTGGTCAATCCAATGAGCATGAAACAAACCCTTTTTTATATTGTGCACAGAGAAGCGACCAGCTGGAGTCAATCATCATCACTAACAGGAAGTTCAGAGGCCTCGGCCTTGGAGAGTTAAAAGACATTTTGAAACCTTCAGCACCACTGAATTAATAACCTAAGTGTGTGTGTGTGTGTGTGTGTGTGTGTGTGTGTGTGTGTGTGTGTGTGTGTATTTTTGACCCTGTTCGATTTCAGAAAACCCAAAATAAATTAAAACTTGTGCACCAAAATAATTTTTTTTCTATTAAAGGTGTTTGTTGTACAATCATTCTGCCATGGAATAAGAACAGATCAAAGAAATCACTGAAAGCTCAATATTGCCATGACGTTCATGTCCACGATAAGCGTATGGAAACTTCTGACCTCGACTGTACCTCATGTGATCATCATCATCCTTGGTTGTTAACAATCTACCAGGGAAAAAAAAGCTGCTCTAGTCGCCCCATAAACCAATATTTTTGTCTTGAAGGTACATTTAGGTATTTGGATCACTTAAAGTGCTGATGACACGTTTTTGACATCTTTGGCGATGTTTTATAACATAAAAAGTCATTCCCGATGATCCATATATTAATTCACGAAGGCGCCTATTTTACAAGT
This sequence comes from Neoarius graeffei, assembly GCF_027579695.1. Classification (NCBI taxonomy): domain Eukaryota; kingdom Metazoa; phylum Chordata; class Actinopteri; order Siluriformes; family Ariidae; genus Neoarius; species Neoarius graeffei. Next base: position 8,381,402 of record NC_083570.1, read on the forward strand.
TATGATAAAAAACACAGCTATTTGGGCAAATTTGACAGGGCTGCAGCACCCAGGAGACGAAAGAGGAGGAGGAGCTATATGACGTCAGCGAAAGAACCTTCCTCCTAACTTACCAGTTTGTTGTTGATGCGACAGGTGTTCAGTTTGTCATTATTATATATATATATATTATGCCTTCGTGTTGTGTTGCCGGCTTTTGCTCCAAAACCCACAAGGATGGGGTAAGTTTATTCAAGTTTCCCAGAGATCCCGAGCTGCATGCGAAGTGGGTGAAGCAAGTCAGGCGCACTCGTGACAAGTGGGAGCCCTCACCAACATCCGTCCTGTGCTCTGAACACTTCGATTTGGATTGTTTTGACACCCTTCCCAGCTTAAAAGAATCTCTTGGGTGTTCAGTTCAGCACAAACGTGTGTTACTACCATCAGCAGTGCCTACACAGTGTTGCCAGATTGGGAGGTTTCCCGCCCAGTTGGGTGGTTTCAAGTGCATTTTGGTGGGTTTTGAACATATTTTGGGCTGGAAAACGTCAGCAGTATGTGTTGCCAGATACTGCTGAAGTTTTCCAGCCCAAAATATGTTCAAAACCCACCAAAATGCACTTGAAACCGCCCAACTGGGAGGGAAACCTCCCAATCTGGCAACACTGCCAGTATTCCGGAGGGGGTCTACTAGTAGCTATGCCGGATCCAAAGACAGTCCTCCTGTCAGAACATGTGTTGTGAAACGACATAAGATAAAGGTACGTAGAGCTATAGATTCTACACAATAATCATAAATGTAATCATAAAGTTGGCGTGATATCAGTCATGTATTTGCTTATGAAAGCTTGCGGCTTTCATGTAACTGCCGCCTAGCAACGAGAGGCAAAGGGTAAAGAGGGTAGGCTATCATAGATTCGATTCGGAAAAGATCAACACAATTCTAGACTCCCAGAAGAGGAAGAGCTAGCACTAGAGAGTTCACCGGCGTTTTCATGCGCCATTTCCATTGAGTAGAACCAGAGTAGAACAGCCAGTGAACCGCAGCGTGTTCTTCCGCTGACGTCACAACATGGCCGCGAGCCACGGACCCAGTTTTCTTGTGCTGTGCAATTAAAAGTTGGATATTCGCGTAACAACAGCTTCTTTTCACGTAATTATAACAGAAATCTAACATGTTTGCCATGTTGTATAGTTTATTTAAGAAATTGCATAGAGTCATGTTCGTGTCATCAGCACTTTAAACATGATAAAACTGGCCATACTGCAGTGTAGGAAAGAACATATCCCTCATCTGTGAGCAGACACACCTGATATTTTGTTAAATGACTGGATGCAGGCACACCTTGTGGAAAGAAAGAAAGAAAGAATGCAGATATACTTTGTATGTCATATGTCTCTGTTTTAAACGATGTTTAAACAAAGGAAAAAAAGATGGAGCAAGAAATGAAAGAAAGAATTCAGACTAGAAATGTGAAAGAAACTAGAGATGGAGGGAAAAGAAGGAAAAGAGAAGCATGACTTGAGCTGATATAAAGCCGTATGAGCCGATAGAGCTGCGGCGAAAAAGAAAATCAGAGGCTCCAAAAGGCTCCGGTGAAACACAGAGAAACAATTCACTCACCACAAAATGTGGAGGCAGCCAGAGGAGGATAAATCACACGGGAGAGTCCGGACGGGTCACATCATCCAGGACCATCCGCATGGGTCAAAAAAAGGAGAGAAAAACACAAAGAAGCGAGAGGGAGTATTAAAAACAAACAAACAAACAAAATATTTACCCATGTATTGGCTTGACTTTTTTTTTGCTTTATTTATTTATTTATTTATTTAAATTTTTGTCTATTTCTCCTTTTCTAACTGTTCTTTTTTCATTTTTGTCTCACTCTTTTGGGATCTACACTACCGTTCAAAAGTTTGGGGTCACTTTGAAATGTCCTTATTTTTGAAAGAAAAGCACTGTTCTTTTCAATGAAGATCACTTTAAACTAATCAGAAATGCACTCTATACATTGCTAATGTGGTAAATGACTATTCTAGCTGCAAATGTCTGGTTTTTGGTGCAATATCTCCATAGGTGTATAGAGGCCCATTTCCAGCAACTCTCACTCCAGTGTTCTAATGGTACAATGTGTTTGCTCATTGCCTCAGAAGGCTAATGGATGATTAGAAAACCCTTGTACAATCATGTTAGCACAGCTGAAAACAGTTGAGCTCTTTAGAGAAGCTATAAAACTGACCTTCCTTTGAGCAGATTGAGTTTCTGGAGCATCACATTTGTGGGGTCGATTAAATGCTCAAAATGGCCAGAAAAATGTCTCGACTATATTTTCTATTCATTTTACAACTTATGGTGGGAAATAAAAGTGTGACTTTTCATGGAAAACTACACAAAATTGTCTGGGTGACCCCAAACTTTTGAACGGCAGTGTACATGAGTAAAAAAAAAAAGGAGAAAAACAAAATGAAGCAAGACTGAGTATTAAAGATAGATAGATAGATAGATAGATAGATAGATAGATAGATAGATAGATAGATAGATAGAATATTTCCCTGTATATTGGCTTGATTTTTTGCCTATCTATCTATCTATCTATCTATCTATCTATCTATCTATCTATCTATCTATCTATCTATCTATCTATCTATCTGTTTTAATTTTTGTCTTCATCTCCTTTTTAAACTGTTTTTCCCTTTTTGTCTCACTCTTTTGATCTGCATGAGAAAAAAAGGAGAAAAACAGAAAGAAGCAAGACTGAGTATTAAAGATAGATAGATAGATAGATAGATAGATAGATAGATAGATAGATAGATAGATAGATAGATAGATAAAATATTGGCTTGACTTTTTTGGCTGTCTTTTTAATCTATCTATCTATCTATCTATCTATCTATCTATCTATCTATCTATCTATCTATCTATCTATCTATCTTTTTTGTCTTTATCTCCTTTTTAAACTGTTTTTCCCTTTTTGTCTCACTCTTTTTGATCTACATGAGAAAAAAGGAGAAAAACAGAAAGAAGCAAGACTGAGTATTAAAGTACATATCACAGGAAAATTCAGGAGCAAGATCAATGTAATTCTCCTATTTTATATTAAACTTTGGTCAAATATCTGTCACATTCTGCATTCTCTGCAATTTTTTTTACCTTGCGCAATACCAGAAAAATTCAGTTGAAATCGAGCCATTTGAGGCGAATTGGTCCGCGTCTGAAAAAACTTGCCGTTTGGATTTCCCGGCAAACATTGATTTTCGTGACGTCGCGTGCGGGACGCCTCCTTCTGAATCCTACGTCAGCGCTGGTTTGTTTATGAGAAAACGACCTGGTGGTTTTCTGCAAATTTCTTCAACGTTATGGCGTAATTATTAAAATGGTTAACAGATGTATCATAGGAGGGTGTAGCAACACCAGTCTTGATGGGATTAGTACTCATCGTTTTCCAAAAGACCGGACAATGAGAGAGAAATGGGAGCGCTTGGTCTACACAGGCTGTGCACTGAAACCGTGCAAAGCTCGCACAGCCTGCTGGCGCTTCCGCAGGTGACGTCACGAATCTGGCTCCAGACTCCCTTGGGATTTTTCCAGACGCGTTTTTTTATTTTATTTTTTTCTGCTGTAGACAGATGGCCTTGTGCAAAATTACCCTTCTGGATGAGTGTGTAAAGGGACATACTTTCATATAAAAAAAACGAAATTGGTCCAGGATATGCACTTTAAAGATAGATAGATAGATAGATAGATAGATAGATAGATAGATAGATAGATAGATAGATAGATAGATAGATAGATAGAGTGGTGCTTAAACGTTTGTGAACCCTTTAGAATTTTCTATATTTCTGCATAAATATGACCTAAAACATCATCAGATTTCCACACAAGTCCTAAAAGTAGATAAAGAGAACCCAGTTAAACAAATGAGACAAAAATATTATAATTGGTCATTTATTTACTTGAGGAAAATGATCCAATATTACATATCTGTGAGTGGCAAAAGTACGTGAACCTCTAGGATTAGCAGTTAATTTGAAGGTGAAATTAGAGTCAGGTGTTTTCAATCAATGGGATGACAATCAGGTGTGAGTGGGCACCCTGTTTTATTTAAAGAACAGGGATCTATCAAAATCTGGTCTTCACAACATGTTTGTGGAAGTGTATCATGGCACAAACAAAGGAGATTTCTGAGGACCTCAGGAAAAGCGTTGTTGATGCTCATCAGGCTGGAAAAGGTTACAAAACCATCTCTAAAGAGTTTGGACTCCACCCATCCACAGTCAGACAGATTGTGTACAAATGGAGGAAATTCAAGACCATTGTTACCCTCCCCAGGAGTGGTCGACCAACAAAGATCACTCCAAGAGCAAGGCGTGTAATAGTCGACGAGGTCACAAAGGACTCCAGGGTAACTTCTAAGCAACTGAAGGCCTCTCTCACATTGGCTAATGTTAATGTTCATGAGTCCACCATCAGCAGAACACTGAACAACAATGGTGTGCATGGCAGGGTTACAAGGAGGAAGCCACTGCTCTCCAAAAAGAACATTGCTGCTCGTCTGCAGTTTGCTAAAGATCACGTGGACAAGCCAGAAGGCTATTGGAAAAATGTTTTGTGGACGGATGAGACAAAAATACAACTTTATGGTTTAAAGGAGAAGCGTTCTGTTTGGAGAAAGGAAAACACTGCATTCCAGCATAAGAACCTTATCCCATCTGTGAAACATGGTGGTGGTAGTATCATGGTTTTGGCCTGTTTTGCTGCATCTGGGCCAGGACGGCTTGCCATCATTGATGGAACAATGAATTCTGAATTATACCAGCAAATTCTAAAGGAAAATATCAGGACATCTGTCCATGAACTGAATCTCAAGAGAAGGTGGGTCATGCAGCAAGACAACGACCCTAAGCACACAAGTCGTTCTACCAAAGAATGGTTAAAGAAGAATAAAGTTAATGTTTTGGAATGGCCAAGTCTAAGTCCTGACCTTAATCCAATCGAAATGTTGTGGAGGGACCTGAAGCGAGCAGTTCATGTGAGGAAACCCACCAACATCCCAGAGTTGAAGCTGTTCTGTATGGAGGAACGGGCTAAAATTCCTCCAAGCCGGTGTGCAGGACTGATCAACAGTTACCAGAAACGTTTAGCTGCAGTTATTGCTGCACAAGGGGGTCACACCAGATACTGAAAGCAAAGGTTCACATACTTTTGCCACTCACAGATATGTAATATTGGATCATTTTCCTCAATAAATAAATTGCCAAATATAAAATTTTTTGTCTCATTTGTTTAACTGGGTTCCCTTTATCTATTTTGAGGACTTGTGTGAAAATCTGATGATGTTTTAGGTCATATTTATGCAGAAATATAGAAAATTCTAAAGGGTTCACAAACTTTCAAGCACCACTGTAGATAGATAGATAGATAGATAGATAGATAGATAGATAGATAGATAGATAGATAGATAGATAGATAGAATATTTTCCTCTGTATTGGCTTGACTTTTTTGACTATCTATCTATCTATCTATCTATCTATCTATCTATCTATCTATCTATCTATCTGTCTGTCTGTCTGTCTGTCTGTCTGTCTGTCTGTCTGTCTGTCTATCTCCCCTTTTTTGACTGGTTTGTTTTCCTTTTTGTCTCACTCTTTTTTGATCTACATGAGTAAAAAAAGGAGAAAACAAAAAGAAGTGAGATGTCTTTCTGACTCTTTTTTGTTTCTCTTTTTTTTACTCTTCTTGAGTGCTCTTTTCGACATCGTTTTTTTTGTCTCTCATTTTCATGATCCAAATGAGTCCAAAAAAAGTGAGAGAAACACAGTGAAACAAGTTAAACTCATTTTTACATGCTTTCCCCTTTGTTTTTGTCTGTTTTTTATCCACAAATCGAGAGAGAGAGAGAGAGAGAGAGAGAGAGAGATGCAAAAACAGGTGAGATCTTTTTCTGACTCCATTTTTGGGTCTTTTTATCCACACGAGTGGAAAAACACACAGAGAATAAAATCAGGTCTGGCGTTTAAATTAAGAAAATTGCAAATTTTTGCCCATTTTTCCTTTAAGATGAAGAAACCAACATTTATTCATAAAATGTTAAATAGCATATATTAATCTCTTATCATTATTATTTGAATATTTTGTCTTGTTCTTTTTTTATTATTAGTTTAAGGATGTTTTCAGGTCTCTTAGTGTTTGTTTCAGGGTTTTTTTTCTCATCTTTTTTGTCCTTTTTTTCTACCACTCTTTCATATCATGTCTTTGTCTCTCTGTTTTGGACTGTAGCTCTCGTTCTCCCTCATTCCTTCTTTACAGCGTGAGAACGATTTCCTGATTCAGCATTAGCATCAAAATTAGGAGGAAAGTTGCAGTTTTGGACATCGATCTGTTTGAGGCGGACAGACTGAAGGAGTAAAGAGCCGCTGCAATGGCCTCTCTAAGTAGAGATGAAGTGAGGGATAAATCCTATCAGCAGAGAGTCAAATGGCATCGTGGGTAATAATACTGTCAAAAAAAATAGAGCGACTTGTATCAATGAAATGAATTTAAAATGAAAAATGTTTTACAGGATTTCTTTACAAAAAAATGTGCATTCCTTTGATGATCAAGTATTAATGAATATGCCAATATGCAAATATTTGAAGGTGGAGTTTAACGCTAAATGAGGAAGCAAGTAAATTAATTAGAGTTAATATTTATATTTTTGAAAATAAATTCATTTTCACTCAGATACCACAGGGTGTACATACTTCTGCACTCCATATTATCCTTATCAAGAGTGACCCAACCGCAGCGTTCTTACCTTCACTGAGCAAAATCCTCCCCAGGAAACACGGCTAACGTGAAGATTTCAGACAAATCGAGAAGTGAGCACTGAAACACATTCCTCTCTCGACCGTGTGGTTCTGCGCTTCGCTCCGGATCTTCATGCGGGATCGACAGGAAAAGGATTATGGAGAAAAGGATTTATCTCAAATCTGCCATCTGGCCTTTAAAATCAAGCAAAGTTGGGATGTCAGAAAAGTGTGTGTTCGCTTCAGCTGATTCAGACTCACGTCTCAGGCACACAACATTCAGACTGTTTACAGCGTGACGCTAAATCTCGAGTGTTAGAACCAACACACCTGGACGCGCAGTGCGGTTCTGACCGGTTGTGGACGGGGTGAAAGGTGAAACGGGATTAAAGGACATGAGGAGGTGCACAGAACTGGAGCTGTTTAAACACACACACACACACACACACACACACCAGAGCTCAGCGGTCAACCTTCAGCTGATCTCACACTGCACTCACTGAGTCCACTCATCTGCTACAATCATTTCTCACTGTTTTACTTTGTTTTTGCTCCAGTTCCTGTTGATAAGTTCATCAAGAACATGTTCGATCCTTCACGCTGACCTTCAGAGATTCCGTTTCTACACAGCATGCTGAACGATTGATGAAATATGACTGAGATTACATTTATTTTTACTTTTCGTTCATATTTAGATTTATACAACAATGCTAAGTGCATCTGATGATCTGCTGAAGAAGAAGAAGAAGAAGAAGAAGAAGTTAAATACGGATCTAACACACATCTGCGATCAGTGTTTCAGGTTTGCTGACAGAATGTCATTTTTATGTCCCAACAGCTAGCCGCTGTGTCCGGGGATCAGGTCGTCGAGGCTCCTGCCTTCGACTGCCACCCAATCCACACTGCACCAGTCCCCTACTGCTACCTCTGTGGGTGGTGAACCCACAGGAGGTCGGGCCTACGTCACCTCTTCGGGCTGAGCCTGGCCGGGCCCCATGGGCAAAGGCCCAGCCACCAAGCGCTCGCATACGAGCCCCAACCCCGGGCTTGGCTCCAGGGTGGGGCCCCAGCTGCGCCATACCGGGTGACGTCACAGTCCTTGGTTGTTTCTCCATAAGGGTTTTGGTGAAAACCAATGGAAAACCTATGGTCATGAGCTTTGGGTAATGACCGAAAGAACAAGATCGCGGATACAAGCGGCCGAAATGAGTTTCCTTCGCAGGGTGGCTGGGCGCTCCCTTAGAGATAGGGTGAGAAGCACAGTCACTCGGGAGGAGCTCGGAGTAGAGCCTGGGGAGGTGTTCCAGGCATGTCCCCCCGGGAGGAGGCCCCGGGGAAGACCCAGGATACGCTGGAGGGACTATGTCTCTCGGCTGGCCTGGGAACACCTCGGTGTTCTTCCCGAGGAGCTGGCCGAGGTGTCTGGGGAAAGGGAAGTTTGGGCTTCCATGCTTAGACTGCTGCCTCCGCGACCCGGTCCCGGATAAAGCGGAAGAAGACGAGATGAGACGAGATGTCATTTTTAAATAATTTTTTTACCTCGGCCGTGACGGAGTCAGCGGGGCAAGGTATTGTAATCAGTGCGGTTTGTTTATTTGTTTGTTTGTGTGTCTGTTTGTTAATGATCTAGCGTCCAGACGGTTGCACCAAATGACTTCAAATTTTCAGAGTAGGTGGGCAATGGTCCGTAGATTACCTGATTAAATTTTGGGGGTAATCAGGTCAAGGTCACCAGAAAGGTCAAAATCGTTCAAATTCTGCTTCCAACCATATGCTGCATGATGGGGTAGTCTCCATAGCAGTTGGGGGTTAAAGGTCAGGGGGGTCAAGGTCATTGATCAAAATAACATTTTCCATTATAATTCAAAAACTGTTGCCAATAGAGAGATCTTTACTATTATGAGCATATTGGAAATCCCATATGACCTTTCATGTGGCACCATGATCTTTGACCTTGAATGATCTTGAAAGGTCAAACTGAAGGTCATGGGTTTTCAAAGGGCTATAACTTTAAAATGGCCAGACGTTTACCATTATCAACATATAAGAAGTCTCATATGGGCTTTCATTTGCTGCCATGACCTTTGACCTTGAATGACTATGAAATGTCAAACTCAAGGTCATGGATTTTCATAGGACTATAACCTGACAGCTGATGATTGAGAAATATTACCATTATCAACATATAGGTATAAAACAAGTGCTGCCGGGGCGAGGTTTGTTTTGCCTGGCAACACTTGTTGATGAAAGAAATTAATTAAAATGAAAGAAACACAAAGAAATAGAAAAGAATAAAACAATTAGAATTCATTGAAACATTAAAATATCAATAAATATAATTTTTAAACAAAGCTCTCATGAAAAATGGGGATGAGTGTATTCCTTAAAAAAGACAAAAAAACATGAAAACAATAAAATTAAAACAAGAGCGAGAAAAAGAAAAAAATCAAGACACCAAGATCCATTATCATCAAACATCGTATCGTCTCAGATTCAGCTTCTTCAATTATTATACATACAGGACACTTTTTCCATGGAATAATAACGTGTTCTATTCCTGTCTAGTGGGTTTATTGACGGCATGCAATATTATCATCATATCGCTTATCCTCTGTGTATTACGCCTCTCTCCTCAATGGAGAAAGCGTGTAATATTGATATAATATTGCACGTTGCCAAGACAACACGACGTCACACGTCAGAGCTCATGCGAAGATCCAATGACAAACCTTTTCTGTTGCGCATGCGTACAATCATTTCTTTGTCGGCCGGGAAAGACAGAAGACGAGGCAAATCCAGTGCTACTGCTAGGATTAGCGATGCTATAATTAAGCACTAAATAAATGAACTAAAATCTGAAACCGAAGATGTGCTGAACACCCGAAAGGCTACCAAAGCTTCATTAGATATTCTTCACGCGTATTTACAGTACAAGAGAAAAACATACCAACGGACATCGAAAAACTGGAAGAGAGACACATCGGAGATGTAAAACTTCCATGCTAATGAGTGACTGTGACAGTTTGTAAACAAACATGGCCGCCAGGTTTGCTTCGTTAAAAATGGAAGATTTTGAGAGAATTTTGGCTGCCAGGTCGCTCCGGTGTGTGTACAGTAGCTGTCGATGTTGATTTTAAAAGTAACTAAGTAAATTACACAGGGAAAATAAATAAATAAATAATATTTGGCTTGACTGCACTAGCATTCTAACGCTACACTGGCTGGAAGGTAACTGGACTGGCACGCTAACAGCACCGAGTCGTGGGTAAGCTAGCGTTGGCCTTCGAGAATGCTGATATAGAGAGTGTGTCTCATCTCATTCTCTCTAGCCGCTTTATCCTGTTCTACAGGGTCGCAGGCAAGCTGGAGCCTATCCCAGCTGACTACGGGCGAGAGGCGGGGTACACCCTGGACAAGTCGCCAGGTCATCACAGGGCTGACACATAGACACAGACAACCATTCACACTCACATTCACACCTACGGTCAATTTAGAGTCACCAGTTAACCTAACCTGCATGTCTTTGGACTGTGGGGGAAACCGGAGCACCCAGAGGAAACCCACGCGGACACGGGGAGAACATGCAAACTCCACACAGAAAGGCCCTCGCCGGCCACGGGGCTCGAACCTGGACCTTCTTGCTGTGAGGCGACAGCGCTAACCACTACACCACCGTACCGCCATAATAATAATAATAATAATGGCCTTTTTTGTGGTTTATTAGATATATTCCATTCAGCTACTCGTCTTCGACTCATTCAGTATCATGCTCATTGAATGGAATATATCTGATATACCACTCAACGCCAGACAATATTATTTAAAGGGGAACTGAAGGCAAATTTTTATGATCAAAATTCTTTCTCTCATTTTATTAAATGTAGGAATACATTTTTGATCGCTATTTTGTCGCTGCTATAGCAAGTTCTGGGTGTTTGAAATATGCTCTGTAATACATCAGTCCATATGTCAAAGCAATGGCCGTAAACGAGACTCGTTGAGACCTGTACGAGACATCGTAGGATGGAAGTAAAACGTACAGCGGAAATCAAAGTGATCAACATCTGCCAACGTTGTCAAAAGGTGCGTGCGCCCTCTTTCAAATGCTGATGTAATCAAGCCAGAAGTTTTGTTTGTTTTGATAGCAATCAGGAAAGTTTGAAGAAAGTAGGCAGTAATCGTCATTTAAACTCGTTTTTGTGCAATACTTCGTTTGGAAAACAGTTTTCAAAATGGCGGCACTGACACCTGGCTGACACTTCACGTTTCAAAGTCTCGCACAAGTCTCGTGAAGATCGCGCGGATAAGCGACGCCTGCCGTGGACCAAACGAACTCAATTCAACACGGCTAAAAACCGAACAGGCCGATAAGTATCATATTTAATTGTGATTAGTTGCCAATACGAGACATGATATAAGGTTACTAAAACCGAACATGTAATTGAATAACACGTTAATTAAAAAATAACGCAAGTTTAAAAATGACTTCAGTTCCCCTTTAAATATCGTATCGTATCAGATTCAGTCTCATTAAATATGGATTGTTTGCCTTCTGAATGTAAATTGTATCATGTGGGATCCTGATGTTTACACTCTCCTTCTGTTTGGTATTTGTCTCGACTGTCGGGTGCGAAACGTTTTTAAAACATGCTGCATTGGAACATAAAGACACGACTGATGAGAAAATGGATTTAAAACATATAGAATCAAGCACATGTCCATTTCTAGTAGATTAACAAGTCAAACATTCCATCGGTCGTACTGCTGATACACACGCTGAAGTTCAAGACAAAACCCTTGATCTTATCAACGTCCCGAGTTTACAGTCGAGTCATTCTTCAAACATTTACCCAAACACACACACACACAACCTTTTACCCTGTGACTCGAAATGTGTAATTACTTCACACTAATCTAAAGCTACTTTATACCTGAGCTTTCAGCTGGTGTGTAATGTGTAACAAAACCCAACTCATTCACACACACACACACACACACACACATACCGTAAAGCTGCGGAAAGCTCCCTGCACTCCCAGACTTCTCAGGTGTGGCCTTCAGGTGTATCCTCGTACCTGTGCTCTGGAGAAATGTTTCCTTATTCACCTGTTCACCTGTTCACCCAGGCTCTCCTCCTCCTCTTTCTGCAACCCAATCATCAGGTGTAATGTTACACCCCACAGAGACAGGCATGAAGGAAACATCAGACTGAGTGAGACTCCAGAGAGCTTGGTAAACAGCCTGAGTATCAACACTCCACTTCCTTCCCAGCAGCTTACACACACACACACACACACACACACACTTGAGCCGATCAGGAGACTCGGACCATGAAGAATCGGTGTGGTCTCTCACAGGAAGCTCTCAGATTAACTCAGTAACTGACCTTAGATTAACAGTCTGTTTACATAATAATAATAATAATAATACAACCCCGATTCTAAAAAAGTTGGGACAAAGTACAAATTGTAAATAAAAACGGAATGCAATAATTTACAAATCTCAAAAACTGATATTGTATTCACAATAGAACATAGACAACATATCAAATGTCGAAAGTGAGACATTTTGAAATTTCATGCCAAATATTGGCTCATTTGAAATTTCATGACAGCAACACATCTCAAAAAAGTTGGGACAGGGGCAATAAAAGGCTGGAAAAGTTAAAGGTACAAAAAAGGAACAGCTGGAGGACCAAATTGCAACTCATTAGGTCAATTGGCAATAGGTCATTAACATGACTGGGTATAAAAAGAGCATCTTGGAGTGGCAGCGGCTCTCAGAAGTAAAGATGGGAAGAGGATCACCAATCCCCCTAATTCTGTGCCAACAAATAGTGGAGCAATATCAGAAAGGAGTTCGACAGTGTAAAATTGCAAAGAGTTTGAACACATCATCATCTACAGTGCATAATATCATCAAAAGATTCAGAGAATCTGGAAGAATCTCTGTGCGTAAGGGTCAAGGCCGGAAAACCATACTGGGTGCCCATGATCTTCGGGCCCTTAGACGGCACTGCATCACATACAGGCATGCTTCTGTATTGGAAATCACAAAATGGGCTCAGGAATATTTCCAGAGAACATTATCTGTGAACACAATTCACCGTGCCATCCGCCGTTGCCAGCTAAAACTCTATAGTTCAAAGAAGAAGCCGTATCTAAACATGATCCAGAAGTGCAGACGTCTTCTCTGGGCCAAGGCTCATTTAAAATGGACTGTGGCAAAGTGGAAAACTGTTCTGTGGTCAGACGAATCAAAATTTGAAGTTCTTTATGGAAATCAGGGACGCCGTGTCATTCGGACTAAAGAGGAGAAGGACGACCCAAGTTGTTATCAGCGCTCAGTTCAGAAGCCTGCATCTCTGATGGTATGGGGTTGCATTAGTCCGTGTGGCATGGGCAGCTTACACATCTGGAAAGACACCATCGATGCTGAAAGGTATATCCAGGTTCTAGAGCAACATATGCTCCCATCCAGACGACGTCTCTTTCAGGGAAGACCTTGCATTTTCCAACATGACAATGCCAAACCACATACTGCATCAATTACAGCATCATGGCTGCGTAGAAGAAGGGTCCGGGTACTGAACTGGCCAGCCTGCAGTCCAGATCTTTCACCCATAGAAAACATTTGGCGCATCATAAAACGGAAGATACGACAAAAAAGACCTAAGACAGTTGAGCAACTAGAATCCTACATTAGACAAGAATGGGTTAACATTCCTATCCCTAAACTTGAGCAACTTGTCTCCTCAGTCCCCAGACGTTTACAGACTGTTGTAAAGAGAAAAGGGGATGTCTCACAGTGGTAAACATGGCCTTGTCCCAACTTTTTTGAGATGTGTTGTTGTCATGAAATTTAAAATCACCTAATTTTTCTCTTTAAATGATACATTTTCTCAGTTTAAACATTTGATATGTCATCTATGTTCTATTCTGAATAAAATATGGAATTTGGAAACTTCCACATCATTGCATTCTGTTTTTATTTACAATTTGTACTTTGTTCCAACTTTTTTGGAATCGGGGTTGTAATAATAATAATAATAATAATAATAATAATAATAATAATAATGCACACCTGTGTTGCTGGTTTCCCACCCAGTTGGGCAGTTTTGAATTCTACTTTGCGGGCAAAAATGGCTTGGGCTGGTTGACAAAAAATTGGGCGGGTTTGACGTTAGTTCGGCGGGTTTTTATCAGATGTTTATAAATATTTCGCACCAACGTTCTGTGTGAGAATGCAGCCAGAGACACTTCTATAGCCTTAGAAGGACTTTGATGCAGCGCATGATATAGTTTCACTCCCACTAGAAAGCAAAGATGGTCTTGGATGGAGGGCAGGTTGACACCAATAATTTTCTCTGCAGACCTTATTGTCCGTTGCAGTCTGTTCTTCTCCTGTTTGGTGACCAATCCAAACCAAACAGTGATGGAAGAGCAAAGAACAGACTGAATGATGGCAGAGTAGAATTGTGTCAGCAGCTCCTTAGGCAGGTTGAGCTTCCTGAGCTGGCGCAGAAAGTACAACCTCTGCTGAGCCTTTTTGATGATAGTGACTGTGTTGGTCTCCCACTTCAAGTCCAGAGAGATTGTGGAACCCAGAACAGGGCTCGAAATTCGCGGTGGTCCGGTCGCCCGAGGCAATTTGTCATTTGGTGGGTAATTCCTGTCACTAGCCGGCCCGGCTGGCTAGTTGAAAATAAAAAATATATATGAAGTGAAGATTCAGACTAGGGCTGTGCGATATATCGAATATACTCGATATATCTCCGAAAATTCTGTGTGAGATACATAAAATTATTATATCGTAACTATCGAGTATTCTATGGTCATCTGCCGACTTGCGTTTGTTTCATGTTTGTTGCGTTTGTTTAAAACCTTTTCCGGTGGTTTTCTCCCTGTCCCTCAGGCAGTAACGTAAGACGCTGCCTAAGGGTAAAAAAAAACAATAACGTCACACACTCACCAACCAATCCCGGGCGACATCTCGGCACTGAAAGGAACTTGCGGGAAGATTTTCTAGTTTCGGTCAGTATTGCCAGATTTGGCGGTTTCGAATTCTACTTTGCGGGCAAAAACTGGCTTGGGCTGGTTGACAAAAATTGGGCGGGTTTGACGTTAGTTCGGCGGGTTTTTATCAGATGTTTATATGGTTTCACTCCCACTAGAAAGCAGAGATGAGAGAGAATGTAAACACCTAAGCCGAATGATGTTCTTGAATATGCGAAGGAAATCAGGAAAAACAGCTCTCTTTGGTCAACTGAGGCAAGTCAGAGACCTAGTTTACCCAGCACCCCTTAGGTATTTTAAACAACCAAAATCGAGCATTGGCCTAAATTAATCATTAACAATAAACATTAATCTCATTCAGTATTATTTAAACAAAAAAACAAAGTCGATGTAACTGTAAGACTAATAAGAATGTGTGTAATGTAGTGCAGAAACTGAACTCATAAACTAGTAAATAAGAATGACGCAATCCATTCTCCATTTTCTCTTCTCATGTTACATTCAGCCATGCATCGGAGCCTCACTTTTTTTTTTTTAATTGAAGTATATAAAACAGGTACAATCTAACAAATCCACAAAAATCAGGATAAGACATGAAGAAAATACATGGATGTAGACAAAACTAAATTAAGCAGAATAACTAGGCCTATAAAATTAATAAAACAAACAGGATAAATAAAAAGATAAATAAATAAAAAATAAATAACCTCAGCAATGCAGATGTTAGATATGCATCGTAGCCTAACATAGCCTACATAATATTCTGTGTGTGCGCCACCTACTGGTGCATGTAGGATTCAGAACACAGCAGATGATTGCAGAGTTATAATCTGATTGAACCACACGGAGCCGAGTACCAGACAGCAGATTCTTCACCTCCAGCACTGACGGGCTCATGTTGCTATTTGTTCGATTTACAAATAGTATACTGGACTTTAGCTGCATATTTTTACTTTACAAGATAGGCATCAAGTACATTTTACATTTTGGGCGGTTTTAAGTGCATGTTGGCGGGTTTTGAACATATTTTGGGTTGGAAAACGTCAGCAGTATCTGGCAACCCTGCTTTCAGGAGTGTTTTCAATGCCCCTTTATTAACTAAAAAGTTAGAAACAAACAAAAAAATCTAACAAAAAGGTCTAAAAGATAGAGATTCTCTTCCAGAATGTAATTTTTAATTCAAAGAAAAAAGAAAAAAAAATGACTAAAAAAGAGATTAATTAGAATAATGCAGAAAAACTGAGAGGGGACTTGAGCACTTCATCACAGAAGGGAAATAAATAAATAAATAAATAAATAAATAAAAATTATCTTTGGTTAGTTAAAACAAAATTTTTTTTTTGTTTTTTTTCCTTCCAGGATGTTCCTTGTTCTTGGTTAAAATCAAGAAAGAAAGAAAGAAAGAAAGAAAGAAAGAAAGAAAGAAAGAAAGAAAGAAAGAAAGAAAGAAAACAAAAAATAACACAAGAAAGAAAGAAAACAAGAAGAGAAAGAACGAAAGAAAGAAAACAAGAAAGAAAGAGAAAGAAAGAAGACAAGAAAGAAAAAGAACACAAGAAAGAAAGAACAAAAGAAGGAAAGTAAGAAAACGAAAGAAAGAAAGAAAATGAGAAAGAAAGAAAAAACAAAAAGAGCACAAGAAAGAAAGAACAAAAGAATGAAAGTAAGAAAACAAGAAAGAAAGAAAGAAAGAAAGAAAGAAAGAACACAAGAAAGAAAGAACAAAAGAATGAAAGAAAGAAAACAAGAAAGAAAGAAAACAAAAAAGAACACAAGAAAGAAAGAAAACAAGAAAGAAAGAAAACAAATAAAAGCTAAAAAACCTTGAAACAAAAGCTAAGATAAAGACTTCGGTGTGATGATGTACGTGTTCTTGACTGAACGAGGGCTGCGTAGCTGCAGATTGGTCTGAGAGCTCATACTGACCCCCATCCACCACTGAAAGCACCTACCATGTGCACGTGAGCATCAGAACTGGACCATGGAGCCATGGAAGAAGGTGGCCTGGTCTGATGAGTCACATTTTCTTTTACATCATGTTTACAGCCAGGTGTGTGTGTGTGTCTTACCTGGAGAAGAGATGGGACCAGGATGCACTATGGGAAGAAGGTGAGCCGGCGGTGGTAGTGTGATGCTCTGGACAATGTTCTGCTGGGAATCCTTGGGTCCTGGTGTTCATGTGGATGTTACTTTGGCATGTAGCACCTACCTAAACCCTGCTGCAGACCAAGTTCACCCCTTCATGGCAACCATATTCTCTAATCACAGCAGGATGATGCCTCCTGACACACTGCAGAAACTGTTCAGGAACATGACAAAGAACTCAAGGTGTTCATCCATGGACTGGATTCCCCACCTCACAACTGACAGGACTTAAAGGATCTGCTGCTAACATCATGGTGTCAGATCCCACAGCACACCTTCAGAGGTCTTGTGGAGCCCAGGCCTCAGGGGTCAGAGCTGTTTTGGGAGCACAAGAGAAACCTACACAATATTAGGCAGGCGGTTTCAATGTTATGGCTGATCATTGTAGATTATCAAGCATATTTCAAAACCTTTTTTCTTATTTCATATATTTATCTACAGAAAAAAATGATTAGTGAACCAAAATACATATAAAAATAGAGAGTCAGGACAATATCATGCTCAATGGGGTACTTCAGGGTCAAGATACCCCTTTTGCTCTGAGCCTCATCTCCAACATACTGTAGCTGTCCTTCTGTCCCATCACAGCCTGGTATCTTGGGCGATCCACAGTGGATGGGAAGACAGCGCGGGGAGCATCATCTCCAGGAAATCTATAGCTTTGCACATACCAGATCCATTGTCAACAACCAGTGTGGCAATTTCATCATCCATGGCTGAACTTAAGGTCTGGGGTTTGTTGGCTTCAGAAAAGAAACTGGTTGGACAGATGATATTCCGCACTAGCTGTGTATGGAGGAGCTCAGAGCGCACATTTAAAGCATGTAGCTATGAACACAATGAAGAAAATAATGTAAACAAATGCATCTCATATTTCTCATAATGAGACGATGAATACAAATTAATCTTAGGTCATTTTAGAATTTATTTTAGTCATTTCAAGCTTGAAATTGTTCTTCAGTTGGTAGATAATGTCCTTCCTTTCACTCCTGGGTGTGACTTTAAACTGCAACCGGTGGTGAGTCTTAGGTCCGGAAGGACTTGAGAATTGGGGAAAGTGGAGTTAGCTCTTAATCACCTGCAGTGACCCACTCTGACCCGGAGTGGTAGCACCTGCCTGGGTTCCAGCTATGGGTTCAATAGTACATCACCAATAAGACGCTGCAGCAGGGCGCTTTTCGGTGCGATGTGGTAGATGAACCCAACAGGGCCACCTGATGGCATGCAGAAGAGCCACTCAAATGGCCAACGGATGGCATCACTCGGCAAGTCAGTTGTCACTGTGGGGCAACTTCCATACCCGTCAGGTCTGTGGCACTTTTGTGCACCACTTGGCATCAGGTCTGGAGGTCCAGAGAGACGACACGATGTGCAAGGCGCTTCATTAGGAGGGGAGATAGGCTATTCATGCCACCACTGTGGATGATTCTGTCACCCTGGTATGAGCCTTGTGGCCCATCTGCGATTCTCATCTCATCTCATTATCTCTAGCCGCTTTATCCTGTTCTACAGGGTCGCAGGCAAGCTGGAGCCTATCCCAGCTGACTACGGGCGAAAGGCGGGGTACACCCTGGACAAGTCGCCAGGTCATCACAGGGCTGACACATAGACACAGACAACCATTCACACTCACATTCACACCTACGCTCAATTTAGAGTCACCAGTTAACCTAACCTGCATGTCTTTGGACTGTGGGGGAAACCGGAGCACCCGGAGGAAACCCACGCGGACACGGGGAGAACATGCAAACTCCACACAGAAAGGCCCTCGCCGGCCATGGGGCTCGAACCCAGGACCTTCTTGCTGTGAGGCGACAGCGCTAACCACTACACCACCGTGCCGCCCCCATCTGCGATTCTGCGCATCCTAATGAAGCAGTCATCATTGCTAGTGATGGACAGTTGACGACTCTCCTTCCTTTTGAGAAATAAATATCTTAAATAAGAAAGATTATCTTTCAGTAGAAAGGGCGGCACGGTGGTGTAGTGTTTAGCGCTGTCGCCTCACAGCAAGAAGGTCTGGGTTCGAGCCCCGTGGCCGGCGAGGGCCTTTCTGTGTGGAGTTTGCATGTTCTCCCCGTGTCCGCGTGGGTTTCCTCCGGGTGCTCCGGTTTCCCCCACAGTCCAAAGACATGCAGGTTAGGTTAACTGGTGACTCTAAATTGAGCGTAGGTGTGAATGTGAGTGTGAATGGTTGTCTGTGTCTATGTGTCAGCCCTGTGATGACCTGGCGACTTGTCCAGGGTGTACCCCGCCTTTCGCCCGTAGTCAGCTGGGATAGGCTCCAGCTTGCCTGCGACCCTGTAGAAGGATAAAGCGGCTAGAGATAATGAGATGAGATGAGATGATGAGTCTCTCTCTCTCTCTCTCTCTCTCTCTTTTTTCAAAATCGCGAATGCCGCATGACCCTCCTGGCTTTCCGTAGGTGTTTACAATCTCCGCGCGCGCAGTGCGTTTATAGAGCAGCGATAGTGAGCGCGAGCTGTTAATAACAGTTAAAAGATGGCGTCAGAACTGATTAAATCCACCAGATTCACAAAAACATCCCAGACTGGTTCCGGCTAGACTCGGATCAGCGATGGGTTTTGCTGGTTTTCAGCTTCTATCATGAGCTACAGGCTACTAAAGAAGAACTCAGTCGAAATAAATCCCCAAATCCAAATGTAATGGAGTTGAAATGCAGCACAGATGTCTAGATGATGAACTGAATTACAGTTTTATGATCTTTATTAGCTTTATATTGATCTGGTTTTGTTTTTGGTTAACTTTACTGACACAAATTAAATGTATATAAGGAATGAAATGTGTATAGTCGGTATAAACAGGGTTGATTGAGAACTGAGTGAGAAGCCTGGGCAGTTGGACATGTTCAGGCTGCAAATATCAATAATTAAGTCAGTAAGTAAGAGTTTAGCGGCCTGGTTTGGTGTAAAAGTGCTCAGTCCAGGTGTTCAGGTGAGAAGAGAAATCTCTCGCCCTGTCCCTCTGTTCATCTGGACACCTCAGAGACAAGCTGTCACATTAACAGCCATCTCAGGTAGAGTATGGTTATAGTTTATAATCATTCGTCATGAAAGGCAGTGCTTTAGATGTCAAACCAACAATCAGAAAGATTTACACCTTACCTTTACCTCAGATTAGAAAGATTTACACCTTACCTTTACCTCAGATTAGAAAGATTTACACCTTACCTTTACCTCAGATTAGACAGATTTAGACCTTACCTTTACCTCAGATTAGATTTACACCTTACCTTTACCTCAGATTAGAAAGATTTACACCTTACCTTTACCCCAGTTTAGAAAGATTTACACCTTATCTTTACCTCAGACTAGAAAGATTTACACATTACCTTTACCTCGGATTAGAAAGATTTACACCTTACCATTACCTCAGATTCAAAAGATTTACACCTTACCTTTACCTCAGATTCGAAAGATTTACACCTTACCTTCACCTCAGATTAGAAAGATTTACACCTTCCTTTACCTCAGATTAGAAAGATTTACACCTTACCTTTACCTCAGATTAGAAAGATTTACAGCCTTACCTTCACCTCAGATTAGAAAGATTTACACCTTACCTTTACCTCAGATTAGACAGATTTACACCTTACCTTCACCTCAGATTAGACAGATTTACACCTTACCTTTACCTCAGATTAGAAAGATTTACACCTTACCTTTACCTCAGATTAGACAGATTTACACCTTACCTTTACCTCAGATTAGAAAGATTTACACCTTACCTTTACCTCAGATTAGACAGATTTACACCTTACCTTTACCTCAGTTTAGAAAGATTTACACCTTACCTTTACCTCAGACTAGAAAGATTTACACATTACCTTTACCTCGGATTAGAAAGATTTACACCTTACCTTTACCTCGGATTCAAAAGATTTACACCTTACCTTTACCTCAGATTAGAAAGATTTACACCTTACCTTCACCTCAGATTAGAAAGATTTACACCTTACCTTTACCTCAGATTCGAAAGATTTACACCTTCCTTTACCTCAGATTAGAAAGATTTACACCTTACCTTTACCTCAGATTAGAAAGATTTACAGCCTTACCTTCACCTCAGATTAGAAAGATTTACACCTTACCTTTACCTCAGATTAGACAGATTTACACCTTACCTTCACCTCAGATTAGACAGATTTACACCTTACCTTTACCTCAGATTAGAAAGATTTACACCTTACCTTTACCTCAGATTAGACAGATTTACACCTTACCTTTACCTCAGATTAGAAAGATTTACACCTTACCTTTACCTCAGATTAGACAGATTTACACCTTACCTTTACCTCAGTTTAGAAAGATTTACACCTTACCTTTACCTCAGACTAGAAAGATTTACACATTACCTTTACCTCGGATTAGAAAGATTTACACCTTACCTTTACCTCGGATTCAAAAGATTTACACCTTACCTTTACCTCAGATTAGAAAGATTTACACCTTACCTTCACCTCAGATTAGAAAGATTTACACCTTACCTTCACCTCAGACTAGAAAGATTTACACATTACCTTCACCTCAGATTAGAAAGATTTACACCTTACCTTCACCTCAGATTAGACAGATTTACACCTTACCTTTACCTCAGACTAGAAAGATTTACACATTACCTTCACCTCAGATTAGAAAGATTTACACCTTACCTTCACCTCAGATTAGAAAGATTTACACCTTCCTTTACCTCAGATTAGACAGATTTACACCTTACCTTTACCTCAGACTAGAAAGATTTACACATTACCTTTACCTCGGATTAGAAAGATTTACACCTTACCTTTACCTCGGATTCAAAAGATTTACACCTTACCTTTACCTCAGATTAGAAAGATTTACACCTTACCTTCACCTCAGATTAGAAAGATTTACACCTTACCTTTACCTCAGATTCGAAAGATTTACACCTTACCTTTACCTCAGATTAGACAGATTTACAGCCTTACCTTCACCTCAGATTAGACAGATTTACACCTTACCTTTACCTCAGATTAGACAGATTTACACCTTACCTTTACCTCAGATTAGACAGATTTACACCTTACCTTTACCTCAGATTAGAAAGATTTACACCTTACCTTTACCTCAGATTAGACAGATTTACACCTTACCTTTACCTCAGATTAGAAAGATTTACACCTTACCTTTACCTCAGACTAGAAAGATTTACACATTACCTTTACCTCGGATTAGAAAGATTTACACCTTACCTTTACCTCAGATTAGAAAGATTTACACCTTACCTTTACCTCAGATTAGACAGATTTACACCTTACCTTTACCTCAGATTAGAAAGATTTACACCTTACCTTTACCTCAGATTAGACAGATTTACACCTTACCTTTACCTCAGATTAGACAGATTTACACCTTACCTTCACCTCAGATTAGACAGATTTACACCTTACCTTTACCTCAGATTAGAAAGATTTACACCTTACCTTTACCTCAGATTAGACAGATTTACACCTTACCTTTACCTCAGATTAGAAAGATTTACACCTTACCTTTACCTCAGATTAGACAGATTTACACCTTACCTTTACCTCAGTTTAGAAAGATTTACACCTTACCTTTACCTCAGACTAGAAAGATTTACACATTACCTTTACCTCGGATTAGAAAGATTTACACCTTACCTTTACCTCGGATTCAAAAGATTTACACCTTACCTTTACCTCAGATTAGAAAGATTTACACCTTACCTTCACCTCAGATTAGACAGATTTACACCTTACCTTTACCTCAGACTAGAAAGATTTACACATTACCTTCACCTCAGATTAGAAAGATTTACACCTTACCTTCACCTCAGATTAGAAAGATTTACACCTTACCTTCACCTCAGATTAGAAAGATTTACACCTTCCTTTACCTCAGATTAGAAAGATTTACACCTTACCTTTACCTCAGATTAGAAAGATTTACAGCCTTACCTTCACCTCAGATTAGAAAGATTTACACCTTACCTTTACCTCAGATTAGACAGATTTACACCTTACCTTCACCTCAGATTAGACAGATTTACACCTTACCTTTACCTCAGATTAGACAGATTTACACCTTACCTTTACCTCAGATTAGAAAGATTTACACCTTACCTTTACCTCAGATTAGACAGATTTACACCTTACCTTTACCTCAGTTTAGAAAGATTTACACCTTACCTTTACCTCAGACTAGAAAGATTTACACATTACCTTTACCTCGGATTAGAAAGATTTACACCTTACCTTTACCTCGGATTCAAAAGATTTACACCTTACCTTTACCTCAGATTAGAAAGATTTACACCTTACCTTCACCTCAGATTAGAAAGATTTACACCTTACCTTCACCTCAGACTAGAAAGATTTACACATTACCTTCACCTCAGATTAGACAGATTTACACCTTACCTTTACCTCAGACTAGAAAGATTTACACATTACCTTCACCTCAGATTAGAAAGATTTACACCTTACCTTCACCTCAGATTAGAAAGATTTACACCTTCCTTTACCTCAGATTAGACAGATTTACACCTTACCTTTACCTCAGATTAGAAAGATTTACAGCCTTACCTTCACCTCAGATTAGAAAGATTTACACCTTACCTTTACCTCAGATTAGACAGATTTACACCTTACCTTCACCTCAGATTAGACAGATTTACACCTTACCTTTACCTCAGATTAGAAAGATTTACACCTTACCTTTACCTCAGATTAGACAGATTTACACCTTACCTTTACCTCAGATTAGAAAGATTTACACCTTACCTTTACCTCAGATTAGACAGATTTACACCTTACCTTTACCTCAGTTTAGAAAGATTTACACCTTACCTTTACCTCAGACTAGAAAGATTTACACATTACCTTTACCTCGGATTAGAAAGATTTACACCTTACCTTTACCTCGGATTCAAAAGATTTACACCTTACCTTTACCTCAGATTAGAAAGATTTACACCTTACCTTCACCTCAGATTAGAAAGATTTACACCTTACCTTCACCTCAGACTAGAAAGATTTACACATTACCTTCACCTCAGATTAGAAAGATTTACACCTTACCTTCACCTCAGATTAGACAGATTTACACCTTACCTTTACCTCAGACTAGAAAGATTTACACATTACCTTCACCTCAGATTAGAAAGATTTACACCTTACCTTCACCTCAGATTAGAAAGATTTACACCTTACCTTCACCTCAGATTAGACAGATTTACACCTTACCTTTACCTCAGACTAGAAAGATTTACACATTACCTTCACCTCAGATTAGAAAGATTTACACCTTACCTTCACCTCAGATTAGAAAGATTTACACCTTACCTTCACCTCAGATTAGACAGATTTACACCTTACCTTTACCTCAGACTAGAAAGATTTACACATTACCTTTACCTCGGATTAGAAAGATTTACACCTTACCTTTACCTCAGATTAGAAAGATTTACACCTTACCTTCACCTCAGATTAGAAAGATTTACACCTTACCTTCACCTCAGATTAGAAAGATTTACACATTCCTTTACCTCAGATTAGAAAGATTTACACCTTACCTTCACCTCAGATTAGACAGATTTACACCTTACCTTCACCTCAGATTAGAAAGATTTACACCTTACCTTCACCTCAGATTAGAAAGATTTACACATTACCTTTACCTCAGATTAGACAGATTTACACCTTACCATTACCTCAGATTCAAAAGATTTACACCTTACCTTCACCTCAGATTAGAAAGATTTACCGTATTTTCTGGACTATAAGCCGCTACTTTTTTCCTAGGTTTTGAACCATGCGGCTTATACAAAGGTGCGGCTATTCTGTGGATTTTTCTTCCACCGCTAGGGGCGCTCTAACCGGAAGTAGAATCAAAAATAAGATAGATGGGAAATCAATGCAAAGAAGAATTAGCAGATCTTTAGCAGATAGAACACGCACGACAAATTACTAACTGGTAATTATTTTCAAATCCAGCGAAGATGATTAAAGTGACTTGTGGTTTCAAACACAGGAGAAATGAAGGTAAATAAATACCGGTTATTTTCTCTTGGTTCTGTTCCGTTTTAATCAGCAAAGTTGCTGCCGTGTTAAAAGGCACTGTTCGGAAAGAATCTGTTCAGGTACATACATGTACATTTACAGTACAAAATCATTCTGTACATGCAGTAAATATCAACATAGATATCTGCAGCTTATAGCCCGGTGCGGCTTGTATATCTTTTTTTAAATTTTTTTTTAAAAATGGAGCGGAAGCGGCTTATATACAGGTGCGCTCTATAGTCCAGAAAATACGGTACACATTACCTTTACCTCAGATTAGACAGATTTACACCTTACCTTTACCTCAGTTTAGAAAGATTTACACATTACCTTTACCTCGGATTAGAAAGATTTACACCTTACCTTTACCTCAGATTCAAAAGATTTACACCTTACCTTCACCTCAGATTAGAAAGATTTACACCTTCCTTTACCTCAGATTAGAAAGATTTACACCTTACCTTTACCTCAGATTAGACAGATTTACACCTTACCTTTACCTCGGATTAGAAAGATTTACACCTTACCTTTACCTCAGATTAGAAAGATTTACACCTTACCTTTACCTCAGATTAGACAGATTTACACCTTACCTTTACCTCAGATTAGACAGATTTACACCTTAACTTTACCTCGGATTAGAAAGATTTACACCTTACCTTTACCTCGGATTAGAAAGATTTACACCTTACCTTTACCTCGGATTAGAAAGATTTACACCTTACCTTTACCTCGGATTAGAAAGATTTACACCTTACCTTTACCTCGGATTAGACAGATTTACACCTTACCTTTACCTCAGATTAGACAGATTTACACCTTACCTTTACCTCAGATTAGACAGATTTACAGTTTACTGTTACCTCAGATTAGACAGATTTACACCTTACCTTTACCTCAGATTAGACAGATTTACACCTTACCTTTACCTCAGATTAGACAGTTACACCTTACCGTTACCTCAGATTAGACAGATTTACACCTTACCTTTACCTCAGATTAGACAGATTTACACCTTACCTTTACCTCAGTTTAGAAAGATTTACACCTTACCTTTACCTCAGTTTAGAAAGATTTACACCTTACCTTTACCTCAGACTAGAAAGATTTACACATTACCTTTACCTCAGATTAGAAAGATTTACACTTTACCATTACCTCAGATTCAAAAGATTTACACCTTACCTTCACCTCAGATTAGAAAGATTTACACCTTACCTTCACCTCAGATTAGAAAGATTTACACCATACCATTATCTCAGATTAGATTTACACCTTACCTTTATCTCAGGTTAGAAAGATTTACCTCAGAAGAGGTTTGTGATGTATTGCAACATGACACATTTCTCTCAGACAGGCCTCTGAAAAGGGTAGCCCAAAACTCAAATATGAAAGTTTTATCTCACAAGATATAGATTTTCCTCAGAAAAGGTTAATGTTAAACCAAAATAATAAAAAGTTACCTCAGTTTACAAAGTTGTGCCTCAGAAAAGGTTAATCCAAAATGCAGATATGAAAGCTTTACCTCAGATGAGAAAGACTTGCCTCAGAAAAGGTTATGCATTAACAGACGTGAAAGATTTACCTCAGATTGCCTTGGAAAGGGTGGTGTAGTGGTTAGCACTGTTGCTTCACAGCAAGAAGGTCCTGGGTTCAAGCCCAGTGGCCGGCGAGGGCCTTTCTGTGTGGAGTTTGCATGTTCTCTGCGTGGGTTTCCTCCGGGTGCTCCGGTTTCCCCCACAGTCCAAAGACATGCAGGTTAGGATAATTGGTGGCTCGAAATTGACCGTAGGTGTGAGTGTGAATGGTTGTTTGTCTCTGTGTCAGCCCTACGATGACCTGGCGACTAGTCCAGGGTGTACCCCGCCTTTCGCCCGTAGTCAGCTGGGATAGGCTTCTGCGACCCTGTAGAACAGGATAAGCGGCTACAGATATTGGATGGATGCCTTGGAAAAGGTTAATGATAAACTGAAATACGAAAAATTTACCTCAGATTAGAAAGACTTGCCTCAGAAAAGATTATGCATATGAAAGATTTACCTCAGATTGCCTTGGAAAAGGTTAATGATGAATCAAAATACAAGAAATTTACCTCAGATGAGAAAGACTTGCCTCAGAAAAGGTTACTCCACAAATAAAGTATGAACGATTTACCTCAGATTGCCTTGGAAAAGGTTAATGATAAACCGTAATATGAAAAAATGACCTTAGATTGCCTCAGAAAAAGGTTTAATATTAAATGGAAATAAGACATTTTTACCTCAGATGAGAAAGATTTGTCTTGGAAGAGTTT
This sequence comes from Neoarius graeffei, assembly GCF_027579695.1. Lineage (NCBI taxonomy): Eukaryota > Metazoa > Chordata > Actinopteri > Siluriformes > Ariidae > Neoarius > Neoarius graeffei. The sequence continues at coordinate 8,408,683 of NC_083570.1, forward strand.
GGTGGGAGACCAAAGTAAAAAAAAATTACCTCAGAAAAGATTTATCCTCAAAGCAAATAAGAAAAAAATACATTAAGATTCGAAAGATTTACCTCAGAACAGGTTAGTGATAAACTGAAGTATGATTTTTTTTAAAGATGACCTCAGAAAAGGTTAGTGTTCAACTGAAATATAAACGCTTGACCTCAGATGAAGAAGTCTACCACCAGTGAGAGAGATTTGCCTGAAGTATGCAAGTTTAACTTGATTCTTTAATCTGATCGTGTTCGATATTGGATATATTTCACTGTGATATAATCTATTACAGAACTGAGCAGGATTTCACTCCACATGGAAAAGGAGGGTGCCCTCAAACCATCACCAACAGAAATGGAACAGATCACAGGTATGTTCTTTCCGATACTGAGTCACATCAAACCCGAGTGTGATCATGAACCGCAGTCATATACCCTACACTTAGACACACATGCAAACTCCTCACCTTTCGGCGAAATTCGCCGTTTTGGTCCCAAAATAGGTCACTTGTGTGAATCGTGTAGATCCGAAGAGGTTTTTTTTGGGGGGGGGGCGTAGGCAGGCTACAACGTTATTGTTGCCAAACATTTCACTTACAAGGTTTACAGCCAATCGAGATAAACAGTAACACGCGCTTCTTTTCCATTGGAGTTCTGATCAAGCTGGTGCGCAACCCACTGCTGGTTGCCAGTCCTCGCTTACGAATATTCCACAGATTCAGACCGCAAAGTCACCTTTTTATAGAGAGAGCTGGCAACCTCATCTCGTGACTGGATCTGAACATACCAATGGAACAGTTTCCAGCGCGCTCGGGGGTGAATAACTGGAAAAGTTGTTGGATTTTGTTGCTGTTACGTGTTGAGGCAAGTCTTTTACAGTGCCAGAAATGTGTACATAAATGTAACTATGTCTAATATGTTTTAACATACGTGCTGAAATCAAGTTTAAGACATAACGTTAGCTTGCTCCATAAGACGGCTACAGATGTAAATACCAGCTGCTATAGCTTACTGTCGCCAGATATGAGAGATATGAAAACGAACACATGATCGGCTCAGTGGCGTGGTATAGAGAAATTCCCTCTTCACAATGGATGGTTTTCAAATTGTTTTTTTTCGAGAGCTAGAAAGCTGACTGTGTTTTTCTCCTAAAAATAAGCACCAAGCGTCTTTTCAAATCCCCATGACAACCGCTTGTTCTAGCTTGCTCTGGCTGTAGAGCGCAAGCAATGCAGGGTTTCCCATACATAGACCAGTGTGTTGCGCAGCGCCACACAATCAGACTCGCGATTTAAAAAAAAAAAATTCCCAATCGAAACATTAATGTCTGCCTCGCGCATATGACGGAGCGCGCGAGAGAGCGCATATGACGGAGTGTGCGAGACAAAGAGCATGCTGATTGGGTTACTCAGCAAAATAAGCCAATCAGCCTTCAGTGTGGGCGGGCGTCTCTTTTCTCGAGGACCGAAGTTTTCAGCTGAGTCAGTGCGGCCTACAGGATCGACATGGCAGAGAGAGCGCGCGCCCCAAAAAACCAAAATACAAAACCCACTTCAGCTCAGATTACACAAAAGAATCTCCCTGTCTAATAATATCCCTGCCTAATAATCTCCCTGCCTGATAATCTCCCTGTCTAATAATATCCCTAGCTGATAATATCCCTGTCTAATAATATCCTTGCCTAATAATCTCCCTGCCTGATAATCTCCCTGTCTAATAATATCCCTAGCTGATAATATCCCTGTCTAATAATATCCCTGCCTAATAATCTCCCTGCCTGATAATATCCCTGCCTAATAATCTCCCTGCCTAATAATCTCCCTGTCTGATAATCTCCCTGTCTAATAATATCCCTAGCTGATAATCTCCCTGCCTAATAATCTCCCTGTCTAATAATCTCCCTGCCTAATAATATCCCTGCCTGATAATCTCCCTGCCTGATAATCTCCCTGTCTAATAATCTCCCTGCCTGATAATCTCCCTGTCTAATAATCTCCCTGCCTGATAATCTCCCTGCCTGATAATCTCCCTGTCTAATAATATCCCTGCCTGATAATCTCCCTGCCTGATAATCTCCCTGCCTGATAATCTCCCTGTCTAATAATATCCCTGCCTGATAATCTCCCTGCCTGATAATCTCCCTGTCTAATAATATCCCTGCCTAATAATATCCCTGCCTAATAATATCCCTGCCTAATAATCTCCCTGCCTAATAATCTCCCTGTCTAATATCCCTGCCTGATAATCTCCCTGTCTAATGATCTCCCTGTCTAATAATATCCCTGCCTAATAATATCCCTGCCTAATAATCTCCCTGCCTAATAATCTCCCTGTCTAATAATCTCCCTGTCTAATAATATCCCTGCCTGATAATCTCCCTGTCTAATGATCTCCCTGTCTAATAATATCCCTGCCTGATAATCACCCTGCCTGATAATCTCCCTGTCTGATAATCTCCCTGCCTGATAATCTCCCTGTCTGATAATCTCCCTGCCTGATAATCTCCCTGTCTAATGATCTCCCTGCCTGATAATCTCCCTGCCTGATAATCTCCCTGCCTGATAATCTCCCTGCCTGATAATCTCCCTGCCTGATAATCACCCTGCCTGATAATCTCCCTGCCTGATAATCTCCCTGCCTGATAATCTCCCTGCCTGATAATCACCCTGCCTGATAATCACCCTGCCTGATAATCTCCCTGCCTGATAATCTCCCTGTCTAATGATCTCCCTGTCTAATGATATCCCTGCCTGATAATCACCCTGCCTGATAATCACCCTGCCTGATAATCACCCTGCCTGATAATCACCCTGCCTGATAATCACCCTGCCTGATAATCTCCCTGCCTGATAATCTCCCTGTCTGATAATCTCCCTGTCTGATAATCTCCCTGCCTGATAATCTCCCTGCCTGATAATCTCCCTGCCTGATAATCTCCCTGTCTAATAATCTCCCTGTCTAATAAGGGTCAACAATAATGACAGTTTCGCACGATGTACTGTTTGCAGCAGTGGTTTCAGCATTGCCCATGGTGGCTTAAATGATTGTAAAGGTCATGTTGAGGTGAGGAGTGTCATTTCATGTGCATTATATTTAGGTCTACAACAGGCTGTCATGAAAAGACCAAACTTACTGAAGATTTCCATAAAGTAACAATGTATGATGAATATACATCATATATATCACATATACGTCATATACAAGTGTGTATCTTTTATAAATGAGGTTAGCTTATCTAATGTAGTATGTTGGGGAGAATCATAGTATTGTATCTATATTTCTGATAAAAATTTTAGGTATGATACCGTGTATAATTCTCCTACTTGTTGCTCATTTCATAGGGGGACGGGGGGAATTGCTGGCATGTGCCGCGCGGGAGCGTCTGCCCAAATTTTTTAGGCCGAGATGAACTTATAGTTTTTTATTTAAAAAAAAAAATCCAATATGTAATGCCCATTGTACACGCCTGTTCTTTAATTCAAAATCACCATCTCGATCTTCAAATTGACAGTATGGTATATGTGGTATGGTATATTACACAACATCCTGTCCAGATAAAACCTAGTTAGTACACACAACAGTTGAAAGGGAAGTGATGAGTGATGTTGAATGTTGCCTGCTTAATACTGGTTGCAATTTTTTTTGTAACGTAGACTACGAAATGTACTTTTGCGCGCGTGCCGTGTGTCCGTGGGCCCTTCTCACCTTTTTCACCCCTGACCAGTTTGCATGCCTGCTTAGATGCTTACTTTTAGCCAGGTGTATGCAAGCTGTTAGGTGGTCTCGTGTCCTGCATTAATTCAGCCGATCAGTGCTTGATTATGGGCATCAAAAAAAAAAAAAACATAACGTGCAATAGGCATGGAACAATATATCATGATATAAATTTATGACGATTTGAATCATTGAAATAAAAAAAAAAAAAATCAGTGACTTCACCCTGGGCAGAAGTAACGCAGGTCTAACGGTGTGAGAAAGCACAAATAATGGCTCTAAAATGTGAAAGAGCTGTTGTGTGATCGACTACAAATAGATTTAATGATAAATCGGAGCTCTGTTTTTACAGACTGCTGAAAGATAAAGAAGAGATAAGCAAATGAAGGTAGTACAAATGTCTATAAAAGTTGATTTAGAAAAAGGAATTTTTGTTATTAAGTTTTCATTTTTAATAAAATGAATATTTTAGTTAATAGGCTATTATGTTTAACTCTAACCTTTACAAATGTGAGTAAATAATTATTGTTGGTTATCAAGAACTCCTGTGGGTTCACCACCCACAGAGGTAGCCGTAGGGGGCTGATGCAGTGTGGATTGGGCGGCAGTCGAAGGCAGGGACTTGGACGACCTGATCCCCGAACACAGCGGCTAGCTGTTGGGACATGGAATGTCACTTTGCTGGGGGGGAAAGAGCCTGAGCTTGTGCTGGAGGTTGAGAGGTACCGGCTAGAGATAGTCGGGCTCACCTCCATGCACAGCTTGGGCTCTGGAACCCAGCTCCTCGAGAGGGGCTGGACTCTCCACTTCTCTGGAGTCGCCCACAGTGAGCGGTGGCGGGCTGGTGTGGGCTTGCTTATAGCTCCCCAGCTCAGCCGCCACGTGTTGGAGTTTACCCCAGTGAACGAGAGGGTCGCCTCTCTGCGCCTTCGGGTCAGGGAGAGGGCTCTTGCTGTTGTTTGTGCCTACGGGCCGAATAGCAGTATAGAGTATCCGGCCTTCTTGGAGTCCCTGGGAGAGGTACTGAGAGGTGCTCAGACTGGGGACTCTATTGTTCTACTGGGGGACTTCAACGCTCACGTGGGCGACAACAGTGACACCTGGAGGGCAGGGCTCAAAATTAACTTTTTTTCTTTGTGTCCCCCAGTGGTCCCGAATTCTGTGTTGTATTGTCCCGAATGGAAGCAATAGTGTCCCCATTTTTTTCCTCTCGGAAATAACCAGTGGTTAATATTATCATATGAAGTTACTATTATATTTGTAACTATGTGATTTTGAACCCTATTATTTTTACAATAAGTCACAAGACACAAGCGACACATGTCCTATACATCATCCACTTCAAAATTACAGTTATTGCATTTTCAGTTTATTAAACTTTGGCGATCTCACTGTATGAATAGATACCCGTTTATTTAAAGGGGCCAACTAGCTCATTCAGAAAATGTTTCAACTCCCTACATCTGCAGTACACTTTAGTTGAAAATAAGACCCCTTTTATTTTCATTTCATCTACTTATACCTTGAATATCTGTTGGCACTTATAAGGCCAACTTATAATTTTCACCATTACCGTTATCCATTTTTATGAACTTTCCGTTATCCATTTTTATGAACTTTCCGTTATCCATTTTATGAACTTTCGCTGCCGAAACGTGGGTGCAAATTAGCAACATCAGCATGGTGGCAGGTCCGAGCCTAGTTGTGCTGCTGACTGACTAAACTTTCTGAACTAGAAAGACACCAAGAAAACTCACTTATTCTGTTGAACGGTATCTTCCGTCAATATCATCCACATCATTCCTGTTGTATTTTATAACGTGTCTAACAGTGTTCATTAAGTTCATTCAGTTGCTAGCGTTGCCTGCAGACCAGGCGATGACACTTTGGATCCTGAAGGTCCCGGAGACGTTATGTCTGGGCTTTCAGTTTCTTCCCCGCGGTCGGTCCGCTTCAACCACTTCAGCATTTTTGTTCTGGCAAGAGTCGGCGCAGCGTGTGCGGTAGCAATTCCATTCCAAGTCCGTATAATGCGGACTCCGGCCGAAGATTCTAGAACAGAATGCGCTGCTCTGTAGCCTACGGATGCAGGTGCATCGAAAGTGTAGCTACTATGTATTTTTCGCTGTTAACGTTTTAAAATTAAAATTGACAAATTAGGTGAATGTCTACGTATGTGTTATGACTTTGTAAATAATATTAATGTAGAACTTTTTTTCTAGATCTATTTTTTTCCATTGTCCCGGGATTGTCCCAGATATGATGATTTTGTGTCCCGATGACATTTTTTATGGTCCCCGGGACGTCGGGACACCGTTAGTTTCGAGCGCTGCTGGAGGGGCGTGATTGGGAGGAACGGCCTCCCCGATCTGAACCCGAGTGGTGTTTTGTTATTGGACTTCTGTGCTAGTCACGGTTTGTCCTTAACGAACACCATGTTCAAGCATAGTGGTGTCCATAAGTGTACGTGGCACCAGGACACCTTAGGTCGGAGGTCGATGATTGACTTTGTTGTCGTTTCATCTGATCTCCGGCCCTATGTCTTGGACACTTGGGTGAAGAGAGGGGCTGAGCTGTCAACTGACCACCACCTGGTGGTGAGTTGGATCCGCTGGCAGAGGAGGAAGCCAGACAGACCTGGCAGGCCCAAACGTATGGTGAGGGTCTGCTTGGAACGTCTGGCCGAGCACTCTGTCGGGGAGGTCTTTAACTCCCACCTCCGGGAGAGCTTCTCCCAGCTTCCGAGGGAGGCAGGGGACATTGAGTGTGAGTGGACCATGTTCTCTGCCTCCATTGTCGACGCGGCTGTTCGGAGCTGTGGACGCAAGGTCTCTGGTGCCTGTCATGGCGGCAATCCCCGAACCCGGTGGTGGACACTGGAAATAAGGGATGCCGTCACGCTGAAGAAGGAGTCCTATTGGGCCATGTTGGCCTCTGGGACTCCTGAGGCAGCTGACGGGTATTGGCAGGCCAGGCATGCCGCAGCTCGGGCAGTTGCGGAGGCAAAAACTCGGAACTGGGAGGAGTTTGGTGAGGCCATGGAGGAGGACTATTGGTCGGTCTCGAAGAAATTCTGGCAAACCGTCCGGCGCCTCAGGAGGGGGAAGCAGTACTCTGCCAACACTGTTTACATTGCGGGTGGGGAGATGTTGACCTCGACTGGGGATATTGTCGGGCGGTGGAAGGAATACTTCGAGGATCTCAATTCCACTGTCACATCTTCCACTGAGGAAGCGGAGGCTGATGACTCAGAGGTGGACTCGCCCATTACCCAAGCCGAAGTCACTGAGGTGGTTTGCAAGCTCCTCGGTGGCAAGGTACCGGGGGTGGATGAGATCCGCCCTGAGTATCTCAAGTCTCTGGATGTTGTGGGGCTGTCTTGGCTGACACGCTTCTGCAACATCGCGTGGCGGTTGGGGACAGTGCCTCTGGTGTGGCAGACCGGGGTGGTGGTCCATCTTTTTAAGAAAGGGGACCAGAGAGTGTGCTCCAATTATAGGGGAATCACACTTCTCAGCCTCCCCGGGAAGGTTTACTCCAGGGTATTGGAGAGGAGAATTTGGCCAATAGTCGAACCTCGGATCCAGGAGGAACAATGTGGTTTTCGTCCTGGTCGTGGAACACTGGACCAGCTCTATACCCTTCATAGGGTACTCGAGAGTTCATGGGAGTTTGCCCAACCAGTCCACATGTGCTTTGTGGATCTGGAGAAGGCATTCGACCGTGTCCCTTGTGGTGGTATCCTGTGGGGGGGTGCTTCGGGAGTATGGGGTTCGGGGCTCTTTGCTAAGGGCTGTCCGGTCCCTGTACGAATGGAGCAGGAGTCTGGTTCGCATTCCTGGCAGTAAGTCAGACCTGTTCCAAGTGCATGTTGGACTCCGGCAGGGCTGCCCTTTGTCACCTGTTCTGTTCATAAATTTTATGGACAGAATTTCTAGGTGCAGCCAGGGGCCAGAGGGAATCCTGTTTGGGAACCATAGGATTTCATCTCTGCTTTTTGCGGATGATGTTATCCTGTTGGCTTCTTCAAACCAGGACCTTCAGCATGCACTGGGGCGGTTTGCAGTCGAGTGTGAAGCGGCTGGGATGAGAATCAGCACCTCCAAGTCCGAGGCCATGGTTCTCGACCGGAAAAGGGTGGCTTGTCCTCTCCAGGTTGGTGGAGAAGTCCTGTCTCAAGTGGAGGAGTTTAAGTATCCAATCTACGGTCGATCTATGTTCTGACTCTCACCTATAGTCATGAGCTTTGGGTAATGACCGAAAGAACAAGACCGCGGATACAAGCGACCGAAATGAGTTTCCTTCGCAGGGTGGCTGGGCGCTCCCTTAGAGATAGGGTGAGCAGCACAGTCACTCAGGTGGAGCTCGGAGTAGAGCTGCTGCTCCTCCACATCGAGAAGAATCAGCTGAGGTGGCTCGGGCATCTCTTTCGGATGCCTCCTGGACACCTCCCTGGGGAGGTGTTCCAGGCATGTCCTCCCGGGAGGAGGCCCCAGGGAAGACCCAGGACACACTAGAGGGACTATGTCTCTCGGCTGGTCTGGGAACGCCTCGGTGTTCTTCCCGAGGAGCTGGCCGAGGTGTCTGGGGAGAGGGAAGTTTGGGCTTCCATGCTCAGACTGCTGCCTCCGCGACCCGGCCCCGGATAAGCGGATGAAAATGAGATGAGGTTATTAAGAAAATTAAAAAGATTTTTTTTTTTAATTGAACAAAAAAGTGAATAAATCAGAAGTTTATTGCCAAGTACGTTCTGCAAATACAAGGAATTTGCTTTGATGATTGATGCTTGAACAGTCAAGAGAGAAGAATTAAAAAAAAAAAGCCAAAAGAATAGGAAAATAAATTTTGAGGGGTTTTTTTTGTATTCAATTTTTTTTCCTCCAAAAATATCAGTGGTTAAAAGATTGTCATAAACCCTAGCTCTGGGAAAACTCACCTTTTGTAATTATATGAAGAAAGCAGCTGCCTTTCAAAAGATACAGTTAGGTCCATATATATTTGGACACTGACACAAATTTTGGTTTTTTTACCTGTTTACTGAAACATATTCAAGTTATAGTTATATAATGGACATAAAGTCCAGACTTTCAGCTTTCATTTGAGGGTATCCACATTAAAATTGGATGAAGGGTTTAGGAGTTTCAGCTCCTTAACATGTGCCACCCTGTTTTTAAAGGGACCAAAAGTAATTGGACAATTGACTCAAAGGCTATTTCATGGGCAGGTGCGGGCAATTCCTTTATGTCATTCTCAATTAAGCAGATAAAAGGCCTGGAGTTGATTTGAGGTGTGGTGCTTGCATTTGGAAGATTTTGCTGTGAAGAAAACATGCGGTCAAAGGAGCTCTCCTTGCAGGTGAAACAAGCCATCCTTAAGCTGCGAAAACAGAAAAAACCTATCTGAGAAATTGCTACAATATTAGGAGTGGCAAAATCTACAGTTTGGTACATCCTGAGAAAGAAAGAAAGAAAGAAAGAAAGAAAGAAAGAAAGAAAGAAAGAAAGAAAGAAAGAAAGCACTGGTGAACTCATCAATGCAAAAAGACCTGGACACTCACAGAAGACAACAGTGGTGGATGATCGCAGAATAATTTCCATGGTGAAGAGAAACCCCTTCACAACAGCCAACCAAGTGAACAACACTCTCCAGGAGGTAGGCGTATCAATATCCAAATCTACCATAAAGAGAAGACTGCATGAAAGTAAATACAGAGGGTTCACTGCACGGTGCAAGCCACTCATAAGCCTCAAGAATAAAAAGGCTAGATTGGACTTTGTTAAAAAACATCTAAAAAAGCCAGCACAGTTCTGGAAGAACATTCTTTGGACAGATGAAACCAAGATCAACCTCCACCAGAATGATGGAAAGAAAAAAGTATGGCAAAGGCATGGTACAGCTCATGATCCAAAGCATACCACATCATCTGTAAAACACGGCGGAGGCAGTGTGATGGCTTGGGCATGCATGGCTGCCAGTGGCACTGGGTCACTAGTGTTTATTGATGATGTGACACAGGACAGAAGCAGCCGGATGAATTCTGAGGTATTCAGAGACATACTGTGTGCTCAAATCCAGCCAAATGCAGCCAAACTGATTGGTCGGCGTTTCATAATACAGATGGACAATGACCCAAAACATAAAGCCAAAGCAACCCAGGAGTTTATTAAAGCAAAGAAGTGGAATATTCTTGAGTGGCCAAGTCAGTCACCTGATCTCAACCCATTTGAGCATGCATTTCACTTGTTAAAGACTAAACTTCAGACAGAAAGGCCCACAAACAAACAGCAACTGAAAACCGCTGCAGTAAAGGCCTGGCAGAGCATTAAAAAGGAGGAAACGCAGCGTCTGGTGATGTCCATGAGTTCAAGACTTCAGGCAGTCATTGCCAACAAAGGGTTTCAACCAAGTATTAGAAATGAACATTTTATTTACAATTATTTAATTTGTCCAATTACTTTTGAGCCCCTGAAATGGATTGTTTAAAAATGCTTTAGTTCCTCACATTTTTATGCAATCATTTTGTTCAACCCACTGAATTAAAGCTGAAAGTCTGAACTTCAACTGCATCTGAATTGTTTTGTTCAAAATTCATTGTGGTTTTGTACAGAACGAAAATTAGAAAAAATGTTGTCTCTGTCCAAATATTTATGGACCTAACTGTATGTGGTTTATTTATGGGATTTTAGAAAGTGAACACGTTGCTGTAGCCTTTAACTAGCATTGGAACACTTAGGTCCCTTTGTACATACAGTCCTGTGCAAAAGTCTTTGGCACATGTAAAGAAATGCTGTCGAGCAAAAATGGCTTAAAAATAATGAAATGAAATATTTCAGCATTTAAAAAATACTATAAACAGTAATCAGTAAGCCATAATAAACAAAGTCAATATTTGGTGTGAGACGACCCTTTGCTTTAAAAAAAAAAAAGGGATAGTAGTCTCGGGTACATTGAGTGCAGTTTTATGTGGAAATGAGCTGTAGGTTTTACTGAGCATCTTACAGAACCAGCCACGGTTCTTCTGGACACTTTGACTGTCACACTCGCTTCTTCATTTTGCACCAAAACCCAGCAGCCTTCATTATGTTTTCTTTTTTAATCTGAAAAGTGCTCTCTTTAAAGTGGTAATATGCTGCTCAGACATATTATGAAGTTTTTTTCAGGAACATATTTAATTTTGTGGGCGGCACGGTGGTGTAGTGGTTAGCGCTGTCGCCTCACAGCAAGAAGGTCCGGGTTCGAGCCCTGTGGCCGGCGAGGGCCTTTCTGTGTGGAGTTTGCATGTTCTCCCCGTGTCCGCGTGGGTTTCCTCCGGGTGCTCCGGTTTCCCCCACAGTCCAAAGACATGCAGGTTAGGTTAACTGGTGACTCTAAATTGACCGTAGGTGTGAATGTGAGTGTGAATGGTTGTCTGTGTCTATGTGTCAGCCCTGTGATGACCTGGCGACTTGTCCAGGGTGTACCCCGCCTTTCGCCCGTAGTCAGCTGGGATAGACTCCAGCTTGCCTGCGACCCTGTAGAACAGGATAAAGCGGCTAGAGATAATGAGATGAGATTTAATTTTGTGCTGGAAAAAAAATGAACATTTGGAACTCTAAAATGTTTTTGTAATGTTTTGACTCGGTAATGTAGATGTCATAAAATAGAAATCTAGAACAAAGTTTGTGTGAAAAAAAATAGGCGATAATACTTTCATGTCCTTTGACCAGATAATGCTGAAGTTTAACATTCCCTGCTCTCATTTTTTTTTGGTTCCTGCAGCTCCGTAATTTTATGTCTGCATCCTTTACTTGTTTTCCAACAATCCCACCCAGCTGTCTTTTGGACTCCATTCTGAGACTTGCGCCATGTTCGAAAGGGATAATTGGGGTGGTATATTTCTGGTTAAACTCACATAATTTGGAACCTTTGACTCTGTTAAGGAATCAGTGGGCGGAAGATTTAGGTGCTTGGATTGCGGATGGAGTTTGGAAGACAGCTCTAGATTAGTCTGGCTAACGCGACTGCAAAGCTCTCCGAGCTATTGGTCTGGCCAAGATATTAAGCCCAACTGTTTCCCAGAGCCTGTGGTTGACCCGCCTCCCTGAAATGCCTCAGTTTGCTACTGGTCGAAGCCAGAAAAGGCTGTGACGAAGCTTAAACCAATCACATCACTCTTTCCTCTGACGTATGCGACGCGACGGGGCTAACTGGTAGATTAAACTCTTACCGAAGCCGGTCGGGAGCAAGGCGAAAACGTCCTTCCTTTCAATAAATACCTCCAGGGCTGCTCTTTGCTCCGTTTTCAATGAGAACTTACCGTTGAATGCTTTCAATACAGCATCTATGCGTAATAGATGCGGAAGCGTGAATGAAGCGCTTCCGGCATAGATTCTGTAAACAATCTATGGCTTCCGGTCGCAGTTCTACTACGTCACTGCCTTGAACACGCCTCTACCCAGGGCCGTTGGAGATGCTCAAAGTTGATTGGTTCCCGATTTTTCGGGAGCTTGGAAGAGCTGTAGATAGCTTGCCTGGCCAGACTAAGCTCGCAACAGGCCCTCATGTTGCGTCACGCTTAGGATGGGCGGGCCCAGGCTAGCTCTAGATAGCATACATTCCTCTTTGATTTGTTCACGACATAGAATCATCCAGTTTAAGGTTTTTTATCGTCTGCACTGGTCTAAAGTAAAGCTAGCCAAGGTTACGCCTAATATTGACCCCTTATGCGACCGATGCAGGCAAACAGCCACCCTCTCACATATCTTTTGGTTTTGTCCAAAGTGAAATAATTTCTGCCAATTAACATTTAAAACCTTCTCAGATGTTTTAAAAGTACACATAGAACCTTCTGCCATTATTGCAGTATTTGGAGTGACTCCACAGGATATAAATCTTAGTCGGCAGGCGAAAAGTATGACCGCTTTTTCAACTCTCTTAGCTAGACGACTTGTTTAAATGGAAGGAAACGCTCCCTCCCACCTTTAGTCTATGGGTTAAAGATCTTTTGCACCATTTGGCATTGGAGAAAATTCATTACACCACAAGAGGGTGTGCTCAGAAATTTTATGCTATATGGCAGCCATTTTTGACTTACATAGAGAGGGTTGACACCGCTGTCGTGGCTTTCTAGTGCTGACCCAATAACACCTATACATAGTTTTCACATGACGTCACAGAGTCGGGGATTCCCTAGTGGTGGCCATCTTGTGGTGCAAGCTTACCGTATGGGTCACTGAGCACACATTGTAACGCGTGAGTACAAAGTCTTCAAAAGAACCCAAGCAGGCTATTTAAAGCTAGCAATGGTGCACACCTGTTGTATTCACGGCTGTCGTAATAGGTCAGCTGATGACGTCAAGCGGAGCTTTTATGGAATTCCCACTGTATGGGAGCACGAAGGCGAGCAAACAAAGAAACTCAGCATACAAAGGAGAAATCTATGGCTTGCGAGAATCAACCGCAAGGATTATCAGCCTTCCAAACACAGCAAAGTCTGCTCCGATCATTTTATAAGTGGTAAGTTGTTTAAATAAACAATCAATTGTGTTTAAGTTTGTTTTTGGAAACCCAAACATCGTGTAAACAATCTCTGGAGAATGCCTAACTGGAACCGCTGAGTGTACGTTTACATTGTACACTGACATGGTACTGTAATACCACTAATGGATGTAAAATTTGTCTTAAATCAACTCGATATTATACACACACACATATTTATATGCAGTGTTGAGAGCTCTAAAATTCCAATGTTTACATACCTTGGCTGTAATTAGGACACGACTGTCACTTGTTTTTATATGGTGGACTTCACGGACCCAGCCACAGACAAAATAATTGTATGACTCCAGCGACTTGTATGCTTTGAGGTCGTCAAGTGTGTAGGCACTTTTACTATTCACGAAATAGTTCACAATATCAGGGTACGATATGGATGGCAGCCCTGCATAGTCACTTGAAAATGCATCTTTGTCCACTTCGTAGGGGTCAATTCCCCCAATCAAGGCCAGTTTGGCTGCATGCCGTTGTCGTGAGATGTCGTCCAATGTATCTATATACTTCCGTTTGCTGGATTTTGCCGACATTGATCTTTATTTTAGAAAACTGAATATATAACTTCATAAATTCGTCCGAGATAACGTAGCCGGTAATGGCGATGGTCCGTTTTGTTTGCCCCACAAGATGGCGGCTGGGGGGCTTTCCCCAGAATGCCGTGACGTCAGTGAAAACTATGTATAGCTTACTTGTTTGCAACTTATTTTTAAGTTTTACCTTATTGTATTTCTATCTTTTCTTACCACCACTCATTAATTATATATTTACTTGTTTCTTCTTTTACTTTCTTTAATCCTATTGAATGCATGTAATATGTGTATTTCATTTGATGTACTCTATATGTATACGTGTGTGTGTGTGTGTGTATATATATATTAATCTTTGTATTTATCTGTGTAATTTCTGGTACAGTGGGGACAGGGCTCTGTTGGAGCAGGACGTTCGGGGGGGGGTGTATTATACTGTGTTTAGTCAATTTGTGATTCATTACATTTTGTACCATTTTTAAATATCAATAAAAAGACATTGAACAAAAAAAAAATAGGGTGCCGAAGACTTTTTCACAGTACTGTATTTGTTTAAGAAAACCAATAAATAAATTTATTTAGAAAATGACCAGCTGTCCATTTGTTTGTTTTACAGTGAAGAAAAAGGTGACGAAGGTCAAGAAGAAGCTCAGGAAACCTCGTGGACGTAAGCAGAAAGTGAAGGAAGCCGACTGCGCGGTGAAGCTCCTGGCTGAACTTCCTTTCACTAGCACTGTGGTCTGGAAGGAACTCGGCTGTAAGTCGCCTCTCCTGGTCCTGGTTCGACTACTATGGGCCATGCTACGTTGTTTTAACAAATGAAATTAAATCATAGAAATCTTAAATGTGAAATCGCAAGCAGGGAAATCTGAATATTGCACAAGCTTGGTGTGTAAAGTGGGTTTTTCATTTCAGTCTCCGACCCTGAGGCGAAGGAGAAGGCCAAAAGGAAGAGGAAGGAGAGGAGATGTGCGGAAAATGAGGAGGATGGAGAGAACGAGAAGAAGAAGAAGAAGAAAGATAATCCTCGCCCTAATTACTTTGTGTCGATCCCCATCACCAATCAAAAGGTTCAGGACTGACTGTAGATGCAGTGGACACAATTCTTTATGCTCTTACAGCTGAAACCATGTGTTTACAGTCTTCTGAATGTGTATCAGATAAAACAGGGGGTGGAGGAAGTCCAGGCTGAGGTGTTACAGAAGGACCCTCGTCTCTCCAGAGCCCTGATTCCCGTGGACTTGCTCCACATTACACTGCTCGTCACACACCTGTCCACACAGGAGCAAATCGACACGTATGTACACCTCATAAATGCCTGTAGACGTCTACACGTGTGTGCGTGCGTACACAGGAGCTTGAGTTCTCATAATAAATAAAACATTTTACATATATAAATCATTCTAATGTGGATTTGATTATTTATACACGCGAGCATGCGTTTAACATAATTATCAAAACCACTGCACAGCAATCAGAGATAACGATCCATTACAGATAAATTAAGTCTGATGTTTGTTGTGTTTGTCAAGTTAGCTGCATCTATTATAGTTTTCATAATTCCGTTTAACCATCTTTAATGTATGAAGAACATCATAAAAACATCCAGCTCAACCTCCCGGTGTCAGCAGTGCAGCTGGGAAAGTTTTCATCTTGTGTTACGCCAAATGTGAAGTTACATAATCACAGAACTAAGGCCAAGATAAGGAATATTACAGGAATGACAGTTATGTTACAGTAACGCCACTAATATTGTAGTAGTGATAAAGTAATGTTACAGTAATGATAAAGTACTATTGCAGTAATGCCACTGTAATACTGCAGTAATGATAAGTACTACTGCAGTAATGATAAAGTACTATTGCAGTAATATTATGGCAATGATAAAGTAATGTTACAGTAATGCTAAAGTACTATTGTAGTAACGCCACAGTAATGTTGCAGTAATGCCACTGTAATATTGCAGTCATGCCAGTGTAATGTTACAGAAATATTACACAAATGCCAAAGTAATGTTAGAGTAATGCCACTAATACTGCAGTAATTATAAAGTACTATTGCGGTAATGATAAAGTAATACTGCAGCAATGATAAAGTACTATTGCGGTAATGATAAAGTAATACTGCAGTAATGATAAAGTAATACTGCGGTAATGATAAAGTACTATTGCAGTAATGCTAAAGTACTGTTGCAGTAATGCCACTATAATACTGCAGTAATGATAAAGCACTATTGCAGTAATATTATGGCAATGATAAAGTAATGTTACAGTAATGCTAAAGTACTATTGTAGTAACGCCACAGTAATGTTGCAGTAATGCCACTGTAATATTGCAGTCATGCCAGTGTAATGTTACAGAAATATTACACAAATGCCAAAGTAATGTTAGAGTAATGCCACTAATACTGCAGTAATTATAAAGTACTATTGCAGTCATGATAAAGTAATACTGCAGCAATGATAAAGTACTATTGCGGTAATGATAAAGTAATACTGCAGTAATGATAAAGTAATACTGCGGTAATGATAAAGTACTATTGCAGTAATGCTAAAGTACTGTTGCAGTAATGCCACTATAATACTGCAGTAATGATAAAGCACTATTGCAGTAATGCCACTGTAATACTGCAGTAATGATAAAGCAGTGTTACAGTAATGCTAAAGTACTATTGTAGTAACGCCAAAGTAATGTTGCAGTAATGCCACTGTAATATTGCAGTCATGCCAGTGTAATGTTACAGAAATATTACACAAATGCCAAAGTAATGTTAGAGTAATGCCACTAATACTGCAGTAATGATAAAGTACTATTGCAGTCATGATAAAGTAATGCTGCAGTAATGATAAAGTACTATTGCAGTAATGCCACTATAATAATGCAGTAATGATAAAGTACTATTGCAGTAATGCTACTATAATACTGCAGTAGTGATAAAGTACCATTGCAGTAATGCCACTATAATACTGCAGTAATGATAAAGTAACACTGCAGTAATGACAAAGTAGTACTGCAGTAATGATAAAGTACCATTGCAGTAATGATAAAGTAACACTGCAGTAATGATAAAGTAATGCTGCAGTAATGATAAAGTACTATTGCAGTAATGCCACTATAATACTGCAGTAAGGATAAAGTAGCACTGCAGTAATGATAGTTATACTGCAGTAATGATAAGTGCTATTGCAGTAATGCCACTGTAATACTGCAGTAATGATAAAGTGATATTGCAGTAATATTAGGGCAATGATAATGTTACAGTAATGCTAAAGTACTATTGTAGTAACGCCAAAGTAATGTTGCAGTAATGTCACTGTAATATTGCAGTCATGCCAGTGTAATGTTACAGAAATATTACACAAATGCCAAAGTAATGTTAGAGTAACGCCACTAATACTGCAGTAATTATAAAGTACTATTGCGGTAATGATAAAGTAATACTGCAGTAATGACAAAGTACTATTGCGGCAATGATAAAGTAATACTGCAGTAATGATAAATTTTGCAGTAATTATAAATGCTGCAGTAATGATAAAGTACTATTGCAGTAATGCCACTGTAATACTGCAGTAATGATAAAGTGATATTGCAGTAATATTAGGGCAATGATAAAGTAATGTTACAGTAATATTGCAGCAGTTATAAAGTAATACTGCAGTAATGATAAAGCACCACTGCAGTAATGATAAACTAATACTGCAGTAGTGATAAAGTAATGTTACAGTAACGCCACTAACATTGCAGTAATGCCACTGTAATACTGCAGTAGTGATAGAGTAATATTACAGTAATGATAAAGTAATGCTACAGTAATGATAAAGTAATATTGCAGTGGTGTTAAAGTGCTATTACAGTAACACCACTAATATTGCAGTAATTATAAAGTAATGTTTCAGATATGAAAGTACTATTGCAGTAATGCCACTGTAATACTGCAGTAGTGATAAATATTACAGTAATGATAAAGTAATGTTACAGTAACGCCACTAATATTGCAGTAATAAAGTAATGCTGCAGTAATGATAAAGTACTATTGCAGTAATGCCACTGTAATGCTGCAGTAATGCCACAGTAATGCTGCAGTAATGATAAAGTGATGCTGCAGTAATGCCGCAGTAATGATAAAGTAATACTGCAGTAATTATAGTGATGCTGCAGTAATGATAAAGTAATACTGCAGTGATGATAAAGTGATGCTGCAGTGATGATAAAGTAATACTGCAGTGATAAAGTAATGCTGCAGTAATGATAGTGATGCTGCAGTAATGATAAAGTAATGCTGCAGTAATGATAAAGTAATGTTACAGTAACGCCACTAATATTGCAGTAATGATAAAGTAATGTTTCAGAAATGATAAAGTACTATTGCAGTAATGCCACTGTAATACTGCAGTGATGATAAAGAAATGCTGCAGTAATGATAATGTAATGCTGCAGTAATGACAAAGTAATATTGCAGTAATGATAATGTAATGCTGCAGTAATGATAAAGTAATATTGCAGTAATGTTAAATACTGCAGTAATGCTAAAGTAATGTTAGAGTAACGTCACTAATATTGCAGTAATAAAGTAATGTTTCAGAAATTATAAAGTAGTATTGCAGTAATGTCACTTTAATACTGCAGTAATACCAAAGTAATGTTTCAGTAATGCCACTGTAATGTTACAGTAATGCCACACTAATGTTAGTCATGTTAGAGTAATGCCACTGTAATGCTACAAGAATGTTAGTGTTAGTGATGCCACTGTAATGTTACAGTAATGCCACTGTAATGGTACAGTAATGCCACAGTAATGTTAGAGTAATGCCACAGTAATGTTAGTGTTACAGTGATGCAACTGTAATGGTACAGTGATGCCACTGTAATGGTACAGTAATGCCACAGTAATGTTAGAGTAATGCCACAGTAATGTTAGTGTTACAGTGATGCCCCTGTAATGTTACAGTAATGCCAAAGTAATGTTACAGTAATGCTACTGTAATGTTACAGTAATGTTAGTGTTACAGTGACATTACAGTGATGCCATTGTAATGTTACAGTAATGCCAAAGTAATGTTACAGTAATTCCACTGTAATGTTATAGTAATGCCACAGTAATGTTAGTGATGCCACAGTAACGTTAGAGTAATGCCACTGTAATGTTACAGTAATGTTAGTGTTACAGTGGCGTTACAGTGATGCCACTATAATGTTACAGTAATGCCACTGTAATGCTACAGTAATGTTAGTGTTACAGTGATGCCACTGTAATGTTATAGTAATGCCACAGTAATGTTACAGTAATGCCACAGTAATGTTAGAGTAATGCCACTGTAATGTTACAGTAATGTTAGTGTTAGTGACACCACTGTAATGTTACAGTAATGCCAAAGCAATGCTACAGTAATGCGCACACTGTAACGCCACAGTAATGTCACAGTAATGTCACAGTAACGTTACAGTAATGTCACAGTAATGTTACAGTAATGTTAATGTTAGTGATGTTACAGTGATGCCACAGTAATGTTACAGTAATGCCACTGTAATGTTACAGTGACGCCAAAGTAATGTTAGAGTAATGCCAAAGTAATGTTACAGTAATGCCACTGTAATGTTATAGTAATGCCGCAGTAATGCCACAGTAATGTTTCAGTAACGCCACTGTAATGTTACAGTAATGTTACAGGAATGCCACTGTAATGTTATAGTAATGCCACAGTAATGTTATAGTAATGTTACAGTAATGCCACAGGAATGTTACCGTAATGCCACAGTAATGTTACAGTAATTCCACTGTAATGTTATAGTAATGCCACTGTAATGTTAGAGTAATGCCACTGTAATGTTACAGTAATGTTAATGTTACAGTGACGTTACAGTGATGCCACTGTAATATTAGAGTAATGCCACTGTAATGTTAGGGTAATGCCAAAGTAATGTTACAGTAATGCCAATGTAATGTTATAGTAATGCCGCAGTAATGCCACAGTAATGTTACCGTAATGCCACTGTAATGTTACAGTAATGCCACAGTAATGTTACCGTAATGCCACAGTAATGTTACAGTAATTCCACTGTAATGCTATAGTAATGTCACTGTAATGTTATAGTAATGCCACAGTAATGTTATAGTAATGTTACAGTAATGCCACAGGAATGTTACCGTAATGCCACAGTAATGTTACAGTAATTCCACTGTAATGCTATAGTAATGCCATTGTAATGTTATAGTAATGCCACAGTAATGTTATAGTAATGTTACAGTAATGCCACAGGAATGTTACAGTAACGCCACTGTAATGTTATAGTAATGCCACTGTAATGTTACAGTAATGTTGCAGGAATGCCACAGTAATGCCACTGTAATGTTATAGTAATGCAACAGTAATGTTACAGTAATGCCACAGTAATGCTACAGTCATGTTCCAGTGATGCCACTGTAATGTTAGAGTAATGTTAGAGTAATGTTATCGTAATGCCACTACAGTACCTGCATAATGCCAATGTTATCTCTCAGCAATATCACAGTAATGTCAATGTTATTCCACAGTACTGCCTCATTAATGCCACACATTATCTGCTGTGTCTGAGTAAATATATCTTGTAATTGACTGCATAATATACCCCAGTACTAATGCCACAGGAATTCTACAAAATAATATCAGTAATTATGGATAGTAATGTTTACTTTTTTATTACTGTGTTTACTGTTGTGATATGATGTGATTTGTACTGGGGATGGGGTGGATTGTGATTTCATCTTGTTCGTTCCATGACTGAAAGTCAGGTGGTGTTCTTCATTTTAGATGAGAATTCAATTAGTTTTAGAAGCAGCGAGGTTTATAATCATATCGCAGCACTCTGAATCGAAATCGGATTGACTCGTGAGGTACCTCGAGGTACTTTATTTGACATGCTCTAGTTTTTACACAGGATGAATGTGTGCGGTTATGTAACGGTAATGTTCCGCTCCAGTGGGTGCACATTATGATCGGATTGAGCAGAGGAGTTTTTATGCGTGTGTTATTAAAGAGTGCATTACTGTGTATTAAAGTGTATGATTTCATACCTGCGTCATAGCAACTTTCCTGAGAAAAAAAACAGCTAGGGGTGTGTGTGAGTGAGTGAGTGATTTTACACCTGCGTCAGTGCACTTCCCAGGGGATTAACAAGTAGGGGTGTGCACGTGTGTGTGTGGGGAATGTCGCAAACAGAGCTGCACTGGCAATAGAAGAGATGCAGTCAATGTTGACGTCCCTGGTGGGTGGGCGGAGCCTCGTGCTGCCGTTCTGTGGCATTGGTCACTTCAAACAGGAAGTAGCGTTCATCCAGATCGAAGAGGGAGAGCATCTCAGTACCCTGACACACATCGCAGGTGAGTTCTCCCCTCTTTACCTTCTAATATATATATATATATATATATATATATATATAAATTTTTTTTTTTTTTTTTTTTTTTTTTTTTGCATTTTCTCTCCTTTATCAATTTCTTTTTTCCCCCCAAATTTTATCTCCCTTCATTTTTGGAATTTAAGTTTTTAACCCAGAACTTTGCACATCGGAGGCTGGATAAATTTTGAAGCATTGATCATACAAACAAATGTGACTGACAGCCAGTAACAAACAGTGCTTCTAAACCTTGCCTTGTTGTATTGTTACTTCCTGTTTGGTACCAAAACAACTGTTGGTACAGAAACACAAATTTTAGTAAGTAAGTAAATGAATAAATCAGAATCTTCATGTTGAACTTATCACCGTGGTAAAGTCCTGTGAGACACTGCTATGCTTACGATGATGTGTGAAAACGTGCAGTGTGACAATTTTGTAAGGAATAAAGCACTCGGTGTGGTGCGGTTATGGGAAAATAACGAACAGCCGTATGCTGTTCTAAAGCAGTCGTAGTGAACACCATGCCATGGTATGGAACATCCGTGAAATGAGTTAGTTCCAAGACCAAAAACATACGCATCTTGTCATGCTACTACGAAACCGCAAAACATGAAGTCAGAAAACTTTGCACAGCTTTACCTCTGACTGTGACTCAGCGCTGACACTGGAGACTCCTTCCATGGAAAATACAGCAGGGTCAGTTTTGTAGGTTTAAACGCATGATACCTCAGAAAGGCCTTTCCTCTCGGAATTTGAGTTGCTTTCTGATCTCCACCTACGTTCCCAGTCACCCGTTGTGGCCTGGACCCCTGTGCTCCCTGGCTCTTTTCACCTGGTCTTAGGAAATGGATGAATCGTGGTTCATTTCCGTGATGTTTCTGCTTGTTCCTATTCCTTGCTTTCTCCAACCAAACAGCCAGCTGGTCAGCACCTTGTAATGCCATCACTGAAACCTCCAGCTTGTTTGGCTGGAAGACCGAGTGTGCTCCAGACCTCCACACCTTGCTGTCATGTAGCATCATGAACTGATACGCTTTCGGTACCTTGTACTCTTCCACCACTGATCGAGCGTCAGTTTTATCCCTGGCCGACAGAACAAAACCTTTTAGGGACTGATGGATCTTCTGAGAAGAAACTCTCTTCCTGTTAAGTGCTTCATAGACAAGAAAGGACCTCATGCTGATTTGAACGTACCAGGTAGCCCATGTTCTCATCCACCTGGACCACTTCCTCAAGCTCTTTACAGGCTTTTTGACTCACCAACTGTGAACTGGAACAGGGCTCATGTTCAAGACGAGACTTCTGGATTTTGTTGGTTTTTACTCCATTCTAGCTTCTTTGATGATTCATAAACGCAGCTCATCTGTAAATGTTTAACAAACATCTCCTTACAGAAAACTCGAGTTGGAGCATCTGCTGAACAAGTCCCTGTGAGCTGTGATATGATAACCATCACGTACTTGATAAATTTTCCTTATAACGTCACCTTTATGGGGAAGTGTGTATGTGCATACAATCACATAATCGCATCACGTATATCGGGGGATGGGGAGTGAATCTGCCATGTCACGTCGTCACTGTTTTTATCCCAGGTCAATATCTCACCGCATTCCTCCCCCTCTCTCTTTCTCGTTCTCTCTTTCAGTATTGATTCTCTCCTTGTCTTACATTAATCATTGGAGGGGTTTCAGTTTTAAAGCCATCCTCTCTGATCTGTAAATAGCCTCGCCCATTTTCTCTCTCTGCTGTTGTTCCAGACTCAGTCAGGAGGGCGTTTGAGGAGAAGGGGATCCCAGTCGGAGACCAGAAAGATTTCAAACCTCACCTGACCTTCATCAAGCTCTCACGAGCACCCAAACTCCGGCGCCAGGTGAGAACCGATTCTCAGAACGCTTTCGTTCCCCTGGAGGGAAGGAACAGGAAAGCGGATAAACCGACATAACTGAAAGTTTGGTGCAGATGGGATTGTTAGAAACTTGAATCGAGCTGCTTTTTTTTTTTTTGCGGGAGGAGGAGATTTTAAAGTCACGGTAACTGCTTGACTGCATGATTTTACGTGATGCCCGTTTTCATAACAGAGTGATTTTTTTTTTTTGTCGTCCTTTACAGCGTCTTAATTTAGCTCTGGATCGGTGATTGATTCTGTGTTGAAATTTGACCACAGTGTCTCTAACCTGGTTTGGAGGGCTTACCGTTTGACTTTTCCATCATATGACGACCTTGTAAAAAAAAAAAAAAATGGCAGTTTTATCAAATTGTAGTCTTGAGCAACCATTTAAAACAACACTGTTGTTATTTCTGAATTCCGGATTCTGATTGTTCAGAA
The DNA here is from genome assembly GCF_027579695.1 of Neoarius graeffei. Taxonomy (NCBI): domain Eukaryota; kingdom Metazoa; phylum Chordata; class Actinopteri; order Siluriformes; family Ariidae; genus Neoarius; species Neoarius graeffei. The sequence goes on from NC_083570.1 coordinate 8,432,166, forward strand.
GGTCTTGATTCATTTTCCATAACAGCAGCTCTGACAGTAATGTAGGTTTATGTTAATGTGCTCCTTCTGATACGTTATCGTTTCTATAGTAAGAGCTCATGAATAATACTCGTAATAAACAAATCATTGATATGGTGAAGTTTTCTGTAAGGAGATGCTTATTAATCATTTACGGAAGGAGTAAAGCTGTAAATGTTAAGTGCCTAGTGTTCTAGAAATAACTTTCTCAGAATAAAAGCCCACGATCAGATCGAGAATTAGTTCTAGAATGACTTGAGTCCCATAAAGTTGTTAAAAAAAAAATCAGTCAGAAAGCCCTTGATCTGTATGGGTGCTTCTAGAATACAGGATGAAAGACCATGAGGCTGAGATGTTCGAGAATGATTGCAGTTCTAGAGTCTTGTGAAACGCAAAATGGAATCCTGCAATCAGACTGGGAAATTCAAATGCAAGTCAGTTCTTAACAACTTTAAGCAAATGTTGTAGAACCTCTCAGGCCCACCACACTAAAGGTCTGGAATATTCATTCTAGAATGTAGATGCTTCCCTGTGTTTCTGAATGATAAGCTCAAGAAGTGCAAGAACACTGGAGTTCTAGAATGTTGAAGCTCCCAGTATCCTAGAGCCTCTCAGAATGAAAGCCCACAAATAGGCCGAGAAGTTCTAGAATTACTTGAGTTCTCAAGTGATGAAGTTCTCAGATTTCTAGAATGTTGAAGGTCTTAGGGTTCTAGGATGTCCCAGGATGGAAGTCCTCAATCAGACTGGGAAGTTCCAGAACATTCGAGTTCTGCAATGCTGAGCACTATTCTTTGTGTTCTAGAACTTTGCAGGATGGAAGCCCATGATCAGAATGAGAAGTGCAAGAACGCTGGAGTTCTAGAACGTTGAACTGTCCAGTGTCCTACAGCCTCCCAGGATGAAAGCCCATGAATAGACTGAGAAGTTCTAGAATTACTTGAGTGATAAAGTTCTCAGATTTCTAGAATGTTGAAGGTCTGAGTGTTCTAGGCTGTCTCAGGATGGAAGCCCTAGATCAGACTTGGAATTTCCAGAACATTTGAGTTCTGTAATGCTGAACACCGTTCCTTGTGTTCTAGAACTTTGCAGGATGGAAGCCCATGATCAGAATGAGAAGTGCAAGAATGCTGGAGTTCTAGAACGTTGAACTGTCCAGTGTCCTACAGCCTCCCAGGATGAAAGCCCATGAATAGACTGAGAAGTTCTAGAATTACTTGAGTGATAAAGTTCTCAGATTTCTAGAATGTTGAAGGCCTGAGTGCTCTAGGCTGTCTCAGGATGGAAGCCCTAGATCAGACTTGGAATTTCCAGAACATTTGAGTTCTGTAATGCTGAACACCGTTCCTTGTGTTCTAGAACTTTGCAGGATGGAAGCCCATGATCAGAATGAGAAGTGCAAGAACACTGGCGTTCTAGAACATTGAACTGTCCAGTGTGTCCTACAGCCTCCCAGGAAGAAAGCCCACGAATAGACCAAGAGGTTCTAGAATGACTCGAGTTCTTGAGTGATGTGGTTCTCAGATTTGTAGAACATTGAATGTCTTAGGGTTCTAGGCTGACCCTGGACGGAAGCCCTCGATCAGATTTGGAAGTTCCAGAACATTCGAGTTCCGCAATGCTGAACATCGTTCCTTATGTTCTAGAACTTTGCAGGGTGGAAGCCTATGCTCAGAATGAGAAATGCAAGAACGCTGGAGTTCTAGAACGTTGATGCTTCCAGTATTCTGTATTTGCGCTCCTGTCTGAAAAGGATGACTGTCAGGAAGAAACTGTAAAAGACGATGTGCACAAGCAGGTCACAGTGTATCCTCTACCAACGTTCACGGACTCCGTTGCGCCACCTGGAGAGATGGAATGAAAGAACGAGTTATTTTGATACTAAATAATTTTTAGAGATCTGCAGGTTATAAGAAACATAAAGTATAGTAATGTTAAGCCATAAGGATGACGAACAGTTATGACTTGTGTCTGCACCGACTCAGAAAAAAGCAAACCCCAGACTTAAACGCATTCTTCATGACTGAGTGCTTTGTAACTAGATTTTAATCCGGAACTCTGTCTGCGCCTCCTTCCATCACCTCGCTTAGTGTGAAGACATCTTAAAGCTCGCTATGTGTCATATTCTGACTGAGCTCACTGCGTATAGCAGCAACATGATGGCCTCGCAGTAGAAACGAGACTTGAAAGTATCTGTTGAGAAAATTCTGTCTCTTTTTTTTTTTTCTTCTTCCTCATTTATAATCCAACCCCGTCACGTCTCCTCCTCCTCCTGCTCAGCCATCAGCATCCGCTTTGGTGGAGTCACGAGTCTGATTTGACACCAAGCCATTTATTTATTTATTGTTAGCGTCACCATTTTTCAGTAAGACACATTCTTGCATGTTCTAACCCATAGTACTGTGCGTGTTTGAGTATTCATGCTCGGGATGGAAGTGACAGATAGGAGTCACATCCATAATCTTCCCCCATCCCGCAGAGACACACTTCCTGCTGAGGTTATCGGCCTCGACAGACTGCTCTGCATGTTCCTGTCCTCAACTGTGTGTGTGTGAGAGAGAGCGAGAGAGAGAGCTCAGTCAGAATTCATCCAGTTTACACGTGTGTTTTAGGGGGTCAAGAAGCTGGACCTGAGCCTTTACGCGGCATTTGAGCAGCGAGTGTTTGGTGAGGAGAACGTGTGTACTGTGGATCTGTGCTCCATGTTGAAGAAGAAGGATGCCGACGGTTACTACCACCGTGAGAAGACAGTCACGTTCGGTGAGTCAGAACATGGAGTGTGTGTGTGTGTGTGTGAGAGAGAGATGGAGTCCACTACTGAGACCACTGGTTTCTATAGTTCTCTCAAACGACATCAGTCCAAATAAAAGCAGAAAGTGAATGAAGTTTTAGAACCTGTAGAACCAGTATGAGTGCCATCGGTCACACTGAGAAGTTCTAGAACCCTCAAGTTCCAGAAGTCTGAAGTTGCCAGCATTTTAGAACTTCTCAGAACATTGACTTTTTCCCAGCGTCCCAGAACTTCTCAGGATGAAAGCTTATGATCAGACAGAGAACACTAGAGTTCTAAAATGTTTAGTTCTACAGTGTTTCAGGATGAAAGCACAACATCAGACCGAGAAGTTCTAGAACCCTGGAGTCCCAGAACTCTGAAGCTCCCGGTGTTTTAGAACTTCTCAGACCATTGACTTTTGCCAGTGTTCTACAGCATCTCAGGATGAAAGCCTATTGTCAGAAAGAGGAGTTCTAGAACCTTGAAACTCCCAGATTTTTAGAACTATATACTCGGAATTAAAGTCCATGATCGGACTCAGAAAATGTAGAACACTCAAGTTTCAGAACATTTGTAGCTCTCACTGTTGTGGAATTTCTCAGGATGAGAGCCTACGGTCATACTGAGAAGTTACAGAAGACTAGAGTTCTAAAATATTGACTTGTCCAGTGCTCTGGAAGTTTTCAGGATGAATGACCACCATCAGACAGAGCAGTTCTTGAACACATTTCCAGAATGTCGAAGCTCCCAGTGTTTTAGAACTTCGCAGAGGCTTGAAGCTCCCAGTGTTTGGGAACTTCTCAGGATGAAAGCCCACCATCAGACCAAGAATTTGTAGAGCATTCAAATTACAGAATGTTGAAGTTGTCAGTGTTTTACAACTTCTGAGAACATTGGAGCGGAGACTATTCTAGAATGTCTCGCAGTTAAAGCCCATGATCAGCCTGAGAAGTTCCTTAACACTGGGAGCTTCAAGCTTTTGAGAACTTCTCAGAATGTTGAATGCTGAAATTTCCTGTGTTGGGAACTTTTCAGGACGAAAGCACACAATCTCAGGTTGTTAGGTTCTGGAACACTTGGTGTCTGGAATGTTATAGCTGCAGTGTTGTAGAACCTCTCTGAATGAAAGACTGTCTCTTGAAGTTGACAAGACAGAAAAAAAATTCCACCAAGAAACCACATAAACTTCTCTAGAACACTGGGATCTTCAACATTTTGGAAGTAGAGTGTTCTGGAAATTTCTCAGTCTGGTCACTGGTTTTCATGCTGAAAAGTTCTGGAACTCAAGTGCTCAAGAACCTCCCAGTCTAATCGTGGGCTTTCATCCTGAGATGTTCTGGAATCTTTAACTTCCCAGCCAGATCATGGGACTGCCTGTTGATTTTTTACAACATGCTGGGTCTCAAGTCATTCTAGAACTTCTCAGTCTGGTTGCAGGCTCTCTAATCTTGAGAAATTCTAGAACACTGGGAACCACAGCTTTCTCTTTGACAGTTACAAAGCACCGACACTGGAGACTCCTTCCAACAGTGGATGTTTTGAAATCAGTGGTGGACTCTGGTTCAGTTCTGTGGTCCGGTTTTGCAGTTCGTTCTCGAAGCGGTCCAGTTTCTGCGAACCATCACAGGCCGTGTTCATGCTTGTTCTTAATGTCCGTCTCGGGCGATCCAGTCACAAATGGACGGTGAAGATGGAGAGTTCACGCCTGGTGTTTTCACGGGTCTCGAAAAAACACCAACCTACAAAAGCAAACCAAGACATCACTGCTTTCTGGGTTTTGTATTATGCCTCCGCCACCGTAAGGTGCAGGAGGCATTATGTTTTCGGGTTGTCTGTCCGTCCCGAAACCTTGTGAACGCGATATCTCAAACGCTAATGAAAGGAATTTCACCAAACTCCCACCATTTGTGCGCTTTGGGACAAACACGAACTGATTAGATTTTGAGATCAAAAGGTCTAAGGTCAAGGTCACTGTGAGGTCAAATGTCTGTCCGAAAACCTTGTGAACACAACATCTCCAAGGCTGATACAAGTAATTTCACCAGGTCAAGATTACTGTGAGGTCAAATGTCCATCCCCAAATCACAACTTAATAAGGCGTGTAGTCTACCGGGCGGAGGCATCCCCATCAATGCCGTTGGCGTCGAGTTCTATCTAGTTTTTTTAATGTTTTCTCAATGACTTTGCATACGCCAAGGAAAACAGTTACCCCAGTATTGATTTCGTGATGGTTCTAGAGCTCATAATTCAGACAGTATTGAACTCCAGCTATCATACAAAATATACACCTGATAAATACTAAGTAAGATGATGCCAACTTGAAAAGAAATATGGGAACATGGGCAAGAGGAAACTCGTTGCATCACCTGTGTGCCACTAGAGGGCGGACTTTAGCTTCAGATGTTGAGAAATGGGCGGCCACAGGTACAATTAATTTGTTTGTGCCATAAGATGCCCTGACTCTCAAGTGTGTTTCGCATCAAGTTACATTACCACATTACAGCACTTACGAACGTACAAGGAATTCTTTTGGAGGTTATCTCAAGTTTGCTTTCAAAATAAATTTTAAAAAAATAGCAGCGAATGATTCAACTGAAACCTAGAGTGCCAATACTTTACTCTCACAAGAAAGAACAAAGTGGGAGAACTAAACCGACTCCAGCCAGAGACATGAAGTGATGATGATTCTGTTACCTTTGTGTTTGACCAATCACTAGTTTGCATTTTTTTCTGGCTCCGCCTTCACAGTTACAAAACTGTTCTGAGAGACTAAAAAAAACAAAAACTATGACTACCGTTCTTTTTTTTTTCTTCTCAACCCTTAGATGCGCCCTATATCTGGAGGACGGTAAAAACTACTCACCAGCCATTTTATTAGGAACTTGTTGATTTTAAAGTGCATATTCTGGACCAATTTTGTTTTTTTTATATGAAAGTACAACCCCGATTCCAAAAAAGTTGGGACAAAGTACAAATTGTAAATAAAAACGGAATGCAATAATTTACAAATCTCAAAAACTGATACTGTATTCACAATAGAACATAGACAACATATCAAATGTCGAAAGTGAGACATTTTGAAATTTCATGACAGCAACACATCTCAAAAAAGTTGGGACAGGGGCAATAAGAGGCTGGAAAAGTTAAAGGTACAAAAAAGGAACAGCTGGAGGACCAAACTGCAACTCATTAGGTCAATTGGCAATAGGTCATTAACATGACTGGGTATAAAAAGAGCATCTTGGAGTGGCAGCGGCTCTCAGAAGTAAAGATGGGAAGAGGATCACCAATCCCCCTAATTCTGCGCCGACAAATAGTGGAGCAATATCAGAAAGGAGTTCGACAGTGTAAAATTGCAAAGAGTTTGAACACATCATCATCTACAGTGCATAATATCATCAAAAGATTCAGAGAATCTGGAAGAATCTCTGTGCGTAAGGGTCAAGGCCGGAAAACCATACTGGGTGCCCGTGATCTTCGGGCCCTTAGACGGCACTGCATCACATACAGGCATGCTTCTGTATTGGAAATCACAAAATGGGCTCAGGAATATTTCCAGAGAACATTATCTGTCAACACAATTCACCGTGCCGTCCGCCGTCGCCAGCTAAAACTCTATAGTTCAAAGAAGAAGCCGTATCTAAACACGATCCAGAAGCGCAGACGTCTTCTCTGGGCCAAGGCTCATTTAAAATGGACTGTGGCAAAGTGGAAAACTGTTCTGTGGTCAGACGAATCAAAATTTGAAGTTCTTTATGGAAATCAGGGACGCCGTGTCATTCGGACTAAAGAGGAGAAGGACGACCTGAGTTGTTATCAGCGCTCAGTTCAGAAGCCTGCATCTCTGATGGTATGGGGCTGCATTAGTGCGTGTGGCATGGGCAGCTTACACATCTGGAAAGACACCATCAATGCTGAAAGGTATATCCAGGTTCTAGAGCAACATATGCTCCCATCCAGACGACGTCTCTTTCAGGGAAGACCTTGCATTTTCCAACATGACAATGCCAAACCACATACTGCATCAATTACAGCATCATGGCTGCGTAGAAGAAGGGTCCGGGTACTGAACTGGCCAGCCTGCAGTCCAGATCTTTCACCCATAGAAAACATTTGGCGCATCATAAAACGGAAGATACGACAAAAAAGACCTAAGACAGTTGAGCAACTAGAATCCTACATTAGACAAGAATGGGTTAACATTCCTATCCCTAAACTTGAGCAACTTGTCTCCTCAGTCCCCAGACGTTTACAGACTGTTGTAAAGAGAAAAGGGGATGTCTCACAGTGGGAAACATGGCCTTGTCCCAACTTTTTTGAGATGTGTTGTTGTCATGAAATTTAAAATCACCTAATTTTTCTCTTTAAATGATACATTTTCTCAGTTTAAACATTTGATATGTCATCTATGTTCTATTCTGAATAAAATATGGAATTTTGAAACTTCCACATCACTGCATTCCATTTTTATTTACAATTTGTACTTTGTCCCAACTTTTTTGGAATCGGGGTTGTATGTGCCTTTACACACTCATCCAGAAGGGTAATTTTGCACAAGGCCATCTGTCTACAGGAGAAAAAAATGAAATAACAAAACGCGTCTGGAAAAATCCCAAGGGAGTCTGGAGCCAGATTCGTGACGTCACCTGCGGAAGCGCCAGCAGGCTGTGCGAGCTTTGCACGGTTTCAGTGCACAGCCTGTGTAGACCAAGCGCTCCCATTTCTCTCTCATTGTCCGGTCTTTTGGGAAACGATGAGTACTAATCCCATCATGATTGGCGTTGCTACACCCTCCTACGATACATCTGTTAATCATTTTAATAATTACGCCATAACATGAAGAAATTTGCAGAAAACCACCAGGTCGTTTTCTCATAAATGAACCAGCGCTGACGTAGGATTCAGAAGGATGCGTCCCGCACGCGACGTCACGAAAATCAATGTTTGCTGGGAAATTCAAACGGCAAGTTTTTTCAGAGGCGGACCAATTCGCCTCAAATGGCTCGATTTCAACTGAATTTTTCTGGTATTGCGCAAGGGAAAAAAAAATTGCACAAACTGCAGAATGTTACAGATATTTGACCAAAGTTTAATATAAAATAGGAGAATTACATTGATCTTGCTCCTGAATTTACCCGTGATATGCACTTTAAGCTCCCTGTTCTTGGCGTCAGGACTGGAACCGAATGTGTTCGACTGTTTGCTGTTGCATGCTGAGATGTTTTTCTGCTCACTACGGTTGTAAAGAGTGATTATATGAGTTAAGCCAGTATCTCACTGGGCTGCGACTAGATGGAGACACAACAATTGCGATAAAATTTGCAAATTAGCGACAATTTTCACTTGGAATCACACTGAATTGATATTCGCATATTTTACCGCACTTGTTGTGTCTCTAACTAGTTGCAGGCTGTCGCAGCCCGGCTTTCCTTCGGCAGGCAGGGAAGTAGAAGAAGCCTCACGGAAACTGACTTGAGAAGGGTTCATGATAGAGGTCTGTGCGGGACAGAATTTTCAGTCCCGCTCCCGCATTGTGCAGTCCTGCTCCCGCCCGCGCCTGCCATATTTTGTCCCGCTCCCGCCCGCAAATCCCGCATGATGCAGACGTTCGCGTTATTTCTCACGAAAGTTCTTGTCATTGGCTTGGTGAATTAAACATGCTGAGCTTAGCTGAGCTCTCCACTGACCGATCCTTCACCTAGCGCACGTAGCGAGGGTGCGCGTTGCCAGGCGGCATGCGCAGCTGAGGCTTTACAGAGATACCCAACACACCGACCAAAATCTACAGTGGATATTAAGAATATTGTACATTGCACATAGCTTATATGCCACTCCTCACATTTACATTCTAGGAAATACAAGTAGGCCTATAAGAAAGTAATATAATTTAAAGACACAGCGTGATGGTGCCCCGCCCCCTCCTTTGAGTGGATTTGAGCATAAATATCTACAGCTCACGTTCAGGGGTGCGTTTCAAGCAATGCACCTCTTTTTAAAGCAGCACTTACTTCTGAAGCACTGTGAGCTTCACTAGAGGAGCTCTGCTCTTCTGCCATGATCGGAGATCTCAAACACGGAAGAGCGGAAAGGAATCGGAAACGTACGCGAGATTAGACCACATCCGCAAATTTAGGCATCTTAAAATGTTTTTATTAATGCCAAATAAAATATCCAGCACAAATTATATATGATAGACATAAATTAATAATTTATACATTTTATTTTAAACACGTTTTTAGTTAGCGGGACTGCAGCTTATCACCTCTCCCGCCCGTGCCCGCAATGAGCTTTCAAAATTTGTCCCGCGCCGCACTGCTTTGCGTCGGGTCCCGCGGGACTCCCGCGGGAGTGCAGGGCTCTAGTTCACGACGGCTTTGCGGCTATTTTGAGAGAAATTTTGTCGCACGAATTTTTTGAACATGTTCAAAATTTCAGCGACGAAGGAGCGACACTTTGCGACTCGTGTGAGGAAATCGAGAAGCCTCACGAATGTTTCAAGACACACTTGAAACTCTCTCGCGAATGACGTTCACAAGCTGCCGCAGCCCAATGAGATCCTGGCTTTACTATATCCTTCCTGGCAAAAAAAAAAAAAAAATTGTGAAAACCCCAGGAGGAGATCAACAGTTTCTGAAATACTCAAACCAACACCCGTGCGACAGTGAAAGGAGGTCACTGCGAGATCACAGTTTTTCCCGTTCTGGTGTTTGAACTTTAACTGAACAGGAAACAGCAGGTGGGTGTTCCTAATAAAGTGGCCGGTGAGTGTATATACGCTTAGCGAAAAAAAAATTTTTTTTTAACTTTTATGGGCTATTAAAGGAAAATAAAGTAAAACTAAATGTGTGTGTGTGTGTGTTTAATTACACCTGGTGTGTTTAATTATTAAGGTACTGATTGTAGTGACTTATTTGATTCCTATAGAGAGTGTAACCAAGTGGAACATTCTCTCTCTCTCTCTTTTTATCTCCAATCACAGGAGCTCGGTCTACTTTCTTCTTCCTCGTGATGTGTGTTTGTCTCCCACGCAGGCTGCGACTGAGGCATTCGTTTCTAATCCTGGTGACTTATTCATATTGTTTCTAATCTTAGATGACGCATTCCTGTGGAGCAGTCTCGGATAAGGACGCACATAAAAGGCGCTTTACTATGGAAGAGGGGGAAAAAAAAGCCATTACAGACCTGCTGTATTTCACATAGCAGGCAGGAACGAAGGATGTGTTTTCAAGCAGTGTTTGAAGTCAGAGATAAAGAGTTGATGCTTTGAGGAAGGCTGCGTCACCACCGTACCTGTCTTCTAAGGTCCCTTATATTTTCTGGGGGGGTGCTCATGATAATCCAGTTGATTTTAAAAAAAAAAGTTTTCGTATCTTATCTTGTATTTGTCAGTTGATGTGTAAAACGTGACTCAATTAAGCGATTTCAAATCATATACACTACCGTTCAAAAGTTTGGGGTCACTTTGAAATGTCCTTATTTTTGAAAGAAAAGCACTGTTCTTTTCAATGAAGATCACTTTAAACTAATCAGAAATCCACTCTATACATTGCTAATGTGGTAAATGACTATTCTAGCTGCAAATGTCTGGTTTTTATAGGGATCTTGCATGTGACGTCACAGCCGATCCAGATTGTAACAAGCGCCATCTTGTCGGTCAAACGCCATATTTCCGCCTTCTACTTCTGCTACCTTTTCTTCTGGAAAACCCTACTATATACAATTCTACTACAACGGCTGCGGCTACAAGCTCTCCCTACCTGTGCACGTTTTTTATGTTTTTTGTGTGTATTTTTGCGTGTTGTTCGTCTGTATCGGACTCCAATATCCACTACAACCGTATGGACTGACTGGACATTGGTTTCCAGCAGAAAATGACGGTTTGTAGCGATTTCCATCGCATGCACAACATTCCGGACGAGATAGCGAGACCAGCGAGGTCTCCGTGGATTGTTATCGGGTCTGGCAGGCGAAGGAGGCGGCGCCGGGAGCGGAAGCAAAAGCGAGTCTGCAGAGCCGGCCTGTTGACTAAAGCTCAGAAAACAGCTACTCAAACCTCCACTGCTAAGCCTCTATCTCTCCAACGCCAGATCCATGGTAAACAAGACGGACGATTTGGAATTACAGCTGGAATTACCTTATTCTATTCTATAATCGGCTGGTCAGTGCTATACTCAATACTTAAGTGACTTACCCGTCCAATGAGGATTGTTATTTTCTTGTTTACAAGATGCCGCGGCTGACAAATCCTGAATTTCTGTCAAGGTAACTGTCCAGAGATTTATAAGCACGCAGTGCTTCACCACTGAACAGCGAGGGAAAGTTAATGAGGTAATTATACATGTCTGGGTATTCCGCTGGCAGTTCAAAATCCACTGACACGGTCGTGAAAACTCCGTCCGGTAAACCATAAGGGTCACTAATCTGTAGATCGTTTATTTTAGACATATATCTAGTTATCTGTTCATTAGAAAAATGAGCCGTGTAGTCCGTCAGTTGAAATTGATCCATTCTGTACACGAGTGCAGCAGTATTCAGCGGTGTTTTTGACCGACAAGATGGCGGCTGTTAACTTTCCGGTCACGTGACTGCAAGATCTCTATAGAGGCCCATTTCCAGCAACTCTCACTCCAGTGTTCTAATGGTACAATGTGTTTGCTCATTGCCTCAGAAGGCTAATGGATGATTAGAAAACCCTTGTACAATCATGTTAGCACAGCTGAAAACAGTTGAGCTCTTTAGAGAAGCTATAAAACTCACCTTCCTTTGAGCAGATTGAGTTTCTGGAGCATCACATTTGTGGGGTCGATTAAATGCTCAAAATGGCCAGAAAAATGTCTCGACTATATTTTCTATTCATTTTACAACTTATGGTGGTAAATAAAAGTGTGACTTTTCATGGAAAACTACACAAAATTGTCTGGGTGACCCCAAACTTTTGAACGGTAGTGTAATTGTTCTTGAGTCACTGCGATTTCATATACAGATTACACTGTCGAGTTTAAATCATATTACAACGCGATAATGAACTGGATAAATAAATCCAGAAATGAGGAGAAACAAGACTAGACGTCATTTAGTCGTTGTTATGACCTTTTCAGCTCTGTATGCTTTTAATCAAGACTTGTGGGCGGGGCTAAGTAAAAAAAAAAAAAATCGTACTGTGTAAAGAAATGCCGTCGACCAAAAATGGCTTAAAAAATAATGATAATCAGTGAGCCATAATAAATGACGCAAAGTCAGTATTTGGTGTGAGACGACCCTTTGCTTTAGAAAGGAAAAAAAAATCCGTCTCCGGTCCAGTGAGTGCAGTTTTATGCGGAAATGAGCTGTAGGTTTTACTGAGCATCTTACAGAACCAGCCGCGGTCCTTCTGGACACTTTGACTCTCATACTCATTTCTTCATTCGGCACGAAAACCCAGCAGCCTTCATTATGTTTTGTTTTTTAATCTGAAAAGTGGTCTTTTATGGAATATGCTGCTTAGATACAAACATTTTTTTTTTCCTGTAACATTTAATTTTGTGCTGGGGAAAAAAAAAGAGCGTTTGAAACTCTAAAATGTTTTTGTCATGTTTTGACTCAATGTAGAAGTCATAAAATAGAAATCTAGAACAAAGATTGTATGAAAAAAATACGGTGCCGAAGACTTCTGCATAAAACTGTCTGTACATGTTTAAGAAGAAAATCTAAAACTTTTGTAAATGTGGTGGACATTTTTTTTTTTACTAAATAATTGGGGTTGCACGGTGGTGTAGTGGTTAGCGCTGTCGCCTCACAGCAACAAGGTCTGGGTTCGAGCCCCGTGGCCGGCGAGGGCCTTTCTGTGTGGAGTTTGCATGTTCTCCCCGTGTCCGCGTGGGTTTCCTCCGGGTGCTCCGGTTTCCCCCACAGTCCAAAGACATGCAGGTTAGGTTAACTGGTGACTCTAAATTGACCGTAGGTGTGAATGTCAGTGTGAATGGTTGTCTGTGTCTATAGGGGTGTTCACACGGCACATATTTGCACCGATGTATTTTGTTGCGATATATCTTACACCGGTGTAAATTTTGTGGCGCGTTCACACGTCACAAACCTGCTTACTAGAAAGAAGCGTGTTAGCACCGATGCAGCCCCACTTGCGGTCACACGGCAGTTTTTGCGACCATGCTATACGATAGTAATAATGCGGAAATGAAATATGCGCATGCGTGAAAATGTACTTCCTTTTCCCGGTTGTCATGGCATCACCAAGCGCCGGGAAAACAACGTGGATGAAGACACCAGTGTTGCCAGATACTGCTGACGTTTTCCAGCCCAAAATGTGTTCAAATCCGCCAAAATGCACTTAAAACCGCCCAATCTGGCAACACTGGAAGACACGCAGTTCTGCTGTTGTTGATATTCGCCATTTTGGAAGCGCAAAATACCAGGATGCAAATTATGCAATGCCCGTATGTAATCAACTCTCCTCACGCGTAGCGAGTCTACCCCTGTAGCGTTCAGACGTCCCATTTTATATCGGTGCTGCCCCGCAAACTAGCATTTACTCCGGAGTAAATTTCTTAAACCACCTCCCGAGCAGGGTTAGATTTGCACCGGTTTAAGCAGCTTTCAGGGGCGACACCGGTATAACTTTGTACCGTGTGAACGCTCTACCGGGGCAGCCCCGGTGCTACACCGGAGTAAAAGTTGCCGTGTGAACACCCCTTATGTGTCAGCCCTGTGATGACCTGGCGACTTGTCCAGGGTGTACCCTGCCTTTCGCCCGTAGTCGGCTGGGATAGGCTCCAGCTTGCCTGCGACCCTGTAGAACAGGATAAAGCGGCTACAGATAATGAGATGAGACTAAATAATTGGAAAAATGAGGCCTGTTGTGATTAATATTCATTATTTAAATTTTGATTGGATATCCAGTAGGTGGTGCTGCAGCCCTGAGAAAACTTAACACAGAGGACTGTCACATCTCATACATGCACCACATTTAACCCCCCCCCCCCCCCCCGCCTACAGCTAACACACACACACGTCTGCGAATCACGTCCATCTCAATATTTTATATATTCCAGATGACAGAAGGACTTTACAGATAGGACACGATCTTTCCATATGTGATCTGGAATGGTGTGAATGGGGAATGTTTCTGAACATATGCACAATATTAAAGCTTCCGAACACCAAGAAGTGAAGAGGCGATGATTAAATAAAGGGGAGTAAAAATCAACAGCCTGGTCCTCGTTGGTTGGCTTGGTAACCCTTTTGCGTTTGTAGAATCAGTAAATCTGCACATAGGTGGCTCTTGTTGAAGAGCCATCGATTGGTTCAGTGTATAACTCTCCTAATTTTCCTTATTCGCAGCTCACGAAGTAGATTTGAATCACAATATCGTTATAATGAGCTCACTAATTAGGCAATGAGTAGCAGGTGTTTCATCCGAGGAGTATAAATCAGAGTTAATGAAACTTCCTTGCGCTTGCAGACTCTACATGATCTAGAGCCTAATCCTGAAAGCCACATCGCCGTTATCTTACAGCCACGTTCTCAGAGCACCCTGTTACAAGTTAGAGCCTCATGCTCTGAATCCGCTTGATGCATATTTAACTTCGAAACCCATTTCATGCTCCAAATCCATCTCATTTAGCTCCTCCGAGCTCAGCCTTCAAAATTGGCTTCATCAAGTTTCTTCGCTCTTTTGAGGCAACATTATCTACAACCCCGATTCCAAAAAAGTTGGGACAAAGTACAAATTGTAAATAAAAACGGAATGCAATAATTTACAAATCTCAAAAACTGATATTGTATTCACAATAGAACATAGACAACATATCAAATGTTGAAAGTGAGACATTTTGAAATTTCATGACAAATATTGGCTCATTTGAAATTTCATGACAGCAACACATCTCAAAAAAGTTGGGACAGGGGCAGTAAGAGGCTGGAAAAGTTAAAGGTACAAAAAAGGAACAGCTGGAGGACCAAATTGCAACTCATTAGGTCAATTGGCAATAGGTCATTAACATGACTGGGTATAAAAAGAGCATGTTGGAGTGGCAGCGGCTCTCAGAAGTAAAGATGGGAAGAGGATCACCAATCCCCCTAATTCTGCGCCGACAAATAGTGGAGCAATATCAGAAAGGAGTTCGACAGTGTAAAATTGCAAAGAGTTTGAACAGATCATCATCTACAGTGCATAATATCATCAAAAGATTCAGAGAATCTGGAAGAATCTCTGTGCGTAAGGGTCAAGGCCGGAAAACCATACTGGGTGCCCATGATCTTCGGGCCCTTAGACGGCACCGCATCACATACAGGCATGCTTCTGTATTGGAAATCACAAAATGGGCTCAGGAATATTTCCAGAGAAGATTATCTGTGAACACAATTCACCGTGCCATCCGCCGTTGCCAGCTAAAACTCTATAGTTCAAAGAAGAAGCCGTATCTAAACATGATCCAGAAGCGCAGACGTCTTCTCTGGGCCAAGGCTCAATTAAAATGGACTGTGGCAAAGTGGAAAACTGTTCTGTGGTCAGACGAATCAAAATTTGAAGTTCTTTATGGAAATCAGGGACGCCGTGTCATTCGGACTAAAGAGGAGAAGGATGACCCGAGTTGTTATCAGCGCTCAGTTCAGAAGCCTGCATCTCTGATGGTATGGGGTTGCATTAGTGCATGTGGCATGGGCAGCTTACACATCTGGAAAGACACCATCGATGCTGAAAGGTATATCCAGGTTCTAGAGCAACATATGCTCCCATCCAGACGACGTCTCTTTCAGGGAAGACCTTGCATTTTCCAACATGACAATGCCAAACCACATACTGCATCAATTACAGCATCATGGCTGCGTAGAAGAAGGGTCCGGGTACTGAACTGGCCAGCCTGCAGTCCAGATCTTTCACCCATAGAAAACATTTGGCGCATCATAAAACGGAAGATACGACAAAAAAGACCTAAGACAGTTGAGCAACTAGAATCCTACATTAGACAAGAATGGGTTAACATTCCTATCCCTAAACTTGAGCAACTTGTCTCCTCAGTCCCCAGACGTTTACAGACTGTTGTAAAGAGAAAAGGGGATGTCTCACAGTGGGAAACATGGCCTTGTCCCAACTTTTTTGAGATGTGTTGTTATCATGAAATTTAAAATCACCTAATTTTTCTCTTTAAATGATACATTTTCTCAGTTTAAACATTTGATATGTCATCTATGTTCTATTCTGAATAAAATATGGAATTTTGAAACTTCCACATCATTGCATTCCGTTTTTATTTACAATTTGTACTTTGTCCCAACTTTTTTGGAATCGGGGTTGTAGATCTGCATTCAGAAATCTTTCTTAAAACCTCTCTTAGGAAGATCCTCACTCCCAAAATCTGACACATCTGTCATCAATTCTTCATCCTTAAAACCTTCGTGACCTCCATCCAGATGTTCCAAAACTAGATCCTCTGAGCTTGGAGCCTACTTAATCTCTCTTTCTTTCTCCTCATCTAAATCCTCGTCTCTTTCATAAATCTAGGGGGCATTTCCAGGACAAGGGTTGAGAACCTGTGATTTTAGAAAAATTTAAAAAAAAAAAAAATCACTTCATCTACATTCTCAGTTTCCCATACCTAGAGCCTCAGAACCTGTGTCTCTCTCTCTCTCTCTCTCTCTCTTTCTCTCTCTCTCTCTCTCTATATATATATATATATATATATATATATATATATATATATATATATACAATCATTTTCTGTAATCTTCATAATATAGGTCCTTTATTACTTTGATCTAGATCCTGAGAGCCTAGAACATCTTGATGTGAGAATAAGCTAGGGGAAACCACCCAGTAACCAAAACATCCATGGTTCTTTGCTCTAGAAATGTGGACATGAGCCTACTGATTTGTGGTCTAGAAATTTCAAACACTTACTCAGGATACTGTGCTCAAGGCATTTCAAACACTGGGTACTCTATTGTCGAAATTTCAAAATCCTACTTTGGGTACTCTTTTCAAGATATTTAAAACTCTTAATCGGGGTACTCTTTCAAAAACCTATTTTGGGTACTCGGCTTTATACATTCCAAACAATCTGAGTACTCTGCTCTAGAAGTTTTAAATATGCAGGGTACATTTGAAATTTCAAACATTTATTTGGGGTACTCTAGAATTTCCAAATACTTATGCATGGTACTCTGCTTTAGAATTTTCAAACAATTACTCAGAACTCTGCTCTAGAAATTTCACATTTACTCATTAATCTCCTCTGGAAATGTCAAACACTCACCCAGTACTCTGCTCTAGAAATTTCACGCTTGCCCAGTATTCTGCTCTAGAAATTTCAGACTTTCACTCATGGAACTCTAGAAATGTCAGTTATTGGGGGTAATCTACTCTAGAAATTCCAAGCACTTACTTGGCACGCTGCTCTAGAAATCTCAAACACTCAATTTCAAACACCTAGTACTCTGCTCTAGAAATTTCACACTTATTCAGTGCTCTGCTCTGGAAATTTTGAACACTTACTCAGTATTCTGCTTTAGAAATGTCAGACTTTCACTCATGGAACTCTGCTTTAGAAATTTCAAATGCACAGAGTACTCCAGAAATGTCAAACACTTATTTGGGGTACTCTGCTCTAGAAATTTCAAACACTTAGTATTCTCCTCTAGAAATTTTAAATATGATACTCTAGAAATTTTACTAATTTCTATGCCCTACACTAGAAATTTAAAAATGTTATACTTACCCCTAATGCTCTGCTCCAGAGCTCTCCATACCCTACCGCTGCTTTATTTTAAAACCATGAATATCTGATCACAGTGAGAGGCGATGGAAAAGGTTATCAGGAAAAGCCAGCTGTGCGCCGACACTCAGGATTTCAGCAGCATCGCTGTGCGAGAAGATGTTTCACAAGCCTCAGTAATCTGTGTGCTCTTTAGCGGCGGCGCTGGGACTGATCACGGAACCAGAGGGGGTCCGAGCATGCGACAGTGTGGATGTTTAGCAGTTCGGACCCTGCTGAGATCCAGGGTAGAGCGCGGTTCGATTCTGAAATGCTGTCTGGTACTAATGCGTTTAACAGCACGGTTGTTGACAATTATAATAGTCACAAAAGACGCTGGAGATTTTTCATGTTGTACTTTTGCAGTGGGGGGACCTCGGACCGAAATGCTGAGCAAATAAAACAAAAAATAGATCAATTACCAAGGGCTCTGGTAGGGCTGTTGTATTGTGCAGCTGTGTGTGAGTGATAGCCGCTGCAAATATTTTTTGAATCCAATTCCGCAAAAAAAAAAAAAAAAAGGAAAAATGTCAGCTGATTGATTTGTTATATAACATGTGTGTTTATGTAATGGAATGTGTCACAGTGTGTGATTACAGTTCTACAGTAAATAAGCACCTTTACCTCAGGCTCACGGCTGAAAGTGTGTGTGTGTGTGTGTGTACTGGGAGACTCCCACATATTTCAGACTGATTGCAAAAAACGTAATCATAGCGATGATGTGTGACTCAGAATGGACTTTTCTAGCCCTGGGTAACCTTGTGGAGAAAATGCAGATCAGATGTAAAGTTAGAACACAGCAGTGGTGCTCCGATTCTAGAAATGTTGTCCACTTGCCCATCACGCACTGATGCACTTAAACATGATGCTGTGCTCGAGAAATGATGAACGTGCTGTACCATTTCCTGTTGGTGGAGAATTGAGCTCCCACCTGATGACAATGCTCAGACACCACGGTTCGTCTAACGCTCCTTCTTCAGACAGAACTGAAAATCGATCTGCCATCAGACGAGACCGAGTGAGAGTGGGAATGAGATGGCGACGTCATTAGACTTTGTAAAAATACACCTGAGCTGCTTCCTCTGGAGACAATCCACACAGCAAGGGTTTTTATTTTTAACTTGTACAGCTTGTAGTGCCAGAAACCCCTTTCGCTGTTTTGTGGTTTAAACGTGTTATTACTCGTATAGTGGGTTAGATGAATTGACCGAGGAAAGAAGGTGTGTATCATGAGACACATCCACGCTGATTAACTTCGCACTGCCGGAGCTTCGTTAGTAGCAGCTTCATCAGAGCCACAGCTTTTCTTTTTTTTTTTAAACTCGAATTGTTAAGTCAGCACAGTTGGTAAAAGAATGTATACCCACTGTCAAAAATGGCTGTAAAATGTCTCATCTCATTATCTCTAGCTGCTTTATCCTGTTCTACAGGGTCGCAGGCGAGCTGGAGCCTATCCCAGCTGACTACGGGCGAAAGGCGGGGTACACCCTGGACAAGTCGCCAGGTCATCACAGGGCTGACACATAGACACAGACAACCATTCACACTCACATTCACACCTACGGTCAATTTAGAGTCACCAGTTAACCTAACCTGCATGTCTTTGGACTGTGGGGGAAACCGGAGCACCCGGAGGAAACCCACGCGGACACGGGGAGAACATGCAAACTCCACACGGAAAGGCCCTCGCCGGCCCCGGGGCTCGAACCCGGACCTTCTTGCTGTGAGGCGACAGCGCTAACCACTACACCACCGTGCTGCCCCGGCTGTAAAATGTGTTTTTAAAAATGAAGACATTTAAGTTTTGGTTTTTTTTTGTCAAATTTCAAAAGTGTGCTGTCTCAAATGATCTAGTACGTAGTGTGTACTTTATAATAAGTACACTGCAAACTATATACTGAAGTTTGCAATACCAAACTTTTATAAGTGGCATGTCGCACTGAACAGAAATGACTAATCACAGTACGGAACCTCATTGAACCACGCCCAGACAACGTCCTCAGGAGCAAACATACCCCTTTTCCACCAAATCAGTTCCAGGGCTGGTTCGGGGCCAGTGCTGGTGCTGGTTCACAACTCGTTCAACTTGCGAGCCAGCTGAGAACCAGTTTGCTTTTCCATAGCTGGCGGTGCTAAGGGAAGCCACGTCATTACGTCGCTGTATACGTCAGTTACGTTGCTACGTTTGCATAAACCTTGGCACGAATATCGAAGCAAAAACAACAACAACAATGGATGACTTTGCGTTTGTACAGCTGCTGCTTCTCGTCGCTTAAAAATGGCGATCTTTCACGGTCTTGTTATTGTTGTTGGTCTTAACAACTCCGCCCCCCCCGCTGACGTAAGCAGTTCTTTCCTCTGGCCCAGCAGAGAGTTGGTGCTAGACTGGAACCGGTTTTTCTGGCCCCAGAGCCAGTTCTTTGTCAGTGGAAACAGAAAACCCGGTTCCAAACTAAGCACTGGCCCCGAACCAGCCCTGGAACGGCTTTGGTGGAAAAGGGGCATTAGTGATTTTAAACACAGTCGAGACCACTTCAAGTTTACTTTTGTGAAGTGTAGTGTTGCAGTTTCGTGTAGCATAGTATTGTATTGAAGTAAGTTAGCATAGTATGAAATTATTTTTATGTCGTATTTTAGTGTGATGTAGGATTGTAGTGGAATGGACAATTTAATGGTAGGGTGGGTAGTATGTTAGTGTACTGGACTATTATGGTGTGGTGGAGTGGAGTAAGTGCTAAAAAAAGGCAACTGGGCTTGCCTGAAATTCTTGAAGTTTGACCTCTCATCCGAAAGGCTTCTTCAGTCCTGTCTGACTAGTGCGGAGTTCCAGATATTTGTCCTCTAGTGGACCAAAAGCAACCCTAAGGAGAGTTGTTGAGGTCACATGGGTCATTGAGTCATGCTGTAGGTGTAGGTCACTGGGGGATGGGTGTGAACGGTGTTAGCAGCCTAGAGAGTCATTAGTGTCATCTGTGGGTCATTGGCTTTCTCTGCCATCATAGCTGGCCCCCAGTGACCTACACCTGCAGGATGACTCAACTTAGGCCAAGTTTACATTAGACCGTATCTGTCTCGTTTTCTTCGCGGATGCACTGTCCGTTTACATTAAACCGCCTGGAAACGCCGGGAAACGGGAATCCGCCAGCGTCCACGTATTCAGTCCAGATCGTGTCTGGTCCGTTGCTGTGTAAACATTTAGATACGCGGATACGCTGTGCTGAGCTCTAGCTGGCATCTCATTGGACAACGTCACTGTGACATCCACCTTCCTGATTCGCTGGCGTTGGTCATGTGACGCGACTGCTGAAAAACGGCGCGGACTTCCGCCTTGTATCACCTTTCATTAAAGAGTATAAAAGTATGAAAATACTGCAAATACTGCCCATTGTGTAGTTATGATTGTCTTTAGGCTTGCCATCTTTCCACTTGCAAGTGGTAAGTGATATGCGCTGGGATCACACACACAGCGGCTCAGTCCCGAATCACTGGTTGTGCACTTCACTCGCATGCTCTGTGAGCTGCGCAGGGCCGGAGTGCGCACCCTCCAGAGGGCACTCGCTGTTCAGGGCGGAGTGATTTGGAGCGCAGGATGCCTGCGGAGCCGAGCGTATCCGTGTATTAGTGTTGCTGTGTGCACACTAATCGTTTTAAAAACGTTAATCTGATGATCCGCTGATACGGTCTAATGTAAACATGGGCTTAGGGTTGCTTTTGGTCCATTAGAGGATAAATACCTGGAACTCCCTACTAGTCAGACAGGACTGAAGAAGCCTTTTGGATGAGAGATCAAACAAGCAAGTAAAGTTGCTTTTTTTTTTTTTGCACCTATGGTTTACTATGATCTGAATGACTGAGAACCTTCACAGACAGTGGAGTATTGTCGTCTAGTATCTTAATAGCTTTGTTATTTTAGTATAGTATTTGAGAGTTGTGGAATGCAGTATTTTACTGTAGTGTAGTTTAGCAGAGTGAATAAATTAAAAATAATGTAGTGGCGTGTAGGAGAGCGTTGTGTTGTAGCGTAGTCTGATGGTATAGTGTAGTTGACTGTAGCATTGTAGTCTAATATTTTAATGTAGTGTAATTTTGTAGTGCAGTATTTTAGTGGCTGTGTGGGGTCTTAGTTCGAACAGTCCGCAAGTTTGGACAGCATTTTGCTATCTGGCATGTGGGTGTGATGGCAAGATATAAGTCCCAAACTTGTGGGTGCACCAGCACGAACAGTCACGCCATCTCATGTTACATTCCGAAGTAGAAGAATGTGATCGGGTGTGACCTAGAGTTTGTGTGCGAACTCTGTGAAGGCCAGTTTGCGATGAATGTTTGCTTGATTCAGCACCAGAGGAACATCTGTCCAGCTGAGTACAACAGTGATAGGATGATGAGGCGCAGGGGTCTGGGTAAGGAACTCAAGGAGTCAGGGTTATGGTTGTCAGAGGAGGTCGAAACCCTGGCCAGGCCTGAAAGAGTGTTTGAAAGGTAGTAAAACACTGAACAAGCTCGTTGCTGATGCACTAGGGAAAAGGAAAATTGCCTAACAGGTGAGGAGTAAATGTACATTAGTGCAGAGACGTGTGGCACACAATCCCCCAGAGCATGCAGTGGACGTTGATGAGGGCTCATCCAGCCCCGATCCAGAGACCAACCCGGCTGCTCTGCTGCCACCCCTATTCTCAGCAGTATCGATGCTGAGAGAAACATTGGAGGGTGGGTTTGGCAGTAATAGTGTAGATGAACTCTGGGAAATTGTGGACTTTGTGAGGTGAGTGGATAAGATTCCCATGCTGATTGAGTCTACGCTATTTGACCTTATCAGCAAACTGTGGGGACATGGTGGGCCTGTGGGTCAAGCCCACTGGTAGTGGACAACTCGCATGGCTTTACATGGTGTGGCTGGTACAAGGAGTAATTCTTGTGTCCTTCAAGGAGTGTCACGCTAGGCTGCTGCCAATGTCCGGGTGGAGGCCGATGACCATTGGCTCCATGGTGCTGAGGTTATTCTCAAGAACAAGGCTCTCCTCGGGACAAGGCTCACACGAGTTTGTCCAATGAACCCACAGCAGAGGGGTTTTATGGCATCTGCCAATGGGTGTGCAGACAATCTCATGATTTTGGATGGGATCATGAGAAACTCAAGAGAGCAGAATGCACCATGGGTAGTAGTCTTTGTAGATTTTGCAAGGGCTTTTGACTCCATCTCCCATGAACATGTCCTGTATGCTCTGGAAGAGAGATAGTTGGACCATCACGTTATTGAGTTTATTTGTAACTCGTATGTAGACTGCATGACAAGGGTCGGTAGTCATGGTGAGAAGACATGAAGGTTGGAGTGAAGCAAGGAGAGGTGTTGTTGCCTCTGCTATTCTGTTTGCTCTCCTGAGACTTACCTACCAGGCTGATCTTTGCAAAATGCCGGTGACAGCCTTAGCAAGGCTCGATGGCATTGCCAGGAAAGAAGCGAACGAGTGGCTCCACCTTCCATTGTTGGCCTGCGATGGCCTAATTTATTGTTAGAATTGGAACAGAGGCTTGGGGGTAAGGAAGCTTGTGAAGCTGATTCCAAGTAAAACGGATCCATTGGCTGGCATCATCAGCCGATTACTGAACGTGACACATGAGGATAAAGACAGTTGACCAATCACAATGGAGGTAGAAGTGGCAGCTTGCTGGTAGAGATCCTGTCGAGGTGCCAGATTTAGATAGTCTGGTTACAGAGGAGGGTCTTGACGTCAGGGAGAGCCCTCTGTCCCTAATGGACTGGGGACAGAAGGAGATGAAGTCTTGGATGGCACTGCAGGTCCAGGGTGTGGGTGCAGATCATTTCTGTGGGGACAGAATCAGTTATTCATGGCTGACTGATCCCACGTGAGTAGTGGTCAGACAGCAGTACTTTATTGCTAGACTGGCACTGTGGGTGGGTACATACCCCACCAGGAAGTTCCTTGATGGAGGTCGGAATAAGGAAGAAGCAGCCTGCAGGCACTGTGGTGCAAGACTCGAATCTTGCTCCCATATCTTGGGGCAGTGTCCCTCGGTGAAGGGAAGCTGTATACAGCGGCACAACAAAATATATGACTTCCTCGCCATTGTGGTGAAGCACATTGGCTGGAAGGTGGCTAGAGTTTTCTGACATGATTCCCCTTGATGGGGATCTTAAGATTCCTGATCTGGTTTGCAAAAAGGACGGTGTCGCTCTTGTTGTTGACGTAACTGTAAGGTACGAGATGGGGCCTGAGACTCTGCAGAGGATGGCTGCGGAAAAAGTTGCACAGTATTCACCTTTAAAAAAGCTGATTGGAATGGTGGTTGGAGCATGAATTCCCAATGGGAGCCCAGGGGAAGTGGCCAACATGTAACAACCATGTCTTGACCGAGACAGGACTTACAGTTGGTAGAAGAGCGCATGAGGCAAAGCTGATGAACTGGAGGGTCCTTTTTTACTCTTTGGATATACTGAGGAGTTTTCTGCGCGAGTCAGCAGAGCCGGGTTCCCCAACCATTGAGCTGGTGGACAGCTGGTAAATAGGGGTGTAGTGGGGCTTGTGATAATTATAATCACTTGTGTACCACCACGATGGCATGTGATGGGCTTGCGAACCCATAAGGCTGGTGAAGGCCCACAAGGTAGTGTAGCATTTTAACGTAGCAGCATATGGTATTTTAGCGTAGTGTTTTATCACAGTCTAGCGGAGTAACCTTGTGGCAGGCTTTTTAATAAAGCGTTGAACCACAGTTCCATCTGATGACTCTAGCAAATCATCGATCATACGGTGATCATACAGAACGCTGCTGCCGAGTGATGCGATTGGTTAATTGATGGAGGTTAACTGGTTTGAGGGAAGCCGCTGTGCCATTCATTAGCAAGTCAAAAACGGAGATAAAAGCCATCGGCTCGACTATAGAGCTGCTTTAGACAGGGGAGTAGATGCCTGCGGGGGGACACACACACACAGTTCATTCTAAGCCAGTTATTCAAGAGTGCCAGAGGAGGGGGTGGGACGCTAGACTCCACCCTCTCCACACACGCACACACAAGCAACTACAACACACTCTATGAGGCGTCTGCCTTTCTCATTCTCTCTCTTACACTCTCACACACACACAGTCAGCTGCTGGAGCTGCTCTCGGACTGTACGGGTTCTCTGACCACAGCAGGATAATACACTGGGGGAAGGAGGGAGGAAGCAATGGGTCAGCTGTGCTGTTTCCCTTTTTCCCGAACGGACGACAAACTGAGTAAGTGAGGTAACACTGTCGGAGGTCTGAGAGGAGTGTGTGTGTGTCTCAGAGAGAGAGAGAGAGATTAAACCCTAGTTGAATGCGTACACTATCTCCATGTGAATGGAGCAGTTTATCCGTGTGTGTGTGTGAGAGAGAGAGAGAGTGTTGCAAAATATATCGTCTGTTAACCGTTATTGTAGTAATGACATGGCATAAGACCGCAACATGCAAATGATTATAGTATTGTACATATTTTAGCCACATGATCCAACAAATCTAAATGATTTAACCCATGTGAACACACTTCCTTCAGTTACGCCACGCTTGGGGTTTTTTTTTTGTACCTTAAAGAACATTATTCAGATATGAAGCAAACAGGAAAAGGTGTGGAGCTCTGAGAATGTCCTCGATCTACCCATCCACTGCTAACTCCCAGGGGTTAAAGGGGTAAACATTCTTCAGTCTGATCTCCGTCATGTCTTTAACGTATATGTTATTTCCACAGACAAGAATTAGGATGAAGAAAAGAACAGCAACAACACCCTTTTTTTTTTTTTTTTTTTTAACGGAGATGAACAACTGCCCTTTGACGGACTTCTTATCAACGGGATAACAGAAGTCTAAGGGCCGATGTTTACCGGTAACTCTTAAAACGTTATTTTTGTGGAAACGCTTTCACAAATTCTGAACTTTAAGACACTGAGCTACTTTTTCAGCGGGAGGAATTTGTAGCGACTCTGATGGCGTATGGATATGACAAAACCGTCAGGGAAGAGTAAAGTGGAAAGGAACCGGAACTACTTTTTAATCGCTCGAGAGTGAGGAAGTTGGGTCCAAAAAAAAAAATCTCATATCTTTATTTACACAGTGATAGATTTTTCACTTCTGTTCTGAGTGTAGAGAAATGAGTGGGTATTTTTGTGGAGAAACAGAAGAGTGTGTGTGTGTATGCGGAGTTTCTGTATTCTGAGTGTGTTACTGTGCTCTTTTTATTCCAGGCTAATAAAAGCCTTGGCTGCGTCTCTCTATATGTCTCTCTCTTTGTCTGTCTCACACACATGCATACACACACACAGGGGACCCCCCCCCCATATCTCCTTCTGTCTGTCTCTCTTTTTCTCTGTTTTTTGGTCTTTCTCTCAGCATCCATGTCTGTCTCTCTTTCTCTGTCTCTCAGCATCCCTCTCTCTCTCTCTCTCTCCCCCCCCCGTGTGTATGTGTGAAAGCTGACTTTACACAGCATACAGGGCAGTGTTACATCCTCCCAATACTCTGGCTTGAGGGAGAGTGTGTGTGTTTGGCCTACTTTCAGTCAGCATGATGAGAGAGAAACGGGGAAAGAAAAGGGGAGAAAGAGAGTAGAAATGGGATTTGGAAAGAAACAAGAGAGGAAAATGAGAGAGAGAGAGAGAGAGAGAAGCATGTCAGCACTGACTACAGAGACTCTTGGGGATACCTAATGCCTTCACAGCTGGGGCCGTGTGTGTGTGTGTGTGTGTGTGTGTGTGTGTAACAGAGCTCAGTAGGGTTGGTGTGCAAATACAACGTCCAGCTGAGCTTTTAACATTATGGCCTTTTACACACACACACAAGTCACATGATGATAGTGGCCACATGCAAGTGTTAATAGTCTGCACACGTGTCTTTGTCTCAGATGCATGTCTCTCTTTCTCACGCACACACACGTATGTTCTCCATGAGTGACAGCATGGCTAGCCCGAAGCCCCTGCTGAGACACACCTTAATACAGACTGGATCTCTCTCTCTCTCTCTCTCACACACACACACACACACACAAACATTATTTGAGGATATTTAATAATCTATATCTATCTCTAACCTTTTCCACTGGTTTCTTGAACACAGGTTAATCTCTTCTCTGATGCATTTTGCAAGATGGCCGACAATGAACAGTCCGTTTTTTAACCCCGGTTCCATCCGCTAGCCTGTAATCCAACACTGTGAGAGCGTTTCGGGTTTAGAACAAGCGTAACACTCCTAAATGTGCAGAATCTTTGAATATGAAAGTTTATTTACGTACTTTAGATCTTTTAACGCGTTTGTAATTACTCGTCTTGCTTTTTTACGGATGTGTGCAATGTTTCCCCTCACGCGAATTCCCGTCGACGTTTTCAGTGTTTGATTTTGATATTCGACGTTTGCCGCTTCAGTTTTATTCCTACAAAACTAACATAGCTAACGAGTCCTGGAAAATAATTCTAGTTCCAGTGACCCTGTCCCCACTGCAGTGTCAGATTCCAGGACAAGAACTCGATGTGGTGTTCTGCCCATCCTCCTCGAGCTTTTGACGTGCTGTTTCAATGTCCTGAGATGCTTTTCAGCTCACCGCAGTTGTACAGAGTGGTTATCTGAGTTACCGTAGCCTTCATTTTAACTCGAACCAGTCTGGACTCTGTTCTGGATGGTTTTTTTATTTTTCGCGCCACGCTGTGTAAACTCTGGAGACTGTTTCGTGTGAGATCATCGGTTTCTGAAATACTTAAACCAGCAGTTTTTTTTTTTTCCTCCTCCTGTTAAAGTGGAATCAGCAGTTTAGAGAGATGTGTATCCGGGGCCGTCTCAGAAACTGCTCTCTCATTTGGGACATTATGGTCAAAAAATAAATTTTCTAATTTTACTATTTGTTTTGCATTTACCTAACACTCAATGTTTCTTTTGTCATGTTTAATAAGAAGAAAGAGAGTATCTTGCTTTATCCGGCCTCCACTGTGGAACATTTTTTGATTACAATTCAAATTCTTTTGTAAAATTGATTTCCATATAAAATAATTCCATCATGAAGAATTAAAGCCCCTCCTTCACAGATGAGTGAAAATATTGAATAAATTTCCTCTTTTTGATTGCTTGGGTTAAAAATGCCAAGTTATGATGACTGAATTGATTATTCACTTAAATATGAATAATATGATACATTTTGGGTATTTGATATGGCGAAATAGGACACGATGGAAAAACCAAGAACACACCGGAAAGATGAGAATAACGGCGGTGGTAAAAGAACAGCGACTGTACCGGCTGAAGGTCGCGCGGGTCTCTGCTGCGGCGCGCGAGCAACGGGACATCGACAGCGCACGAGGCGGGGGCGGGGCAAAATGACTGGCCGTAGATTCTATCAAAAGTTCGATCTAAATTGACCATGGTTGCAAAATATTGGGCAAAAATACGCAAACACTACGAAATATGAAAGTAAGATGAAAAAGAAACATTCTATTGCCTTATACTGCTAGGCTAAAACAAAATAAAACTGTCAAAACTCGCGTAACAGAAAGGCCGCAAATGAAAGCACGATCAACTTCTAACTGTTGGAGTGGAAAATTCCATTCTACACATGCAGATTGTTAATGTGTGTCCTTCCCCGCACGCACACAACACGCTACGGTAAAAAATAGACCACGACTCATTTTATAGCTCAGAAATTCATACAAGACCAGCTACCATCGTAACATATTCTGTAAGCAACACATTCTATACCTAACTTTCAGCTTTCGTTTTAAAAAACAAAATCGCAGATTTATAACTAAATTTTTATATAGCGTAGTGATTTTAAGTTCCTACTTTTGGTGAGGTCGTGACCTTGACCCTGAGGCTTTCCGTTTAGATCAAAACACACGATCGCATTGGTTTTGCGGAAAATGGAGTTACGACGGTGATCAAATATTTCGCATGATGTTTTATTACGGTTATGATTATTCTGTGAGCGCACCGATCCTTAGGTGTATAAAGTTACAACTTAAAATACAATCAGTGATAACTGTAGACTTTTCAATGGACTACAGCCTTTTTAAGGGAATGCGATGTAGTCGACTGTTTATCATGTCCCAGATCAAGCCGCTATTTTTCCACAAATTTGCAGAATTTTTCCCAAATTCTGAATATTCACATCAAAGATTTAGTTTTATCTGCATTGTTTATTTCATCATTTTATTTCAAATTCAAACCAGCATCACCATTCAAAACCGTATAGTATATTGACTGTGAGCATATTTAGTGGCGGACCCCCACAGTACCCAGTTTCTGAGACAGACCCTTATTATACCAATCACAGTCAGAGTACACTTTATTCTCTTCTGAAGTACAGTGAGTAATTTTCGCCATTTTTTAACTCCAGCTAGAAATTCGGTCCCAGATATGGAAAGTTCAACAGAAATATCACATGACTGAAATGCTAGGCTTCTATTACTCGAAGCATCTCTGTCCACCAGCACGTCCTGGCTGATCAACAATGTTTCCATCTTGGCCGAACCATCGCTTAGCATAAGACTAATCTCAATTTTCAGTGATTCATCACCATTGGCATTTCAGTTTAATAAAAGACCACATCTAATTCACTTCTGGGAAATTAGCCCACAGTTTTAGCTGTAATTAGACTGGAAGATCTGCAGAAGCTAAATGCTAAACTGAATCATGTGGCAGCTTCTTTTACGGTATCATACCAGCATCACTGCTGTTGCTAATAGACATTAAACATCTTGCAGGTCAAAGGTTTAAGTGCTAATAGCCGAATTTGGAGTCTAGTAGCACTTTAATTTATATTTATCAGTTTTTGTCAGTTTAGTTGACACGTCTCGGGTTCCCCAAATCGATTTGTGTAACAAACCGCAGTGCCAATTCCTCCAGACCAGCTTGAGGGAGTTGGGCACAAGTCCACAATGCTACTGGCTGTTAGCTCAGGAGTCCTAGCCAAGTTCTCCCACTACTGTACTGCAGCTCCTTCCGAGTCCTGAACTGCTACAATGATAAGAGTCTGATATCCATAGGTTGGTAGAAGTAAACAGGATCTTTCTAAATGAGGCTGGAGAGCTTTCTCAGGAAATACGCACACACACACACACACACACAATAATACGAGCATGATTCGGGAGTCCCAAAATAAATATCTAATTAAATGTCTTAATTAGCAAGAGATAAATGATTGCGTTTGTACCTGATGTTACTCCTGTGTCTTTCAAAATCATATCCCACTGTGATATTTGAATTACAGAACAGTCTGTTAAAACATTTATGCTACAGCCTCAGCTGAATTTGAGTTACATTTAACTGCCAGAATGTTCAAATTATTGCTCTGACTGCCAGAATGTTGTTACAACTGGCGAATCGTTACAGCCCTGCTAGTGTAGGACTTATATCTCTGACTGCTACATTGTTTGAGTTACAGTCCTGGCTGCTACATTATTTGAGTCATAGTCCTGACTGCTGGACTATTTGACTTGCAGTCCCGACCACTGGACAATTTGAGTTACAGTCCTGATTGCTACATTATTTGAGTTACAGTCCTGACCGCTGGACTATTTGACTTGCAGTCCCGACCACTGGACAATTTGAGTTACAGTCCTGATTGCTACATTATTTGAGCTACAGTCCTGATTGCTACATTATTTGAGTTACAGCCCTGACTGCTGGACTATTTGACTTGCAGTCCCGACCACTGGACAATTTGAGTTACAGTCCTGATTGCTACAGTATTTGAGTTACAGTCCTGACTGCTACATTATTTGAGTTACAGTCCTGACTGCTGGACTATTTGACTTGCAGTCCCGACCACTGGACAATTTGAGTTACAGTCCTGATTGCTACAGTATTTGAGTTACAGTCCTGATTGCTACAGTATTTGAGTTACAGTCCTGACTGCTACAGTATTTGAGTTACAGTCCTGACTGCTACATTATTTGAGTTACAGTCCGGGCTGCTGGACTATTTGACTTGCAGTCCCGACTGCTACAGTATTTGAGTTGCAGTCCCGACTGCTACAGTATTTGAGTTGCAGTCCCGACTGGTAGAATTATTTGTTTAAATACAAGCTTGACTGCCATAATATCTAGCTTGCATTGCTATCCACTTGAATATTTGAGTCACATCCTATGTTTCTAAAATATTTAACTTCCAGAACACTTAGCTTGCATCCCTTTCAGCTGTATTGGAGGATACTGGACTGGTAGAATGTTTGTTATAGCGCTGTGTGCTAGAATTTTTTAGTTACAGCTCTCACTGCGAGGACATTTGAACTCCAGTCCTGACGGTCAGGAGATTTAAGTTACAGCCCTGACTGGAAATTTGAATTCCATCTCCAGCTGATGAAATGTTTGATGTGGTACACGGTGCGGACTCATAGAATGTTTGAATTATTGCTGTCGTTGGTAGAATATTTGAGATATAGCTCTGACGTTCAGAATATTTCATGTAGCGTTGCATATTTGTTCACTTTGTCTTTATTTTACTATTTATGTTTTAAAGCATTTCTTTTTCAAGATTTTTTCCCCCTCACTGTGTTTTTAATTTCCTGTTTATTCTTTTACACTCTCCTGACTCACGGTGCTAGAAGCCTCGAGTAGAACTGACTCGGGTGATTCTGCCTATTTTCCAAGTTCATCCTTTCACTCCTAATGCACTCTGAATTACCTTTAAAAGACGGGCTACGACAAGATGATTCGTTACAGATCCAACTTCTACAATATTTGACTTACATTTCAGACTATTACGGCTCTGCTGGACAGAACATTTGACTTGCTGCCGTGAGCCGTGAATGTTTCCAGTTTTGACTGTTTGAGTTCTGTCTCGTTACAACCTTGACGTGACTTCCAGGACTTGTTGACTTGTAGAATATTTGAGTTAGAGCGCGAGTTGCTAGAGCGTTTGACCTCCTGAAGATTTACGCGGTTACAGTCCTGACTGAATATTTGAGTTATAGCTCCAGCTGATATAATGTTTATAATATTTAATACACTGTACAGATGTACCGAGAAAGAAAATGGTGTTTTAAAGTACAAACGTTTCTCAGCGTGAGGAACATCATTAAGACGCCGGGCTACTGCTTTACCTTCTGAATCTACAATAACGCAATTTATACAGTAAATTAGTTCTTGAGAGATTTAATGCAAGTTTCTGAGCACGTGACAAGGAATTCTAATAAAGTAAGGTGATAAGATACTAAACTTTAACAGTGAACAGAGTAGCTTTAACACTTCAATACGCAGCTACAAAAAATATGAGGCCAAAGGTTTAAATTCTTTGCGATCAGCAGAACAACCAAGGAACGTAGGAAAAACATCTGGCTGTAATTCAACAACTGGATTTTTTTTGTACCTTTTTTTTTTCAGCAGGTTCTCTGTTGCAGTCAATCACATGCGTTTATGTAAATCATTTTGCTGAAGGCAGCTCATCAGACCAGATGATTACCAAACTAACGAGGACTTATTTAACCCTTCCATGTCCACACTCTCAGACGCGCCGTTTTAAACTTAATGCAGGGTTTTTTTTTTTTTTAACAGAGATGCAAATCAAACGACTCTAAATTCTTTTTGATTTATAAAGTAGATTTTTATCATATAAACTTTTACGTTTGGACCGAATATTTCAGTGAATAAAACGGAGTGAAAGTATTTTTCAGCAGAAATATTTTTATTTTCACTTCATAATAGCTCCTTTTAGTTACTTTCTAATACACGTAAAAATTTTCAATAAAACAAAACAGCAATTTATTTGAACTTTGACATTTTTGGTTAATAAAAGTATCTAAAAGTTTAGAAGTATGCAGCGATTTTTCAGATATTTAATGTAAAAAAAAATCAGCTTTAAAAAAATATCTATACAGTATCTGTCAAAAGTTTGTACACCTGATTCAATGTTTTTTCTTTATTTTTATGAATTGTCACTTCATTTCTTAAAGTAACGATGAATGTCGTTTCTCTTTACTTAGTTGTTCAGTTCTTGACATAATACTCGATGGATTACTGCAGCTGTGGTGTTGAATAGGGCGATTTTGTTATAGTATTATTATTATTATTATTTACTGTTTGATGACTATTAAGAAGGCAAGAAACTCGTCCACTAATGAACTTTTGACGAGGCACGCCTGTTAACTGAAAAGCGTTCCAGGTGATGACCTCATGGAGCTGGTTAAGAGAGCGCCAATAGCGTGCGAAGCGTCATCAAGGGAAACGCTGGATACACTTTTTGGTTTTTTTTTAACACACAATTCCAGATATGTTCCATTTGTGTTATTTCGTAGTTCTGATGTCTTCAGTTTTGTTATCCCACGCTGGCCGAAAGGCCCGAAGGGGGATTATGTCATGGCGATGTGCGTCCCGGGAAGGGTGTTCACCTTCTGAAATCAACTCCTTTCATAATTTTTAGAGAAATTTCACAAAACTTGGCAGAATTCTATACATATTGTAATTTCGTTAAATTCGGCCACATTACGCACTGACAATAAACTTGACTTGATGCATTTTACCAGAGTTCCAGCCCTTGATTAACAAAATTACACTACTGTTCAAAAGTTTGGGGTCACTTCGAAATGTGCTTATTTTTGAAAGAAAAGCACTGTTCTTTTCAATGAAGATCACTTTAAACTAATCAGAAATCCACTCTATACATTGCTAATGTGGTAAATGACTATTCTAGCTGCAAATGTCTGGTTTTTGGTGCAATATCTCCATAGGTGTATAGAGGCCCATTTCCAGCAACTCTCACTCCAGTGTTCTAATGGTACAATGTGTTTGCTCATTGCCTCAGAAGGCTAATGGATGATTAGAAAACCCTTGTACAATCATGTTAGCACAGCTGAAAACAGTTGAGCTCTTTAGAGAAGCTATAAAACTGACCTTCCTTTGAGCAGATTGAGTTTCTGGAGCATCACATTTGTGGGGTCGATTAAATGCTCAAAATGGCCAGAAAAATGTCTTGACTATATTTTCTATTCATTTTACAACTTATGGTGGTAAATAAAAGTGTGACTTTTCATGGAAAACTACACAAAATTGTCTGGGTGACCCCAAACTTTTGAACGGTAGTGTATAATTTGCCAATTTCATGAGTGTGTTTTCTTTCTGAAATCAACTCCTCTCACAATTTCCGGAGGAATTTCACCAAACTTGGCAAAAGGCCTCGTTATATGTCGGTAATACGCAGATTGTAATTTCATTAAATTCGGTAACATTTGACCAGAGTTTTGGCCCTTGATTAAATAACTTTGGCAATTCCACAAGGTTGGACGTTCTTCTGAAATCAACTCCTCTCACAATTTGTGGAGGAATTTCACCAAACTTGGCAGAAGGATTCTTTGTTATATGACAGTTATACGCAGATTGAAATTGCGTTTAATTTGGGCAAATTTTCCCAGAGTTACGCCCTTGATTATTAACAAACTTGTATTTTGGCAATTTCATCATGGTGTGCTTGTTTTCTGAACTCAACTTCCCTCACAATTTTTGGAGGAATTTCATGTAATTTGGCAGGATTCTTTGTTATACACTACCGTTCAAAAGTTTGGGGTCACCCAGACAATTTTGTGTAGTTTTCCATGAAAAGTCACACTTTTATTTCCCACCATAAGTTGTAAAATGACTAGAAAATCTAGTCGAGACATTTTTCTGGCCATTTTGTGCATTTAATCGACCCCACAAATGTGATGCTCCAGAAACTCAATCTGCTCAAAGGAAGGTCAGTTTTATAGCTTCTCTAAAGAGCTAAGCTGTTTTCAGCTGTGCTAACATGATTGTACAAGGGTTTTCTAATCATCCATTAGCCTTCTGAGGCAATGAGCAAACACATTGTACCATTAGAACACTGGAGTGATAGTTGCTGGAAATGGGCCTCTATAGAGATCTTGCATGTGACGTCACAGCCGATCCAGATTGTGACAGACGCCATCGTGTCGGTCAAACGCCATATTCCGCCTTCTACTTCTACATTTTCTTCTGGAAAACCCTACTATATACAATTCTACTACAACGGCTGCGGCTACAAGCTCTCCCTACCTGTGCACGGTTTTTATGTTTTTTGTGTGTATTTTTGCGTGTTGTTCGTCTTCAATATCCACTACAACCGTATGGACTTACTGGACATTGGTTTCCAGCAGAAAATGACGGTTTGTAGCGATTTCCATCGCATGCACAACATTCCGGACGAGAAAAAAAAAAACATTCCGGACGAGACCAGATTGCGAGACCAGCGGGGTCTCCGTGGATTGTTATCGGAAGCAAAGCGAAGGAGGCGGCGCCGGGAGCCGAAGCAAAAGCGAGGCTACAGGCAGAGCCGGCCTGTTGACTAAGCTCAGAAAACAGCCACTCAAATCTCCACTGCCAAGCCTCTACCTCTCCAACGCCAGATCCATGTAAACAACACGGACGATTTGGAATTACCTTATTCTATTCTATAATCGGCTGGTCAGTGCTATACTCAATACTTAAGTGACTTACCCATCCAGTGAGGATCATTTTCTTGTTTACAAGATGCCACATCTGAGTCGCTGACAAATCCTGAATTTCTGTAAAGATAACTGTCCAGAGATTTATAAGCACGCAGTGCTTCACCACTGAACAGCGAGGGAAAGTTAATGAGGTAATCATACACGTCCGGGTATTCCGCTGGCAGTTCAAAATCCGGTCGTGAAAACTCCGTCCGGAAAGCCATAAGGGTCACAAATCTGTAGATCGTTTATTTTAAACATATATCTAGTTATCTGTTCATTAGAAAAATGAGCCGTGTAGTCCGTCGGTTGAAATTGATCCATTCTGTAAACGAGTGCAGCAGTATTCAGCGGTGTTTTTGACCGACAAGATGGCGGTTGTGTACTTTCCGGTCACGTGACTGCAAGATCTCTATACACCTATGTAGATATTGCACCAAAAACCAGACATTTGCAGCTAGAATAGTCATTTAGCACATTAGCAATGTATAGAGTGGATTTCTGATTAGTTTAAAGTGATCTTCATTGAAAAGAACAGTGCTTTTCTTTCAAAAATAAGGACATTTCAAAGTGACCCCAAACTTTTCAGCGGTAGTGTATGTCAGCAATACGCATATTGTAATTTCGTTCAATTCGGTCACATTTTACCAGAGTTATGGCGGAATTGCCAGCGGCGGATATTGTGCTCTCCGAGTGCTCTTGTTCTGCAACGTAGAAAATACAGAAATGCGTAGAGTAGGGGTGCGCAAACTTTTGACTGGGACTATGTGTATATGCATGTATACAGTACCAGTCAAAATAATTGACACAACAGAGCATCACGGTCACTCGGAACAGCCTTAAAGTCATCGAGAACATTCGGTCGTTTTAGCTTCAGATCCAGATCTTTATAATCGAGAAATTCAAAGTAACGGGATTTTTACAAATTTGACTCGAAGACGTGTTTGAAGTGACTCCGATTCAGCGTGTTCTCTCTCACCGCTCACGGATTAGAGTGCGGGTTTGACTGTTCAGTGTTTACAGCGCTCATAAAGTTATATAATCTAACTGCTACCTGTGAAGCAACAGCAGAGACCGGTGCAGCTGAAGGACGTCGTCGTGTCCTGAAGCCTGTGTGGGCGTGTGCGCGCATTCAAAGCACTCAGCGTGAAGTGCTGTGATTTTAAAGCACAAGAACTGGACTGAAATCTTTCCTGCTTGTGCTGGAATCGTTTGACGGCCCGTCGCAGGACTGGGCGTTATTACGAAAAACATCACCGTTCTCAGAGGAAGATCCTCCTACGATACGCGATCTATCGGCTGAACGATTTCCTAACAGTGCTGTGTAGGGCTGTAACGATACACCCAACTCACGATTTGTATCGCGATTTTTGACCCACGATTCGATACACCCACGATTTTTTTAAAATGTTTTTTTAAAGTAGTAAATTTGACTTATTAACATTTACTTACTTACATTAACTATTTAATAATAAATAATTCAGACCACTGCAGAGAATGAGTAATATGTATGCAAAAATGAACAAATGTATATCCAAAGATTGTTTTATTTCTCAAAATAATACTGTTGAGCCGGAAGCTCTGTTTTTTTCGGTTCTGAAAAAGTCATTTTTCCAAATCGTGTAAATCCGTTAAGATTTTTTTTTTGGGGGGGGGGGGGGGGGGGTGGCTGTCTCACTCTCATAGGGCCAATGATTTTCTGTGATCGCGGAAAACAGATGGAAATTACGGAATTTTTATGGTGAAACATTGCTCGCGTGTCAAAATGTAACTGCCGCAGAAGGCTTCCGCCCAAGCAGACATGCCTTCAGTGTTGCCAGATATTGCTAACGTTTTCCACCCCAAAATATGTTCAAAAGCACCTAAACCCGCCCAATCTGGCAACACTGCATGCCTTTCCGGTCAAGTGATTGTGATTGGCTTGTGGCACACCTAGCCAGCCAATGAGCTGCTTGTTTACAGATTCGCTCCCCGCGTCGCAACCAGAATGGCGACCGCTTAAAAGAAATGAATGCTCTGCCAGTGGCGAGTGTGGACGTTGCGTGACTCGCAGAAGATTGTCGCAGGTCGGCGAAAAAACGACTTACTAATAG
This sequence comes from Neoarius graeffei, assembly GCF_027579695.1. Lineage (NCBI taxonomy): Eukaryota > Metazoa > Chordata > Actinopteri > Siluriformes > Ariidae > Neoarius > Neoarius graeffei. The sequence continues at coordinate 8,469,225 of NC_083570.1, forward strand.
ATATAAAAAATAAAAGTAAGTTTAAAATGTAATTTAAATAAAAAGTCAAGTATTCATAAATTGAAGTTTGGAAGCGCCTCTGTTTTTGGGCTGAGGAGAAGTTTGAAAGGGTGTACCGTGATTCTTGGATCCTTCTTGGATCGTGGCTCTGCGTATCGCGATTTCGATTTCGATACGCATATTGTTACAGCCCTAGTGCTGTGGTGTTTCGCTGTTTTTTCCGTTCCCGATCCTCTGCGTCTTTGTGTATAAAATTGCATCCTTTTTTTTTTTTTCAAGAAATCAGCTTATATTTATTTAAAAAGAAAATGAGTAAAAATGCATCACGATATCTGAGAACAATGTATCGTGGCATAATTAACCACGATATCAGTGTTATATCGTCATATCATATCGCCCAGCCCTAGGCTACTGTCAATCAGGACGTACTTTTCAAGCTAGCTAGGAAGTAAATTAGCTAACGATAAGCAGCAGACTGAAAATGATCGCGACGAAATGAGTTTTTAATGATTTTAGATTTTTGGGGGTTTTCCACGACAATAACGATAAGCATGTTTTATCGAAACAGATATTAAATGAAACAGAAAAGCGTTCGCGAATCCTGGTGATGCCACAGCCATATGCATTCGGAAGTGGGCGGATAGCGCTTTCCTCTGCCCCCTAACGTTGCACGAGCAGTAGCTTGAAAAAGATGCAGTCGTTGGCGGAAGCACATGAAAAACGAGACACAAAAGCTGTTCGAATTTCGCACTCGTTTAAGTATCTTACCAGCCGTAAGTTCGAGACCACGTTAATCCTTTGCAAAAGTGGATCTTTGCGTTACGCTAATTGTCTTGCGGAGGTGTAGAACACGTGGTGTAAGGCGGATTGTGTTCATCGCCGACACAAAATCACGCCTAGGCGATGGAAGAACGTTCCAGATGAAGTGTTGGTTTGTACAGCAAGGTTTGTTTCCATCTCGAGTTTATTTTCCACTCGCTCAGTTCTGGTCTCGGCATCCAGAACGCTTTTCCTTTTTTGTTGTGGACGCTTCGTAATCAGGAGCGCGTCACGTCGATTTGAAATCAGTAAACCGTCTGCAAATTCGCCTGCATGAGACTGAAATCAGAAACGAGCTCATGGTGGAATATAAGTTCTGCGCTCGGGTTCGTGACCGAGTTTATTAAGAGATCACAGCAGTGAGGCAACAGGAACGAACGGATTATTTCCCTTCTTAACTAACAAGCTAGTAAAGGCGGGGCTTATTATTGACCGATCGCAGGTTGATTTTGAATTAAAAAGGATGTCAGCTACTCGTTTGACATAAACATTTTATTTGGGACGCAGCACCGAACCAAAATCGTTGAAACGTCTTTGAGCACTTTTATGTCGCCCCGCCCTTATTGTTACCAGGGGCTTTAAATAACCACGTAGTGAACTTCAGACTTTGTTATCTTGAAAAAGTCATTTACGATAACAGCCCCGTCCTGTGAACTTTAGCCGCCGCAGAACTTCATTACCAAAGGCCTTACTGCTGACCTCTTAATAAACCTGACGCTGCAGCCTGGCCGTGATCGAGCTCTAATCAGCCGTGGGGATGTGATTGAGGTGAGAGTTCTGATCCGGGGTGAGAACCTGGGCTCAGGATGGCGCCGACTCCGAGCGGGGATGTTAAACAGGTTCTGTTTGTCTTGCAGATCTTTTGCAGAGAACACGACGCGTCTCACGGACAAGTATGTGTCTCTTCGCCAAAGTTCTTTCTTTGCCTAAACACACACCCCACCTTCTCCTCTTCCTCCTTTGTTCCGAGGCCTTGAGAATGTCCTGATACAGGAAAAAAAAAAAAGATTCAATTACTTGGCTAGTGCTTCAAGCACTGCCTAATACGGATATTTAGATGTAGAGTTAACACATGTATTCTGCACCACGCCCCTTTCTGCTCGGACCCCGAGCATTACTTCTATCTGTGTTGTGTGTGTGTGTGTGTGTGTGTGTAGGTGGTAAACGCGGCCCGGTGCTCGACGACGACGAGCTGCTGAGTCTGAGTAAGAGGCTGGTGGAGGACGCCGTGTCGCGCGCTGTGCAGCAGTACATGGAAGAAACGCAGCAGAACGGCTCCGCCCCCAAAGATGACGCTCCTCCCAACAACACCCCTAAATGACAGCGTGACCTCTAACCTCAGAGCCTCACCTGCCTGGGTGGAGCCCCAGGTCGACCCACGCCTTCTCTCCTCCTCCACGTTTCCTGCCCTGCTTCAAGGGCGACGGATTTGCGCGTAAGAACGACGGAACGAGCGACGAACAAGTGCGTAGACGGACTGGAATTTTCTATGCACACGGAAATTTTTTTTTTTTTTTTTGCACACGGATATTGAATAAAGCAATTTTTCGTAGAAAGCTAAATAAAATAAAATAAAATAAACTCGTCTGATTTGCGACCACGGCGATATCGAACTGCACCTCCGGACCGCCACAGGAATGGGCGTGGCTGTCATGATGACTGACTGATTTGATTTGATTTGTCATGGCCTACAGTGTTAAGCATACATTGTGTATGTGTTTGTTTGTTAAACATAACAGGCCTTGTTTATATGTTTGTGCACCCTTTAGGCCGTGCGTGTGACGCGCAGTGGGTCAGGAGGATGCTGGACTCGGACAGAGAGAGTGTGTACAGGAGAGCGAGGGAGTTTAAGACACTGTTAGGACGAGCAGAAGTACGAGCACAAATCGCACGAGAACTGAGTGTAACCGGGACACACACACACACACCAGCAACCTAACCTCACACACGATCCTTCATCATCACACTTTAGACTAAAGAAGATCGAGAGCACTGAATGCTGGACAAAAAGCGACTTTTAATTAAAAGTAATATTTTTTTAACGAGTCACTCGAGCTAAACGAGTGAATTTTAATTTCATTTTTCTTCCTGGACAAAATGTAATCATCTGAGCTGTAAAAGTTTACCTGAAGTTTGAGTTTTTATCCTTCGCCTTGATCACAAAACAAAGTTTATTTTATTTATTTGTCATGTTCAAGGTTTTCTGTTCTTGTTGTTGTTTTTATTTTAACGCGAAATGACGCTGCCCGTGTGTTCACCTGATCCTTAATTACAGATTTATTTCAAACAGTGTTCACCCTCTGCTCTGGTTTCTGTTCACCTCCAAGCGTTCTCGGTTAAACGCCGAACCGAAACGGAGCCGTCGCTGTCCCGCCGCCTTCCCTTGTGTGTTTACTAATCGCTTTATTTTTAAATCTCAGAAATTCGCCGTGGATTATTTTTTTTTCTAGAGATGATTCCAGCGCTGATTGCTGAGTCACTCTCTCTTATAGGAGTGTTAATAAAGATTTTTTTGGTCTTTCCTAACGTTTCTGTCTTTTTTTTTTTCTTTTCCCTGGATCTGAACGCCTCCTACACGGAAATGAGTAATCCCACTGCTGGAGAATGAACACACTTCATCCTGGATGATAAATCAAGTCATTTTTCAACCCACCAGAACAAACTCAAATTTTGTGCTTTGGCTTATTTGTCGTATCGTGTATATATTTAACTCCTGGCCTGCTACTCCAGTCGTTATGGTAGTTTGTCAGACTACCGTAATGACTAAAGTAGCACTCCGACTGCAACAATAAGACGAACTACCGTAAGCACTGGACGAGCACACCAATTATACTTTGTGTTTCTTGTACTACTCCAGTACTTACGGTAGTTTTATTTTTTATTCTATTCATTTGTTAAGTGTGTTTATGGTAGCTGTGCTGCTCAAGCAATTACGGTAGTGAGATTGTTTGTTAGTGTGATTGTTGTAGGCGAGATACTCGAGCAGTTACGGTAGTTTGATTGGTGAGACTGCATTTGTTCTGGGTGTGATACTCAAGCAGTTATGGTAGTGAGATTGTTAGTTAGTTAGTGTTTGTTGTAGGCGTGATACTTGAGCAATTACGGTAGTTAGTGCATTTGTTGTAGGCGAGATACTCGAGCAATTGTCCGTTTGTCAGACTACCGTAATGACTAAAGTAGCACTTCGACTGCAACAATAAGACGAACTACCGTAAGCACTGGACGAGCACACCAATTATACTTTGTGTTTCTTGTACTACTCCAGTACTTACGGTAGTTTATTTTTTATTCTATTCATTTGTTACACAGTAATAGACCTTGTTTGTTTATTTGTTAAGTGTGTTTATGGTAGCTGTGCTGCTCAAGCAATTATGGTAGTGAGATTGTTTGGTAGTGTGATTGTTGTAAGCGAGATACTCGAGCAGTTACGGTAGTTTGATTGGTGAGACTGCATTTGTTCTGGGGGTGATACTCAAGCAATTATGGTAGTGAGATTGCTAATTAGTTAGTGTGTTTGTTGTAGGCGTGATACTCGAGCAATTACGGTAGTGAGATTGTTTGTTAGTGTGATTGTTGTAGGCGAGATACTTGAGCAGTTACGGTAGTTTGATTGGTGAGACTGCATTTGTTCTGGGGTGATACTCAAGCAGTTATGGTAGTGAGATTGCTAGTTAGTTAGTGTGTTTGATGTAGGCGTGATACTCGAGCAATTACGGTAGTTAGTGCATTTGTTGTAGGCGAGATACTCGAGCAATTGTCCGTTTGTCAAACTACCGTAATGACTAAAGTAGCACTTTGACTGCAACAATAAGATGAACTACCGTAAGCACTGGACAAGCACACCAATTATACTTTGTCTGTGTTTCTTGTACTACTCCAGTACTTACGGTAGTTTTTTTTTTAATGCTGTTCATTTGTTCGCACACCGTAAGTGTGCTCCTTTGGTCACTGAGGTAATTTGACCTTGTTTGTTTATTTGTTAAGTGTGTTTATGGTAGCTGTGCTGCTCAAGCAATTACGGTAGTGAGATTGTTTGTTTGTGTGATTGTTGTAGGCGAGATACTCGAGCAGTTACGGTAGTTTGATTGGTGAGACTGCATTTGTTCTGGGGGTGATACTCAAGCAGTTATGGTAGTGAGATTGCTAGTTAGTTAGTGCAGTTGTTGTAGGCGTGATACTCGAGCAATTACGGTAGTTAATGCATTTGTTGTAGGCGAGATACTCGAGCAATTGTCCGTTTGTCAGAGTACCGTAATGACTAAAGTAGCACTTCGACTGCAACAATAAGACGAACTACCGTAAGCACTGGACGAGCACACCAATTATACTTTGTGTTTCTTGTACTACTCCAGTACTTACGGTAGTTTTATTTTTTATTCTATTCATTTGTTACACAGTAATAGACCTTGTTTGTTTATTTGGTAAGTGTGTTTATGGTAGCTGTGCTGCTCAAGCAATTACGGTAGTGAGATTGTTTCTTAGTGTGATTGTTGTAAGCGAGATACCCGAGCAGTTACGGTAGTTTGATTGGTGAGACTGCATTTGTTCTGGGGGTGATACTCAAGCAGTTATGGTAGTGAGATTGCTAATTAGTTAGTGTATTTGTTGTAGGCGTGATACTCGAGCAATTACGGTAGTGAGATTGTTTGTGTGATTGTTGTAGGCGAGATACTCAAGCAGTTACGGTAGTTTGATTGGTGAGACTGCATTTGTTCTGGGGGTGATACTCAAGCAGTTATGGTAGTGAGATTGCTAGTTAGTTAGTGTGTTTGTTGTAGGCGTGATACTCGAGCAATTACGGTAGTTAGTGCATTTGTTGTAGGCGAGATACTCGAGCTATTGTCCGTTTGTCAAACTACCGTAAGCACTGGACAAGCACACCAATTATACTTAGTGTTTCTTGTACTACTCCAGTATTTACGGTAGTTTTATTTTTTTATTCTCTTCATTTGTTCGCACACAGTAAGTGTGCCACTTTGGTCACTGAGGTAATTTGACCTTGTTTGTTTATTAGTTACACTAAGTGTGTTTATGGTAGCTGTGCTGCTCAAGCAATTACGGTAGTGTGATTGTTGTAGGCGAGATACTCGAGCAGTTACGGTAGTTTGATTGGTGAGACTGCATTTGTTCTGGGTGTGATACTCAAGCAGTTATGGTAGTGAGATTGTTAGTTAGTGTGTTTGTTGTAGGCATGATACTCGAGCAATTACGGTAGTTTGATTGCGCGTTAGTTCCATTTGTTGTAGGCGAGATACTCAAGCAATTGTCCGTTTGTCAGACTACCGTAAGCACTGGACAAGCACACCAATTATACTTTGTCTGTATTTCTTGTACTACTCCAGTACGTACGGTAGTTTTTTAAATTTTATTCTATTCATTTGTTCGCACACAGTCAGTGAGCTACTTTGGTCACTGAGGTAATTTGACCTTTTGTTAGGGTGTTTACGGTAGATGTGCTACTCAAGAAATTATTGTAGTTTGTTTAAAGTGTGTTTATGGTAGCTGTGCTGCTCAAGAAGTTACGGTAGTTAAATTGCGTTTGCTGTAGGCGTGATACTTGAGCAGTAACAAATAGTTTGATTGGTGGAACTGCATTTGTTCCGGGCGTGATACTCAAGCAATTACGGTAGTGAGATTGTTTGTCAGTGTGATTGTTGTCGGCGAGATACTCGAGCAGTTACGGTAGTTGGATTGGTGAGACTGCATTTGTTCTGGGGGTGATACTCAAGCAATTATGGTAGTGAGATTGCTAGTTAGTGTGTTTGTTGTAAGTGTGATACTCAAGCAATTACGGTAGTTTGATTGCTTGTTCGTGCATTTGTTGTAGACGAGATACTCAAAGAATTACGGTAATTTGTCTTACTAATGTGTTTTACGTTCAGTAGTTTGATTACTTGTTAGTGTGTTTATGGTAACTGTGCTGCTCGAGAAATTACAATAATTTCATTACTTTTTAGCGTGATTTGTGTCGGCATGATACTCAAGCAATTACGGTAGTTTGCTTGTTAGCGCGTTTGTTGTAGGCGTTATACTCGAGCAATTATGGTAGTGAGATTGCTTGTTGGTGCGTTTGTTGTAGGTGTGATGCTCAAGAAATTACGGTAGTTTGATTGCTTGTTAGTACGTTTGTTGTAGGCGGGATACTTGAGGAATTTCGGCAGTTTGAATGCACGTTATTGTGTTTGTTGTAGGCGGGATACTCGAGAAATTACGGTAGTTTGCTTGTCAGTGGGTTTGTAGGTGTGATACTCGAAGCCACGGTAGTTTGATTATTTGTTAGTGTGTTTTCTGTATGCGTGATACTCACACATTTATGGTAATTTATCTTATTATTGTGTTTACATTGTGTGCTACTCCAGTAATTACGGTAGTTTGTATATTTGTTAGTGTGTTTACGGTAAGCTTATTATTCCTTTAGTTAAGGTATTATGTCTGTTTATTGATTAGCGTGATACTCCAGTCATTACGGTTATTTGTCTTTTTGTAAGCATGTTTATGGTCGGTGTGCAACTCTAACAGTTCTATCAGCACGTCCTTTTTTTGGTTGGAAACTACGGTAAACCCTTTACGTTAAGCTACAGAACATTAGGGTCGGAGTTTTCCAGGTTTAGCGTGCGGACGTTCCCTCAGCCTGGACACCGTTAAAGCATAAAGAACAGCAGCAGACAGGCAGAAGGACAGACGTGTCCTTAACCGTGAGAGCAAAAGGAGAACAGGTCGCGTTCACACACTCCTCTGAGGCAATAAATCAGTACAAGGACCAAACTCTCTCAGGTCTTATCTGCTGTTAGAGGAACACAGCACAGCACAGCACGGAGAAGACACGTCAGAGGCCAAGGTTCGCTCCGTGGATGAGGGTTGAAGGATTGAAGCACATGACCCTGAAGTGGACACGCCTGTTTTATAGCTTTACACCGTGCTCTGGCTATAAAACAGGTGTCGGAACGGTTCCCGGAAAACTTGACGTGTGACACCTGCGGCGCGAGTTATACAATTAAAACGCCAGCGCGTTCACCAGCTGTTCATCATCGTTCCCGGTTCTACACTGAACCTTAACCCTTTGATGCAAAACATATGCACACCCCTTCTAATGCACAACATGGGTCAAAAATGACCCGCATTCATTTTCCAGGTTATTTCATGCTGACTGAGTTTTTCTTTGCTCTATCTTTTGAAATCAATTTATTTTATGATTGAATATTCCAAGTATTCTTTAAATATCTTGTTTTTAATTACCACAAATCATTAATTTAATTTTTTCTTTCCTACTTTATGAACAAAGATACTTTTTATATTACTACACATGGGTCATCCAAGTGCGATTTAAAATTAAATGTCTTAATACTATAATAGTAATTTGTTTCAAGTAATTACTTTAGCAGTGAATGGGGCCAGTTATTTATTTATTAACTATGTAGTTAGCTAAGCCAACTACAATAAAAATTAGCTAACTAAAGTAGAATATGTCAACAGCTCGGTAGCTAATAGTAATTACTTGTAACTTTCTGACAAGTAATCTACTCACTCTCAAGGGAACCTAAACATCATCAATTTTTTTCTAAGGTAATGTTAGAACAATTGAAAAACATTACTTCCATGTATTAGATGGGCAAAGGGCGCTGTGCTGAGCTGTGAAATGTCTGACACAAGCACAATTCACAGTTCCCACCAAACGCTGGAGTAAATGCATGCGGCTCGGTTCTGACCCATGTGTGTAAACTTGATGTAGAATTACAAAAGCTGTGCTTGTTCATAACTTAAGAAAGGAAAAATAAAAATGATGATTTGTGCTAAACAAAAACAAGATATTTACTGCATATTTGGAAAAGTAAATGACAAAATGAATTTATTTTAAAAGTATATCATAGAAACACTCAGCCATGCATGAAATAACCTGGAAAATGAACGCAGGTCGTTTCTGACCCATGTTGTGCATTAGAAGGGCAGTGATACAAAAAGGGTTTTTATTCAAAAAGTAAGAAAGGAAAAAATAAAATAAGGATGTATGATGATCAAAAACAAGTTAATTGAGGAACACCTTGAATACTGAATGATGGAATTAATTTATTGCAAAGATATAGAAGATAAAAACTCAGCCGGGTCACTTTTGACCCATGTTTTGCATCAAAGGGTTAAACAAGGTTTTGCTATTGGAGAAGGTTCCAGGTAGAACTCTGACCATCCAGGAACGCTTTTTCGAAGACTCTAGGGCTTTAGCTGAGACGTTGTGTGCTTGTTGATTTTCCTACGTTGCGAATCAAAAACCATTTGTTTCGGAAAGTTATCGACGAAAATACATCTCACCGAGTCGCTTTATCACTGGTGACACAGGAAGGACCAAAAAAAAGTGCGTTCGTTTGTTTATTTTAGCGTTCAGTTTGATTAGCACTTCCAGGTTAGCCTGGCAAGCCAGACTAAAGGTGAATATTTATACACACGTAGCCGGGTATTTTTAAAACCGAACATTTCCCCCCCCCCCCGTTTATAAAAATGTTTTATCCACACCACCTCGTCTTCGAAAAAAATCCCTTCCACGCATAACCGAACATCTGCGTTTTCAATCACATTCATAACCTGTAGATGGCATTATTTCCCCAAATCCTCCCCCCTAATCACATCGCCTGTGCTCTTGGAGCAGTAGTTGGGCTTCTAAAATTAAACATGTAAATAGCACCTGCACAATAATTAACGCTTTCAAGGCACTACTCCGATCCATTACTCTTTAGCTAGCCGCACAACTACGCCGATTTTCAGCGTACCGAGCCAACTGAAGTCGCGAGTCAGGCGTAAAGACTAGTTTTCGATGGTGCCGATTCGAAAAACTAATCGGGAGCCAGACTGATCGGCGAGAGTCGCTAGCAATAAATAGCCAATCATATCTTTCGCATATAACACGTGACATCATTAAACAATTTCTAGCACGAGAAATACGTGTTGGTAGCACCTAATGCAGGTATATACTGTAATTCCATAGACTGAAGCTTTATCCATAGACACAGTGGGCTGGAAAGCCACTCTGCTCAAGTTGTGTGGCTGAATTCCAAATCGCTTAAACTCCCCTATACAAGTGCACTATTTAAGGTTGGGAATAATAGCTCATGCAGCCTAGATAGTGCGCTACATATTCCATGTTGTGTCATTTGTAATTCAGCCTGTAGCATCTTCAAGTGTTGGATTTAACAGTAACGATATCCAATAGCCAATCACAAAGCTATTGTCACGTGTCGCTTCAATCGCGACTGCACTCGTCAACAGTCGGGGGATATGTGCGTGCCCTGTCGGGAGTCGGCTCTGAAATGGGTCGGTTCGGTACCGCGTGGATCGCCGTAGTGTGCGGCTAGCTTAAGTCCATGCTTAATCTGGCTTCTGCAGTAAACAAAGGTCGCACGTTTGACGTCAGGGCAGATTTGTTGTCATTTTTTTGGCGCAGATTGTGACGTTCTAAAACGCAAAACTCCGGTTATCTCTGTCTACACGAAAAGGCATACACGGAGTTTTCAAAAATCTTCACTTTGCCCGGAGTTTTTTTTAAATATTCGTTTTTGATGTGTTTTCATGTGGATGACAGGCCAAAACGCAGAAAAATATCTTCGATTTAGCAGATACCCGGCTACGTGTGGACGGGGTCTGGCCTCGATCCGTAGACATTTCCAAAGCGGGTAGGAGGAACAAACCACTGTCTCTGTGCGTATTGAGGTATTTCATCCACGTGACCAAGGCCGAATCCCATTTCACCCCTTGGCCCTTCCCCTCCATTTTGCGCGTTCACGTGAAGGGGTAGGGGTATCCCAATCCCAGTTAACGCGGAGGGGTAGGGGAAGGGGTAGGGCTTCTGTACCCCTCCAAACGGAGATTTTCCTGGAGCTGACTCCGAACGAAGGGGTTTGAGTGATTTCCCACAATGCCATGCGGATTTCAGCGAGATTTCATGCGGATTTCAGAAAGATGGCGGTTCCCGCGGCGAAAGATTGTCATAAATGTATTTTCTCCATTATTTACGTGTTTTAAGTTGTTATCCAGAGGAAACACGCCGCTTGATTCGCTTTCGAGCTGAGAATGAGCAGCGATTTCTGAAATCCAAGCTGCTGCTAAAAAGCTTTGGGAGTGAGTATTGTTTTCGGTTGCTTGACTGCGTACGTTTTGTTCTGTTATTCTCGCTTTTATTGTTTACATGAGTGTTCTGACACCTCATTCTGTCGGATGTGGTGCACGAAGCGCCAAAGATATCCCATTCAGTGGCGTTAGTTAACAAATCACACCCTGCCAGCAGAGATTTCTGGTTCTGGCTCTGACTGGAGCGGCTGGTCGCAGCCAGTGACACATTTGGTCGCGTTTTGCTAACGTAAACGCTGACGGAGGTACGCGATGACGTATGCGATCGTTGAAGGGCTATCCCAATACGTAGGGGTTGAATTTCAAGCCCTATCCCTTGTAGCTCAGTTTCAAGGGGAAGGGCCAAGGGGGAGGGGTAGGGGTAGAAATTAGAATTGGGATTGGGCCCAAGTCATGTGATGCTGCCATTTTGGACGTCACGGCTCGAATCAGTTTGAATGCGAGGAAGGCGACAAACGAAAAACATAAAAGAAAAAGGAGCGAGATGCAGAAAACACCTTCACTATCCAGCGACGTAGGGCATTTACAGGGCGAGCAGAGGGAGAGGTATTTGCAAAAATTGAGGTTAGCAGGCTTAGAGAACGACGTTTACCTGCTTCCACCAGGATTGTTCACTGACGTACGGAAGTACACGAAGCCCTCGTCTTTACCTGACTTCGGCCCACATGATCTGTATACCTATGTCGTTAAAAACCCATCGCCATACACAGGTATTGATCTGAAAGCGTATAAGAGTTTGGATGCCTACAAATATTTTGTGTCAGGCTGGGTAACATGCCTACATCAGCGGGTCGTCCCTGGAGCCGGTGGTCGCCATCTGATTACAGCTAAGGTTTGTTCACATTTTCATTTACTTTCGGTCCTCAGGATAAACAAAATGTTATTAAATGTCATTGAAATAACTTCTTAGTCTGTTGAGACATGGCCCGTTATAAATTTGCTGTTACCAGGCAATGACCAAGAACTGTATTATTAGGGTCGGTGTAGTTGTAGCAGTGTACTAGCAGCTAGCTGTTAGCACTAGCTAATGTCAACAACATAGTAGCTAGTATTTACGTTCAGTCATTTGGATGACTGTTAAAACCTTTCAGCCTCAAGTTTTTCCTTTACTGTATTTACTAGTTTACTGAGCTAGCGCACTCGGGCAAGCTGGGAGCCATCGCGCGCTAGCTCAGTAAACTAGTAAAGGAAAAACTTGAGACTGAAAGGTTTTAACAGTCATCCAAATGACTGAACGTAAACATTGCTTCAGTAACATACCAGCTACTGTTGTTGACATTAGCTAGCTTGACGTTCAAAATGGCGGACACCGGGGCGTCACGTGAAATACCTCAATAGGCCAACGCTCTGACCAATCAGCGCAACAGTGACTGTGACGTAGTCAGAGCGACAGAAAGCAGTGGGGGAGGCCTTGAAATAAATCATTTTTCAAAATGCGTATTAATTAATAAACAGGTTCTAGATATTAAGAAGTTTGGAGATAATGACCACAAGTTTGGAGTCTGTACCACATACACATTTTTTTCCAAGGGTTTGCTTAAACTGTTTTTGAGAGTTTTTATTTAGTGGTGTTTGGTGAAATAATTTCCCTTAAATTTAAAATAACGGGAAAATAAGAAACAATCAAAAAGTAATGTTTCTAAGCTGTTTATTAATTCTTCGTACTGCACAAACTAGCCCCATCCTTTTGGCTACGAGCGGAGCCAGCTGGTAGATCAGACTTTTGCCATAGCCGGTCGGCAAAACAGCGAAAACGTCCTTCTTGAAAAGGAATGAGCGGAGAGCCTCTTCCTGCTCATGTTTCAACGAAAACTCCAAGTCTAATTCTTCTAAAACTGATTCCAAAGCGGAGTCAAACGCGCGCTGTTCACTAGCCGTAGCCATCTTTCCTGTTGCGCTTTCTCCAGCGTCGCGCAGCTTTGTCGTCACTCCTGCAAAAGCCCGCCCAAAGAATCCAAACAAAAACCTTGCGTTGTGATTGGCGGGCACGATTTGATGCCCGGGGTGTTTTGTTTATATGGTGCGAGGCTAGACCCACTCGTAGGCAAAAAATATTTTTGGCCGCTAGGCGGGTGGGTCTCGTTTACTACGCGACTTCCAGGTGGCACGATAACGCAATTTGTTAACGGCAAGAAAAGAGAACACTTCTAACTTTTTTTTTTTAGGAAGAGTAGCTACGTCCGTCACTGATTGATTGATTATTTCTGGATTCTGATCTGAATGTCAGAAATTGTTGATTAATTGAATCTCTGACGATCGTGCAGGTTTATTGATATCGGTGCGCTCGTTTCTATAGTAACAGCTCGTCCACATGGATGGATGTAACGTTTACAGGAGTTGTCTCCAGCGTCAGCAACAGGGGTGAAACTGGAACTTTACGTTTTGTCATGTCTTACACGGATGAAGGACGACTGTTTATCGCTGCTATAACGTAAGCGAGAACAGGAAGTAGCTTGTTTCACGGCTGTAAATGGTAATCGCTGGGATGTTATCGGAGCTACAGTGAGCTGAACTGCACTCGGCTACGTCTGAGACAGAAACGTGGATTTCATGGCTCTCCGATCTCTCATAAATACACACACACACCGCTGTTTCTATAAATGTCCCGAGGCAAATCCAATAATTGGATTCACACAGCGTGAAACAGCAGTGAGCGACGGCCGTATGCCATCATTACCCCCTAATTACCCTGAGAGAGAGAGAGAAACGCTCCCGCCGTCACCGCCGTATCCACACAGCTCCTCGAGAACAGGCGTTTGTGTTCACGCGGCACGGACACTTTCCAGACGTGACTCGAGTCCTGATGTGCTGATCATTAAAAAGTCCAGAACGAGGGCGTTTACGCAGCTCCATTAAACTGTACGCAGCGGTGTTTATATACAGCGTGGTTCGCGTCTCCAAACTCGCGACTGCAAAGGCATGCGTTGGGTTCGGTTCTTTATGGTCCGCATGTGGCACAAACCACAACATTCCTAAAGCATGTAACGTTTATAGCAGTGTTCCTCTCGTTCATCAAAGGTCACCCTTTTTATCCGTTTATAGTTACGGTACCGTCACGGCGTTCCCTCACGCAGCTTTAGCTCTGACTGATTAACAGAGCGCTGACTCGAGAGACTCCGTCCAGAAACGTTCGAGACAGAGCATCGATACAGAAACCTTCACCACATCCACCTCTTTTAACCTGTTTACGATCAGTGGAGCGGCCGCTGGACACGCCCCTCCGAGGGAGCTGTTACTATAGAAACCATAAGGTAGTTCGTAATGAATAAAATTTAGAAAATTTCAGAGTGAAATCCTACACACGATCGTTTATAAATTAAAAAATGACATTGCAGTTGTGCATGTGGCATAATTTTATGCACAAGAAATTCTTTAGAAGAAAATCCAGTCACAATCTTAAGCGACATCGCCGTGTCCTGGGGCAAAGTCCAACATCACAGCGGGGGGAATCAGGTCAGAGTTTAAAGGGGGAGAGAGAGAGATGGGGGAGGGAGAAGCAGGCAGGGAGAGACATGGAGTGAGAGACAGACGGGGAGGGAAAGAGAGACAGGGAGGGAGAGACAGGCAGAGAGAGACAGGGAAACAGAGACAGATGGGGAGGGAGAGGAAGAGAGAGACAGGGAAAGAGAGACAGATGGGGAGGGAGAGAGAGACAGGGAAAGAGAGACAGATGGGGAGGGAGAGAGAGACAGGGAAAGAGAGACAGATGGGGAGGGAGAGAGAGACAGGGAAAGAGAGACAGATGGGGAGGGAGAGAGAGACAGGGAAAGAGAGACAGATGGGGAGGGAGAGAGAGACAGATGGGGAGGGAGAGAGAGACAGGGAAACAGAGAGACAGATGGGGAGGGAGAGAGAGACAGGGAAACAGAGAGACAGATGGGGAGGGAGAGAGAGACAGGGAAACAGAGACAGATGGGGAGGGAGAGAGAGACAGGGAAACAGAGAGACAGATGGGGAGGGAGAGAGAGACAGGGAAACAGAGAGACAGATGGGGAGGGAGAGAGGAAGAGAGACAGATGGGAGGGAGAGGAAGAGAGACAGATGGGGAGGGAGAGAGAGACAGGGAAACAGAGAGACAGATGGGGAGGGAGAGAGAGACAGGGAAACAGAGAGACAGATGGGGAGGGAGAGAGAGACAGGGAAACAGAGAGACAGATGGGGAGGGAGAGAGAGACAGGGAAACAGAGAGACAGATGGGGAGGGAGAGAGAGACAGGGAAACAGAGAGACAGATGGGGAGGGAGAGAGAGACAGGGAAACAGAGAGACAGATGGGGAGGGAGAGAGAGACAGGGAAACAGAGAGACAGATGGGGAGGGAGAGAGAGACAGGGAAACAGAGAGACAGATGGGGAGGGAGAGAGAGACAGGGAAACAGAGACAGATGGGGAGGGAGAGAGAGACAGGGAAACAGAGAGACAGATGGGGAGGGAGAGAGAGACAGGGAAACAGAGAGACAGATGGGGAGGGAGAGAGAGACAGGGAAACAGAGACAGATGGGGTGGGAGAGATGGGGAGGGAGAGAGGAAGAGAGACAGATGGGAGGGAGAGGAAGAGAGACAGATGGGGAGGAAGAGAGACAGGGAAACAGACAGATGGGGTGGGAGAGAGAGAGACAGGGAAACAGACATGAGAGGAAGAGAGAGACAGGGAAACAGACAGGTGGGGAGGGAGAGAGAGAGAAGGGGAGGGAGAGGAAGAGAGAGACAGGGAAACAGACAGGTGGGGAGGGAGAGACGGAGAGAGAGAGGAAGAGAGAGACGGAAACAGAGAGACAGGTGGGGAGAGAGACAGAGAAGGGGAGGGAGAGGAAGAGAGAGACAGGGAAACAGAGACAGGGAAACAGACAGATGGGGTGGGAGAGACGGGGAGAGAGAGAGACTGACTGTTAGTCTTCCTCCACTCCTCAGTGATGATGGTCCTGCTGTTGACGGTACAGGATTGGAGTTCAGACTGCAGACTTTCTTCAGGAGACACAAACACACACGAAGCTAAAGGGGGAGCAAGCGCGGCTCCAGCGTCAACTTTCAGTGAAGTTCAGTTTTGAGACCGGGCAAAAACAGACCTCTGAACCTCCTGCCTGAGGAGCGGAGAGTTTTTACTCCGTGACCTCTGCTCAGAAAATCAAACCCAACGCACCGCTTCAACACGACGCGCGCCGACTGGATCTTTACGGTTTAGTAACGTCAGGAAATCTTTGGTTTTGATGCTGAAAACAAGACAACGAAAAGCGTTACCCCTGCTGGACATTAGTCTGAATGCACATGAATAAACATGAGTATGTAAATGAAGTCTGCTTCACGCTGCGGCTGGAGAAGCTTCCCGAGGTTTTCGGCCCAGAATCAAACTGGAACTTCAGATGCAGAGCGACGTTTGGCAGGAAACCCAACGCTGATCCTCTCTGTGAGGCACGCTGGTGGTGGTGGTGGCGGCATCACGGGCGCCCCTTTGGCCTTCAGTGAACTGTTTTTCTTTTCTGCAAAGTGAATTTTGTTTGATATCGGTTACACCATAAATATTGGCACCCTTTCTGATTACAAATTTGGACTATAATATTTTAGTGAATTCACAGGTCAAAGTCGAGAGATGGGTTTGTAAATGCAGCAGTTCAACCATAAATACTGACACCCCGATAACGCAGCTGAACTTATTACAACAAGGATTTATTTTTAAAAAATGATGTACACTGCTACATTAGACTACGAATCTGAGGACACATTGATGAGCTGAAAAGAGGTTCTTGAGTTATTTGATCAGCTCGCTACACCTCGGGCTTTGCTTGGATCCGACCTTTCAAGTCAGCGTCATCCTCTGAATCAATGCTCTTTATACTCTGCCTCGACAAACAGCTTTCTCTCCGACAGCCGTTTGTCAGGAGCGTTCAGTCAGGGTTCATTAGCTGTGTGTGTGTGAGAGAGATGAAGCGCTGGTGTTTCCATTGCAGTGTCACATCTGATCTCGGTGTCTCTGATCTCTGTCACACACACCAACAGAAAGACACATCACTCATCTTTTCCCTTTAAGGCAGACAGTCAAGTGTTTTGTGTCCTGCTGTGAGCAGGCTGCTAACAACGACACACACATGGACCTCGTCAGTAGCACTGCGTGCAACAAAATGAAATATATCAGTAGTTTGGTTCTGATTGTGTTTTAGCTAGCCAGTTAAGTTTTTAATGCACTTCTCATTTGCCATCCCATAATAACCCTTCCTGTCTTTTCTGATCCATGGCGATAAAAACCTGTCCTTTTCACTTTTGAACGTAATATCAATCACGCATCACACTCAGGGTTAGATTAAATCTGTTCACTAAACATCTCGCTTTCAGACCGACGCAATGAGAATAAACCCAACCTTCAAGTATCTCATCTCATCTCATTATCTGTAGCCGCTTTATCCTGTTCTACAGGGTCGCAGGCGAGCTGGAGCCTATCCCAGCTGACTACGGGCGAAAGGCGGGGTACACCCTGGACAAGTCGCCAGGTCATCACAGGGCTGACACATAGACACAGACAACCATTCACACTCACATTCACACCTACGCTCAATTTAGAGTCACCAGTTAACCTAACCTGCATGTCTTTGGACTGTGGGGGAAACCGGAGCACCCGGAGGAAACCCACAGGGAGAACATGCAAACTCCACACAGAAAGGCCCTCGCCGGCCCCGGGGCTCGAACCCGGACCTTCTTGCTGTGAGGCGACAGCGCTAACCACTACACCACCGTGCTGCCCTCCTTCAAGTGTCTCTGTAAGAGAATTAAACAACGCTAACGCGCTGGCAAACAAACCCAAAAGGTTCAAGAAAAAGTTAGTGTTTGAAATAAAACGTACAGTGGTGCTTTGTCAAATTTTCTATATTTCTGCATAAATATGACCTAAAACTTCATCAGATTTTCACACAAGTCCTAAAAGTAGATAAAGAGAACCCAGTTAAACAAATGAGACAAAAATATTATACTTGGTCCTTTATTTATTGAGGAAAATGATCCAATATTACATATCTGTGAGTGGCAAAAGTATGCGAACCTCTAGGATTAGCAGTTAATTTGAAGGTGAAATTAGTGTCAGATGTTTTCAATCAATGGGACGACAATCAGGTGTGAGTGGGCGCCCTGCTTTATTTAAAGAACAGGGATCTATCAAAGTCTGATCTTCACAACACATGTTTGTGGAAGTGTATCATGGCACGAACAAAGGAGATTTCTGAGGACCTTAGAAAAAGTGTTGTTGATGCTCATCAGGCTGGAAAAGGTTACAAAACCATCTCGAAAGAGTTTGGACTCCACCAATCCACAGTCAGACAGATTGTGTACAAATGGAGGAAATTCAAGACCATTGTTACCCTCCCCAGGAGTGGTCGAGCAACAAAGATCACTCCAAGAGCAAGGTGTGTAATAGTCGGTGAGGTCACAAAGGACCCCAGGGTAACTTCTAAGCAACTGAAGGCCTCTCTCACATTGGCTAATGTTAATGTTCATGAATCCACCATCAGGAGAACACTGAACAACAATGGTGTGCATGGCAGGGTTGCAAGGAGAAAGCCACTGCTCTCCAAAAAGAGCATTGCTGCTCATCTGCAGTTTGCTAAAGATCACATGGACAAGCCAGAAGGCTATTGGACATATGTTTTGTGGACAGATGAGACCAAAATAGAACTTTTTGGTTTAAATGAAGTGTTATGTTTGGAGAAAGGAAAACACTGCATTCCAGCATAAAAACCTTATCCCATCTGTGAAACATGGTGGTGGTAGTATCATGGTTTGGGCCTGTTTTGCTGCATCTGGGCCAGGACGGCTTGTCATCATTGATGGAACAATGAATTCTGAATTATACCAGCGAATTCTAAAGGAAAATGTCAGGACATCTGTCCATGAACTGAATCTCAAGAGAAGGTGGGTCATGCAGCAAGACAACGACCCTAAGCACACAAGTCGTTCTACCAAAGAATGGTTAAAGAAGAATAAAGTTAATGTTTTGGAATGGCCAAGTCAAAGTCCTGACCTTAATCCAATCGAAATGTTGTGGAAGGACCTGAAGCGAGCAGTTCATGTGAGGAAACCCACCAACATCCCAGAATTGAAGCTGTTCTGTACAGAGGAATGGGCTAAAATCCCTCCAAGCCGGTGTGCAGGACTGATCAACAGTTACCGCAAACGTTTAGTTGCAGTTATTGCTGCACAAGGGGGTCACACCAGATACTGAAAGCAAAGGTTCACATACTTTTGCCACTCACAGATATGTAATATTGGATCATGTTCCTCAACAAATAAGTGACCAAGTATAATATTTTTGTCTCATTTGTTTAACTGGGTTCTCTTTATCTACTTTTAGGACTTGTGTGAAAATCTGATGATGTTTTAGGTCATATTTATGCAGAAATATAGACAATTCTAAAGGGTTCACAAACTTTCAAGCACCACTGTACATTTTTACTCAGTAGGTGTTCCATAAATAAAGTGTGAAAGAAAAACAAGCTAGCTAATGTTACGCTGAGCTACGCTAAAAATAAATAAATAGAAAGCTAGCATGAAGAGATGAATAGCTAGTTACCCTGACTGGCTATTTAGCTGTAAAAATGGGTTTTCAAGAGATAGAGAGTGGGATGGGGTGTGTGAGAGAGAGAGAGAGAGAGAGAGAGAAACATCCAAACAGTGCAATAAACTTTTATTTACTGCAAGTTCATTACTCAGATAATTTGTTAACAGATTTTGCTGTGTGTGTGTGTGTGTGTGTGTGTGTGTGTGTGTGTGCCTGCCCACTCATTTCTCTCAAATTGGTCCAGCACTACCTGGCCCTGTCTCCATGACAACCACCAACCAGGCAATTACGGTACAGCAGAGGGTCTTTTGTGAATGAAATTTATTCACAAGCAAAGTGATGGAGGAAGGAGTGACTGAGGAGAGATGGAGTGTTGTGGAGAGGAGTGACGAGGTTCTCGATGAGGATTAAGGGCCACGCCCAGCTCCAGGTGACAGGAGGCTAAGGGCCTCTGCATGCTCTTGCGACAAGGCTTTCGCAGATAGCTTTTCGCAGACAGTTGTAATTTATCGTTGAGCGGGGAGTAATAGGCGTGCGCGATGTTATTCACCGCCACAACGCAAGGGGGCGCGAAGTCACGAAATCGCTAGGAGTAGTTGGTGGGTGTGGTTAGTGGAGTGTTTATCCTCCGGTTACTTATAATGACTAGAACTGGAGTCGTGTAGATGTACGTACTTCCTCGATCAACCGCTCTTCGTGCTGCTCCATCTTCGCTCGTGTTTTTAAAAATGGCGGTCGTGAAAACAAACCAAACCGGGAAAGTAGGGAAGCGGAAGTGCGTGTACAGCGGATGTAGAGTGGACCAATCAGAGCCCTCTTGTCTGCGACGCTGTCTGCGAGGCTTCTGCGGTGGTCACAATTTTTGGGAGGTGCGCGCAGAGCGTCTGCGAAGGGGGGGAGGGCTATGCAGACGCCATCTGCGACGCCATCTGTGAGGACTGCGTTGTCAGCATAAATTGGCCTTAAACAGAGAGAGAAAGGACATTTGATCACCACAACCACCACCACAACCATCTTCGGCCAGCAGGATGGAAACAGAGCTGCAGATACAGACCTAGGAGGAGCTTCTCGTCTCTCTCTGTGTACTAAACAGAAGCCCCTAATGCAATCCCCTGCAGACTGACGGGAGGCTCAACTCTTTATCTGATTAAGTAGAGACAGTACATGCCCAGAGCAAACAGGAGCCAGAAACAAGAAGAAATTACACGCACACACACAGACAGTCTCTCTTCTGGATTCTGATTGGTCAGAAGGTGTTGAATTTTCTATAAATGCAGTGCAGCTGAAAAAACTCACAGGTTATATCAATGCGTTTGTTCTGATTTAGTACGTTATCGTTTCTACAGGAACAGCTCATTCATTCAGCGGAAACGGATTTTTAAAATGTCAGTTTCTGTAACGTTTATGGGAGGAGTCTCCAGCGTCAGTGGGAAAGCAGGAACTTTAGAGCTTTAGTTTACACGTTACGGTTTCTGCAATAACGCAAGTCGGAACCAGTTTCATGGACGTTCCACAACTTTAACTGTAACCACAAATGGATAAGAAAAAAGACAGACATTGTGTGGTTCATTAATAACAAAACACTGTAAATGTTGGCAGACTGTAGTGGATGTGACGTGATATGAAGTCACATCACATCACAGCACTGATTAGTTTCCTCTAACAGCACAGCACTGCGTTATTCCTTACAAAAAGTCACCACAACGCAATTTCTACGATTACAAAATAAATAGTCTGAGGCTACTGTACTGCAGTGGTGGTGAAGGTGTGTGTGTGTGCTGTTTCTCACACACACAGTGTTCAAGAGCTCTTGATGTCTGATTATCATGTGAAGCTAATCATCAGAGCTGGTCAGGAGTGCTACACCGCTAAGAAGAGGAGGCCGAGTTCACAGGGAGGAATAATTAAAGAAAAACTGTTAGTTGGGGGGGATTGGAAGGGGAAAGGAAGGAGAGAGGAGAGCATAGTTCGAATTACGGGGGGTACTATACCCCCCAATGAAGACCCAGTACCCCCCAAAGAGACAAAAATATATAAGTTTTGGGGAGGTCCGATATTTTTTCTGATATTGTGAAAAGGAATATATAATTCAAACCAACTCCCATTCGGCATTCTTATTGTAGGAACATTTTAATGTAAATTGATTTCAGACAGACACCCCTATTGTGGACCGTACCATTTTTAGTCACCGCAGCGCGAGAACGCGCTAGAGCAGGGGTTTCAAAGTGTGGGAGAGTCAGCCCCCCCCCTCCCCCCCGCAGAGAGCAAATAAACAACAGCACCCCCCCCCTTACAATTTTTGTTGTTGCTATACTTAATGTTCCATTCGTATTTAAAAAAATGGTTGTTGTACACATTTTTTTCTTTTACACATTTCAAACATCTGTGCTTTTTGAAAGCATCTTTTTTTTAACAGATTTTAAACATCTGTGCTTTTTTTTAAAACATCTTGTTTTACACATTTTAAACATCTCATAGCATCGTTAGCGAGCACCTCTTGGCAGACAACACACTGTGGCAGTGGAGCATCTTCAGATCCAGTCCATGAAAATCCAAACTTTAAATAATCGTGGTCATACTTCCTTCTTTTTTTGCTTGGCCCAGACTCTGTCTCCTCACTCACTGTGGCTTTAGGTCCTAAAAATCCATCCATTTTGTCTCTGGCAAAGGCTAGCTGAAGTTCGCTAAATGTCCGCAATAGTAACTTATTCTGGTTTATTTTTCCTCACGTTGCGCCCCCCCGAAGAACTCTGGCGCCCCCTAGGGGAGGCGCGCCCCACACTTTGAAAAGCCCTGCGCTAGAAGCAACAGCTTCCAGTCCACACCGTATTCAGTTGATTCATCAGATACAGTCCATGGGTTTGCAGCAATTTACAGTCTGTGGTTTGCAGCAGAAGACGTGCATTGGTAATGTTAGTTGCTAACCAACTTTTAGCCTGTTGAAAATGTGTTATTTTACAACTTTCATTTATTAAAGTGATTTGTTCTTCTTTCAGCTCATGTCACATCTTTATATGTTGAATTACTTACCCACTGAGGCCAGAAGGCTACAGTGGACGGACGTTAACGTTAGTTACCAACGTTAGTTAGCAAGATAAGCTAAGTCTCTGTTTAAATCAAGCTTATTACAGTGTGGTATAGAAACGATTCTCATTTCAAAGGAGAAGAACGCCATATGTTTCCATTCTCATTTTATCATGAGGGTGATTCTCTTTTTGGGGCAACATTTCATGTCCGCATGTTTTACTTGCCCTGATTTTTGCCCAAACTGTGCCAAATATTAAAAAATAAGGTAAATCAATGATGTCAAGTGTTTGCCAAACATTATATGCAATTCAAATGCATTTAAAATATTATTTCATATTTTACACACCTTTTTGGTATCACACGCACTTAATTTTACTGTGTCCCACAGTGCCAGGTAATCAACATCATCTAGTAGAATGATATAAAAAAAATATTTATATAAAAAACTCTTTCACAGTTGAATAGACCAAACTAAGTTTTATTAAATCATGTAATTTAATATGGTAAAGTTCTATTTCTTATATACTATTTTAATCCTACTTTACATGTCTCAGTAGTAATTTTCCCCCCTGTTAGAATGAGTGTCGTAATAAAAAACTACAATTCCATACAAGCCATTTACAGGAAGTGACATCATTTTGGAGGCATTTTCAAACTGTGGAAACTGAGGTAAGCTTCTACTAAGACTCTCTCCTCACTATTTTTTATCTTAAACATGTTACTCCCTTATGGGTCAAGCTTAAAGTTCCCCCCTGTTAAGCTAACTTAAGTGGAATGTTAATTCAGGTTTTTTTTTAAATATTCAATTTAGGGCGGCACGGTGGTGTAGTGGTTAGCGCTGTCGCCTCACAGCAAGAAGGTCCTGGGTTCGAGCCCCGGGGCCGGCGAGGGCCTTTCTGTGTGGAGTTTGCATGTTCTCCCTGTGTCCGCGTGGGTTTCCTCCGGGTGCTCCGGTTTCCCCCACAGTCCAAAGACATGCAGGTTAGGTTAACTGGTGACTCTAAATTGAGCGTAGATGTGAGTGTGAATGGTTGTCTGTGTCTATGTGTCAGCCCTGTGATGACCTGGCGACTTGTCCAGGGTGTACCCCGCCTTTCGCCCGTAGTCAGCTGGGATAGGCTCCAGCTTGCCTGCAACCCTGTAGAAGGATAAAGCGGCTTGAGATGAGATGAGAGATATTCAATTTAGTTATTAAAGTAGTGTTAATCTACTGAAGGTCAGATAGCTAATTTTTCATCTATTAAGGAGCTAGCATGAGATTAGCGAAAAATTTTCCACCCCCCTGTTAGAACTATGAGCCTAACAGGGGGGAATGGGAATCTTCCAGGGTGGAAATATTTAAATTTTATTATTATTATTATTATACTTGTGCCACACCCACCTATAATGGCGTTTCAGACTTGTATTGATATGCACTCTCATTCATTTGCCATCTTTCTGTTGTATTTTAAATAGCTACCCCCATTGACAGCCATCAAAGGGACCATGCGCATACACCACGTCCTCAGCAAACAGAGAAGCAAGATCCTCTACAGAGATGTCTCTTGTTTCTGTAGAAGACAGCAGGGGGTGATCGACTGCCCCTGCTATGAGCTGAAAGAGGCAGTCTTGCAAGAGGAGGAAGCTCAAGGGCAAGAGATGACGAGAGCCTCTCGGCCAGAGGTATTCGGCGCCGACCATGTCGGAAGGTGGGTTGTGGTCGAGTACGACCACGACTTCTACCCTGGAGTCATAACTCGGGTAGAAGATGGAAATGTGGAGGTGGACTGTCTACACAAAAAAGGGATCAACAAATTTTACTGGCCAAGCCCAAGGTGAGATATAAGCTGGTACGATGAAAGCCAGGTGCTCTGCCTCATCGAGCCAACAGCCGAACCAACAGCTCATGCAAGATACTTGCAGCTTAATACAGCCACATGGAAACTCATTGAAGAGCAAATGTAATGAACCATAATGATTAACTGATATGTGAATGAAATTATATGTATGATGATATGTGATGATATATGTGATTTGTGTTATTGTTGGGCTATAATAGCTAAATGTTGTTGTTTTTATTATTATAATGGCTAAATTGAAATGTATGCCATACCGCAGATGAAATGAAATATGTGATGATTTGTGTTTTTCATTGATAACTTTTAAATGTTTGTTCCTCAAACTTTTATTCACATCTTTTAAGGATTACATAACTCAATAAAAAATAAGTATTGTGTGAAATAGGTGTTGTATGATTTTAAATACTGAAACACTGCTTCCACCCTGTTATGTTCCATTCCACCCTGTTAAGTTAAATGGTTTTTTTTTAAATATTTTGACATAATCACTAAATCTTGTTAATATGTTTGTGCTACATTGGAAGGTTAGGAATATTAAATGCACCTATATATGTAGGTTTGAAGAGATGACAATTTGTTCAGTGATATCAGTAAAAGGGATGTTCAAAAAAGTCATTTCATATAGGATACACCCATATACTGTTTTATTATCAAATAACTTTTTATAGATTAAAACTAAATCCTATTATGGGATCAAAAAGGACAAATTACTATGAAAATATTCTTATTCATCAATATTACTATATTGAACTATATGCAATTTATAGGTTCATGTCCCTAACAGGGTGGAACACTTTCAGCAACAACATTTAATAAAACTACCTGTAATTATTACTATATTCATCCCTGAGCTTGACCTTTATGCATTTCTTATAGTTAAACATGTCAATATTGAAAAACAATATGAAAAAATATATTCCACTAGTATTTTTTTCCCCAACTTTACAAACCTGAAATGTTGCCGCAAAAAGAGAATCACCCATGAATAAATTGTGCCCTTCTGAAATTCATTTGGCACATAGGCCCATCCTGTGTGTGTGATTAGGCACAAGAAGTTCTGATGTAGGCCTCGCTAAGCCTATGTAAAATTACAATCAGAACCTCTGGGGAGTGGGGGCAACATAAAAAGAGCCAGGTAGTAGGCTAGCCTAGGCAAAATAGCCGAGTACATGGATGTTTTCTATTGTTTTTACTTTCATTCCTTTTGTATTATTTTTAAGATAGTCATAGTTTCATCGGAGTACCCTGTTTGAGTTTATTCACAGAGACAGTAGGCCAAACATGAGGAAAAGAAAAGGGCCAGACATCAGGCATTTTTTTTGGTGCTAAAAGAGTAAGTAGTAAATATTAGCACTAAGATCTACAGACAATTACAGTACAAGTGTAGGTGCGGTTCGGTTTCATACACTGTTCATGTGAATAAAGAAAATGGGTTCCCAGCAGACAGGAGAGGCACAGCAGGACGAAAGAGAGCAAGACTGTTCTGCATGTGTGTATATACTGTATGTGACTCATTTGTAGTGTTGATACCCAGTTTGTTCTGACAAAGAAGGTTATCAGGTTGTACTGCACTGCTGTTTTTCTTCTGTGGTAGTACTGTATGGTTTGTCATGCTTCTTAATGACATTAAAAATTATTGTTCAGTTATTGTGTTGAGTTACTGACACCGACTTCCATAGACGAGACGGGACAGGACCGGGGGGGCGATTGATATGATAGTGGACCATGATGGTACCCCCCAATTATGGTGGGGTAATTCGCACTCTGGAGGAGAGGGAGGGGGGGAGAGAAAGAGAAGAGAAAGGAGAGGGGGAGAGAGGGGATAGAGAGTGTGGGGGTAGGGAGGGGAAAGGTGGGTGAGGGAGGAGAGATGGGGAGAGAGAGAGAGAGAGAGAGAGAGCAGAAGGGGGGAGGGGAGAGAGAGATGCCTTCAAATCATCAGAACTCTCCCAACATGAGAGGAGAGAAAATCTCAGGCTCATGTCGGAAGCTCAGCGATTAAAAGGGGCATGACGTAGAAAACTCTCTTTTCTTGTTTTTGAAATAAGAGACGACGATGTGACTTCAGGACGTACTGCGACTTTTAAAGTGATTCGTACCTTCCAAGTCTGTAACAGCCACAGAAAGAAAACAGACTGAGAGAAGCCGCCAAAGTTACCAAAGTGTCTGAACCTTACGTAGAATCTCCTCTCGGTTTTCATGGTACCACCCCCTCATTAACATATGACTGCCAAACATATGGAGTCGTGGTAACTATGTCGCAGTCGACCGCCAGTCTGTAAAATGTTACTGGATGTTGGAACAGTTTCTTCGTTTTGGACTGAACCGTAGTTTATCTGCTTAACCAATCAAAGCCCTCAGGGAGCACGAGCCGGTCAGTTTAACATCCTCTCCAAGATGCTGCAGTTAAATAAAACAATTATGCAGTTTTCTCAGCTACACAAATCAGCCAGTTTTATTTACCAGCATGAGGAAAAAGGAACTTCATAAACTTTACCAAAGCATCTCAGAATAATATTAAATAATTGAAAAAAGTGTCTGGCACGCCCCCTGTAAAGGAAAACTTGATTACATGAAGGCTATGAGTCGGCGTATCAGACGCTCACTGGCTGTGGTGTGAAAATTGTTCGTGCAGACGCTCATCTAAGTTTCCAAATCTGTCACTGGTTAACTTTTTACCTACTTATTTTTTCAAATCAAACTGATTCCTAACTATAAATAAATAACTATTTTAGAATATAACGAGTTGTTTTGATGAAAAATACTGAGATCTTAGTGGTCGGAATGAGATTTAAAAAAACAGAAATCAGAAACGCGAGTGTCAATTTCAGTTGAGTTGATGTGGATCAGACAGTTTTATCGAGGTTGGCCTTGAAAGCTGTAAATATTAATCAAAATAATCATTTATATTCTTTCATATAAACACTAGTAGGATCTACTGAGAAATACAAAGACCTACAGAGCACAAAGAGGGGATTAGAAATAACCTTTCATTATTTATTTTGATAGAGAATGAGAGATGTGACATTCAGCGCTTATTTACGCAGATTTTATAATTAACATTGATTTCTCCTTCTT
The DNA here is from genome assembly GCF_027579695.1 of Neoarius graeffei. NCBI lineage: Eukaryota > Metazoa > Chordata > Actinopteri > Siluriformes > Ariidae > Neoarius > Neoarius graeffei. The sequence continues at coordinate 8,496,635 of NC_083570.1, forward strand.
TGTGATGTATAAGTGAGAGTTAAGATCAGCTTTATATTGCACAAATAAAACCATTTGGTGAAACTTTGAAGGAGAGTGTACCGATTTAACGGTTTAATCTAATTAGCACAATTAATATGAATTAAATACCAATTTGCGTTAAATTTGTTTTTACTAATTTTTCAAACTTTGTATTCAGTATCCAACCATCTATGTTCCTGCCAATTTCCATGTAAACATCTTGAAAAATAGAAAAGTTATTAAGAAAAAAAAAATCATTTGAACCATGTGAACCTCATATAGAATATTACGGCCGTTTTCTAAAAATTACGCCATTTTTTCAATCCTTAATTTGTAATATCTCAAGAACTATGGAATCAATTTTGTGCCAAAATGTTCATACAATACTTTTGAAATATCAAACAAAAACGACAAATCACAAAAAAAAATCAATTTTTTAAGACTGGCAAACAAATTATTCGTGTAATCGTGCAAAATATCAGTCTATTACTCTTCAGAAACCTTTTATTTTTGTTCCGCATCTTTCTCAGTTGTGTTTGGCGTAATTTATTTTGGTTGCGATTCCAGCTTTCTCGTTTGCGCTCCCTGACTTTTTGCTTGCAGTTTTGGCACAAACTTCCCGTGTGGGTGGGCTGTCCAGGAATGCATTCCCATTGGCTAACTTGTATTTCCTCAATAAATAAATGACCAAGTATAATATTTTTGTCTCATTTGTTTAACTGGGTTCTCTTTATCTACTTTGAGGACTTGTGTGAAAATCTGATGATGTTTTAGGTCATATTTATGCAGAAATATAGAAAATTCTAAAGGGTTCACAAACTTTCAAGCAGCACTGTAACTCTGCCCATCATTCGGCGTAAACATCCCTGTGAATGAGCTGTTACTATAGAAACAAGAACATTAGAACACGCGCATTAATATAAACATGTTACAGAGAACTAATCAACACCTCCTGACCAATCAGAATCCAGAACTCAACTCGGACACTACACCTGACTGACACTGGGTGGAAATGAGGATTTAACCTTGATTGATACTGACTGCTTGGAAATGTGTCGTGTTTAAAAGTAATTGCCCCCTCAAGGAGTTGGAGTGGTGGCTGAGTGATGGTCCGAGCTCAAAGTGCTAATCCTGGGATCTGTGTGGATCATCCTCTCGCCTTCATCTGGATTCTGTCAAACACCTTACAGTGACTACACGGCGAATACCAAACCAACCCCCCCCACACGTATTAATACGACAGATGTTTTTGTCTGCTTGCTCGACGCAGCAGACGTCATTTGTGTGCATTTGTGTTTGTGCGCGTGCACATTTAACACAGACCTACAGCAATGCAGGAGATACCTCACACACACTCTCAGTCTCTTTGATGCGCCTTGTTGCCATGGAGACATGGTCGTGATGGGAAAAAAAGGAGGACCAAAAGAAAGTGGGGCTTGTTTTCATTCACACTGAAATGATGGAGGGAGAGAGAGAGAGATATCGTAAAACAGTGACTAGGATAAAAGGAGATCGAGAAAGACAAAGAGGCTGAGAGTGAAGGTGGGGGAGAGAGAGGAGAGACAGACGAAGAGAGGGAGGGAGAGAGGGTAAGACAGATGGGGTGAGACAGAGAGAGAGAGAAAGAATGAGAGACAGACAGAGAGAAAGAGAGAGGAGACAGACAGAAAAAGAGAAAGGATGAGAGACAGAGAGAGAGGATCAGACAGAGAGAAGAAAGAGGATGATTGACAGGCAGACAGAAAGAGAAGAGAGGATGAGAAAGAGAGACAGACAGAGAGAGGATGAGAGACAGAGGAGAGTGTGTGTGAGAGAGAGACAGGATGAGAGACAGACAAAGAGAGAGAATTTTCCATTTAAAGGCTTTTTTCAAGGCTGGTTTCTAAAAAAGAAAAAAACTAAATCAAAGCCGAAGTGAGAATGAAAAACGTTGACCACGAGCAGCAGGTGAAGACGAGAAAAAAAATACTTTGAAATTTTATTAATAACAAATCAGAGAACCTGCGACTCGATAAACTCACCGAGAGTCAAAACAAACGCAAGCGTTCGACTGAAGTTGAGACGACGAGCCCAGAGTCTGGGACCTGAACAGCTTCAGAGGGCGGAGTTTAGAGAGACGCAGGAGGGGCAGAGAACCTCCTGAAGACCGACACTGAAACACATTAAACATCAAATCGTCAAGTGCAGAACTCCAACTAATCCTGTGATGGGTAAAGAACAGCGCTAATCCACGCTAATCCTAATAAACAGCAGCGTGTCGCTAACGCGGACGACGAGGAGAACTACAACAGGATTAAGACTGAAAGAGTCATTTTCAGTGAAACACTTTTACGCCTCAGCGTTAATCCGTCTCTGATCGTGAGGAATCTGTGACTCAGATTCACATCTCCATCATCTTACTCATCAGCGTCATGAGCCACAGTGTACACACGGAGTGGAAACATGCCGTGTGTGTGTGTCACATATTAACCCATCTGTAATCCAGTTAATGGAGGACTTTAACCTGACTGTCCTCCTCATTGCTCCTGTGGAGGAACAAGCCAGAGTGCGTTACAGTATGAAAGTCACTCCCTCACTCTGACACTCGGTGCTCCCACTGGAGACGCCTTCCATAAACGTCACCCACAAACATCTCGGTAAGTTCAGAACAAACTTCACCGCATCAATATTCCTTTAAATATCTGTTGATTATTAGTGAAGAGTCCGCGGTACGAGTCCCTGTGAATGAGCTGTTACTATAGAAACCAGAATGTTGTAAGGCAAATGCATTAATTTTAACCTGAATCCATCCATCTCCTATCCATCCACCTCTCCATCCCCTATACATCTCTGATCCATCCATCATCTCCATCCCTTATCAATCCATATAAACCTCTCCAGCCATCTCCACCAATCCATTTCTATATCCATCCATCCCATCTATCCATTGATCTCTCCATCCGTCTCCTATCCATCCATGCACCCACCCATCCATCTATCCATCTCCATCGAGCTACCCACCCATCCATCCATCTCCATCTGTCCACCCATCCATCCCATCTCTATTTATACATACATCCCTCCATTGCTCCATCCCTCTCTGTCCATCAATCCATCGTACCCTCATCTCTCTTTCCACCCATCCCTTCATTGCTGTCCATCCATCTCTATCCATCAAATCCGTCTCTCCACCCATCCATCTCTACCTACACAGTATGTAAGTCTTCAGAGTGAGCCAAATGTCTGCTCCTGATTAGCTGCACCGAGCTCATCTCAGCCGTTTAGTGAAATAAACTTTAGTGAAACTGTTTGCTTATGATTTTTCACTGAACCTTTCTTTTAAAATAAACAGCTCTGTGATTAAAGTGTCTGTAAACATCTGTTCCTCAGGTCATCAGAACGCAGACCTCTGGTCTGATTAAAGCTGAGATTAGACACACAGCAATCTGCAGCAGGATGAAGCGAATCTCTCTCTCTCTCACACACACAATGAAAAATCTCTTCCTTAAGCCATCCAGATAGGGGTCAGTTGAGTAACCATGGTAACAGTTGAGGGTTTTTTTGAGGTAGGGGCTTGCCGATGCATTCAAAGAAAGATGTGGCAAGTTATTTTCTGATAAGGAATGCTAATCTTCACACACACAGCTAGTGGAAGGGTAATAATACCTATCTGCAGGTGCGTGCTGGAGATTTCAGCGTTTGAGGGAATTCCACTTCAGTCCTCATGTCTTCTCAGATACACACGTTGTATTTTCTCGACTGCAGGTGCAACAAAAGCATTATGCCTATGTACAGTGGGGAAAACAAGTATTTGATCCCTTGCTAATTTTGTTGGTTTGGCCACTAATAAAGACTCGATCAGTCTGTAATATTAATGGTAGGTGTAGTCTAACATGCTGAGACAGAATATCACAAAGAAAATCAAGAAATCGACTTTAAAGAATTTGTATTAATTTATTTGCATTTTATTGAGGAAAATAAGTATTTGAACCCTCTCGCCAAAAGGACTTAGTACTTTGTGGCAAACCCCTTATTAGCAAGCACAGAGGTCAGACGTTTTTTGTAGTTGATGACCAGCTTTCTGCACATATTAGGAGGAATTTTGGTCCACTCTTCTTTGCAAATGACCTCTAAATCATCAAGATTCCGTGGCTGTCGCTTGGCAACTCTGAGCTTCAGCTCTCTCCATAGATTTTCTATAGGATTCAGGTCCGGAGACTGGCTGGGCCACTCCATGACTTTGATATGTTTCTTCTTCAGCCATTCCTTGGTTGCCTTGGCTGTATGCTTTGGGTCATTATCCTGCTGGAAGACCCATCCACGACCCAATTTTAAGCTTCCTGGCAGAGGGAAGGAGGTTTTCACTTAGGATTTTACGGTACATGGCTCCGTCCATCCTCCCATTGATATGGTGAAAAACACCCCCAAAGCATAATGTTACCACCTCCATGCTTGACAGTGGGGATGGTGTTCTTGGGGTCATAAGCAGCATGTCTCTCCCTCCAGACACGACGGGTTGAATTGATGCCAAAGAGCTCAATTTTGGTCTCATCTGACCATAACACCTTCTCCCAGTCACTCTCCAAGTCATTCAGATGTTCATTGGCAAAGTTCAGGCGGGCCTGCACATGTGCTTTCTTAAGCAGGGGTACTTTGCGAGCACTGCAAGATGTTAGACCAGTGGTTCTCAAACTGTGGTACGCGTACCACTAGTGGTACGCGGGCTCCATTCTAGTGGTACGCCAAAGAATCACTTAATTAAATATAAATAAAATTTAAAAAATAAAATAAAACGTGAAATACTATCCATAATATCCGAATGGATGAAAATACCTTATCAACCGATGACAAGAAAATGAAAGGAGATACAAATTAAGTTAATAATTTTAAAAAGTTTGCAAGTGCTTCTGGGTAGCCATATGTAGAGTACTTACGCATTCCCGCCGGTTCCGCTGACAGACGGTTATCCGCCATTGGTAGACTAGGCTGTGATGGGAAAAGGTGGAGGTGGCTTTGCTAATTATGACGAGTACGACAAAATTACTGTCGTGGCTTAAATCCGCGAATGGGAGCGTGGATCAGGAGAGAGGGAGAACTGAAGAGGACGTGTGTGAGCCGAGCGCGGATGCTAAGGACAGTGGCAAAACCAGCCCCAGAACTGCTAGCAAACGGCAGAAACCAGTAAGGAGGAAGTCTGACGAAAAATACATAAAACTGGGATTCATTTGGAGCGGGACAGAGGAGCTGCCCAGGCCGCAGTGTGCTGTATGCGGGGACGTTCTGAGCAATGAGTCCATGAAACCATCGCATCTCAAACGGCATCTTACAACCAAACACACAGCACTAAAGGACAAACCAATGGATTTTTTTTATGAAAACGTGATGAACTGAAGCAGTCCAAGTCCACCATTCTGTCCTATGGTACACCTGTAGCCAAAGCACAGGAAGCTTCATATCGTGCCAGCCTCCTGCTCGCCAGAGCCGGTAAGCCGCACACAATCGGGGAACTGCTGTGTTTGCCATTAGCCAGAGAGATGACACGTATCATGTGTGGAGAGAAAGCTGCCAGAGAGTTAAACTTGGTGCCGCTTTCAAATGACACCGTGTCAAGGAGGATAAACGACATGGCTGACGATGTTAAAAAGACACTGATTGAGCGCATTAAGAACAGTAGATAGTTTACCATACAGCTTCATGAGAATACAGATGTTGCAGATTTGGCCAATTTATTTGATTCATTATTTAAGTACAGTGTTTTATTTTCCTATATTTAAACACAGTGTTACTGTTCAAAGTACTGTGTGTAATGTTACAGTGGCCAACAATATTAAATATACTTGTTAAATAAAACCTCCGCCTTGTTTTTAATGAATACTTAGGCCTACTACGCTACTGTATTTTAATATTGGTCATTATGGTGGTACTTGGAGAGCCAAGTATTTTCTGAGGTGGTACTTGGTGAAAAAAGTTTGAGAACCACTGTGTTAGACCATTGCGGTGTAAAGCATTACCAACTGTTTGCTTGGTGACTGTAATCCCAGCTGCTTTAAGATCATCCACTAACTCTGCCCGTGTTGTATTAGGTCTATTTCTCACCGTTCTCATGATCCTGGAAACCCCATGAGGTGAGATCTTGTTTGGAGCCCCAGACCTAGGTCGATTGATGATCATGTTGTGAGTCTTGTACTTGTGCACAATTGCACCAACAGTTGTCACCTTAACGCCCAGCTTCTTGCTAATGGTTTTGTAGCCCATACCGGTCTTGTGCAGGTCTACAATCTTCTCCCTTAAATCCACAGAAAGCTCTTTAGTCTTTCCCATGTTGGAGAGTTTGGAGTCTGACAAACTGATTGATTCTGTGGCCAGGTGGCTTTTATACAAGTCATTAGTGATATCAGGTGTCTTCAATTTAGGTGACAAGGTAATTTGGAGAGTCTAACTTGTCTGTATTAACAAGAACTCTTGATGGTTACTAGGGGATCAAATACTTCTTTTTCTCAATAAAATACAAATAAATTAATATAGATATTTAAAAGTTATTTTCTGGATTTTCTTTTTGATATTCTGTCTCCACATGTTAGACTACACCTACCATTAAAATTACAGACTGATCAAGTCTTTCTTAGTGGGTAAACCAACAAAATCAGCAAGGGATCAAATACTTGTTTTCCCCACTGTATTAGCATATTTATAGTGGTTACACTACCCTAGAAATCACAATCGCAAATTTTCACTGCTGTTAAATTAGCTAGCTTCAAACACAACACTGAAAATCCCATAGCTGCTGATGGAAATTAGCATTAATTAACTCGTTAACTGTAAAGCAGCGACCCAACAAGCAAACATTTCTTGCCATACAAGATCCGGGTCATATCTACTTCAACGTACGGAGAGTCATAAACCAGAACCGGATTGACAAGACGCTCCATCTACGACGCATGTATTTTTCTCCACAACGAACAAAACAAAGCGAATTGTCTTAAATCTGTGCACACATCATGGTAATAACCTGAAACGCTAGCGGTTTCTGAAGGCGATCAGGTCGTTTGACTAAAGGGGGTGGGACTAATGTAACCCAGCCAGAATGTTGCTCTGTTTATGTTTTAAGCATTTTTCATCTGTCTCCATTCGAAGATTTAAGCATTAACCACATTTTTACGGACCCAATCTTACACAGCAACATTAAATGGACAAAAACTAAACCAGACTATAACAAACAGGGCGCTGGGTGAAGTTGCGACTTTAGTAGCAGGACAGTGTTTCAGCAGTCAGGTTGGATTCTGCTTTACAACTTTTTTTCTTTTGTGCGCAAAGCCACGAACAAAGACTTGTATCATACAGAACTTTCCTCAACGGCATCCCTGCGAGAGGTGCCATGCTTTCAGCCTGGAAAGAACCAGCGTCATTTGAAGTGAGCATCAAAGCAGTCTTTAGAGAGAAACGGAGAGAGCTTGATTGACGGAATGTCTCCACTCGGCGCACGCGCTCTGAGCGACGTTTCATGCAGAACGAGTGAATTATAATCAACAAACAAACCGTGAAAGTTAACTGTCAAGCACCAATGTGCTCATGCGGGAAGTGTGGCGTGTCGACCAACACAACGAGTTTAGTGCTCCAAATAGTCATATCTATATCTCAGGATAAAGGTTTGCTTCCTTTCCTTCCTTCAGATTTACACCTCAAGTGGGCGTGGCTTGAACTGGAACGGTTCTCCTTTCCACCTCTTTCTTTACATCTATCCTTCCTTCTGTTCTTCTTTCCATTTTCTCTTATTTCCTCTGATCCTTCGTTCATTCTGTCTATCCTACTTTCTGATACGATACTCACTCACAGCAGCCTCAGCTGAGTCGCACGCCTGGAGCCCCAATCCTGTCGATCAGCCATGCAGTTGGCAAGCTCAGCAGTACTGGCAGAACCCACGTCCCTTTTCAGGGTGTTGATGAAGGTTGCGGGGGGAAAGCCTCGACTTCTGCAACCCTGGAGAGGCTCCTACAGCACAAGCTGACCAGCAGGCAGATTCTTGTGCCTGAAGCAGTAGCCCAAAAGCCCAAGTCTCTGCCAAGCCACCTTGTTAGAAATTCTGAGGAGGGTACCATATAAATCTTCATTTGGTACATAGCTCTGCTAGCTGATGTTCAGGCCCACATGTAGCATTTGAGCATAGGAGCCATCAAGAGAGCTTTCTAAGGTATGAGGTGTGTCAGAAAAGAAACAGGACTGGGGTCACAAAAAATGTGTCAAATCCAAAGGTTTTCCCCTTCGAAATAATTCCCCTCGAGTCTAACGCACTTCCCCATCCTTCTCTGCCACGCCTCCATGCACTCCTGGAATGATTCTCCTGGGATTCTCTGCAGCTCTGTCATCCCGGCCCTCTTGATGGCTTCCATGTCTGGAAAATGGGTCCCCTTAATGACCCCCTTGAGCTTGGGGAAATGGAAAAATCACGCGGAGCCAGGTCGGGTGAGTAGGGAGGTTACTCCAGCACGGCGATGTTTTTCTCAGCAAGGAACTGCCAGATGCTCAGGGCGTTGTGAGCCGGTGCGTTGTCGTGGTGAAGCAGCCACGAGTTGTCCTGCCACAACTCTCGCCTCTTGTCACGCACTGAACGAAGCAAACCCTGCAGGATCTCTTTGTAGACATGCTGGTTGATCGTCTGGCCCTGTGGCAAGAACTCTATGTGGACGATGCCCCTCACATCGAAGAAGCACACTAAGTCCTGTTACTTTTCTGACACACCTTGTAGAGATAAGGGACCAGCATTCGCATCCGTACAGGACGACAGACTTGACGGTGGCCACATGGTACGATACGATTTTGATTTAGTCATCTCCAATCGATGCATGAGGAACATTGCTCAGAATCTGGGCTAGACCTAACATTAATTCATGAATGATGATCGTGATGAAGAAGAGACGGACTGTTTTAGAAGCCAAAATCAGAGTTACGTCCAAATCCCATCGCTAAATTATTTACGTCAGTTTAACAATATGAATTATCCTTTACCTTTACACACAAGTTTGTTTGCCCTTTCTTTGGATAATATCTCCATCTCTAGTGCCATTCCATCAAAAAGAAAGGCATTAAAAGGAAAGGAGATTTGCTTAGTTCCACTGGACATCAGCTACAGGACTGCACTGGGCTTCGTTTCTTTTCAGGAAAGTTTTAAAGTAATACCTAAATAATTTCACTCTTCTATATGACTCCGTAAAAACAAAGCAATCTGGCAGACAGATGGCGCGCGCTCTATTGTACAAATACTCCATCACTCCAGAGTGTTGAAAATGCTTGAAAACAATGACAAACCCAGGCTTGAACATTGGGTAGGTACTCTTAGGTAGCTGGGAAAGTGTTTTATTTTAGCCTTCAGGTAATAAAATAAGTAGAGTAGATCTAAACTAGCACTGTTCTGGTACACTGGCTGCAGTCTAGTGACTACTTTCCACGACAGTAGTCTTCACTAAGTGACGCATCTCTGTGCCACACTGTGCTTTTCAGAGGTTGGGATTCGGTATTGCCAAATTGAACCAAAAACAATTATTTTATCTTGGCCTGAGTTATAACTTATTGACAGGAATTACTATTGTACCAACAATTACGTCAGTAAAAGATTTTAACAACAGCTGGTACTGGTAATCATTAATATAAACAAAAACAGGTGGTCTGTTACAATCATCCCTCCACCATGTCTACTTGTCAGCTTGCCGAGATCTGAGTGGCACTCACTCACCTCATTGTGGTTGTCAATGTGGCGGTCCTGGTACGGCTCTATCCCAGGCCCTACAATCTCCCTCTCACTACTGTAAGCACATTACTGTAAGCAGCCATACTGTTAAGCTAAGAACCTGGTGCTTAGGAACTGCATTGTCCGTGGAATTGCCAACAAATTTCTCAAGGATGCGTGAATCTGGGATAAGTGTACCAGGATAGTTTCTTCTTTGGAAGGAGTTGGACTGAGATTTTTGGACTCCCCAGACAAAGTCAAAGTCCTTCCAGTGCCAGGACCTGGTCTTCTCAGGCAGTCTCCCGTCCCAGTACTAACCAGGCCCTTGCAGCGCCAATCTCCTATTCTATAGCCCTTGGTCTCTCATCTATTATACAGCTAGACACACACAGCGTGGGGGCGGTTCCTCTGGTAACCATGAGAGTTTGACTCCACACTCATCTGTATTGCAACGTGCCTTGCCAGATAGCAGTAGGTACTATTTTTACGATGGTATTTGGTATGACCCGACCATGAGTAGAACTCATGATCTTCCAACTGAGAGGTGGATACGCTAACCACTAGACCAGCTTGCGGTCAGACTCCCCAATCAAGTCAAGTCGAAGTCCCTCTCACGCCAGAATCTGGTCTTCACAGGCAGTCCCAGTACTAACCAACTCTTTAAGGCGTATGGGTGCAGCACCGATTTCCATTTCGATAGTCCTCGGCCCCTCGCCTATACAGCTAGGGTTACAGTGGGAGGTGAACACACTAACCACTAGGCCAACTTGCAGTCAGACTCCCCAATGGATGGCCAAAAAAGAAACCACCTGAAAATGAATTCCCATTTTTCGATCAAGTATTTTCTTAGCAACCAAGCCAACCCAATCAATCCCAGGACAGATTACAATCATGAGGCCATCTTGCCTTTTCTGAAAGCTTGTGTCCTATTTTCACATTGGAGTAAAACCCGATGCACATGCTCTGCGCAAATGACCAGACAAACCCTTTTATTCCCTTAATGGGATGGCAAACAAGAAGTTTATGAACGGGAATGGGATTGTAAAGCATGTCTATTGTCTAGCGTATGTGTACAGAACGTCGCATCGTATACGCGCACAAAATCAGCTTTCCATCTTTACAGGACACTGGACAGAAATATTTATTCATTTAGGTTTATTTCAAAAATGTGATTCATTTTAAGTGCAACACTCCGAATCAAGTGTTTTGGAACCATTAGCTGGGAGTAGAACCAGCTTACTAAAGAGTACTTGATTCATGGAAAACACCGTTTTTATTTTTAGATCAAGAAAGGGAGACAAAAAAAAAAATACTATACAGTCGTCATGCTTACAAATTTCAAATGCTTTACATTTAAAAAAAGACACACAGAACCTCAGCATCATCTTTTGAAATGTCCATTGATAGTTAACGCAACATCATTAACGGTTTAGTCCATGCACAGGTTTACTTCCTGTTATATGGTCATTCTTAGTTACAGATGAATAGCTCACCCAGGAAATGCTAATGTAGTCAAATCACACAAGCCCACATACACTACCGTTCAAAAGTTTGGGGTCACCCAGACAATTTTGTGTAGTTTTCCATGAAAAGTCACACTTTTATTTACCACCATAAGTTGTAAAATGAATAGAAAATAGAGTCGAGACATTTTTCTGGCCATTTTGAGCATTTAATCGACCCCACAAATGTGATGCTCCAGAAACTCAATCTGCTCAAAGGAAGGTCAGTTTTATAGCTTCTCTAAAGAGCTCAACTGTTTTCAGCTGTGCTAACATGATTGTACAAGGGTTTTCTAATCATCCATTAGCCTTCTGAGGCAATGAGCAAACACATTGTACCATTAGAACACTGGAGTGAGAGTTGCTGGAAATGGGCCTCTATACACCTATGGAGATATTGCACCAAAAACCAGCAGCTAGAATAGTCATTTAGCACATTAGCAATGTATAGAGTGGATTTCTGATTAGTTTAAAGTGATCTTCATTGAAAAGAACAGTGCTTTTCTTTCAAAAATAAGCACATTTCAAAGTGACCCCAAACTTTTCAACGGTAGTGTAAGTGTTAGCATTATGCTGTATAATTTGACCTAACTGACTTCACTGTTATTAGCAACCATTTTGGGGGAAGTACACTTTTAATGAACTCATCTTCACAGTTCGATTGCTAACAGATATTCCCACCCTGCTAAACAATCTGGAAAGGCTTCCAAGAATCATTCTTCCATGATTTCCTGCCAAGTTCTAGTTAAAGAAAGGGCTCAGTTTGCTTGCAAAGTTGAAACTCGTATTCCGCCAGCAGCTTGGACTCAATCTAGCGTTTGTGGCAAGAATTCCACTCGCTTGGATTCTACATAGAGCCAAGAATGCTTGTGGGGTCGATCTCAGTTTTTCAGCCAGATCACAGCTCTGACTGTTTTCTTCCCCTCTCTTAAGGTCATTCCATACATATTTAAATCAACAAAATATTTCACAGAGTGCCGGAAACTGTCGAGTCCTGGTTTTAACTGATCTATCACTTACCTGCCGACCAGGACAGGGCCAAGTAATCGTCTGAGGGGTTACGAGGCAGTGGAAAATGCAGGTGCCGGGGTAATTGGATGGACAGGATAGAGAAATGGTAGGAGGTCAAATAGGAAAAGATTGAAAGGTTAGTGGGGAACAGAGGAATGTTGAGACCAGAGGCGAACATAAAGAGAACTGCCGCCTGCCAACTTCAAATAGGTGGTTAGCGAGTGACAAGTCAAAACTCATTTGCACTTTGTCTCTTATGAGCATGCATCAATCGCTACTGTCGTCACTTGCGGGCGTGACCTGTCAAGAAACCAAAATGTATACTAACTACGTTCCATTATACAATTTCTACGCACCACTTTTGCTTAAAATGTATTGAAATTTGGTTTACGTATAACGTACCTAGTGCTAGCTTCATTCTCAAATGAGATTAGCCAACCGTACTAGCTACGTACACTCGCCAAAGGCACCAACAATCTCTGCTACTCTCTTCCAAGCTTTATTTTTATTCGTAATGCCTCTATACACATTTAATGACATGATAAGAAGTTATAAATTTTACTTCCATATTTGAGTGATGCCTCATAGCAGTGCACTCTGATGTTAAAATACATCGTTCCGACGTAAAATACTGACAGGTCTGGGGATAAAAAGCAAGGTCGGTGATGGTGGATTGATGGTCCGTGGGAAACACAAAGATGGACGTCAGGGTTAGAGAGGTGATTACGAAACATGGCCGAGGATCACTGGGGAACTGAGAGAGGGATACTAGAAGGTCCGCTTCCAGTTTGAGGGGCAGGAGAGGACACCGTGGTGGGCTGGGAGGCGGAGGCTGCCGTGACGACGGCTGTGGCAGGCTCCATCTTGCTTGTGTGTGTGATGAAACGGAGGCGAAGCTTCATGGCTGACCTCAGTGTGCAGATGATTTTCTCCACCTGAGAAAAGGGTGAGAATTTGAAAAGCCTTAGATCTATGAAGTTGTGACAAAAGGGGTGAGAAAAATGAAGTGATTCATTGGGCTTATTCTACTGTGGTAAGTAAATCTGATGTTGAGAAGCAATGGTCAAAACGGAGATGTGGATGATGGGATCAATGGGGATGTGTTGTGGGCCATGGAGAACAGAAATGTAAAGTCACTGTGAAACAAACTAAGGAATGGGAGGTGGTCATTTGGGAAAAGGGTAGGAAGGATAGTAGGAGGTCATTGGCAACCAGATAGAGAGATGGCTGAAGGTAACTGGGGAACAGAAAAAGATGGTAAAAGGTTATTTTGGAACAAACAGAAAGATGGTTGGTGGGTATTGGGGAACAAATAGCGGGATGATTGAACCAGATAGCGGCATGTTAGAAGGTCACTGGGGGCCAGATAGCGGGATGTTTGAAGGTCGCTGGGGAACAGATAGCGGGATGTTTGAAGGTCGCTGGGGAACAGATAGAAAGATGGTTCAAGATCACTGAGGAAAAGACAGAGGGATGATTGAAGATCACTAGGGGCCAGATAGCGGGATGTTTGAAGGTCGCTGGGGAACAGATAGCGGGATGTTTGAAGGTCGCTGGGGAACAGATAGCGGGATGTTTGAAGGTCGCTGGGGAGCAGATAGCGGGATGTTTGAAGGTTGCTGGGGAGCAGATAGCAGGATGTTAGAAGGTCACCGGGGACCAAATAGCTAGATGTTAGAAGGTCACTGGGGAGCAGATAGCGAGATGTTAGAAGGTCACTGGGGAGCAGATAACGAGATGTTAGAAGGTTATTGAGGAACAGACAGAGGGATGTTAGAAGGTCACCGGGGACCAGATAGCTAGATGTTAGAAGGTCACTGGGGAGCAGATAGCGAGATGTTAGAAGGTCACCGGGGAGCAGATAGCTAGATGTTAGAAGGTCACTGGGGAGCAGATAGCGAGATGTTAGAAGGTCACCGGGGAGCAGATAGCTAGATGTTAGAAGGTCACCGGGGACCAGATAGCTAGATGTTAGAAGGTCACTGGGGAGCAGATAGCGAGATGTTAGAAGGTCACTGGGGAGCAGATAACGAGATGTTAGAAGGTCACTGGGGAGCAGATAGCAAGATGTTAGAAGGTCGCCGGGGAGTAGATAGTGGGATGTTAGAAGGTTATTGAGGAACAGACAGAGGGATGTTAGAAGGTCACCGGGGACCAGATAGCTAGATGTTAGAAGGTCACTGGGGAGCAGATAGCGAGATGTTAGAATGTTAGAAGGTCACTGGGGAGCAGATAGCGAGATGTTAGAAGGTCACCGGGGAGCAGATAGCTAGATGTTAGAAGGTCACTGGGGAGCAGATAGCGAGATGTTAGAAGGTCACCGGGCAGCAGATAGCGAGATGTTAGAAGGTCACCGGGGACCAGATAGCTAGATGTTAGAAGGTCACCGGGGACCAGATAGCTAGATGTTAGAAGGTCACTGGGGAGCAGATAGCGAGATGTTAGAAGGTCACCGGGGACCAGATAGCGAGATGTTAGAAGGTCACCGGGGACCAGATAGCGAGATGTTAGAAGGTCACCGGGGACCAGATAGCGAGATGTTAGAAGGTCACCGGGGACCAGATAGCTAGATGTTAGAAGGTCACCGGGGACCAGATAGCTAGATGTTAGAAGGTCACCGGGGACCAGATAGCTAGATGTTAGAAGGTCACTGGGGAGCAGATAACGAGATGTTAGAAGGTCACTGGGGAGCAGATAGCAAGATGTTAGAAGGTCGCCGGGGAGTAGATAGTGGGATGTTAGAAGGTTATTGAGGAACAGACAGAGGGATGTTAGAAGGTCACCGGGGACCAGATAGCTAGATGTTAGAAGGTCACTGGGGAGCAGATAGCGAGATGTTAGAATGTTAGAAGGTCACTGGGGAGCAGATAGCGAGATGTTAGAAGGTCGCCGGGGAGTAGATAGTGGGATGTTAGAAGGTTATTGAGGAACAGACAGAGGGATGGTTGAAGGTCACTGGGGAACAAATAAAGGGATGTTTGAAGGTCGCTGGGGGCCAGATAGAGGGATGTTTGAAGGTCACTGGGGAACAGATAAAAGGATGGTTCAAGATCATTGAGGAAAAGACAGAGGGATGGTTGAAGGTCACTGGGGGCCAGATAGCGGGATGTTTGAAGGTCGCTGGGGAACAGATAGAAGGATGGTTGAAGATCATTGGGGAAAAGACAGAGGGATGGTACTGATACTTGACATCTGTGTTTACCTGGTCTTTGACGCTGTCTCCTGTGAACATATACTTGATGTGGTACAGGAAGTCACAGATGGGGTCCATGTACGCCAGGTGCTTGCTGTGGTGATCAACGGCCTGCAGCATCTCATAGAACGCTACCCCAATCTGAGGATGCATGGAGTCGTGTGAAGTTATGAGACACTAATCAGAATGTACATGCGTGAACTTGAGCCTGTAGCTGGAGCAGGTGTGTGTGCGTGCATAATAATGCATTACAGCTAATATTAGATGTCTGGGGAACTGGAGCGGAAGCTGTACATATGAATAAAACTGTGCGCTCAGAATGGTTGGAATGAAAAGCACCAAAGCATGTATGCAGTGGGGGGAAAAAGCGAATGTTATCATGGGAAAAACAAATTCCTGTTTAATACTGATGAAAGGTGCATGTGTAGAGAAAGAACAAACCTTTAAGCGTAGCTCATAAACACAGTCTGGCGAGTTAAAATTAAAGACCTGGCCTGCATCCTGGCCCTGGAGTTTAGCTTTGCTTACTCAGCTGCCACAACAGAAAACAGGCTCCAGACACGAACACGAGCTCAAAGTTAAGCGGAAAACCAAGAAAGCGTGTAAATGGAGCAGGTTTACAGAGTGAACGCATGCGAACCTCGAGCATGCAGCGTGTCCTCTCCTGCTGGAAGCGCTGGAGAAAAGGCCCAACCAGGTGATAGATATAGAGCAGCTGAAATTCGGTTTTGACCAGCGGCTTCAGGACCTCCGACAGAAACCTGCAACGTCACAAGCACAGAGGCTCACCATCATACAGTCCAACCCTGCACAATCCTCCGTTTAAATTACACTGAACTGAATTGAAGTTTGGATCTCGGTGGTTGTGCAGGAGAGACAGAGAGAGAGAGCATACATGTCAACCTATACGGAATGTCCGTATTTTATACGGATTTGATTCAATAAACGTAGTATACAAGCGTATAAATAAAGTTATATGGATTCTTTAAAAAAACTTCAATATTTATTTAGAGCTGTAATCAATTCCCACGATGATAAAAGAGCGCATAACATTTACAAACGTACTGTACGCCACAGACAGCCAGTAAAGAGTCTTATGAAATCGCGTGTTATCTTGTGGTAGCGAGACTTCGTTCCACTTTTGATCATGCGCACACCGCACTGCGAGAATCCCGCCAACCGTGAAGTCATAGACATATAAACATAGACGCCGCCTTCTGCGTAGAATCATACGTCATCCTCGCCGCCATATTGGATGTGGCAAAGTGGAGATTCTTCAGCCGTCTCTGGTATAGCGTCTAGACAGTAGCCGAGAATACAGATGCCTCATTCATGTGCTGCGTTTAACTGTACCAACAGGTTTACCGTCCAAACGAGATCACATGGGATTACTTTTCACAGGTGAGACTGGAAAAATACTTTTCATTGTATTTGGTCATTATAACGTAATTTTACGAACAGATTTTCCGGCTAATATGAAGTCTCGCGCATAATAGCCGCTCGGTGAAACCTGTCTCCAAACAACGAAGTATTTCCTTCGTAACTACGCTGATAACACTTTGTGTTTTTGTCGAACATTGGAGCTTTGTATTCATTCTGAAGGTTTATTGTTATTAATATTGAATAAAAAGTAACTGGGATATATCATTGTTAATTATCATTCAAATTTTAGGTAAATTATTTTAATTTGCATATTATACGGATTTTATAAGGGAAATACGGATTTTGGAGGTTGGTTATACAGGTTTGATTGACCAAAGGTTGACATGTATGAGAGAGAGAGTAATTGGTTGGGGGAAAAAAATGTGATATTAGCCAATCACAGCTCACTCTATACAGTTATAGTATACATAAAAATAAACACCATAGAATATAATTGCTGCCCAAATGAGGATGGGTTTGCCCAAATGAGGATGGGTTCCCTTTTGAGTCTGGTTCCTCTCGAGGTTTCTTCCTCATGTCGTCTGAGGGAGTTTTTCCTTGCCACCGTCGCCACAGGCTTGCTCATTGGGGATACCGTATTTTCTGGACTATAGAGCGCACCTGTATATAAGCCGCATCCGCTCTATTTTTAAAAAAAAATTTAAAAAAAGATATACAAGCCGCACGGGGCTATAAGCCGCAGATCTCTATGTTGAAAAATTAGATATTTACTGCATGTACAGAACGATTTTGTACTGTAAATGTACATGTATGTACCTGAACAGATTCTTTCCGAACAGTGCCTTTTAACACGGCAGCAACTTTGCTGATTAAAACGGAACAGAACCAAGAGAAAATAACCGGTATTTATTTACCTTCATTTCTCCTGTGTTTGAAACCACAAGTCACTTTAATCATCTTCGCTGGATTTGAAAATAATAACCAGTTAGTAATTTGTCGTGCGTGTTCTATCTGCTAAAGATCTGCTAATTCTTCTTTGCATTGATTTTTCGTCTATCTTATTTTTGATTCTACTTCCGGTTAGAGCGCCCCTAGCGGTGGAAGAAAAATCCACAGAATAGCCGCACCTTTGTATAAGCCGCATGGTTCAAAACCTAGGAAAAAAGTAGCGGCTTATAGTCCAGAAAATACGGTAGATTAGGGATAAAATTAGCTCATGTTTTAAGTCGTTCAAATTCTGTAAAGCTGCTTTGCGACAATGTTTATTGTTAAAAGCGCTATACAAATAAACTTGATTTGATTTGAATATACACACACCCCTTAATTTCATAAAATTAGAATTTATAGGCTTTGAACACAAACGTACTATACTAACATGCATATGCAAAAGTAACATCTCTTCCTCTCTAATATAATACAAAATAGTGACTCGGGTCAAAGACTTGATTCGGTTTACACCTTTTTGATTTTATTGCCAGGAAAATTATTTTTATACTTTTTTTTTTTTACAATACAGCTCGTAGAGCTTAGCCAGCTAACGCAGCAGAAATTGTCAAGCCACAGGACAGCTGAACAATATATTGCTGATCATTAACGCAATCCTGACCTTTGCAATGCTGAGATCATGCAATATGCAAATGAGGCTGAAGTATGCTAATGTGCACTTCTGGATCTGGATTTTTTTTTCGCCCTCCATATTTAGCTGTGGCACATCACAGGTGCTCCAGTGCTGCTTAATATACTGCAAGATGCGCGCGTGTGTATGTATATACATGAGAGCGAGGGAACTTTCAGTTGAAGGTTAAACAAAAAGCTGGAACTTGGTAAACTCTTCAAGGACTTCAAGTTTAAGTGTGTGTGTGAGCATTCCAAGATAATATATGCCTTCAACAAATGTATTGGAGTGTGTCTGCTATGCCTGATGACCTCTCTCTCTCTCACACACACACACCCAGTCTAAACAAAGCAAAACATAATCCAGTGGAAAGAACACTGAAGAGTTCACAAGTGCTAACACCGACCACCTACGAGCTGTTACTTGTAATTTATACCCGCAGTTATCTGCTTTAAATGACACTGCATCTAAAATACGAAGAAAATCTTGAGTACAATAAGGATCCAGCAGTGCCACGTTTCATTTTTAAAAAATAAATAAATAAATAAAAACCTTGTGTAGCTTATAAGATGGATGAAAAGCATTAAATCAGGGGGAAAAAAAATTAGCAAATCTGCCAGGGATCATTTGGAACTTACTTGGGGATGAGAGAAAGCTGTCCGATGCTGGAGTGGTGCCATACGGCGTGTGCTAGCGCTAGCACGTAGCTGCAGTACATCTCAGAGTAGGACTGGTGGCACGCCGTGAAGTCCAGGAGCTGGAAGGGATAACCGACCCACTCGGTCTCCGATGTTAGCGCGGGGCTGCTAATCACGCTAACGATGCGGTCGTGTAGTACGATCCAGTACGGCTCCTACAGCATAGTGAGAGGCGAGTTATTAAGTGAAAGTGAAGTTTGAAAATAAATACTTCGCCCAGAAATGCTGACGCTGTTAATAACGAATTACCATTTTAGGGTGTTTAATAGAACCCCAAATCAGAAACAGTTGCAGACCTCATACTGTGATGGAGCAGAAAAGTACACCGAGATTTTGGAGTACGACATCTTTTCCAGGGAGATTTCAACAAATCGCGTTCTGCGCACATTACAACGGCATGGCTGCGGAAGAAGAGGACGCCTGTCCCCTCTGTCCCCGACAGAGAACGTGTGAACGAAAAATATGACAAAGACGACCCCGTACTCTTCGGCTGCAAACCTTAAGACCTGTTTGCAGGAAGAACGGGACAAAACAACACCTGAAACCCTTCGTCGCTTGGTGTCTTCAGTCCCTAAACCAGGGTTTCTGCAGGCTTGAACAAGTTCAATTTAAGACTTTTTAAGACCATAACAGGTTAAATTTAAGACTTACGGTATGCTGCACAAAAAAAAAAAAAGAAAGAAAATTGGGAGAGCCTGAATTACTTCATCTCATCTCATTATCTCTAGCCGCTTTATCCTTCTACAGGGTCGCAGGCAAGCTGGAGCCTATCCCAGCTGACTACGGGCGAAAGGCGGGGTACACCCTGGACAAGTCGCCAGGTCATCACAGGGCTGACACATAGACACAGACAACCATTCACACTCACATTCACACCTACGGTCAATTTAGAGTCACCAGTTAACCTAACCTGCATGTCTTTGGACTGTGGGGGAAACCGGAGCACCCGGAGGAAACCCACGCGGACACGGGGAGAACATGCAAACTCTGCACAGAAAGGCCCTCGCCGGCCCCGGGGCTCGAACCCAGGACCTTCTTGCTGTGAGGCGACAGCGCTAACCACTACACCACCATGCCGCCCAGCCTGAATTACTTTCAAAATAAAATTTATCATCATTCACCAATGAACTCATTACATCCCTAGGGTGCGCTCTTGCATTAATGAGGAACTAAGTTGCAGTGGAGCCAAAGACATCTAGTGGGGCAGCATAGCTAACCTATTGTGCATTTTGTGATACAAGCACCAAATTTGGCACAAATGTACATTGACATATGGCGAACATTTTCAGATATTGAGCCACTCGGAATTCTCTCTTCATGTCCGCCATATTGGAATTCAAAATGGCCGCCATTTGAAATCTACATTTGCGCTTATCTGACCTAAACTTCACTTCCGTGTTGTTTCCATTCTGTGGACTGTTACATGAAGAATAGATATTTTTATATTCCAATTAAATTTAAGGTAATACTAGCACTGTGTTTGCCATCCAGACTGGTCCTATTGCAAGAGGATAGTGATGACCACATCAGTGGATTTTATACTTTTCCTCATTAAATAATATTTGGTGCAGGTGATGACCTAATCAATACCTCATTAAGTAAAATGAGATGTGTTGGAATCCCAGCACAGACACTGGAATGAAATGGCTGCCGTACACAGAGATGCTGATTTAAGAAAAGATTTAAGTGGTCTCTTATTTCTTTTTTTTCTTTCCAGAGCTGTATGTCATATCTCTACACAAAATAGCCCATATTATTGAGAAATGGATTGATCAGTATAGTTTGCAAAATTATTTACAAATAAAAAAATTCATTTGTCAACTATTCACCCTCCATTGGTGTAAAACCCCTAAATTAGTTATGGTTAAATCAGCTGAAAGTTTCCAGAAACTATGAGGTGATTTCCATGGTTTATTAGAGAGCATACTTAAGCAAACAGCATCATGAAAACCAATAACCTATGAAAACACATGCAGGACAAGGTTCTGAAAAAAGTGTCAATTAGGGTTTGGTTATTAAAAAAATATCCCAAACTTGGAGCACCCACAGAGCAATATTAAATCCATCATTTTAAAAAAAGGAAAGAATTTGGTACAATCGTGAGGAAGTCATCCACCAAAAGTCAGTGACTGAGTAAGTAACCAAGAGGCAGAGGACGGAATAGATGCTCATTCTTGTTCATCAGCATTATCTAGTTGTTCCAGTTAAACTTTCAGGAACACACACCTTCTCCTGCTTGACAATGCAGTCACCTTCACCCTTCCATCCATTATCTGTAGCCACTTATCCTCTCCAACAGGGTCGCAGGCAAGCTGGAGCCTATCCCAGCTGACTATGGGTGAAAGGCGGGGTACACCCTGGACAAGTCGCCAGGTCATCACAGGGCTGACACATAGACAC
Organism: Neoarius graeffei; assembly: GCF_027579695.1. Taxonomy (NCBI): domain Eukaryota; kingdom Metazoa; phylum Chordata; class Actinopteri; order Siluriformes; family Ariidae; genus Neoarius; species Neoarius graeffei. The sequence goes on from NC_083570.1 coordinate 8,518,137, forward strand.
AGACAACCATTCACACTCACATTCACACCTACGGTCAATTTAGAGTCACCAGTTAACCTAACCTGCATGTCTTTGGACTGTGGGGGAAACCGGAGCACCCGGAGGAAACCCACGCGGACACGGGGAGAACATGCAAACTCCACACAGAAAGGCCCTCGCCGGCCCCGGGGCTCGAACCCAGGGCCTTCTTGCTGTGAGGCGACAGTGCTAACCACTACACCACCGTGCTGCCCGTCACCTTCACCTACTTTAGGATAATTAGCCTATTGCTTAACTGTTGGAACTCCTTCGGGTTCCATATCAAACCTAGAACAACACAGAATCTAATCAATAACTCAAACTTGTCAAAACTATTTTTACTTCACAGACTTTGAGTAAAATGTTGTCTTGTCAAAAATACATGATGATGAATATTCATCTCTCATGAATTAAGTGGAGTACTGTAATAAAGTATGTCATTTTGAAAAATGGATACCAGCAAATATTGTCATGTACTATAAAAATATTTGACCCAGAGGTAGTCGCACATGTAGAATTCAAGTGGCGGCCATTTTGAATTCCAATATGGCGGACATGAAGGGGGAATTCCGAGTGGCTCAATATCTGAAAATGTTCGCCATATATCAATGTACATTTGTGCCAAATTTGATGCTTGTATCACAAAATGCACAATCCTTTTGAATATTCGAGCTAAACCGCCCCACTAATCCTGCAAATCGCTTGAGGATGAGGCATTCGATTCCGTACGGTTTGCGTGTTGTAACGTTACAGTTCGCACGGAGTTAGCTGATACACCGTCTCGAGATGTGCTCGGACCTGACAACGGTGAACAAAATTGAGTGATGGCATGCGATTGTTGTAGACTTTTATGGGTAGCCTGGTGCTTCTCCGCTTTCGCGTGCGATTCCGGTGCCTTTACACGCAGTGTGCCGAGTTTGAGTGTTCTTTTGCACAATGTGCAGTACGCCTCAAACGGATTGTTTTTTTTTGGGCCGTTTTCACCCCCATTGGATAGGACAGCGTAGAGACAGGAAATGAGCTGGAGAGAGAGACGGGGAGGGACCGGGAAATGACCTCGGGTCGGAATCGAACCCGGGTCCCCGGATTTATGGTATGGCGCCTTAGTCGACTGAGCCACGACGCCCCCAATTTGGTACGCGTCTACGAAATCATTGCTTTCAAGCCAGCAGTTGTTAAACTTGCATTTACCCATTTTGCTACAAACCGTGACAATCTCCCTCGCTTCTTTTAGGCTCTACTGTCCAAATGCGCGCGTACCATGCCCTGTGCATCACCATGCCAACCGGGCTAGACGCTGGATTCCACTGTGTCTCATTTGTAGTTTGCAGCGTAGCCTACTGATACTAAGTAGGCCTAGCCTATATGACTAATTATGAATATCACCAACGCATTTAACAAAAAAAAGCGAATGGGGTAAACGGATGTAAGGATTTAAGACTTCACAAAATTACATTTAAGACCTACAATGCAAAATATGTAGTGCTGTCAAAAACGTCGCGTTATTAACGCGTTAACTTGACTCAATTTTAACGGCGATAATTTTTTTATCGCGAGATTAACGCTCTGTGACATGATGTAGGTTTTTCATAAGCTTTTGAAACTGCCAGGAACTTGGAACAGAGACTTTGCTTAGAAAACCGATAGCAGCTAGACTGTAATGCCGCGCCCCGCACAGCCAGAGTCCTCTGCCCTCCTCGCCCAAAGAACCAGCGCGGGCAAGGCGCGCTAGTAGAGATGGGATTTATGGCTCTTTGATGGGATCCGCATCTTTGTGATCCGTTCTTTGAAAAGAGCCGTTCAAAAGACTGGCTCATTTGTCTCTTTTTAAATATTTATTCAGTTTTAAGAAGACAGCGTCTAAAGAAGCCAGCGCCCTCTGAACTGTAAACTCAATGCTATCCCAGAAATCCTTCCTGTAATATGCAAATTTGGCCGCCTCTGATTGGACAGCGCGACGCATCAACAGGCAGAAAGTGTAAAAGTACAAAATGTGTTAAGTGAGCTGAAACAGTAAAGATCAGATTCAATGCAATATTTATCAACGAACAACTTAAACTTAATATAATAGCGTACTTTATATTATAATCAAGCATGTCAAGCCTACCGTCACTGTGTAACCTACGTATCTCTCTGATTTAGAGTTGTAGACTAACTCAAGCAGTAGATCATTTCACTCATGGTTCTCTTGCTAGCCCTGCGCCGGTGCTCGGCTTAGGTTTCACTTTGCAGTGGCTGTGTCAAGACGTGTTATGCTTTGCAATAAAAAAAACATTGGTACAGAACAAGCCCATTCACTTTTTTATGCTGGTAAGAGAATTACAATGGTTTTTCACGTGACAAAAATGTGCGATTAAATTGCGATTAATCGCGAGTTAACTATGACAGTCACGACATTAATCGCGATTAAATATTTTAATCGCTTGACAGCACTAAAAATATGCTCGTATTTTAGACTTTTTAAGGCCTTAAATTAGGATTATCAAATTTTAGACTTTTTAAGACTCCGCGGAAACCCTGCTAAACATCTTTGAAGTGTTGTGAGAAGGAATGGAAACATTATAAAGTGGGAAATGCTGTACCATCCCAACTTTTTTTTTTTTTTTAAATGTGTTGCAAGAATTCAAAACTGAAATGTGGTATTTTGAAAAAACAATAAAGTTCATGAGGGAAAGCATCAAATTGTGCTGTTGTATGGTTTTGAGTGCAATACAGGTCAAAGATTATTTACAAATCACTGTTTTCAGTTTTAATTTCAACTTCAACTTCGCGCCCCAACTCTTACTGCTTTGGAATTGTACGCTCAATGAAAAGTGAAAGCGTTGATTAATAGTCCACAGGTGCATCAGATACCCAGACACGATGACTCTCTGGACGTAGCAAAGGAAACGAAGAACGCTGATTAATGGACTGAGAGAGACGGTCTGTTTTTGCATTCTTTCAGGATCAGGAGGGAAGAGAAGTTGAATTGGCTGTTATCTTTCCAAATTTCCGAGCACAGCTGCCAGAAGCACAAGCAACATCAAGAACCCTTGACATGATTAATATTCCTCTGACCTGTTTTATGTTTTCAGCGTTCTGAGAACGTGTTTCAGTAATGTTTACTGAAACACGATGAGATCCTGATCTGGCTGTAGCGATATTAATTAATTCACACATTTCCGTTTAGCTGCTGTAATGCGATGTATAACGGAGAGGTCTTGGTTATGATGTCGCGTATTGGGTGGGGAGGAGTTTGGTTTAGATTTAACGTATCGGGCGTTTTTGGCTTGGCTATGACAGAACGTCTTGTAAATATTTAACCTCCTGAAGTGGTTCGAAGAATAATCCGATCTGTGTTCAATGTGTCTTGGCTGAATTTACATCAGCATTTTAAGTACATACACTACCGTTCAAAAGTTTGGGGTCACCCAGACAATTTTGTGTAGTTTTCCATGAAAAGTCACACTTTTATTTACCACAAGTTGTAAAATGAATAGAAAATATAGTCGAGACATTTTTCTGGCCATTTTGAGCATTTAATCGACCCCACAAATGTGATGCTCCAGAAACTCAATCTGCTCAAAGGAAGGTCAGTTTTATAGCTTCTCTAAAGAGCTAAACTGTTTTCAGCTGTGCTAACATGATTGTACAAGGGTTTTCTAATCCTCCATTAGCCTTCTGAGGCAATGAGCAAACACATTGTACCATTAGAACACTGGAGTGAGAGTTGCTGGAAATGGGCCTCTATACACCTATGGAGATATTGCACCAAAAACCAGACATTTGCAGCTAGAATAGTCATTTACCACATTAGCAATGTATAGAGTGGATTTCTGATTAGTTTAAAATAATCTTCATTGAAAAGAACAGTGCTTTTCTTTCAAAAATAAGGACATTTCAAAGTGACCCCAAACTTTTCAACGGTAGTGTAATAATCTGGATATAATCAGTCATAATACTCGGGACGACTAAAACAAACCACATTGAATACGATCTTAGGGTTTTTTTTTTTGACTCTAACTGGGAACACTGTGACATGACATAATCCTACAGACTAAACTTCTAGTGCTGATCAAAAACATTACTAAATATTCAGATAAAGTTTTGTGTAATGGTTCTTGACAGAACGTGGGTGAGAGAGAGATAGAACAACAAAGAAAAAAAAAATCAAGGATAGGAGGAGGACAAGCAAGCCAGAATGAGTGAACTTTGCAATGCATTGAGGTAGGGAGGGACCCGAACGTACAGGTAGAGCCGTGATGATCAGGCCGATCGCATTCATCCAAGCGGTCACGTTCTCCCGGGGGACGAGTGGCTGACTGTAGGAGAAAAGACACATCAACACACTGTGACACAGTGCTATAGATAGTTTTCACATGACGTCATAGAGTCGGGGATTCCCTGGTGGCGGCCATCTTGGAGGGCTAGCTTACCGTACGGGTCACTGAGCACACATTGTAGCGCGCGAGTTACATTCATTTATATATTTACATTTATAGTTACATTACTACCATTTAAAGCTAGCAATGGTGCACACCTGTTGTATTCACGGCTGTCGTAATAGGTCAGATGATGAAGTCAAGCGGAGCTTTTATGGAATTCCCACTGTACGGGAGCACGAAGGCGAGCAAACAAAGAAACTCAGCATACAAAGGAGAAATCTATGGCTTGCGAGAATCAACCGCAAGGATTATCAGCCTTCCAAACACAGCAAAGTCTGCTCCGATCATTTTATAAGTGGCAAGTTGTTTAAATAAACAATCAATTGTGTTTAAGTTTGTTTTTGGAAACCAAAACATCATGTAAACAATCTCTGGAGAATGCCTAACTGGAACCGCCGAGTGTACGTTTACATTGTAATGTACACTTAATATCGCTCGTTTGTCACGTTTCTATTTGAAACTTGTCACTTCACTCATGCAAAGGTCATTTTTGAAAAACATTTTAGGTCTATTCTGTATGAGTTCATTTGTGTTTGGGATGCAGACAGCGCGCCTTTTGGCGGATGCCGCCTGAATCGCACAGATCCGTTTTTTTTTTTTTTTAGGGGGGGCGTTGGAGTGTCTGATTATAATTTCAAAGTAAATTCTGTATTAAAATTACTAAATAAGCAAATCCGTTACAGTCCATGAAACAGGAAGTATAAGGATGAGCGGTGTGCAGGACTGCGCAAATGTGCGCAGCTTCCCGATTTAAACTGTTTTTTTCTCATCCTTATACTTCCTGTTTCATGGACTGTAACGGATTTGCTTATTTAGTAATTTTAATACAGAATTTACTTTGAAATTATAATCAGACACTCCAACGCCCCCCCCCAAAAAAAAAATCGGATCTGCGCGATTCAGGCGGCATCCGCCAAAAGGCGCGTTGTGAATATATAAAGTTGTATACATCAGACAGCCTTTAAAGTTTGATGAAGTCAGTTTCAGGCTTTGGAGCAGGCTTTGGCAGTTTCAGGCTTTGGCAGCCCTGCATAGTCACTTGAAAATGCATCTTTGTCCACTTCGTAGGGGTCAATTCCCCCAATCAAGGCCAGTTTGGCTGCATACCGTGAGATGTGTCTCTATATACTTCTGTTTGCTTGATTTTGCCGACATTGGTCTTTATTTTAGAAAACTGACTATATAACTTCATAAATTCGTCCGAGATAACGTAGCCAGTAGTGGCAATGGTCTGTTTTGTTTGCCCTCCAAGATGGCGGCTGGGGGGGCGTTCCCCGGAATGCCGTGACGTCAGTGAAAACTATCTATATAAATGTAGCAGAAATACATCCTTATACATTGTCGTTATTGACATTTTGTTCTACTGCAGTCCCCAGTGCTGCAGCTCGACATGTTCGAAAGGTGGATTCAAACAACTCGGCAGAGTAGAGTGCATATCTCCACCAAGCCACATGTTATCAATATCAAAATCAGATCACTTGAACCTAGTATAATACTAAAGCTATCCACCAAATTTCATCCAAATCCATTGACTACTTTTTGAGTTACATTGAGAAAGGACCAAAAAATAATAATAATAATATCCTGGATCCACAGACATATCCATATTTGCATCAAAATCTAAGCAATTGTTCCTTGAACCATGACCCAACGTTCTTCCAAACTTCATCAAAATCTGTTCAATACTTTTTATGTTGGGAACAGACAAACAAACAGAGGCGAAAATATAACCTCCTCCAACACAGTTGGCAGAGATATGACTGGCAACAGCAAACACTGCCTGCTACAGGGATGACCTCTGACCTCTTGAGCACTACATTCAGCAGTGCGTTTCCCACGTCCTTCCCTGGCACGGCAAGGGCCATCAGCTCCACACATGTGACGTGAAGCGCGTGTGCTGCCGGGTTTGGGAACTCGTTAAACCGCCAGTCGCAGTTTGGGAAAGGGCCTGGAGATTTTCCTGCCATCGGTGAGGCATGTTAAGGAAAAACAAAACAAAACACTATGTACAGAATACACCATGCATGTTCAATCCCTGAACATTAAGAATCCTTTTTAAAATCTTTAGGTCTATCTGCATGTTTAATCATCTGTCTGTCTAAGCCTTGCCCGTCTATCCGTCTCACGTTAGTCTGTTTAAAATTGCTCTTAAATGCAAGGGATGTGTTAATATAAAACAAAATGAACACTAGCTGGGATTCGGAGGACATCCACTGTTCAGTAGGGGACGGAACAGTAAGATAGAGTCTTTGGGAATACTGCGAAACACAAGGAAGGATATTGTCCACAAGACGCCCGATGAGTTTGCAGTAGTAGGTGTCGTCAGGGACCCAGATGTTGTCCTCGCGTGGGTTCATGCCAAACTTGAGGTAGGTCTCGCTGAGGCACCATCCAGGAGTACGGTTATCCTTTAGAGAGCTCATGATGGCGTGGACAAGCTTGCGTTTAAGATTGGTGCGGTCACGGAGGTGCCTTTCGTAGTAGTGCAAGGTGTTGTAGAGGTACGTCACTGGCCGATCTGAGGGATGTCAAACCAGCAACAACAGCTATTAGTTAATAACAAATAACTGAAACCAGGAGGTTTGAAGAAAAGGGAAATAATAAGTCAATATAGCATGGGTTCAGTGTAACTAACAGAGTAAAAATGACCTTGACTGGACCTATTACCAGTGACCACAGTGACTTCCACAGTGGTTCTTCATTTTGTGTTCGGTTGTATATTGATAAACTTGTATTTATGAACAGAATCCAGGCAAAGCAAGCAATCACACTACAATCGTATGATACCTACACCACCACATTAAAGCATCCCCCCAATACAATAATCAACACGGACAGGCTGCTGTGTCCTTTTCACTCCCCCTCACCATGGAACTTGTACAATCCGCCCAAGTGGTCCAAAAGGGTTTCCAAGGACTTGGAAACTGGCAGTAGCTCCAGGAATCGGTGGATGACGATGTCAAAGACGGGCAGGAAACGTAAACACACGTTGCCGAAGTATATAGGCAGATACTGTGGCTGGAGCTGCATGGGAGGGTTCACCTGCTCCGCCAGACCTTCAAAGTATAGTTTCTCTGGGTACTTCTACATGTGGGAAAGAAGAGATAAGCTTTAATTCGAGCCCATGGCTCCTTTCCAAGCATTGGTTCCAGCACAGCAAGAACAGGATAGTCTGGTCAGATACGAAGATTCTCTCCAAAGGTAACAAAACTGCTGCCAACATTTCATTTATATCTGGTAACACTGCGAGCTTTTTCTTCATTCTCTTTTGACCCAAAACCCAAGTGCCTAAGTGAAGGAATCTGTTTCATGGCTAAACAAGCAAACTGCCAAGATGCAGTACTGCAATCATAAGGGGACAAGGGTAAGGGGTCAGAAGGGGCTATTGTGATTGAACTCTCTCTCTTTAACATTTACCACAGTTACATAAGAACGCAAGAGAGGGCAAACACTGCAACTCTTAAAATGTCAGTGTAAAAGACAGGGCAGCATGTGCAGCCTGTAAAATTCCATTAAGGAAAGACAGAGAGAGGAGGGACTCATTCGCTGGTCTCTACACTGGAAGCAATCTTGGATAACAATGATAATATTATGGCTGAAAAGCTGAAAAGCTTTTTGTTCCAAAATATCATTCATTTAATTGAGAAGATAACTGCAGCGAGTCAAAAGGGAATTATTAATACATTCATCAATGTTTTTACAACAAATTTTGGTACTCTGGCCCCCTTTTTTAAACCATTTGTACAAAATCTTGGGGTAACGTTTGACAGTGGGCTTAAATTTGATACACAGATTAGTTCTGTTGTTAGAACGAGCTTTTTTCAACTTCGTCTCTTGGCCAAAGCGAAGCCGTTTCTCAGTCGGCAGGATCTTGAGAAGGCAATTCATGCATTTATCAGTTCGAGACTGGACTATTGTAATGCCCTGTATGTTGGCCTCAGCCAGTCTTCAATTTTACGTCTTCAACTTGTACAGAACGCTGCAGCCTGATTTTTAACAAGCACGTCTAGACGTGAGCACATTACTCCTGTGTTGTCGTCACGCCATTGGCTTCCAGTCCGTTTTAGAATTGATTTTAAACTTCTGTTGTTTGTTTTTAATGCCATCGATGGCCTGGCTCCCTCTTACCTGTCTGAGATTTTAACTATTCGTGATCATGGTAGGGCCCTGCGTTCTTCGGGTCAGCTTCTGTTAGAAGTTCCAAGGTCGAGATATAAACAGTGGGGTGATCGTTCTTTTGCTGTCGCTGCTCCCAGACTGTGGAACAATCTGCACCACTATTGATCCCGGCCTTTTTAAATCAAAGTTGAAGACCTACTTTTTTAGATTGGCGTTCAATCCTGACTAGGGGAGTCTTGTTTTTGAGGGGTGCTTCGTTTCGTCTGTTTTATTTCATGTACTTCTGAAAGGCTTTTGGTAATCTGCAGCACGGCGGCACCTTCCGCAGTCAAAACCTGTGTTTTTATGTGTTTTGGTGTTCTGTTTTATGGCTTTGATGTAAAGCACTTTGGGTACCTTTTGGTTATTGTAAAGGGCTATATAAATAAAATTTGTTTGATTGATTCATCAACTACAAACATCCTCTAATGCTTTTCTGCAATGATGGACACTTGAGCTGTTAAAGGGCCCAAAAACGCTGATCTAGCTGAAAATGAATGCAAGCTTGTAGAGCTCTGCTTACATCAAATACAACGGATAACACTAACTGTATAAAAAACCTATATGATTAGTTGTTAAGTGATACTCTGAGATGTGAAGCTTACGTCCTTGTATTGTACAAGGTTGTCTTGTAGTAGCCCTTGGTGTGGTTTATAAAGTCATCAATTTGGTTGGTTCCCCCCAACAAGGTCACATCTTGTGGCATTTTGAGAGTCGTTTCAAGGTACCTTTTGGTACACTAATCTATATTTTGGGTGTGATAGACAAGGTCAACTTGTGGTACAATACATGTTTGGAGTGATGAGTAAAGTCACCTTGTGGTAGGTTACGTTTTTTTGGGTGCTATGTCACTTTGTAATACAATACCTGCCAGGTTACAAGTTGGTAGTAAAAGTCTTTCGTATATTGGGTAAGTTCATACTGTGGTAGAACTATATGGTGTGTGGTGTACAATCACCTTGTGATAAAACTTATATTGGGACAATTTGTGGCAGAACTTGTGTGTTGGATAAGGGTCACCTTGTGTTAGTATTTGTATTTGGTTTGTTGGGTAAAGTCACCTTGTGGGAATATTCGTATTTGATGTGTTGGGTAAGGTAACCTTGCGGCAGAATTCTAATTTGGTGTTTTGGGTAAGGGCAAGTTGTGGTTGGATGGCTGTTTGATGTGTTGGGCAAGTTCACCTTCTGATACTATTCCAGTCTGATGTGTTGCGTAAGGTAACCTTACGGGAGAACTCACATTTGGTGCTTCGGGTAAAGGCAACTTTGTATTTCACATGCTGGATGAGGTAAACTTGTGGCAAAACTCCTATTTGGTGTGTTGGAGGTCACCTTGTGTTTGGATAGTGGTTTGGTGTGTCGGGGTAGGGTCACCTTGTACCAGGTTTCGTATTTGGTGCGTCAAGTAAGGTCACCTTGTACCAGGTTTCGTACTTGGTGCGTCGGGTAGGGCCACCTTGTACCAGGTTTCGTACTTGGTGTGTCGGGTAGGGCCACCTTGTACCAGGTTTCGTACTTGGTGTGTCGGGTAGGGTCACCTTGTACCAGGTTTCGTACTTGGTGTGTCGGGTAGGGTCACCTTGTACCAGGTTTCGTACTTGGTGTGCTGGGTAAGGTCACCTTGTACCAGGTTTCGTACTTGGTGTGTCGGGTAGGGTCACCTTGTACCAGGTTTCGCATTTGGTGTGTCGGGTAAGGTCACCTTGTACCAGGTTTCATACTTGGTGTGTCGGGTAGGGTCACCTTGTACCAGGTTTCATACTTGGTGTGTCAAGTAGGGTCACCTTGTACCAGGTTTCGTACTTGGTGTGTCGAGTAGGGTCACCTTGTACCAGGTTTCGTACTTGGTGTGCTGGGTAAGGTCACCTTGTACCAGGTTTCGTACTTGGTGTGCTGGGTAAGGTCACCTTGTACCAGGTTTCGTACTTGGTGTGTCGGATAGGGTCACCTTGCACCAGGTTTCGTACTTGGTGTGCTGGGTAAGGTCACCTTGTACCAGGTTTCGTACTTGGTGTGCTGGGTAAGGTCACCTTGTACCAGGTTTCGTACTTGGTGTGTCGGATAGGGTCACCTTGCACCAGGTTTCGTACTTGGTGTGCTGGGTAAGGTCACCTTGTACCAGGTTTCGTACTTGGTGTGCTGGGTAAGGTCACCTTGTACCAGGTTTCGTACTTGGTGTGCTAGGTAAGATCACCTTGTATCAGGTTTCGTATTTGGTATGTTGGGTAGAAGGTCACCTTGTACCAGGTTTCGTACTTGGTGTGCTGGGTAAGGTCACCTTATACCAGGTTTTGTACTTGGTGTGCTGGGCAAGATCACCTTGTACCAGGTTTCGTATTTGGTATGTTGGGTAGGGTCACCTTGTGTTCGGACAGGGGGTTGGCGTGTTGGGTAAAGTTACCATGTGGAAGAACTTGCATATGGTGTGTTGTGTACGATCACCTTGTGGCGTGATGTGTTTTGTGTAACTGGGAAGTTTTTTTTTTTTAAAGTTTTTTTTTAAACTAGTAACAGTTTTCCTATTTAGGTTAAAAATCACCCTGTCCGATGACACCTGTTGAGAAAGTTACCCTGCAACAGAACATGTTGTTCATGAGATAGGTAAGGTTACCTTGTGGTAGGACATGTGTTTGGTGTGCCAGTCACTCTGTAGCCAGTGTTCCGGTGCGTTCTCTTTGACAAAGTCGCTGACGCGGTTGCGGAAGTCGTTGGGTTTAAGGAGGAGGAGCTGGATGATGAAGTAGCACACTTGAGCCTCATTGCCTTCATGACTTCTCATTGCCTACGCAACAGCAATCATTGAGGGTGAATAAAAAAAAATAATAATAAATTCTACTATCCCATAATGTCAGAGAATATTAAATATTAAACCAGCACAATATTAAAAATCAGAGTGTGTAAAAATACTAAATTACACAGATGATTTCCTGTTTGAGGAAGTTACCCGTTTATAGTCCTCCAGCAGTGGAGATATTCTTTAATGCTGATATTGTAGGTTACAGATTTTACTGGACCTGGTTTTGAATTACTGTTAAAACATTATTTGTTGCCATTTAAAAAATAAATAAATAGAAACCACTGTCTATAAATTCCTCCATCATCAATACAACCCTTGTTTTTGTGAGGCTCCCGCTGAGAGCAGGAGTGGGCTTACAGGTAAGTGCTGGCATTATTGATCGACTAACAGCTAATAGAGCGTGTTGTTAAAAATGTGGGAGAAATATTGATCAGACCAAAACTCCAGCCATAAAGATGATTCACAGGAGAACATATTAGTGCAGGAGTGTTTAATATTATTTATTACTTAAAGGGTGAGTTTACAGCTTAGAGTTTAATTACATGGTTTTACTGACTGTTCCAGACAGGTGTTGTATGTGTTCTTTAAGATATATTCTATGTGAAGATGTTCACCAAACTAAGGCAGTGGGTGTCATGTTTGAGCTTTAGATCTTTATGGTTTCAACGTCAAAAAAATCCTTACCAGGCAGAGGATGAGACGGTCCAAAGTGACGATGTTGTACTTCCACACCATGTCATTCAGGATCTCGATGCACTTGTTCAGCTGCTGACCGCCCGCCGACGTGGAAAACTCGTACACCAGGAAATCGGCAAATGTCCGGACGTGTGCGACGAGAGCTCGAGCGCCGATTCTCTCCAGAACCCTGCAGGAACAACGACTACAAGTGTCAAGACTTTTCTGAATGGTGGGGTTTTCATCAGTACAGCAAATAGGCGGACACAGAATAAGCAAGTTGCGAACAGGAATGAGATAGTTCTGGGGGGGGGGGGGGGGGGGGTTGTAAACTTATCAAGGGCTTTCGCGTGCAATGGGAAGGTGAATCAAACACGCACACAAAAAAAAGTCAGATAAAGAAATGGATCTTTTAATACGCCATCACATTGCTTTGTAATTGTTAAAATGCATCCTAAGAACTTACAGTTGGGTTGGGAGTGAGCTGCTGCCCCAAGTGAAGGAGTTCAATTATCTCAGGGTCTTGTACACGAGTGATGGTAAAATGGAGCGCAAGATGGACAGGGTGGCGTCAGCAGTAATTCGGGCATTGAGCTGAGCCGGAACGCAAAGCTTTCGATTTACCAGTCAATCTACATTCCAACGCTCACCTATGGTCATGAGCTTTGGAACTCAAACCTTTAACCGAAAAGATGAGATCGCGGATACAAGCGGCTGAAAGGAGCTTTCTCTGTAGGGTGGCTGGGCTCACCCTTAGACATAGGGTGAGGAGCTCAGACATCCAGAGGGGTCTTGGAGTAGAGCTGCTGCTCCTTCATGTCGAAAGGAGTCAGGTGAGGTGGTTCAGGGATCTGATTAGGATTCCTCCTGGGCGCCTTCCTTTGGAGGTTTTCTGGGCACGTCCAACTGGGAGGAGACCTCAGGGTAAACCCAGAACAAGCTGGAGAGATTACACATCTCATCTGGCCTGGGAGCGCCTGGGGATACCCTATGAAAAACTGGAAAGCGTTGCTGCGGAGAGGGACACCTGGAATACCCTGCGCTTAGCCCATGGATTAAAGCAAAAAAAAAAAAAATCATCTGACTGAAAAAAAAAGCTCCATGTCGTTGGCCCCTACCACATCAGCGATGCGTCAAATTTTAAACGCCATGTTGTCCATTATCCCCTCGGCCCCTACTTATAGTACATTTACATAATTTTAACAATGACTAAAGCTAAGGCAAGACTTTACCATTGTCATTACTGGCTATAAATGATGAAACATCAAGTTTTCAGCGCAAAGTGCAAATTTATTTCAACAATACTTTAGTAATGCACAACAGTGGTTAAGAGAAAAGTGCAAGTGCAGTCGAACTTGAACCATGCTTTCAAAAGAGTGGAACAGAAAGAACTTGCAAGAAAAGTAAAGTGAAAGTTCGCTTTTTCTGCTTCTTCGCAGTGAAGCCAAAGGCATCTAGTTTTTTGCCATTGCTTCCATAGACTTTTTTATGGCAAACTATACAAAAGCACACACCTGCCATTTTCATCTTTTTGCACCATGGACTAAATGGCTTGCCATTATCGCCCATTTCATTTCGCCAAGCCCATCTCCACTTATTCTTTACCGTGTTGTCGATGTCTGACACATCTGTGCCTTCATTTAAAAGAAGCGCGTCCATGCTGGCAAAACCGAAAGTAATTTGACGCGCTCTAGTGATGGAAATCGAAGGGCCTGTGTCACGTGGCCTTATACGCAGTACTCGAGTTGAGGGGGGATGTGGGGGGAGGCATCCCCCTTCTGAAATAAAAATCTCAAATCATTCCCCTTATAAAACGGCCATCCCCCCATCACATCCCTTGTGCCATTTTACCGATTAATGTGGAAATTAGCCTACTATTATTTTAACAAATATTACTACTATTTCAACATTAGAGGCTTTGCGCAGTGATAGCCTACATGTAGCCGGATAAAAAAGACGCATATTTATTTATTCGGTTGCACCGCTCATTCACACCTATACGGAGGTTTCAGTCACTGAAAAGAGCTACTTTCGCAAACTCTGGGCAGAGTGGAGATTTCTGAAAACTCCATCTTCAGACGCTCGTGTAAATCGGGAAAACGAAGCAGCAGTGGGCGAGAGGGCGCGCGCGAATATAATGAGTCATAGGTGTGAATCTTTCACCGAATGCCAATTGTCCCGGTTCTTCATGAAATCGTACGCGCACGCACAAATGCATCAGGTTAACTTTCAAATAACTGTTCTTGTGCACTTGCGACACCGGAGCCACTTTCCTGAATTTTGAGCTTCGGAGTATTCGCTTCTTTATCTATTTAATTTATTTGTTACATACATTAAATTACTAATGTAAAACATTAGTAGCCCATTTAAGCAATCGCTGTTTTCTGCACTGTTTTCCGACCTTTTGTGCTTAGTGAATGAGACACTTCATTACACTCCACTGACCGACTTCCAATTCCGGACTTTTTTGAAAATGTAAAATATAGGCCTACGAGATGTTTTTTTGGGACTTAATTCGCGTTGCTCCTTCACTATTAATTTTTGAGACTGACGAGGCACTAAATACTGTGGAATTATTTTCTCCTTACTATGAAGTTTGGCATCTTAAACAAGTGTCGGGAAATCTTGCAGCCCGACTCTGCAGCCTCCAATGTTTAAGCGAACTGCTGAAACCATAATGTTTAAAGATTAAATCGTAGGCTAATCAAACCAAAGAAAAACACAGCCTTTCCAGAACGTTGTCTGCCGAAGCCTACAAAAGGCTTAATAGCAAAGGTCTTGCTGCGGCTTCAACTTTTCACCTGATCACCTTTCAGTAGGCAAATATCATTATTACTACTACTATTAGTAGTAGACAAGTAACCTAGTAGTAGGACAGCCAAATAGTTTCATCAGTAGCCTACGCCGAGCCTCCCCGGGACTAGACAGTAGCGGAGGCTGTATTTATTTATTTATGCCTATCTAGCGCAACAACTTATTCCTTTACATATACTCAAACATAGCACAAGAAAGGGTTCAACAACAGGCAATCACAGCAGCTTGGTGAAGTTCTAAATCACATCGGTGTCAGACCTATGGGCCTACCCCCCCCCCCCCCCTTTTTTTTCCCTCGGATCTGCATCACTCTCATTATTGACCTTTAGTGCTCCCAGTTGACGGAAATCCGTCGTAGCGACGGAAAACTTTAATCCATGTTATCCTGCTGCCACAGTGACCCGACTTCGGATAAGTCGGAAGAAAATGGACGGATCGTAAGAACTATTTAACCTGCTTTTATTGCAGCACAGGCAAGGCAAGTGTTATTGCATCATAAAACATATCAGCCTATCAAGTTTCAATATGCAAATAAACATTTCCCAGAAGAAAGGGGGAGGGGCGTGCAAGGTTTTAGGAGGTTCTCAATAAATAGAATTTGGATCAGCAAGTAGGAGCTTTTTTTCTGTTGTTTACATAAACAGGTTCTGAGTCAGCCAGATAGACAGACATCTGCAATAAATGCACAATAAGGAGCAAGTGTAGTCAGTCAGGCATGAAATGAGGCAGTCAGAGGTGCGCTACAACAAGCTTCACTCATGAATAATCAATCAATCCTCATACGCATCTCATTTAGCCCCGCTGAAGCCCCACAGCAGAACAGAGTTCAAGAGTCCATTCAGAGAGAAACGATAAAGCTTTGTTTGGTCAAATCAGTATGGACCTTTGGCTTTGGCTCCATGATCAAGGTACATCTGGTACTGTGTACGAAGCTCTTTTTGGGCGCCGAGAGAGCCAAAGAATCCATCTGTGATCCATTTGAAAGTCTGGAAACTATCCACATTACATGCTGTTTAACATGCTTGGTACGATGAGCGAAAGAGATGGCGCACCTTATTGATAAATAAAACTAATTACACTATTTTGAGCAATTATTATAAGCCCCGCTCCCAAACCGGTCCTGGGTGCGGAGTCAAGTATGAAAACACCCAGATAAAATGTCTAATGAAAAGAAGAGCGCTCTGATACATACGGTACTGTGTAAAAGCCTTAAACTTTGTTATAGATTTCTATTTTACGTTACCGAGTCAAAACATTACAAAAACATTTTAGAGTTCCAAATGTTCGTTTTCCAGCACAAAATTAAATGTTACAGGAAAAAAAATTTGCTTCTAAACAGCATGTTACATACAGTGCTGTGAAAAAGTATTTGCCCCTTCCTGATTTGTTCCATTTTTGTACATTTATTTGTCATACTTAAATGTTTCATGTCATCAAACTAATTTTAATATTCGACAAAGATAGCCCAAGTAAACACAAAATGCAGTTTTCAAATGATTTCATTTATTGATGGGAAAAAAAAAAAAAAAAAGTTACCCAACCCTACCTGGTCCTGTGTGAAAAAGTAATTACCCCCTTAACCAAACAAACAATTAACTAAATTTAATTGATTATTGGTCATGAGCTTTGGGTAATGACCGAAAGAACAAGATCGCGGATACAAGCGGCCGAAATGAGTTTCCTTCGCAGGGTGGCTGGGTGCTCCCTGAGAGATAGGGTGAGAAGCACAGTCACTCGGGAGGAGCTCGGAGTAGAGCCGCTGCTCCTCCACATCGAGAGGAATCAGCTGAGGTGGCTCGGGCATCTTTTTCGGATGCCTCCTGGACGCCTCCCTGGGGAGGTGTTCCAGGCATGTCCCCCCGGGAGGAGGCCCCGGGGAAGACCCAGGACACGCTGGAGGGACTATGTCTCTCGGGTGGCCTGGGAACGCCTCGGTGTTCTTCCCGAGGAGCTGGCCGAGGTGTCTGGGGAAAGGGAAGTTTGGGCTTCCATGCTTAGACTGCTGCCTCCGCGACCCGGTCCCGGATAAAGCGGAAGACGACGAGACGAGAATTGATTATTGGGTTCAATTTCACTAGGGTCGCAGGCAAGCTGGAGCCTATCCCAGCTGACTATGGGCAAGAGGCGGGGTTCACCCTGGACAAGTCGCCAGGTCATGGCAGGGCTGACACATAGACACAGACAACCATTCACACTCACATTCACACCTACGGTCAATTTAGAGTCACCAGTTAACCTAACCTGCATGTCTTTGGACTGTGGGGGAAACCGGAGCACCCGGAGGAAACCCACGCGGACACGGGGAGAACATGCAAACTCCACACAGAAAGGCCCTCGCCGGCCACGGGGCTCGAACCCAGAACCTTCTTGCTGTGAGGCGACAGCGCTAACCACTACACCACTGTGCCGCCATGAAGCAAGTTAATAGATCTTAAAAAGATGCTGTGAAGTAAAGAGTTGCAAGAACAGATGTCCAACAAAATAATTGAAATCTATCAGTCTGGAAAGGGTTACAAAGTGATTGCCAAGGCTCTGGGACTCCAGCGATCCACAGCGAGAGCCATTATCTACAAATGGAAAAAAATCTACATTGGAACGGTGGCGAATCTTTCCAGGAGTGGCCGGCCTTCCAAAATTCAACCAAGAGGTCACAAAAGAACCCAGATGAACATCTAAAGAACTGCAGGCCTCACTTGCCTCAGTTAAGGTCACTGTTCATGATCCTACAAGAAGGAAGGCACTGGGCAAAAATGGCATCCATGGAAGAGTTGCAAGGCGCAAACCAACCACTGCTGACCAAAAAGAACACAAAGGCTGGTCTCACATTTGCCAAAAAGCATCTTGATGACCCCCAAGACTTTTGGGACAATATTCTGTGATAATACTGAGGAGTCAAAAATAGAGCTTTTTGGAAGACATAGGTCCAGGCGTAAAGCAAACACAGCATTCCAAAATAAGAACATCATACCAACAGTGAAACATGGTGCTGGTAGTGTGATGGTCTGGGGCTGCTTTTCTGCTTCAGGACCTGGACGACTTGCCATAATTGATGGAACCATGAATTCTGCTCTCAACCAGAAAATCCTCAAGGAGAATGCCCGCCCATCAGTTCATGACCTGAAGCTCAAGCGCAGCTGGGTTATGCAGCAGGACAATGATTCGAAGTACACAAGCAAGTCCACCTCTGAATGGCTGAAAAGAAATAAAATTAAAGGTTCTGGAGTGGCCTAGCCAAAGTCCTGACTTGAATCCAGACTTGTAGTACTTGAGTTTGACTTGTGCCCTAATTTTAAGGACTTGTAACTCAACTTGGACTTGAGCACTGATGACTCGGACTTGGATTTGTGCATTAACTGCATTAGGACTCGTGAATTGGAGACGAGGACTCGGATTTTTTTCTTTATTTTTTGTAACATGCCATAATAATTTGGCACAAGATATTTATATCTACATTAAATTTTTGTACTAATTTCACGCTTGGTGCGTGCATCAGATAGACTCTTGGGCACGCTCCGGACAGCATGCGCACCAAGCAGACTCGCTGCACCATAAACGACTCGCACCTGCACAGGATTGAGGCACAATCAGCGCGCCGATATAAAAAACGTGAACACACACTTACTTTGCAAAATACCGAGCTGCGTTGCTGATACATTACCAAGTTGCAGTGCCAACATATTCTCGTCTTGAGTCTACAATAGTCTGTTTGTGCCTCGCTTGACCTATCGCCCGTTTCACCGTTTTACGATTTCGCCTGCCGTTCTGGATTGTTTACCGTCTTCACCTGTATTAATAAACACACCTTCTGCACTTACATCCGTCTCCCAACCATCTCTGACAGAATACTTCACACTCCCTGACAAAGAGAAGCACATTCACCTGTTCATAAGTCATGTTCAGGAACAAACTAATGTTAATGGCGCTGAAACAGCCACCATCACATGGGCCGGCTGGAGTGTTGTTCTCGGACTCGACTCGAAATTTTCTTTAATTGAACACTGAGGACTCGAGACTGGACTCGGACTTGAGGTTTAGTCAGGGCTCCCGCGGGGTTTTAAAAGGTAGTAAAAGGTAGTTAATTAAAATAGGCTAAATTATGGCCAGTAAAAAGTAGTAAAAGGTAGTAAACGTAATCTGACGTGGTAGTACATTTTTTTGACCCCCATCCAACTGGGCCTATGTGTTTTCTAATTCGTTTAATTAACCTGCATGCCATAATATCCATAAATTACTACATTTGGGCGAATTTATTTTTATGTATCGAGGAGGACCGCAGTGAGGAGTTGGTGGCGCATGCACATTGAATTCCAATAACGGTCGAATCCAGTATACATTTATACCAGAGATTGTTTAGTACGAGACTGACTTTGTTTATACGGCTCTAGTCGAATCTATCTGTTGACCCGACTGGCGACATCTGCACGAGAATTAAACAATGGGGAAATGCAAATTTTCAGACCTCTGGCTGGAGGAACCTGATTTTAAAGACTGGCTAAAGGCGGTAGATGGCAATCGGCGAGAGGCGCTCATTGAAAAGTTGATCGAGGCACATGTAATGCGTTGTGCGCGCGCGCGCCTGGTGCATTGTGTGCGCGCGCGCGCCTGGTGCGTTGTGTGCGCGCCATTTGAGGCATCCAAAATGTGATGAGCAAATCTGTTGAACTGTTCAAATGATTAAGATTAACCCTCTAAAACACTGATCTCTGGGAGGAAGGTGTTGACTCTGCCCACGGGCCTTCACGACTACAGGACTGGTGCAAATGACTACCTTAAGCAAACTTGGCAATGTGTTGAGAGACTGCCAAAATAGGGCTTGGGTTATGTGTGTTTTGTATCTTTAGGGTGTGTGTCTTGTCTTTGTCATGTGTGTGTGCGCTTTGTGTGGGTGTGTGTGTGGGTTGGTGTTTGCCATTTGACCTGATCTAAATGTAATGAGTTGATGTACCTAAGCACATAAGATTTTTTGTGCAAATCTGTTCACCTGTTCAAAAGATTATTCCACAAACAAAAGGTTGGCCATCTTGAAAGTGTTGGCCGACAAAATGTAATCAGATCTTGTACCTAATGTGAAGTGTTGACACACAAGGTTTAGTGCAAATCTGTGTACCCGTTAAGAGGTTATGGGCCACAGTTTCACAGTTCAATAAAATTATAACTTGTATGTGGAAGTTTGTTTTCTTTTATGCAAATATGCATTACTCCATGTGTAGCCCTAGCAATGGGAGGTTCTATTATGCGTCCAAAGGGAAAGAGTTACGCTACCGGTACGTTCAGATTTTCTTTCTATCTTGTCTCATCAATCCAACTCTTTGGGTAGAGTTGTCACTAACTTATATGTAGCACATTCACTTGGACTAACACATACACTCAAAGATTACCTTGTTAAATTGTGAGAAAATGTCCAAATCCAAATTGTCGCTGTGGTAGTAAAAAAAAATTGTGAAGGTAGTAAAAAGGTATTAAATTCAACATAAAATATCTGTAGGAACCCTGTTAGTGACTCGACTACAACACTGCTTGAATCCAATTGAGATGCTGTGGCAAGACCTTAAACGAGCAGGTCATGCTCGAAAACCCTCCAATCAGGGTTTTGATTGAATTGAAACAATTCTGCAAAGACGAGTGGGCAAAAATTCCTCCGCAGCGATGTAAAAGACTCGCTGTACGCTAAGTTATTGCAAACGTTTCATTGCAGCTGCTGCCGCCAAGGGTGGCCCAGCCAGTTATTAGTTTTAAGACGGCAATTATTTTTTCACACTGGTGATTTTGATTAACCGTTTACTTTTAATAAATGCAGTGATCATTTAAAAGCTGCATTTTGTGTTTACTTACTTATCTCATATTAGACTTAGTTGGATCCGAATGCAGCAAATAAGCAAAAATGGAAGAAATCCGCAGGGGCAAATACTTTTTCAGAGCACTATAAGAAAGTGCTTTTCAGATTAAAAAAAGAAAACATAATGAAGGCTACCGAGTTTTGGTGCAGAATGAAGAAGCGAGTGTGACAGTCAAAGTGTCCAGAAGGTTCTGCAAGATGCTCAGTAAAACCTACAGCTCATTTCCGCATAAAACGACACTCATTTTAAAGCGAAGCGTCGTCTCAGGCCACCCTTAAAAAAAATCCATTTCCTGTCTACCGGGTGAGCAAAAAAATTTTCAGTCGGGAGTGAAGGATTTTTTTTTTTTTATATATATATATATGGATGGATAAGAAATCGCAATGCTGTGTTTGCTTTTTCTTTCAGTACTTTTTTATTACAAAAGCAGACACATTTAATAAAATATGACGGTTTAATCAACTGAAACTTGTACAAAAACTTTAAGTTAGCATTTTAAATGCTGACTGCAACATTTGCAAAACTTTTACAAAGGTACTTAAAATGTCCGACACGGACTTTTTGTAGTTCTAAATCGACCGTTAGGCCTAGTTCGGATGAAATTACACTATTAAAATGATCACTGAATGATTCGTTTTTCTGAATCTTTACTATTTTGTTGTTCGCTAGAATACCATTTTGCGATTTCACACTTAAGCAAATGTTTGAAAACTCCGGATCTCCTTCCTTCATGGTGGCTGCTTCGATTCTATATTCTGCGCGGAATGCAGGGCTTTCCACAAACGCCGGCTGCCGGCCATACAGCCGACTAAAATTAAATGTTTATCTAACGGACTGACAATAATGTCAAACTGAACCGCACTCATTTAAGTTGTGATTCGCGCTGTTTGTACCGATAATAACCACAAATTCCCCGCCGACTTCGTTGATCAAGGGAGAGTAACTCATCCGCGGCCCCGACATGCGGTGTGTGCACGCGCACTCGGCAGAGGCAGTAGTGTGTCGGGGCTAGGGCTGCACAATATATCGAAAAAGTATCGATATCGCGATATCATAGTTTGCGATACACATACCGCAAAAATTACTTAAATTTCGATAAAAGGCACATTTTTCTGTGCCGTCCAATCACATTTGAATGTCAACAAGCGCCGCGGGATAACTCCGCCCCCTATTGCAAAACAAGTAAAAGCCTCGTGGTGATGGCGGAAGGTGCGAGCGGTAGCAAGTGTGGTGAGACAAACTTGTGTGAGGAGGAACTGGTTTCCAAAAAAAAAAAACCGTACGTCTGCTATTTGGAAGTACTTTGGATTCAGGAGGGATGACTGTGGCAGCGGGGGCGTGGTCAAGCGCCGGTCTGTGACAGGAGGGCGGAGCCAGGGAAGGTGAGTGGCAGAATCGCTACACCTGACGGTAATTAACCTGCGTTTTGTGTGTTTTCCCAGTAACCGCTCCCTATTTAAGGAGGCAGAGGGAGAGCAGAGGGGAGCGCATCCCGGGACAAGAACACAGAGTGTGTGTGTGTGTGTGTGTTACGCCGCATGTTAGGAATTGGCGATTTAGACTGAAAAGTTGGGAAATAAAAAGCCTTTTTTGCATCCAAAGCGTTGTCCTGCCGTCCTCTGTGCTCCACCCACACTTCGAAAGCGCTACAGTGGTTACTGGGAAAACACACAAAACACAGGTTAATTACCGTCAGGTGTAGCGATTCTGCCACTCACCTTCCCTGGCTCCGCCCTCCTGTCACAGACCGGCGCTTGACCACGCCCCCGCTGCCACAATGACGTACTGCAAACTCAGGTACTTTGCAAAACATGTAAAACAGTGGTGGCAGCTACCAAGGGGAACACGACGAATCTCCATAAGCATCTACAACGCAACCATAAACACCTGTACGAAGAGATCCAAGCTAGCGTTAGCAGCAAACAGTCCAATGATATGCCAAGTCCTTCAACATCTAAAATTACGAAGGTGACTACAGTTCAGCAGAGCTTTGCTAATATAACCCCTTATGAGACACATTCTAAACGCCACAAAGACATAACGGCAGGCATAGCGAGATACTTGGCGAAAGACATGATGCCAATGACAGCTGTTACCAGCAGTGGATTTGTGGACATGATTTCAATACTGGACCGACGGTATAAAATTCCCTCACGGAAGTATTTTTCTCAAGTCGCAATTCCAGACATGTACAACACGTGTTGAAAATCAGTTACACTTGAAGTAAGTGGAGCGGAGTACTACGCAAGTACTACAGACCTATGGTCAAGTCGCACCACAGAACCCTACTCGAGTTTCACAGTTCATTTTCTGACTGAAGAGTTCGAGCTGAAGACACGATGTCTAGAGACTCTATACTTCCCCGAATATATTTCTGCTGCGCTCACAAAAATTAAGAGATTTAATGATGATTGACGGACACCATTGCAGGTGTAGCCATGTTTTTCCAATAAAAAATAATGTTGGAATGGAAGCGATGCATTGGGTGTTTTAAATGCTAGACAGGGCAGAACGGCGAGTAGAGGTAAGAAAAACATTATATATTTAATTATCGTGATACATATCGATATCGAGATATTCAGTCATGTTATCGAATATCGCATATTTTTCTGATATCGTGCAGCCCTAGTCGGGGCCGTCGGAGGGAACAGAAGCAGAGATGACGCTTATTTTGACTCCGGTAAACCAGTCTTCTCTCGTTCAATTACATGCTGGCGTCAAAAGACACCATTGGTTGTAAATGAACCCAAACTGAGTGGTTGGAGTGTATTTTCATACACAAATGGAGAAATGTTCGCTGAGTGTTTAATTGTGTAGTCCCACTGCAGACCGTTGTCGTTGTTAATTCATAGCATGCTCAGCTGCGTGAATGTGTCATGCACCGAAAATAAGAGATTTACAAGCCACGAACGCCTCATGATGCAATACGCAAGAAAAGAAAGAAGATTTACTGCCATTTTACTTTGTATTTGAGTAAAGTGAATAAATAAATGGTCTGTGGAAAATACATTTAATCCTGGGAACTGCATGCACAGGAGTTTATTTTGTGTTTACTCCCCCCGGCTGGCTACTTATTTGTCATGGCTGGCTAGTATGAGCCTTAGCCCATGTTTACATTAGACCGTATCAGCGGATCATCAGATTAACGTTTTTAAAACGATTAGTGTGCACACAGCAACACCAATACACGGATACGCTCGGCTCCGCAGGCATCCTGCGCTCCAAATCACTCCGCCCTGAACAGCGAGTGCCCTCTGGAGGGTGCGCACTCCGGCCTTACGCAGCTCACAGAGCGCGCGAGTGAAGTGAACAACCAGTGATTCGGGACTGAGCCGCTGTGTGTGTGATCCCAGCGCATATCGCTTACCACTTGCAAGTGGAAGGATGGCAAGCCTAAAGACAATCATAACTACACAATGGGCAGTATTTGCATCAGTATTTGCAGTATTTTCATACTTTTATACTCTTTAATGAAAGGTGATACAAGGCGGAAGTCCGCGCCGTTTTTCAGCAGTCGCGTCACATGACCAACGCCAGCGAATCAGGAAGGTGGATGTCACAGTGACGTTGTCCAATGACGACGCCAGCTAGAGCTCAGCACAGCGTATCCGCGTATTCTCAATGTTTACACAGCACCGGACCAGACACGATCTGGATTGAATACGTGGACCCTGGCGGATTCCCGTTTCCCGGAGTTTCCAGGCGGTTTAATGTAAACGGACAGTGCATCCGCGAAGAAAACGAGACAGATACGGTCTAATGTAAACTTGGCCTTAGTGGAAAGCCCTGGGAATGCGTAAATGTCAAGTTCGATTTTATATTTACGAACCCGAAAAAATGTCGAAAAACTGGCGTTAAAAAAAAAAAAAAATTTCAACCGCACAAACGGCACTCACCCGGCCGGTGGACCAGAAACAGAACATTTTTCAATAATGGCCTCATATCAAATACTGACTCTGTTTCATTCATGATAGCTTACCGATTACTGTCGGAGTTTTTTTTTTAATATTGAAACATTCATCATTTCATTTTTTCAGCCATTTTTGGTCGACAGCATTTCTTTCCATGTGCCTCAGACTTTTGCACAGTACTGTATACTGAACACTTTGCGTAACATGGTCGATCACGATGTTAAACTGGTAGCTCGAAGCTTCCCTTCGTTCGCCTTGGAGCTCCAGTGCAGAACAAACAGAAAAAACTTGAAACGCCAAACGCATTTTGGGTTCAAATGGGACATTTCTGCCCTCTTAACCATCTTTATCACTCATCACCAGTCAGCTGGTGTGTTCTGAACACTGGCTGTGTTGTCAGTGAGACATCGTGATCCGAGTCATCAGCAGACGCTAGCGGGACTCGCTCAGTCCAACACAACACGACTTTGTGAAACGATCTGCAGCTGCAGCACGTACAAGAGAGCGTTTCAAAATCCTCCGGGTCAGTGCAAGTGTCCTTGATGAAGAACGCTGGAGAAAAATACACATCTTGGGTAATGATTGCGATTATCACCGTGTGATGAAGCAGTGTGACTGTTACCACCGTGAAGTGGATTAATTTACATATAAAAGCATGTCCTGAAGTGGTTCATTTCTCTTACACAACATTTTTTAAGAATTAGACACCGATATTGTCTATGAAGCAAGTTATTTCCTGCTCTTACTTACATTATAGCAGCTATAAACGTTCATTCCCTCACCAGATTCTCTTTTTCATCGCAGTCTTTACGCTAATACATTTTTTTTTTTTTAAAAACTACAAAGCAAAGCTTTACCTCTGACACTGGAGACTCCTTCCAGAAATGTTAAACATCTCTGATTCGTTTTCAATCCGTTTATTATGTGGGACGTCCCTGTGAATAAACCGTTATCTACAGCGGGTACGGAAAGTATTCAGACCCCTTTCAATTTTTCACTCTGTTTCATTGCAGCCATTTGCTAAAATCAAAAAAGCTCATTTTATTTCTCATTAATGTACACTCAGCACCCCGTCTTGACAGAAAAAAACAGAAATGTAGAAATTTTTGCAAATTTATTAAAAAAGAAAAACTGAAATATCACATGGTCATAAGTATTCAGACCCTTTGCTGTGACGCTCATATTTAACTCACATGCTGTCCATTTCTTCTGATCCTCCTTGAGATGGTTCTACTCCTTCACTGGAGTCCAGCTGTGTTTAATTAAACTGATTGGACTTGATTAGGAAAGGCACACACTTGTCTATATAAGACCTTACAGCTCACAGTGCATGTCAGAGCAAATGAGAATCATGAGGTCGAAGGAACTGCCCAAGGAGCTCAGAGACAGAATTGTGGCAAGGCACAGATCTGGCCAAGGTTACAAAAGAATTTCTGTAGCACTCAAGGTTCCTAAGAGCACAGTGGCCTCCATCATCCTTAAATGGAAGAAGTTTGGGACGACCAGAACTCTTCCTAGACCTGGCCGTCCAGCCAAACTGAGCAATCGTGGGAGAAGAGCCTTGGTGAGAGAAGTAAAGAAGAACCCAAAGGTCACTGTGGCTGAGCTCCAGAGATGCAGTAGGGAGATGGGAGAAAGTTCCACAAAGTCAACTATCACTGCAGCCCTCTACCAGTCGGGGCTTTATGGCAGAGTGGCCCGACGGAAGCCTCTCCTCAGTGCAAGACATGTGAAAGCCCGCATAGAGTTTGCCAAAAAACACATGAAGGACTCCCAGACTATGAGAAATAAGATTCTCTGGTCTGATGAGATGAAGAATGAACTTTTTGGCGTTAATTCTAAGCGGTATGTGTGGAGAAAACCAGGCACTGCTCATCACCTGCCCAATACAATCCCAACAGTGAAACATGGTGGTGGCAGCATCATGCTATGGGGGTGTTTTTCAGCTGCAGGGACAGGACGACTGGTTGCAACTGAAGGAAAGATGAATGCGGCCAAGTACAGAGATATCCTGGAAGAAAACCTCTTCCAGAGTGCTCAGGACCTCAGATTGGGCGGAAGGTTCACCTTCCAACAAGACGATGACCCTAAGCACACAGCTAAAATAACAAAGGAGTGGCTTCGGAACAACTCTGTGAGCATTTTTGACTGGCCCAGCCAGAGCCCTGACCTAAACCCAATTGAGCATCTCTGGACAGACCTGAAAATGGCTGTCCACCAACGTTCACCATCCAACCTGACGGAACTGGAGAGGACCTGCAAGGAAGAATGGCAGAGGATCCCCAAATCCAGGTGTGAAAAACTTGTTGCATCATTCCCAAGAAGACTCATGGCTGTACTAGCTCAAAAGGGTGCTTCTACTCAATACTGAGCAAAGGGTCTGAATACAGTGGTGCTTGAAAGTTTGTGAACCCTTCAGAATTTTCTATATTTCTGCATAAATATGACCTAAAACATCATCAGATTTTCACACAAGTCCTAAAAGTAGATAAAGAGAACCCAGTTAAACAAATGAGACAAAAATATTATACTTGATCATTTATTTATTGAGGAAAATGATCCAATATTACATATCTATGAGTGGCAAAAGTATGTGAACCTTTGCTTTAAGTATCTGGTGTGACCCCCTTGTGCAGCAATAACTGCAACTAAACATTTCCGGTAACTGTTGATCAGTCCTGCACACCGGCTTGGAGGAATTTTAGCCCGTTCCTCCGTACAGAACAGCTTCAACTCTGGGATGTTGGTGGGTTTTCTCACATGAACTGCTCGCTTCAGGTCCTTCCACAACATTTTGATTGGATTAAAGTCAGGACTTAGACTTGGCCATTCCAAAACATTAACTTTATTCTTCTTTAACCATTCTTTGGTAGAACGATTTGTATGCTTAGGGTCGTTGTCTTGCTGCATGACCCACCTTCTCTTGAGATTCAGTTCATGGACAGACGTCCTGACATTTTCCTTTAGAATTTGCTGGCATAATTCAGACTTCATTGTTCCATCAGTGATGGCAAGCTGTCCTGGCTCAAATGCAGCAAAACAGGCCCAAACCATGACACTACCACCACCATGTTTCACAGATGGGATACGGTTCTTATGCTGGAATGCAGTGGTTTCCTTTCTGCAAACATAACGCTTCTCATTTAAACCAGAAAGTTCTATTTTGGTCTCATCCGTCCACAAAACATTTTTCCAATAGCCTTCTGGCTTGTCCACGTGATCTTCAGCAAACTGCAGATGAGCAGCAATGTTCTTTTTGGAGAGCAGTGGCTTTCTCCTTGCAACCCTGCCATGCACACCATTGTTGTTCAGTCTTCTCCTGATGGTGGACTCATGAACATTAACATTGGCCAATGTGAGAGAGGCCTTCAGTGGCTTAGAAGTTACCCTGGGGTCCTTTGTGACCTCACCGACTATTACACACCTTGCTCTTGGAGTGATCTTTGTTGGTCGACCACTCCTGGGGAGGGTAACAATGGTCTTGAATTTCCTCCATTTGTACACAATCTGTCTGACTGTGGATTGGTGGAGTCCAAACTCTTTAGAGATGGTTTTGTAACCTTTTCCAGCCTGATGAGCATCAACAACACTTTTTCTGAGGTCCTCAGGAATCTCCTTTGTTCGTGCCATGATACACTTCCACAAACATGTGCTGTGAAGATCAGACTTTGATAGATCCCTGTTCTTTAAATAAAACAGGGTGCCCACTCACACCTGATTGTCATCCCATTGATTGAAAACACCTGACTCTAATTTCACCTTCAAATTAACTGCTAATCCTAGAGGTTCACATACTTTTGCCACTCACAGATATGTAATATTGGATCATTTTCCTCAATAAATAAGTGACCAAGTATGATATTTTTGTCTCATTTGTTTAACTGGGTTCTCTTTATCTACTTTTAGGACTTGTGTGAAAATCTGATGATGTTTTAGGTCATATTTATGCAGAAATATAGACAATTCTAAAGGGTTCACAAACTTTCAAGCACCACTGTACTTATGACCATGTGATATTTCAGTTTTTCTTTTTTAATACATTTGCAAAAATTTCTACATTTCTGTTTTTTCTGTCAAGATGGGGTGCCGAGTGTACATTAATGAGAAATAAAATGAGCTTTTTTTGATTTTAGCAAATGGCTGCAATGAAACAAAGAGTGAAAAATTTAAAGGGGTCTGAATACTTTCTGTACCCGCTGTATAATAAACCTGCACTACTATCAGAGCCGCTCTATAGACCCCTTTCACATGACGTCACCGCGCCGTGAGATTTTGTTAGGCGCCGTATTGGAAGACCAAGTACATGCACTCACAATATAAAACAAAGTACGAGCGAGAGTAAAGTGACACGATGGATGATAATTCGGGTTATGTGAGTACATTACCAGCTGCAGAAAGGGCACGGTATGTGGAGAAACTGGCTGTGATTGATGGGTTTGACCCATATGAGAAGACTCGCGGCAAGGGAGAATGGAAACATAAGGAGGACCGGACACCAATTCTGCCATCTGTTTGCTACCCAGACATTTGCCGCTTTTCCACTACAAACGCGGCTGAGCCGTGCCATGCTGAGTCGAGCTGAGTCGAGCTGAGCGGGGCTGTTGGAGTTGCATTTCGACTACAACCGCACTGAACCGTGCTGGCTGGAAGTGGGTGGACACATTGGGTGGAGTTAGCGAAAGTGGGTGGACGTCACGTGATGTTAAGCAGCGCAAACAGTGACATCAGTGACCGTGGCGGAACAAGTCAGAGCCGGGCCGGGGGCGGGGCAAATGACCGGGCCCTTTATTAAAGCTTATCATAACATCATTTTAGGCTACAAAATGTCCGCAACTGCGGTGTTTACCAATTTCAACACTACCGGGTGCAACTATGTTATTTAGTACATCAAGTCCTTCAAACGAACATGTAACTCAGAAACAAAAAACATTAGGATACTGTACATGGCTCATAATAAAACATCAATAGCCTATACTGCGCACATTATTTGAAGGGCATACGAATGAGCGCTCAGAGGCTGCAACGGTGACAGGAAGAGTCAGAAATAAAAGGAGGGCGGTGCAAACCTCACTGAATGCACTGTGTTTACCAATTTCAACACTCCGGGGTGCAACTATGTTATTTTGTACATTAAGTCCTTCAAACGAACATGTAACTCAAACAAAAAAACATTCGGCGACATACTGTACATGGCTCATAATAAAACATCAATAGCCTACTGCGCGCATTATTTGAAGGGCATACGACGAGCCTTGCGCTCCGCGAACTCGTCCACGATGCTCTGTATGTCACTGATTCAGTGATCTTTTCAGCGGTAGTCTCACGACCCGGAGAGTAAACAATAAACATGGAGGACATGGAGTCGTTAGTGTTGCTGGTCTTGGTGCTGTGGCTTGTTGTCACCGACAACGCCAACAGATACTGGCAAGAGCGTATAGATGAGGCGAGGCGCATAAGGCTTCAGAAATTCTCGTAATTCTTCTTCTTCCGGGTTTGCGGTGTTTACAGATCCCAGCGCGCTCGCGGGGCGTGTGTGGGCATGTGAGGACACTCCTCCTCACCAATCAGTGCACAGGGGAGTGTCTGCTCACGCCCCCAACCTCACTCGGCACGGTTTGGCTCGCTTCAGCCCCACTCCAAAACCGTGCGAGTTTTAGGGGCTAAGCAGGGCTGAAGCGAGCTGAGTCGTGCCGGTTTTTGGTAGTCGAAACGCGAGCCGTGTCGGGCTGAAGTGAGCTGAAAAAGGGTAGTGGAAAAGGGCCAATTGTAAACTATTTGTTGTTTACACCCAGTGCCTACACTCAGTGTTCGAACTATGCCGATATTTTCGGGGGGTCCCTTTTTTTCCCTTGGGGGGAGGGGGGGGGGTGCTTGCGCTTGTTTCGGAGCGCGGATCTCCAAACACATGAGAAGCCTATCTTACGCACATATCACGCGGACTCCACACCTCCACACAGTCTGAAGTCATAACTCATCAGGGGAAATCGTGTCCACATCGGCATGTTCAAAAAACAACCTCGCATCAACAATGATACCACACACAAGAAAAAAAAAAAAAAAAACAGTCAGGCTACTCAACAACCAACCTGGCAGCAGCGAGCAAGCCCCAAACCATCCTAAATTATTATTATTATTAAATTGTAGAAGTCTGGGAGGCTTGCTCCTCATCCAGTTATCAACTTGGGGCCAATTTAGCACGTTTTAAATCTGAATTTCTTGCATTTGCTTACCTCAAAGTGTCCGCAGATCATGCACAGACTTATCCATTATATCCACAGTTTTTTGCCAAGTCTCACACAGGTTTCTTTCAAGTCTACTGTTGGGCCAATAAATCATAAATAAAACAGCTCAGATTTGTTTAAGTCGTTTGCCACTCCACTTTATTCTCGTGGGTTCACATACCGCTGCCGTTATTTCCCCCTAATCACGAGTTTGTTGGTCTTCCAAAATGGCGCAGGGTCTGTCTACTTCCGGTTTCGGGTGACGTCAGTGAAAGGGGTCTATATAGAAAATTAATCAACCTTCTATTTTTGTAAGCTCGAACACCAAGCGACAAGAAAAGAAAACAGCTGGCTTACCTGAAGCCGATCTGGTTTATGTGGTCGGTTTCTAGAAGCATCTTCCAGAGCAGGCAGAGGAAGAGTGGCGGTGAACCCTGCATGGAAAAGTGAGTGATGATGTCGTTCTCGTTGGTCATGGACTTCCACTTCCTGTACTCCTCCTCTACGTTCTTCTTCAGGTTGAAGCGGCTCTCCTGAGGAACGTTGTTCTGCTTGAAGAACGCCTGCGCAAAGGAGGTGGTGGTGGAGTGGGTGAAGGAGAACATACAATCAGAGGTATTCTCTGTAATTTTGAGTCATCGTGGTAATTAAGTTTTACAGCGCCTGAGGAAAAACCTCTGCAATTTTCTCCCGCGTCGAGAATGTGAGGAAGGTCACTGTGTACCGATCGAGACCGAATTAAAAAAAAAAAGAAAATGACAAGCTCGCTTTGGGTTCCGTTTATTGCTAAACAGGATGAAGCGTTGTTTCAAGACCACCTGGCAGCGAGAGCGAGAGCCTCACATCCCACCGAAGTTTCCCTGAAAGCGTACTTTGAAATGGATGGAAATAAATTGCATAATTACGCAGTTGAGGTAAATCTATTCCGCAAATTTTCTAATTTGTGGTAAACAGGAAAGCAGTCATTATTTTGTTTTTACAAAAACATTCGCTTCCATTTGTGCGCGGCTTTAATCCTGAGGAGAGCGAGAAAGCGTCGGGTCTCCCCGCAGAGCACTGCTTTGTCTAACACACAAAACAGACGGGCTGTTACCAAAACAACACCACAGATTTTTAATGTCCTGAGGTGAGTAGCATGATGCGTTAGAAAGCTGTGATGGCTCGATCCTAAAAATAGAACAACAAAATGGCAAACTTATTTCCGAGCCATCAGCAAAAACACGCAAACCTGAGGTTATATTCTTGCCCAGGTTCGAAACGGTTTCTCAAATTCTGTGTTCTAGATTTCCCTTCGAAGTGCAGTATAGTTGGGGTTCTCAAATTCTCACAATGGATCGAAAGGAATTCTAGAATTCTTTTTTAGACTGAGCAACAGTGCCATTCAAGAATTCTCTCCAAAGCTCAGTTCGGTTAAATCTCTCGAATTCTCACCCAGGTTCTAAAGGAGTTCTAGAGCTGTCTCCTAGATTATGCAAAAATTATTATTATTAAAGAATTCGCTCTCAAGTCAAGCACCAGTGGTGTTCTAGAATTCTCTCGGGCCAAGTACCGGTGGCATTCTAGAATTCTCTCACGCATCAAGCAACATCAGTGTTTTAGAACTCTCTCGCAGGTCAAGCAACATTGGCATTCTAGAATTTTCTCACGGGTCGAGCACCAATAGCGTTCTAGAATTCTCTCACGGGTCGAGCACCAATAGCGTTCTAGAATTCTCTCACGGGTCGAGCACCAATAGCGTTCTAGAATTCTCTCACGGGTCGAGCACCAATAGCGTTCTAGAATTCTCTCACGGGTCGAGCACCAATAGCGTTCTACAACCCCGATTCCAAAAAAGTTGGGACAAAGTACAAATTGTAAATAAAAACGGAATGCAATGATGTGGAAGTTTCAAAATTCCATATTTTATTCAGAATAGAACATAGATGACATATCAAATGTTTAAACTGAGAAAATGTATCATTTAAAGAGAAAAATTAGGTGATTTTAAATTTCATGACAACAACACATCTCAAAAAAGTTGGGACAAGGCCATGTTTCCCACTGTGAGACATCCCCTTTTCTCTTTACAACAGTCTGTAAACGTCTGGGGACTGAGGAGACAAGTTGCTCAAGTTTAGGGAGAGGAATGTTAACCCATTCTTGTCTAATGTAGGATTCTAGTTGCTCAACTGTCTTAGGTCTTTTTTGTTGTATCTTCCATTTTATGATGCGCCAAATGTTTTGTATGGGTGAAAGATCTGGACTGCAGGCTGGCCAGTTCAGTACCCGGACCCTTCTTCTACGCAGCCATGATGCTGTAATTGATGCAGTATGTGGTTTGGCATTGTCATGCTGGAAAATGCAAGGTCTTCCCTGAAAGAGACGTCGTCTGGATGGGAGCATATGTTGCTCTAGAACCTGGATATACCTTTCAGCATTGATGGTGTCTTTCCAGATGTGTAAGCTGCCCATGCCACACGCACTAATGCAACCCCATACCATCAGAGATGCAGGCTTCTGAACTGAGCGCTGATGATAACTCGGGTCGTCCTTCTCCTCTTTAGTCCGAATGACACGGCGTCCCTGATTTCCATAAAGAACTTCAAATTTTGATTCGTCTGACCACAGAACAGTTTTCCACTTTGCCACAGTCCATTTTAAATGAGCCTTGGCCCAGAGAAGACGTCTGCGCTTCTGGATCATGTTTAGATACGGCTTCTTCTTTGAACTATAGAGTTTTAGCTGGCAACGGCGGATGGCACGGTGAATTGTGTTCACAGATAATGTTCTCTGGAAATATTCCTGAGCCCATTTTGTGATTTCCAATACAGAAGCATGCCTGTATGTGATGCAGTGCCGTCTAAGGGCCCGAAGATCACGGGCACCCAGTATGGTTTTCCGGCCTTGACCCTTACGCACAGAGATTCTTCCAGATTCTCTGAATCTTTTGATGATATTATGCACTGTAGATGATGATATGTTCAAACTCTTTGCAATTTTACACTGTCGAACTCCTTTCTTATATTGCTCCACTATTTGTCGGCGCAGAATTAGGGGGATTGGTGATTCTCTTCCCATCTTTACTTCTGAGAGCCGCTGCCACTCCAAGATGCTCTTTTTATACCCAGTCATGTTAATGACCTATTGCCAATTGACCTAATGAGTTGCAATTTGGTCCTCCAGCTGTTCCTTTTTTGTACCTTTAACTTTTCCAGCCTCTTATTGCCCCTGTCCCAACTTTTTTGAGATGTGTTGCTGTCATGAAATTTCATATGAGCCAATATTTGGCATGAAATTTCAAAATGTCTCACTTTCAACATTTGATATGTTGTCTATGTTCTATTGTGAATACAATATCAGTTTTTGAGATTTGTAAATTATTGTATTCCGTTTTTATTTAAAATTTGTACTTTGTCCCAACTTTTTTGGAATCGGGGTTGTAGAATTCTCTCACGGGTCGAGCACCAATAGCGTTCTAGAATTCTCTCACGGGTCGAGCACCAATAGCGTTCTAGAATTCTCTCATGGGTCGAGCACCAATAGCGTTCAAGGATTCTCTCGCATGTCAAGCAACATCAGTGTTCTGGAATTCTCTCGCAGGTCAAGCACCAATAGCGTTCTAGCATTCTCTCACGGGTCAAACAACAATAGTGTTCAAGGATTCTCTCGCATGTCAAGCAACATGGGTGTTCTAGAGTTCTCCTGTGGGTCAAGCAACATCAGTGTTCTAGAGTTCTCACACGGGTCAAACAATAGTGTTCAGGGATTCTCTTGCATGTCAAGCAACATCGGTAATCTAGAGTTCTCTCCCAGGTCAAGCAACAGCAGTGTTCTCAAAGTTTACAAATCTACAATTCTAGAGTGCCCTGGAACACCAGTGTAAAAAAAACAACAACAACAACAACAAAAAACTTGGTCTCTAGAGTACCCTAGAATTCTAGGTTATACACAGCTTTAATTTACACAGCAACCTGCTTGCACTGGAACGCAGCTCAAGGTGCTTTTTAAACATTAAACCAGAACATCAAGGGCGTAGTCGCTCATCTGGCCTGCCATCAAAACAACCCTGACGACCAAAACATCAAACAGAACTGAAATGTGACGATGTGAGAGACGACCAACCTCCACGACAAACTGTTCACAACAGGAACATCAACAAAGGACTCAATTTTGTTCTCCAAGTAAAGATCGGCCCAAAAACATCGATCAGAACTGAATTCGGATGATCGATCAGACAGGAGATACAATTCTAGTGAGAGGCTTGGAAAATTTGTTCATTTGGCCTAATTAGTAACTCGTTAGCAAAAAATTTGACAAAACAACGACCAAGTTCTGTGCGGAGTGAAGAGTTCTTTCAAACAAAACACTCGGAACGGAAATCTGTGGAGAACTGACAGAGGAGATACGATTTAACCGAATTGTGGACGACGGACGCGACGCCATGGCAACAGCTCATCCGCCTTATGAGCTAATCAAGGTGTCGGTGGCCAACCTGCAGAGGAGCTGGGAAGCAGCTGAGTGTGTGTGAGGCCCAGTTGTGAGGCGTGAAGTTCATGATGGTCTGTAGAATGTCCTTACACCACGTTCCCTGGATCGAGTCAGAACCCGTGAAGAAATCTGGAGCCACAACACAGAAGAGAACCAGGCATTACGCAGAGTTCTGTAACGTGTGCGTGTGAGAGAGTGAGAGAGAGGAGTACCGGTAATGTGTGTGGCGCGGGCGAGGGTGAGGATGAGTGCTCGGTTCAGCTCCTCCGACTCGGCCGACAACACCGTCTTTGGATCGCTGAGGAACCGTGTGAACTGTGGCTGCACTTCGGAGCTCCCCAATGCTGTGATTAACCTCAGAGCTGTACTTTCCACACTAACACACACACACACGTTTCACATCATAGCTGAGGTGCAGCAAAACAACATTTTACAATTTGTCCGTTTTTCCAGATCACTGAGCTCCATTCATGATTCCATACAGAATAATTTTCATGAAAATTAAAATAAAATTTGTATTTAAAAAAAAAAAAAAAAGACTACATTCTCGTTTTTGTCAGCGTTACAATCCACCCATCCATCATTCAACCCACATTTATTCCATTATCTATTTACGCATCAAGTCATGATTTCATTCATTCACCCATAAACCCAACAACTCATTCATCCATCATCCAATATAGCCATCAAACCACTTACAATCAAATAATTCATTCATTCATCCACCCGTATACCATTCTGTTGTCTGCTCACATTTAATTCATCCACCAATAATTTATACGGTGAGCCAATACAACCATAAACTCATTCATCATTCGCCCACACACACAACAACCGCCTCATTCATTCATCAATTATTATAGCCATCAAATCGCTGATCCGTTCATCCATTCCCCAATATATCCTTCAACTCACTCAGTCATCCACCAACATATCCATGAACTGACTCATCCATTCATACACAACAACAAACTCATCAATTTATCTGTTTCGCGATCAATTCATCCATCAAATATTTGGTCCATTCCTCCAATAAGCCCACATTTAACCATACACCCAATAACTCACTCATCTACCCATACACCCATCAATTCATTCATCCATTCACTCAACCATATACACAACTTGTTCATCAATACCAATCACACAGTCACCAAATACTTAATCCAGTTGTCAAATGTACCCATGGATTCGTTCATCCATCTGCAAACACAGAAATTCATCTGAACAACTCACTCATTCATCCAATAAAAGTTATTCATCCACCAGTATAATTATGATCCTACTCATCCATTCATCCACCAATATAGGCATCAAGTCGTTCATCCACCAAAAGACATCAAATCATTCATCCATCAATATAATGAACCTACTCATCCATTCATCCGTCACTATAATAATGAACCTACCCATCCATTCATCCGTCACTCCGTCACTATAATGAACCTACTCATCCATTCATCCGTCACTATAATAATGAACCTACTCATCCATTCACCCGTCACTATTAATGAACCTACTCATCCATTCATCCGTCACTATAATAATAATGAACCTACTCATCCATTCATCCATCACTATAATGAACCTACTACTCATCCATTTCATCCGTCACTATAATAATGAACCTACTCATCCATTCATCCGTCACTATAATAATGAACCTACTCATCCATTCATCCGTCACTATAATAATGAACCTACTCATCCATTCATCCGCCACTATAATAATGAACCTACTCATCCATTCATCCGTCACTATAATAATGAACCTACTCATCCATTCATCCGTCACTATAATAATGAACCTACCCATCCATTCATCCGTCACTATAATAATGAACCTACTCATCCATTCATCCGTCACTATAATAATGAACCTACTCATCCATTCATCCGTCACTATAATAATGAACCTACTCATCCATTCATCCGTCACTATAATAATGAACCTACCCATCCATTCATCCGTCACTATAATAATGAACCTACTCATCCATTCATCCGTCACTATAATAATGAACCTACTCATCCATTCATCCGTCACTATAATAATGAACCTACCCATCCATTCATCCGTCACTATAATAATGAACCTACCCATCCATTCATCCGTCACTATAATAATGAACCTACTCATCGTCACTATAATAATGAACCTACTCATCCATTCATCCATAACTATAATAATGAACCTACTCATCCATTCATCCATCACTATAATGAACCTACTCATCCATTCATCCATCACTATAATGAACCTACTCATCCATTCATCCATCACTATAATGAACCTACTACTCATCCATTTCATCCGTCACTATAATAATGAACCTACTCATCCATTCATCCGTCACTATAATAATGAACCTACTCATCCATTCATCCGTCACTATAATAATGAACCTACTCATCCATTCATCCGTCACTATAATAATGAACCTACTCATCCATTCATCCGTCACTATAATAATGAACCTACCCATCCATTCATCCGTCACTATAATAATGAACCTACTCATCCATTCATCCGTCACTATAATAATGAACCTACTCATCCATTCATCCGTCACTATAATAATGAACCTACTCATCCATTCATCCGTCACTATAATAATGAACCTACCCATCCATTCATCCGTCACTATAATAATGAACCTACTCATCCATTCATCCGTCACTATAATAATGAACCTACTCATCCATTCATCCGTCACTATAATAATGAACCTACCCATCCATTCATCCGTCACTATAATAATGAACCTACCCATCCATTCATCCGTCACTATAATAATGAACCTACTCATCGTCACTATAATAATGAACCTACTCATCCATTCATCCATAACTATAATAATGAACCTACTCATCCATTCATCCATCACTATAATGAACCTACTCATCCATTCATCCATCACTATAATGAACCTACTCATCCATTCATCCATCACTATAATGAACCTACTCATCCATTCATCCACTAATATACCTTTCACGTAATTTCTACACCAATATAAACATCAAGTCATTCTTGTTTTCATTGATTTTACCCATGAATTCATCCTTTAACCAACATACCCATCATCTTTGCCCAGAAACCCTCTCACCCACACCCATCCATCCCTCCCTCCACCTGTTCATCCACTTTGTAGGACTGTCCAGGTTCCTACCAGAGGTGCAGCTGGTTCTGGTTGGTCTGTGGAACAGCAGCGAGCGAGTGGAGGTGCGAGAGCAGCTGGACACGGTAGTGAGGCTGGATGTGATGCATCCTGTAACTGAACATCTCTAGCAGCGTGTGAAGAATACCCCATGCGTGGGACTTAAACACATTTGGCAAGAGCTGACCTGGATCAAGACAGACAGAAGACACAACCTGTTCAGAAGACATGGAGGAGGAGGAGCTTGCACTTCCATTCCAGAGGAACTGGCACTCTAATTAACATGGCTCATTAAGCACAGACTCCACTGCTCTTCCAACTAATCCACCACACCAAGTGTGTGCTAGCTCTACTGATCAGGGATTCCGCGGTTACCGGAGCAGTCACTCACTAACCCTCTTTCCCATTTTGGTGGCTCATGGGAACTTACTGATGAAGCCTTTGATGCCGAGCGACTCGATCTCCATGTAGACCAGCAGGCGGCTGTAGGTCTCCACCAGCGCCGGCGCTAGAGCGATGCTGGACTTAGCATGGGCCAGCTTTATAACCCGTGTGGCGATACTGTGGATCAGACTAGCACACAGAGAAAAGGGAGTAAGCACAGGTATGCAGGAAGGACCAAAGAGCTCAAATGTTACTCAAGGTGGGGGGGGGGGGGGGGACAAGAAAAACATTTCTATGAACATTTCAGGTTTTGTAGAGCAACGTGTCAGAGCGTTCTTCTTTCATTGTTCGATAATTACACTGAACTGATGGGAACTCCATCCTTGTTGAAGGTTAGCCAAGTTGTGCGCGCCACACAGCTAGAGATTTTATTTCACATAAACGAAATCAAAACATTCTAAATTTACCATGAGAAAGTGAGAGAAGCTCGTGAGGCAGCGAGGAGTCCTGAGAGACTCGTTCCAGATCCACACGTCAGTTCGCTCATCTGACGTTTTATCAGAGAGAAAAAGATGACTGCTCTTTCCGAGTGATGACTCATATTGAGGCACTCCGATGTTCAGAGAAACACTGAACTGCACAGTGCGAACAAACATTTCTTCAAGTGCTATGCCCTCATTCTGACTTAATAACGGGTTATTTTAAGATATTTTGCTATACTGACTTTCTACATCATTTTAAATTATCATTAACTTAATTTTAAAAAGTTTTTATATTAACTAAATTATATTAACTTTTAGGCGGCACGGTGGTGTAGTGGTTAGCGCTGTCGCCTCACAGCAAGAAGGTCCGGGTTCGAGCCCCGTGGCCGGCGAGGGCCTTTCTGTGCGGAGTTTGCATGTTCTCCCCGTGTCCGCGTGGGTTTCCTCCGGGTGCTCCGGTTTCCCCCACAGTCCAAAGACATGCAGGTTAGGTTAACTGGTGACTCTAAATTGACCGTAGGTGTGAATGTGAGTGTGAATGGTTGTCTGTGTCTATGTGTCAGCCCTGTGATGACCTGGCGACTTGTCCAGGGTGTACCCCGCCTTTCGCCCGTAGTCAGCTGGGATAGGCTCCAGCTTGCCCTCGACCCTGTACAGGATAAGTGGTTACAGATAATGGATGGATGGATCTCATTAATGAGCAGACTTGCTCATTGGGGATAGATTAGGGATAAAATTGGCTCATGTTTTAAGTCATTCAAATTCTGTAAAGCTGCTTTGCGACAATGTTTCCTGTTAAAAGCGCTATACAAATAAACTTGACATTACACTGAATCTCGTTATTTCGATTGAGCATCTCATTATTAATCAGCGTCTCACCGTTTTGACTCGGCTTCTCCTTTTTAAGATAGCATTTCACTACTTTGAATGAGCGTCTCACTGTTTTTACTCAGCATCCCATTTCGAGATAGCATCTCACTACTTTGAATCTTGTTATTAATCAGCGTCTCACCGTTTTCACTCGGCGTCGCATTTCAAGATAGTATGTCACTACTTTGAATCTTGTTATTAATCAGCGTCTCACTGTTTTGACTCGGCGTCGCATTTCCAGATAGCATCTCACTACTTTGAATCTTGTTATTAATCAGCGTCTCACCGTTTTCACTCGGCGTCGCATTTCAAGATAGTATGTCACTACTTTGAATCTTGTTATTAATCAGCGTCTCACTGTTTTGACTCGGCGTCGCATTTCAAGATAGTATGTCACTACTTTGAATCTTGTTATTAATCAGCGTCTCACTGTTTTGACTCGGCATCGCATTTCGAGATAGCATCTCACTACTTTGAATCTTGTTATTAATCTGCGTCTCACCGTTTTGACTCGGCGTCGCATTTCGAGATAGCATCTCACTACTTTGAATCTTGTTATTAATCAGCGTCTCACCGTTTTGACTCGGCGTCGCATTTCGAGATCGCATCTCACTACTTTGAATCTTGTTATTAATCTGCGTCTCACCGTTTTGACTCGGCATCTCATTTCAAGATAGTATCTCACTACTTTGAATCTTGTTATTAATCAGCGTCTCACTGTTTTGACTCGGCGTCGCATTTCCAGATAGCATCTCACTACTTTGAATCTTGTTATTAATCAGCGTCTCACCGTTTTGACTCAGCGTCGCATTTCGAGATAGTATCTCACTACTTTGAATCTTGTTATTAATCAGCGTCTCACTGTTTTGACTCGGCGTCGCATTTCCAGATAGTATCTCACTACTTTGAATATTGTTATTAATCAGCGTCTCACCGTTTTGACTCAGCGTCGCATTTCGAGATAAGATTCAAAGTAGTGAGATACTATCTCGAAATGTGACGCTGAGTCAAAACGGTGAGACGCTGATTAATAACAATATTCAAAGTAGTGAGATACTGTTATTAATCAGCATCTCACTGTTTTGACTCGGCGTCGCATTTCGAGATAGTACGTCACTACTTTGAATTTTGTTATTAATCAGCGTCTCACTGTTTTGACTCGGCGTCGCATTTCGAGATAGCATCTCACTACTTTGAATCTTGTTATTAATCAGCGTCTCACCGTTTTGACTCGGCGTCGCATTTCGAAATAGCATCTCACTACTTTGAATCTTGTTATTAATCTGCATCTCACCGTTTTGACTCGGCGTCGCATTTCGAGATAGCATCTCACTACTTTGAATCTTGTTATTAATCAGCGTCTCACCGTTTTGACTCGGCGTCGCATTTCCAGATAGCATCTCACTATTTTGAATCTTGTTATTAATCAGCGTCTCACCGTTTTGACTCAGCGTCGCATTTCGAGATAAGATTCAAAGTAGTGAGATGCTATCTCGAAATGCGACGCCGAGTCAAAACGGTGAGACGCTGATTAATAACGATTCAAAGTAGTGACATACTATCTCGAAACGCGACGCTGAGTCAAAACAGTGAGACGCTGATTAATAACAATATTCAAAGTAGTGAGATACTGTTATTAATCAGCATCTCACCGTTTTGACTCTGCGTCGCATTTCGAGATAGTATGTCACTACTTTGAATCGTTATTAATCAGCGTCTCACCGTTTTGACTCGGCGTCGCATTTCGAGATAGCATCTCACTACTTTGAATCTTGTTATTAATCAACGTCTCACCGTTTTGACTCGGCGTCGCATTTCGAGATAGCATCTCACTACTTTGAATCTTGTTATTAATCAGTGTCTCACCGTTTTGACTCGGCGTTGCATTTCGAAATAGCATCTCACTACTTTGAATCTTGTTATTAATCAGCATCTCACCGTTTTGACTCGGCGTCGCATTTCGAGATAGCATCTCACTACTTTGAATCTTGTTATTAATCTGCGTCTCACCGTTTTGACTCAGCATCGCATTTCGAGATAGTATCTCACTACTTTGAATCTTGTTATTAATCAGCGTCTCACCGTTTTGACTCGGCATCGCATTTCGAGATAGCATCTCACTACTTTGAATCTTGTTATTAATCAGCGTCTCACCGTTTTGACTCGGCGTCGCATTTCGAGATAGCATCTCACTACTTTGAATCTTGTTATTAATCAACGTCTCACCGTTTTGACTCGGCATCGCATTTCGAGATAGCATCTCACTACTTTGAATCTTGTTATTAATCAGCGTCTCACCGTTTTGACTCGGCATCGCATTTCGAGATAGCATCTCACTACTTTGAATCTTGTTATTAATCAGCATCTCACCGTTTTGACTCGGCGTCGCATTTCGAGATAGCATCTCACTACTTTGAATCTTGTTATTAATCTGCGTCTCACCGTTTTGACTCAGCGTCGCATTTCGAGA
Source organism: Neoarius graeffei (assembly GCF_027579695.1). Lineage (NCBI taxonomy): Eukaryota > Metazoa > Chordata > Actinopteri > Siluriformes > Ariidae > Neoarius > Neoarius graeffei. The sequence goes on from NC_083570.1 coordinate 8,560,828, forward strand.
TAGCATCTCACTACTTTGAATCTTGTTATTAATCTGTGTCTCACCTTTTTGACTCAGCATCACATTTCGAGATAGCATCTCACTACTTTGAATCTTGTTATTAATCAGTGTCTCACCGTTTTGACTCGGCATCGCATTTCGAGATAGCATCTCACTACTTTGAATCTTGTTATTAATCAACGTCTCACCGTTTTGACTCGGCGTCGCATTTCGAGATAGCATCTCACTACTTTGAATCTTGTTATTAATCAGCGTCTCACCGTTTTGACTCGGCGTCGCATTTCGAGATAGCATCTCACTACTTTGAATCTTGTTATTAATCTGCATCTCACCGTTTTGACTCGGCGTCGCATTTCGAGATAGCATCTCACTACTTTGAATCTTATGATTCAGTCAGTCAGTGTCTCACCATTCTGACTTCGTGTCTAACCATTCTGACTCGGCATCTCATTTCAAGATACTATCTTACTACTCTGAATCTTGTTATTAATCAGCGTCTCACCGTTTTGACTCAGCGTCGCATTTCGAGATAGCATCTCACTACTTTGAATCTTGTTATTAATCAGCATCTCACCGTTTTGACTCAGCGTCGCATTTCGAGATAGTATGTCACTACTTTGAATCTTGTTATTAATCAGCGTCTCACCGTTTTGACTTGGCATCGCATTTCGAGATATCATCTCACTACTTTGAATCTTATTAATCTGCGTCTCACCGTTTTGACTCGGCGTCTCATTTCGAGATAGCATCTCACTACTTTGAATCTTATTAATCTGCGTCTCACCGTTTTGACTCGGCGTCTCATTTCGAGATAGCATCTCACTACTTTGAATCGTGTTATTAATCAATGTCTCACCGTTTTGACTCAGCGTCGCATTTCGAGATAGCATCTCACTATTTTGAATCGTGTTATTAATCAATGTCTCACCGTTTTGACTCAGCGTCGCATTTCGAGATAGCATCTCACTATTTTGAATCGTGTTATTAATCAATGTCTCACCGTTTTGACTCAGCGTCGCATTTCGAGATAGCATCTCACTACTTTGAATCTTGTTATTAATCAGCGTCTCACCGTTTTGACTCGGCGTCGCATTTCGAAATAGCATCTCACTACTTTGAATCTTGTTATTAATCTGCATCTCACCGTTTTGACTCGGCGTCGCATTTCGAGATAGCATCTCACTACTTTGAATCTTGTTATTAATCAGCGTCTCACCGTTTTGACTCGGCGTCGCATTTCGAAATAGCATCTCACTACTTTGAATCTTGTTATTAATCTGCGTCTCACCGTTTTGACTTGGCGTCGCATTTCGAGATAGCATCTCACTACTTTGAATCTTGTTATGATTCAATCAGTCAGTGTCTCACCATTCTGACTCCGTGTCTAACCATTCTGACTCGGCATCTCATTTCAAGATAGTATCTTACTACTCTGAATCTTGTTATTAATCAGCATCTCACCGTTTTGACTCGGCGTCGCATTTCGAGATAGCATCTCACTACTTTGAATCTTGTTATGATTCAATCAGTCAGTGTCTCACCGTTCTGACTCCGTGTCTAACCATTCTGACTCGGCATCTCATTTCGAGATAGCATCTTACTACTCTGAATCTTATTAATCAGCGTCTCACTGTTTCGACTCGGCGTCTCATTTCGAGATAGTATCTCACTACTTTGAATCTCATTATTTCCACTTAGCATCTCATCATTAATCACAATATCTATTTCCACTTACTATCTCATTATTTCAGGACAGCATCTCATTATTTTAACTTCGCATCTCACTGTTTAATAACATAGTAAGTTGTTACTTCAAGCTTGTGAGTCAAAATAATGAAACAGCCCTTCACACACTGCAGTTCAGCACTTAACCAGGCGTTAAACTGCAGAGCTCCAGCACGAAAATTCATTACAAAAAAAAAAAAGTCATCAGGTCGGATATCGCTGGAGTGTGAGATCATGTCAGAATGATATCGTTACAAGCCTAGCTCAGATGCCCTGAAGAAAAATATTCAACTGTAAAAATTTCCAGTTCTACTTAACATCCCTTTTTTTTTTTTTTTACAAATGAGTGTTTGAGTTTCTGTCGTTCAGGAAGGCAAATTAATTCATTCTACTTAACTGTAAATAAACAGATGACACTGATTAAAATTCATCGTGTTTTACTCATGATTCCTTCCAGTTAGGTCACCATTCGACAACCAAGCTCTCACCCCCCCCCCCCACACACACACACGACATGACTAATCATAATTAATTTTTTCATGAACACAAACAAAAACACAGCATGTTACGAGGCAGTTATGTCTGTTCATTTCTTCTGTGCCCTGAATCTTACACACTGGCTGAACGTGAACACTTTTTTTTTTGATGAATGATAAGAAAAGCTATGGCACTAATTCAGTAAAAGCACACAGAGTGTGATTTAATTACATGTCTCGGGGTACAGAAGTCAATTTGCATAAAAGGACCTTGCAAAAAGAAACATAATAAAACAGACGACCTTGATAACTGCGTGGAAATAACCCACAGCTAGACGATGTGTGTAATTAACCCTCTGGGGTCTGAGGGTATTCTCTGGCGCTCTAATAATTTTGCCGTGCTCCGATTTTGTTGTCAATTTCAACAAATCTAAGCGGTATTTTCAGTCATATGACTTTTTTTGTGTTCAGCTACAATAATATCTCTGTAGTCTGTATATAGACTATACTTTAAAAAAAAAGATAAATGAAGATGTTGTAAAATGTAATTTAAGGACTGATTGAATGTGTGAAAAAACAGGACCTTACTCATTGTGTCGAACTGTTTTGGTCACTCGAGGTGATGGTGATTCTGTTCAGTCTGAGGAATGGATCGAGCGCAAAAACTTAAATCTGCTCCATTGATTTGGACAATTAATTGGCCATCAAAAAAATTTATCTCCTATTGTTTTGGGATAAAGGGTTGGCAGTGGGAGGGGTATTCAATGAGAAGAGTAAAAATTTCCATTCCATTCAATGAGAAGAGTGAAAACCCCTCTTATGCCCCTTTTCCACCAAAGCCGTTCCAGGGCTGGTTCAGGGCCAGTGCTTAGTTTGGAACCGGGTTTTCTGTTTCCACTGACAAAGAACTGGCTCTGGGGCCAGAAAAACCGGTTCCAGGCTAGCACCAACTCTCTGCTGGGCCAGAGGAAAGAACCGCTTACGTCAGCGGGGGGGCGGAGTTGTTAAGACCAACAACAATAACAAGACCGTGAAAGATCGCCATTTTTAAGCGACGAGAGGCAGCAGCTGTACAAACGCGAAGTCATCCATTATTATTATTATTGTTGTTGTTGCTGCTGCTGCTTCTTCCGTGTTGTTTTTACTTCGATATTCGCGCCAAGGTTTATGCAAACGTAGTGACGTAACTGACGTATACAGTGACGTAATGACGTGGCTTCCCTTAGCACCGCGAGCTATGGAAAAGCAAACTGGTTCTCAACTGGCTCTCAAGTTGAACGAGTTGTGAACCAGCACCAGCCCCGAACCAGCCCTGGAACTGATTTGGTGGAAAAGGGGTATTAGTGCCAACTCTTAATCCCATCAGGTCAAGTCCCAATGGGTAAGGTCATGTTTTTTCACACATTCCAACACAGGTCTAAAACTGCTTTTTACAACACTTTCATTTATTTGGTATTGACTCGATTCAGTGGGTCTTGAAATTAAATTCTTGTACTATTTTACTCAGTTCAGAGCCACAACCAACTCTGTTACACAATTACTCCGTATTTTTGCTCCAACTCCAAATTTTACTCTCTAAACTCAAAATAGAGCAAAATTAACTATTTTTGAGGAAAATACTTTTAACTCTGGAAGAATTGCTCAGTCATTTTTCCTGTGTCTGCACTACAGCACACGCATATCAACTGATCTGCTCATCAGAAATAGGAGAAATATTTACACTTACTCAAGTTGATCTTGGGCTGGATCGAGTCGAAGTTAAAAAAAAAAAAAAAGGCACCGCTTATCATCAGTGTCGCGGTTCTCAAGACTGAATTGATTCGCTGTCTGGAATCATGAACTGAATCATGGAGGAGTGTTTTATTCCTCTTATACCAGAGCAACCTTGCCAACTAATACAATTATTTTGAGTAATTAAGTAACGACACATTTTTATCCGTTTGGAAATCCTTAAGTTAGATCCTTAGGAGCAGTTGCTCAGTTACGAATTACAGCTTTATGTTACAAATCTCTAACCCTGGAGACTCCTTCCATCGACGCCAAACTCAGAACACGTAAAAGAGTTTCACCAAAACCAGCCATTGCTATAGAAACCATAACGAGTGCGTGAATATAAACCTGTCATTTTTTTAAATAGAAAAATTCCTCCATATCTTCTGACCAATCAGAATCCAGCAGTAAAATGAATCCTTTATTACGTTCTGGACGTCGTCATGTTTTATACTTTTGCCACGTGTGAACATCTGAGAGATCTTTGAGGGAGAACTCGTTCCTGATCCGTAGCATTCGTTTGTGTTTGGATGCACCTCTTTTTACAGACACTGTGTTATGTGATCCAAGGGGTGGAGCTTTGTGAAGATGGGTGGGAGCAAGGAAGGAAAAATAATAATAATAATTTGAATGTCCAACCCGTTTCCGTAAAAGCTAATGCACTTTTAAAAGGAAGGATGTTAATCCACATGGTTAAAACGAGCTCGGAGTCTTTATTCCGACTAAGACAGACGTCTGTGCCGTGCTCACCTCATCTTGGCGTGGACGGTGAGCGAGTCGAGCAGGTTCATGGGCAGCGGTGTGGTGGAACATGAGGCCATGCAGTTGGTCCCGGGCAGCGTGATGCGTACCGTCCCGTTCCCGTAAATAGTCTCCACCAGGACGCCCATGGGCAGTGTGAAACACTCCGAGTTGGTGGAGTAGGCGTTACACAGCAGCGCGATCTTGTAGTCCGTCATGGGCAGGCTCTTGTTGCGCAAGCTCTGCTGCAGAAACCTCACGCGAGAAAAACACAGGAAAATGTTCACTAACTCGAATAAAACTACTCGAGCTAATTAAAAAAACAAAACAAAACAAAAAAAGGACGTGACAAGAATTAAGCACTCGTTTCTTAAGTCCTACTCAAGACTTTTTCCTGGACTTGAGAACAACGCCAGCTTGTTTCAGTATTATTATTATTCAGTACTCATCAACATTTACATCTCCTGCATTCATTCAGCTGAAATTCTGAAGGAAAAAAAAAAAAAATAGATATACACAGCAGAGACATTGGAGCGTAGCTACAGCACCACACGCTGGACAGAAAGAGTACTGTGTGCTTTAGCTTTTAACATCATAAAATACTTTTAAAAAGATTTAATTGTTAATGAAAAATTTAATACTGAAAAAGACAGGTTATAAAATATATGATATTTAATTAAAGAAAAAAAAACATGTATCAAAATCCCTAATTGAACAATTAAATTATTATAATTATTACTACTACTACTACTACTACTACTACTAATAATAATAATAATAATTCAGCAGAATGTTCATGAACAATAAATAAGTGAAAATATAACTTGAAAAATAATGATTGTGATTATAAAATACAAAAACAGAGTAAAATTAAATGCATAAGTTGAATAAATTTTTTTAAATGTTATTTTACAGTAATTATTTCATTTTTAAAATTATGACCTCGATAAAAAATTTAATCGGCGCTGTGCGATATGATATAATGTTGATATCTTTTAATTACATTTAAATATATATATAAAAATGTTTACAAACTGGATCGAAGCAGCTGATTCGGTGTTCGTCTTTAAAATTGCTGAAAGTGACGCTGACTGGTCTTAAAAATATGTTTTCAATGTTTTTTTTATGAATGTTTTTCTAAATATGTTTTTTTCTAGATATTAAATGAATCATCAGTGATGTCTTTAATGTAAAGTTCGTTTAAACTAGAAACACCAGAACAGAGGAAGTATTTATAATTAAATGCCAAATTAATTAAAAAAAAAAAAACCTTAAGTTTAATTAAAGGGGTACCAAATATAATATATACAGTTGCTGATGTGACAAAGTAACGTATTCTTAAGTATTCTATCAAATTTATATACTAGAAAACAACTAAATATCTTGGTAATTGTAAATATAATAGTCAGTACGCTAAACGGCACAAGAGTCGCCATTTGTAAAAGACCGTGACGTCAGCTCTACCCACTGCACTAGGAGAGAAGTGTGTAATCATGGCGTCGGGCGCATCAAGTGAAAGCGACAGCTCTGTCGAATCATACGAAGAGATCCCGCAAGACACACTGCAAGCAGGCTATGGCTTAGAAGGGTACCAGTTTGAACCTAGGAGAGGTACTCTCGACTCCGGTGATGACGAAAGAAGAGAAGAAAGCTCGGATGACGGCGAGGATGAGACTGATGGGCGTGGCGAGCGTGGGGCAGAGCGTCTGCGTGCAGGTGACACGGCGTGGTGCTCGTGCGGAAAATGTAACGTGGAGTTGCTCACGAGTCCAGCAGAATTTATTTGCTGCAATCAGATAGGCGCCACCCGGGGACTTGCGAAATCGTCGCAAGAGGCAGAAACAGGTATTTCCATTGAAATAACACACACAGTGGCATAATAGACTATACTACTAGTACTAGATCTATAGATCTGAAAATACATGTAGGGCTATATGTGTTTTTCAGCGGAAACGAGTGAAAAGACACGTCTGGAGGATCGTTCTGCTTTCCATCGGTCCTGTTATTACACCCGAAAGCAACACACTGTGGCATTGTGTAGCCGATCACTTACAATTCATCCTACTTTCCGATTCACACATGCTATTCCCAACCTCAATGAGCCAACACAACTGGGCACAGACATACGTCATGAGTGTTACGCAGAGAAAATGAACGTGCATTCTGATTGGATAAAATTAATATCATGGCGGGCTGTTCAAACTGCGGAAATAGTTTGCTCGAGCTACTTTCAAAACACTATAACTTTCCAACCTTAGAACAAAAAACTTTTGTACGTCTTGAATAAGGTTCGTTAATGTGTGTTTTATTGTTATATTTACTCTATATATTGCCCTCTGTTCCCCTTTAAGAAAATTAAATTAAGAAACTCTTCAGTTGTCAAAGAAATATTAAAATAGATTAAAAATTTTATTAAATATCACGCTTCTTTGTTACTTGTGTAGAGAAAGTGGAGACTGTGTGCGTGTGTGTGTTACTCGTGGTGTAGTTTGAGCGAGTGGGGGATGGGGATCTGTAGTTTGGAGTTGTCGTTCTGGGCTTTGCGGTTCAGGTGGATCCAGATGCAGGTCATGGCGAAGGCGTGTGTGGACTGCGGCTTGTTGATGTCCGGTACAGGAATACACTGCAACACACACACACACACACACACACACACACACACACACACACACACACACACACACAGCTGTAACCTCTACCCAGAGGGGAACAAGTGCAACCAAAAGTAACAACAATAATAATAATCATAATAATAATTATTCCCTGTGTATCAACTTGACACAAATAATTTAATTTTATTATTTATATTTATTCTAGTATTTATTTATTTAAAAAAAAACTAAACTGAAAAAGAAAACGGTATTTTGGACGATTCTCTGAATATCCTCTGCAAAAATGTTATTTCTTTCAGAACGATATTTATAAAAAATACGCATTTTCCTGAAGAGATTTTTTTTAATTTATAATTTACAAACTTGACATTAAAATCAGCTGCATTCAGTCAGTTTGTAATGTAAAATAAATAAAATTAATTAATTAATTAATTAAAAACATTTTCAGAATGTCTATAACACCTGTGACAATTTAATTATATGACGACGACGCCCTGGCCACGCCCTGGATTAAACGTGACTGTCTGTGAATGTAACACTGTATTATTATTTTTTTTTAATTTATATTTTATTATTTTTCAAGGTAAAGGGTGGTGGGTACATGAAAACAAGAAAGAAAGAAAAAAAAAGAGAGACAGGAAATGGGGGGGACAAAAAAACGACAACAACAGTAACAACAACTATTTACAAACAGGGAGTAGTCTTTCACATACATGTACTTACAAAAGGATACGTAATATATACACTAATGGCCCTTTTCCACTACCCTTTTTCAGCTCGCTTCAGCTCACTTCAGCCCGACACGGCTCGCGTTTCGACTACCAAAAACCAGCACGACTCAGCTCGTTTCAGCCCTGCTTAGCCCCTAAAACTCGCACCGTTTTGGAGTGGGGCTGAAGCGAGCCAAACCGTGCCGACTGAGGCTGGGGGCGTGAGCAGACACTCCCCTGTGCACTGATTGGTGAGGAGGAGTGTCCTCACATGCCCACACACGCCCCGCGAGCGCGCTGGGATCTGTAAACACCGCAAACCCGGAAGGAGAAGAATTACGAATTACGAGAATTTCTGAAGCCTTATGCGCCTCGCCTCATCTATACGCTCTTGCCAGTATCTGTCCGCGTTGTCGGTGACAACAAGCCACAGCACCAAGACCAGCAACACTAACGACTCCATGTCCTCCATGTTTATTGTTTACTATCCGGGTCGTGAGACTACCGCTTAAAAGCTCACTGAATCAGTGACATACAGAGCATCGTGGACGAGTTCGCGGAGCGCAAGGCTCGCCGTATGCCCTTCAAATAATGCGCGCAGTAGGCTATTGATGTTTTATTATGAGCCATGTACAGTATGTCGCCGAATGTTTTTTTTTGTTTCTGAGTTACATGTTCGTTTGAAGGACTTAATGTACAAAATAACATAGTTGCACCCCGGAGTGTTGAAATTGGTAAACACAGTGCATTCAGTGAGGTTTGCACCGCCCTCCTTTTATTTCTGACTCTTCCTGTCACCGTTGCAACCTCTGAGCGCTCATTCGTATGCCCTTCAAATAATGTGCGCAGTATAGGCTATTGATGTTTTATTATGAGCCATGTACAGTATCCTAATGTTTTTTGTTTCTGAGTTACATGTTCGTTTGAAGGACTTGATGTACTAAATAACATAGTTGCACCCGGTAGTGTTGAAATTGGTAAACACCGCAGTTGCGGACATTTTGTAGCCTAAAATGATGTTATGATAAGCTTTAATAAAGGGCCCGGTCATTTGCCCCGCCCCCGGCCCGGCTCTGACTTGTTCCGCCACTGTCACTGATGTCACTGTTTGCGCTGCTTAACGACATCACGTGACGTCCACCCACTTTCGCTAACTCCACCCAATGTGTCCACCCACTTCCAGCCAGCACGGTTCAGCGCGGTTGTAGTCGAAATGCAACTCCAACAGCCCCGCTCAGCTCGACTCAGCACGGCACGGCTCAGCCGCGTTTGTAGTGGAAAAGCGGCATTATAGTAAGGATTCATTTGGCCATTTGGCAGGGACAAAATATAACCATTTCAACCATCTGTCCAAAAAAACCTCAGTTTTTTGGTTAACATGTGCTGTTATTCCTTCCATCTTGTAAATTTCCACCACAATATCTCTCCACGTAATAATTGTTGGGCTGTGTGGTTGTAGCCAGTTCCTGGTGATGGCTTTTTTACTGGCCACCAGTAGAATGTTAATAAGATATTTGTCCACTTTCAGCCAGTTTTCGGGAACGTATCCAAGGTACAAAGTCTTAAAGTCCAGTGCAATATCTTCTTCAAAGATGTCCTGTAGGGCCTTATGTATCTCAGACCAAAAAGTTTTTATGTTGGGGCAATCCCAGAAAACATGGGGGTGGTTTGCACATTGATGGCCACATTGTCTCCAACAAACAGGGATGATGTCACTGAATTTGCATTTCTGATGTGGTGTTATAAAATACCTGATTAAGTTTTTCCAGTTAAATTCCCTCCAGTTCATTGAACTGGTGCATTTCCATTGAAATTTCCATATTTTTTCCCATTCTTCATCTGTTATTTCAGTCCCTGATTCGGTTTCCCATTTTGCTTTGATATATGATGTGGAGTGTGTATTGAGTCCTAACAAGCAGTTATATGTAGCTGATATAATACCTTTATTAAGAGTTGCCTTGTATGTTCCTCTGAACAATTCTAGCAGGTTGTGTTTTTCTTCTGATATATTTTTAACCTTTGTGTCGACATAGTGTCGCAATTGTAAAGATCTGAAAAAATCTTGTTTATCCAGTAGGTGCTTTTCCTGTAGCGTTTCAAAACTTAATAATACATTATTCTTCATAATGGTGCTTAGAGCTGTTATTCCTTTAACTGGCCATGTTTTGAATCGGGTATCCATTGTGTTTGGTTTGAAATCAGAGTCATATGAACACCATTTTAGGGGAAGAAGATCTCCCTCTAATTTGTATATTTTTATAATATTTTTCCACATTTTCAAGGTAAATTTCAACCATGGATTATCCATTTCGTTTATGTAGTGTTGTATTTTAGAATCTGCTATAACTGCCTGTATGGGGATGGGGAACAGTTTTTCTTCAATATCTTTCCACTGTACTAAATATGATGGATTGCACCAGTATAGTATAGTCCTCATCTGGGCAGCAAAGTAATATTCCTTCAGGGAAGGCAAGCCCTAACCTCCTTTTTCTTTCGTTAACTGTAAGGTTTTGAGACGGACCCTTGGTCTCTTCCCCTGCCATAGGTATCTAGACAACATTTTATCCCATTCACTGAATTGACTTTGAGGTATTTCTACTGGTAGGGTTTGGAATAAATATAGCAACCTTGGTAATATGTTCATTTTAATGGAAAGTATCCTTGAGCTGAAACTAAAGAAAGGAACAAGATTCCACCTTGATATGTCATCCTTAATCTTTTTATCTAGAGGTGGATAGTTATGTTCTGATAATTTTGAGAGATCCTTTGGGATAGTGATTCCTAAATATAGGGCTGTGCCGATAGACGATGCCATCGTCCATCGACGATGGTGGTCATCCATCACGATGGAGAGCCACCATCGTGATACCACGCCCCCTCCTGTCATAATCATGCATATATGGTATCATCTGGGCCTATTTAACCTAAAAAGTTAGTTTTTTGTTAGTTTAGTTAGTTTTGTTTAATATATAAATATATAACATATAATTATAAATACATAATTATATAAATCATTATAAAGTAATATCCTATTACCGCTTGTTCATGTAGGCTATGGTGCAGGGACGTGCTAGTGAACATAACATGTGGTTACACAAATACAGTATGCTACTAATAATACATTTTGACTTCATTTTTTAGCCTACACTATACTTTTAATGTAAAATTTGTCATGTTGTTCAAACAAATAGCCACTATTAACGACTTCAGTCGGGAAATATTGCACCCCAAACGGCAGTGAAGCGCAGACTTCGGCAGAAGTCAAATAACTTTAATCTGGTAAATAGGCCTACTTTCAGACACAAAATGGTCCACTCTAAGCCATAATGTCAAACCAAATGGAAGAATGAAGGTGATTCTGACAAATGTAAAGACAGTAAAAAAAAAAAACCAATATTAAATCATGATTTTAAAAGCTGGTGCAATAATTCAAACACTAATAAATTGGAAAAATTAGCGCGTTCAAGTGCGCACTAAAGGCCGAAACGCATCTTCAATTGATATGGTGTAAATAAACAATGAGTAATAGCTTAAGTGTAGTTTCTTCTCATAGTTTGAATACTAGTCTTTCATTGTTAGAGCAGATTAATATCTTAGCGTGATCAGTGAGTGCTCGGGGAGGTTCATTTCCTCCTGCGCTTTGCGCAGCTCATTTCTCCGAAGCCAGCTGTGCGCAAACGCAGTGTTGACTGCTCGGCAAACTCCAAACGCTCGGTCTGTACTGGCCCTCTGTTGCGCGAGCGAGTTGGTTATGGCCAGGTTCAAATTGTGCCCAAAACAACTTAACCACGGCCATTTCAATTGCCTGATGGCTGTGACAGTATTCGCCCCGTTGTTATACAGGCGATCTTTTTCTCCTCTATTTTCCATTCGGCAAGTGTCTCGCGCAACGCGTCTTCTAAATTGTCCGCTGAATGTGTCTCTGGCATGAAACTCGTCTGCAGGCATTTGGACTGCATTGCCCACTCTCGGTCCACATAATGTACGGTAGCTGACATATAGGGCATCATGTTGCAGCTGGACCACATATCCGTTATCAAGGCCAAATATTCCACATCATCTAGCGCTTTTTTTTCCTTTACGTGCCAAAGCCTCGGATGAGTATCTAATACTTTTAATAATAATAATAATAATAATAATAATAATATATTTAATAATGTGGTATTAAAATCCCCGCCCACGATATGATCGTCCATCACGATGTTTGCACTGTAAACATCGTCGATGCCAATTAAGGGGACATCGCACAGCCCTACCTAAATATTTGAAGGATTTTGTTTGCCATGCCCATGGATCTTGAGATTTTATTTCCTTTGGTGGGTCATAGTTGTAAGCTAACACTTGGGTTTTGTTCACATTGACCTTATATCCTGACAGTTCCCCATACTTTCCAAGAGCCAACATCAGTTGGGGCAAAGAGTGTGTTGGGTGGCTGAGATATGTAATCACATCATCTGCGTAGCATGCTAGCTTATGTTCTCTTTCTGCTAAATGTATCCCTTTGATTTCTGTGTTTTGTCATATATTGGGCAAGCGGTTCAAGGAAGAGAGCAAATAATAGGGGTGACCAAGCACATCCCTGTCTTGTCCCCCTTTCCAGGGTAAACCTATTTGAGAGGTGGCCATTAACTTTGACCCTTGCAGTAGGACTGTGATATATTGTTTGTATAGTTCTAATAATCTTGTCATGGAAACCGAATCTGTGTAAAACTCTATAAAGGAAGATAAAGTTGACCGAATCAAATGCTTTCTCGGCATCAATACTAACCACTAAGGCTTCCATCTTGGTTTTCATTATGTGGCTAGCAATATGAAGTGTCCGTCTTATATTATCTTGGGTTTGACGTTGGTGTATAAAGCCTGTCTGATCATTATGAATGAGATTAGTCATGAGTTTCTCAAACCGTCTGGCCATTATGGAAGTGAATAACTTATAGTCTATGTTCAAGACAGATATTGGTCTAAAATTTGCACATTCGGTTTTATCTTTGCCTTCTTTTGGAATAGCTGATATGATTGCCTCATTCCAGCTAGGAGGTATTTGTGATTTTTCAAGGGTCCAATTTAATGTGGGGAGTAAGACAGGGACTAGTTCCTTTCTAAATTCTTTGTACCATTCTGCGGTGCATCCGTCAGAACCTGGGGATTTACCTACTTTAAGTTTGCATATTGTATCTAGCAATTCCCTTGCTGTTATCTCAGCTGTCAGTGAACCATTATGCTCTTCTGTAAGAGTAGGTAATTGCAATGAATTTAGGAAAGTGTCAATTTGAGCTATGTTTCCTCCTGGGACTTTTGTATATAGGCCTTTGTAGAATGTCTCAAATGCTTCATGAATTTCACTTAGATTATTTTTAAGCTCTTTTGTTATTGGGTCCTTGATTTTAACACTGTATTTTTAGCTGAGAATATCCAACAAAAATTATGTTTTAGATGCACAGATTTCTTTCAAAATGAATTTGATGTCTTACATGATTCACGACATAAATAAATAAATAAATAAATAAATACATTTTTACAGCTAGCTAGCTGGAAGTTATCCGGTAAATTTTCTTGAATACATTTTTAATCTATGAATATATAATGAATTTTTATATAAAATGTGATGTAAATATTTATTGCCGTCGACAGTAGGCGTCCAGGCCACGGCGAAGTGTTACTGAGGGTTTTCCGTACCTCCTTCTCGGGGTAAAGCAGATCGAACAGCTTCATGACGGGGAGGAAGTCAGCCAGCGCGTTCTTCTGGATGCTTCCGGAGATGAACTGCAGCAGAACCCACATCAGGTGATCTCTGCCTTTAATTAGACCACGCCCAGCCAGCTACCACACACACACACACACACACACACACACACACACACCAGGACTTCAGCTCAACATCTATTCAGTACAGCTGTGCGTGTAGAAATGTTTACGACACGTCCATAATGTAATTCGTCAGTGTTTTTTGTAGCCAATGAAAAACGCGCGTCGTTAAAAACACTAACCATCTGGAAATTTCCATGACACATTTACATTCAGCCACGCCCCTCAGAAACTCAATTTCACAAAAAAAAAAAAGTAAACGTGCACCAAATCTTCCAGTAATGCAGCTCAGCCACCGCGTCCTCCTTTTACGGGGTGCCATTACTTTTGTTCTCACATTACGGCTAGCCTTGTTTTGAAACGACAGGCGCTGGAACACACTGGTTTGTACCTTCTGATGCAGCGAGAGCACCATGTGAGGGAAGCTGGCGAACTGGAACAAAACGAAGAAGATGAGCTGACTGGACAGATGTTGCCACAGCAGCTGGCTGGTCCCGCCGTCGTCGAACTGCTCCTCCGTCTCCGAGCGCTCCATGGCGTACACCACCAGATCGACCAGCTGCTCCTCCAGCACGGGGCATCGCTGTTTGTGCTACACACACACACACAGGACAGATACGCTTATGCACAGGTGACAAAGTGGACAGATGTTCCAAAAACATAAATAAATAAAATTTTCAATTCTGTAAAACGTTCCAGGTAGAAGACGTAAACCTCGATTCATTTTGTCACAGCAGAGCCAGCGTCTCACACACACACTTTCTAGCGGTCAGAGAATACGACGCTGTCCCTTGTACAGGCTTCCGTCGTGTGTTTGGACCGAGCTCACGCTTTCAGAGACATTTAAAAGCAACCAGAGAAAGCAGCGGAAAAAACGAAAGAGAATTTAAATGAAAAAATTAATTTAAAAATAAATAAATAAATAAAAACACAGCCACAACACAAGACACGCATGAGCGTAAAACTGTTCACTGCACACAAGCATGGCATGACGGCTGCACACAGAAGCCCTGACCGCAGGGAAAGCTGAAACGTATCCCAACAACTCAACTCAACTCTCTCTCTCTCTCCGTGTGCTTGTGCACTCTGAGCACATGCTGCCCTCTTGTGGCCAGACGTGTGGATTTAAGACGCCCTATTTGGACGGCGTTAGTTTTCACTGCACTGCAATCTCACTGGGTTACTTCACATTTACGGAAGGAGTCTCCAGTCTCAATCTTTACTGTAACAGAGGTTAACTGCTCCATTTTAACGATCTAAGCGCAAGTGCATTTAGGGCGTGTCCAAATCCACTTTTGTTGTTTAAAGATGGAAATAAGTATCGGTTCGAAAGGGTTATACGGAGTCTCTTAATGAGCCGTGAGGGTGTTTTGGTCGTAGCAAACCAATCAGAGCGTCGTCTCTGAGGTCATTCCCTTTAAAAGCCAGGTGCGCTTGGAGCTTTGCCAGGTAGGAAAGCGACAGCAGGATTCCACCAAAGCTCCCTGCGCTGGAGCAGGTGTCGGTGGACGTCGCGACTAATCGTTATGGCGTATACACAAGAACAGCGCAAGAGCATTTGGTATTTAAATCAAACCACACGGTCACGGGACGCAAAAAATGACCCCTACGTCGGCCTCGAACTTGCACAGAGCCCAAAGATTTGCGGCTTCTCGATAACGTGACAAAATCATTTTTCCCCTGTCTTATTAACGTCATGAGAGAATAAAAAGAGGCTGGTGAAGGAATGACCGTTTACAGCTGCTATAACGTACATGATAACAGGAAGTTAATAAGAAGTAGGTGTTGTTTTTAAACGAAAACGAAACTGGAAAATTGCTGCGGCGTAAGAGGAATAAAACACTCAGGGGGTGTACTGTTGGAGAAAAACAATCAGTATTTCCTTGATTTTTTTTAAAGTGGGTATTCAGTCAAGAGAAAATTTACGCTTTTGAAAATTCTTGTAAATATTTCGTCTGTACGGAACGCGTCGCTGAATTTCTGTACGACTTCGAGTATGGATTAGAACAATAGAAAAAGTACAATCCTGTCCGCCGAGTGGTTAGCGTGTCCGCCCCAAATACATGTGAGAAGGGCGTCAAACTCTAACGGTTATCAGAAGACCCGCCCCCTACTCTAATCCTAGCAATGTAACAGGCGAGAGGGCGTGGGATATACAAACGGAGATCAGTGACATCTAGTGCAGCCTGGGAAGACCACAGGAAGGACTTCGTACGCCGATTAAATTGCGGATTATCATTATTATTATTATTATTACGACAGTATCAATGTTACTAATGTTGAATAAATTTAAGCATAAATAAATTACCGATCCTATTCGTGATCGTTTTACGACACGTGACGCCAACATCTGAGTTCATAGGATTCAAAAACCAAACAAAACAATCAAGAAACTCTTTTACAAGGAAACCTGATGACTAAAGTCACTGCTAGCATCATTTCTGAGAAGTAGCTGCCACCTCTGGGACACACCGCGGCTTCCCCTCGGAGGTGGCACGCAAGGATTGACTGCAAAACTGGACGCAAATTTCTACGTCTGTGACATGGGAGCACTTTTGAAAGATGCGTCTCAGTAATTAGTATTCCAGTCGCGACTTCTTTCCTGTTGAAATTCTCTGAAATCGCAGTTCGTATAAACTTGTAACGAATCAAGTCTATATTTTTATATATAGATATAAAATACACACACACTTATTGTACAGGACACGCCCCATTTCTGATTTTCAGCCAGTGATATCCATGATGTTGAAATACCAGGGCTTCATTAACCAAATCACAGTGTATATGAGCAAATTTGGATACAGTGGGGCAAAAAAGTATTTAGTCAGCCACCAATTGTGCAAGTTCTCCCACTTAAAAAGATGAGAGGCCTGTAATTTTCATCATAGGTACACTTCAACTATGAGAGACAGAATGGGGGGGAAAGAATCCAGGAAATCACATTGTAGGATTTTTAATGAAATAATTGGTAAACTCCTCGGTAAAATAAGTATTTGGTCACCTACAAACAAGCAAGATTTCTGGCTCTCACAGACCTGTAACAACTTCTTTAAGAGGCTCCTCTGTCCTCCACTCGTTACCTGGATTAATGGCACCTGTTTGAACTCGTTATCAGTATAAAAGACACCTGTCCACAACCTCAAACAGTCACACTCCAAACTCCACTATGGCCAAGACCAAAGAGCTGTCAAAGGACACCAGAAACAAAATTGTAGACCTGCACCAGGCTGGGAAGACTGAATCTGCAATAGGTAAGCAGCTTGGTGTGAAGAAATCAACTGTGGGAGCAATTATTAGAAAATGGAAGACATACAAGACCACTGATAATCTCCCTCAGTCTGGGGCTCCACGCAAGATCTCACCCCGTGGGGTCAAAATGATCACAAGAACGGTGAGCAAAAATCCCAGAAGCACACGGGGGACCTAGTGAATGACCTGCAGAGAGCTGGGACCAAAGTAACAAAGGCTACCATCAGTAACACACTACGCCGCCAGGGACTCAAATCCTGCAGTGCCAGACGTGTCCCCCTGCTTAAGCCAGTACATGTCCAGGCCCGTCTGAAGTTTGCTAGAGAGCATTTGGATGATCCAGAAGAGGATTGGGAGAATGTCATATGGTCAGATGAAACCAAAATAGAACTTTTTGGTAAAAACTCAACTTGTCGTGTTTGGAGGAGAAAGAATGCTGAGTTGCATCCAAAGAACACCATACCTACTGTGAAGCATGGGGGTGGAAACATCATGCTTTGGGGCTGTTTTTCTGCAAAGGGACCAGGACGACTGATCCGTGTAAAGGAAAGAATGAATGGGGCCATGTATCGTGAGATTTTGAGTGAAAACCTCCTTCCATCAGCAAGGGCATTGAAGATGAAACGTGGCTGGGTCTTTCAGCATGACAATGATCCCAAACACACCGCCCGGGCAACGAAGGAGTGGCTTCGTAAGAAGCATTTCAAGGTCCTGGAGTGGCCTAGCCAGTCTCCAGATCTCAACCCCATAGAAAATCTTTGGAGGGAGTTGAAAGTCCATGTTGCCCAGCGACAGCCCCAAAACATCACTGCTCTAGAGGAGATCTGCATGGAGGAATGGGCCAAAATACCAGCAACAGTGTGTGAAAACCTTGTGAAGACTTACAGAAAACGTTTGACCTCGGTCATTGCCAACAAAGGGTATATAACAAAGTATTGAGATGAACTTTTGTTATTGACCAAATACTTATTTTCCACCATAATTTGCAAATAAATTCTTTAAAAATCAGACAATGTGATTTTCTGGATTTTTTTTTCTCATTCTGTCTCTCATAGTTGAAGTGTACCTATGATGAAAATTACAGGCCTCTCTCATCTTTTTAAGTGGGAGAACTTGCACAATTGGTGACTGACTAAATACCTTTTTGCCCCACTATACATAGCATTTACGTAAGCAACGTAAATGTCGTGAAAATTCACTCAGGCCTGTAAACCTTCAGAGTTTGGTTAATTTTCGTAAAAGGAGACTCACTAACGTGAACCTCGACTGATCAGCTTCATATCGTATAACTGGTGAGGAGCAACTGCGATTTTATATCCGGGTTTTATACGCAATTGGCATTTATAAAACACGCACGTGTGAATACGGAGAAATCCAAAGTTGCCGGACGTTTTCAGGGCTTTTTGTCTGATTTGGCTAATGACAAGATTTTACACACAACGTTACCAGAAGATGATTGATCTTAAGTCGCGTGTATTTTAAAAAAATAAATAAATAAAATAAAACTTAAAAAAAAAAAAAAAACAGGTCAATGAATCCGATTGGAAAATGCTAAATCTGATCCAACACCAATTTAGCAATTCCACTTCTGTCTAGTCTTGGAATAATTACGTTTATTTTTTCCTGCTATTAAATGAGCACAAATCCGAGCCTCATGCTTTTTGGCGAGACGAAAGTTCCGATCTCAAAAATAAATAAATTCCGTGACGGAAATGATGATCCAGCCAGAGTCCGAGCAAATAACAGCACACACACAAAAAAAAAATAAAAAAAAGCGCAGTAACAGAACCACAGATACACACATGCGCCAACCAGGGCTTGAAATTAACGTCTTCATCGTCATCATCATCATCATTTCATAATCTGGTGCCTCGTTAGGAAAGGAGGAATGTTTACAGATCAACGTTTAAGTGCTTCTTCTCCTGATTCAGCATGGGAAATGGGTTGGGAATGGGAACTCCCAAACTGGAACTAGACGGATTACTTTAGACATTTTTCATACATTACTTTACGCACTTTTCCAGAACTTTGTCACGTATTTGTTTTGATTGATTGCTGCTCTTTGTGGGAATGGGAATTCTCAAACAGGGGTTGGGAATATCTTAAAACCAGATCTGTTTGGAGTTTCCATTTTCAGGAAGCATTTCCTGAACGTGTTCCTTGACATTTGACTAAAAGGGAATGCTGAGGTTTGTTTCAAACACTTCGAGCGTTATTTTGCAATGGTGCTAATTTTGTATCATTTATTTTTGGAGATTTTTACCCCCCCAAAAAAACAAAAAACAAAACCACAATATGTGTAACACTTGAACTTGCAAAACATTTCACTGTAACCTTTGTCGGTTGCATAAGTATTCAAACCCTGGGTCAATAACCACCTTTCACTGGATATCTGCTTGGATAGCACATCTGGATCCTGATATCTGTGTCCCTTCTTCTTGCTCAAACTCAGAATGGATAGAGACTGCTGCTGGAGAAATCAAATGTTCAGGCCTTATAGCAGATTCTCGGATTCTTCAACTCTCGGACTGGGCCGTTCTAACACGTTCAGAAGTGAAGCTCCGCCCCAGCCTCAAATCCGTTTCCCTTTTTCTGCCTACATCCATCTCACCCTCCTCAACCCTGACCAGTTTCCCAGCACATACTAATGAGAATCATCTCCACAACTTGATGCTCCCACCACCATGCTTCACGTTAAGAACCATGTTCGCAGTGTGACTGACCAAAAGATCCATTTTGATCCCATCAAACCATTTTTGTTTGCCTCTGAGAAGCATTTTGGGCAACCTTATGTGACTTTCTCCTCGACGCTGTTCCATAAATCCCTGCTTTCCTGTAAACATCATCTCCTGTCTGAGCTCTGGATCTCTCCAGCTCCTACAGAGTCGCCTTGAACATCTTGTTTGCTTCTCTGATTAATCCTTTCTTTAATCCGTCACTGACTTTTGTTGGACAGCTTTCTCTAAGGCAGAGTCGCCACCGCTGTGACGTACTCTTTCCATTTTAAAGTAATGGATTTAATTTCCTAAAGATAGGAATTTTTTTTGACATTTCTCCAGAACTTTGATTTTGATCTCTTTGAGCCTTGTGATGCCATTTGTTTTGGTATGTTCTTCTGAGTTCTTCCAGGAATAGGTACATTTATACTGAAATCACATGACACTTTAATTGCACACATGCACACCTTTCAACTAATTGCATGACTTCTGACAGGGACTGGTTCTACCAGAAATAATATTCACAGCAGCTACTAAACTAATATGGTGGTCAGTCCTATGTAGAGTTATGACATACAGCATAATCCTGACTCCATTTCCAAGTTTGAAAAGTCCAAAGGGGGTGAATACTTATGCAGGACCCTCTACAGGAAGTGTTGTTTCATTTTTAATCGGGTCATGATTGGAAACACCAGAAAATGTGTTAAATGTGGGTTTTAGTTGTTCAGCTGGACCTTACTTGACCCTACTTTAGATTTGACCTGAGAGAGAGAGAGAGAGAGAGAGAGAGAGAGGAGCATTTATTCATCATGATTCTGATGAGAGAAAAGCTCTGGCATTAAAAGCAAAGAACAGTTGATTTTTTTTTGGAGGAAAACAACGAGAAAGATTTAAAACTTGGATATTGTGCATGAGGAATTAGCCGAGTGTGATGTTGACCAAATGGAGCAGAGGTAATTTCAAGCCCCATGTTTAGATTTAGCCTTTCTTCGTGTATGTGTGTGTGTGTGAGTGAGATAATTAGAAAGGAAAAAAAAAAAAAAGATCTGACTGGGTGTGGACAAGCTTCCAGAGTCAGGTTAGTCACAATACAACAGTAAGATTATGAACATACCTGAGCAATGTTCAGGGTCTAGAGCATTGGCGCAAGGTGGGCGGGGTAAGACAGGACAGAACAAAAATAAAGGAAGAAAAAAAAGAAGACAAATACAGTGACTAGGAGGCCGGCTCCGAGTACCCCCTGCCAAGTCACCACCAAACCACTAAATAAATAAATAAACAAATAAAAACCACCCCCTACCTCCCCACTTCCCCAAAAACACACATGTATCAGAAAGACAGGCGGGGCTATAGGGCATGCCAGACGGACAGGGAAGAGAGACTCCACCCACCCCGACTCTCACAGGGTTTTGGCAGCAAAGCACAGGCAGTGTACAGGGTGTTTACTGGAGGCTGGCTTTTGTGTGTGCAATGAATACATCAGTAAATAAACAGCAAAAATCAATTAATCATTCACTTTGCAACCGCCTACCACCGCACCCACTGACCCACCGCACCCACCATACCCACTGACCCCACCGCACCCACTGACCCCACCATACCTACCATACCCACTGATCCCACCGTACCCCCTGACCCCACCATACCTACCGTATCCACCATACCCCCTGACCCCACCGTGCCTATCGTATCCACCATACCCACTGACCCACCGTACCCCCTGACCCCACCATACCTACCATATCCACCATACCCACTGACCCCACCATATCCACTGACCCCACCGTACCTACCATATCCACCATACCCACTGACCCCACCGTATCCACTGACCCACCATACTCCCTGACCCCACCATACCTACCGTATCCACCGTACCCCCTGACCCCACCATACCCCCTGACCCCACCGTACCTACCGTATCCATCATACCCACTGACCCCACCGTATCCACGGACCCCACCGTACCTACCGTATCAACCATATCCACTGACCCCACCATACCCACTGACCCCACCGTACCCACTGACCCCACCGTACCTACCGTATCCACCATACCCCCTGACCCCACCATACCCACTGACCCCACCGTACCTACCGTATCCACCATACCCACTGACCCCACCGTACCTACCATATCCACTGACCCCACCGTACCCACTGACCCCACCATACCTACCGTATCCACCATACCTACCATATCCACTGACCCCACCGTACCCACTGACCCCACCATACCCACCATACCCACTGACCCACCATACCCACTGACCCCACCATACCTACCATATCCACCATACCCCCTGACCCCACCGTACCCCCTGACCCCACCATACCTACCGTATCCACCATACCCACTGACCCCACCGTATCTACTGTATCCACCATACCCACTGACCCCACCGTATCCACTGACCCACCGTACCCCCTGACCCCACCATACCTACCGTATCCACCATACCCACTGACCCCACCATACCTACCGTATCCACCATACCCACTGGCCCCACCATACCCACTGATCCCACCATACCTACGGTATCCACCATACCCCCGACCCCACCGTACCCCCTGACCCCACCATACCTACTGTATCCACCATACCCACTGACCCCACCGTATCCACTGACCCACCGTACCCCCTGACCCCACCATACCTACCATATCCACCATACCCCCTGACCCCACCATACCCACGGTATCCACCATACCCACTGACCTCACCGTACCCCCTGACCCCACCGTACCTACCGTATCCACCATACCCACTGACCTCACCGTACCCCCTGACCCCACCGTACCTACCGTATCCACCATACCCACTGACCTCACCGTACCCCCTGACCCCACCGTACCTACCGTATCCACCATACCCACTGACCTCACCGTACCCCCTGACCCCACCGTACCTACCGTATCCACCATACCCACTGACCTCACCGTACCCCCTGACCCCACCGTACCTACCGTATCCACCATACCCACTGACCTCACCGTACCCCCTGACCCCACCGTACCTACCGTATCCACCATACCCACTGACCTCACCGTACCCCCTGACCCCACCGTACCTACCGTATCCACCATACCCACTGACCTCACCCTACCCCCTGACCCCACCGTACCTACCGTATCCACCATACCCACTGACCTCACCCTACCCCCTGACCCCACCATACCTACCGTATCCACCATACCCACTGACCTCACCGTACCCCCTGATCCCACCATACCTACCGTATCCACCATACCCACTGACCTCACCGCATCCACTGACCCCACCGTACCCCCGATCCACCATGCCCACTGATCCCACCATACCCACTATACCCCCTGACCCCACCGTACCCACGATCCACCATGCCCAATGATCCACCATGCCCACCACCTCACCGTACCCCCGACCCACCACGCCCCACCATACCCACTGACCCACCACACCCCCGACCCACAGTACCCACCAACCCACCGATCACAAGCACATTTGCTCTCTACTTTCATCATTTTAATCTCATTCTCTGTGTCTGGACTAAAAAAAAAAAAAAATAAGTAAATGAAATGTAAAAAAAAAAATCAGAGGACAGACAGAGAGAGAGAGAGAGAGAGAGAGAGAGAGAGAGAGAGAGAGAGAGAGACAGAGAGGCGTACCTGTTTGTTGAGGCCGAGCATGTTGCACACCATGTCTCTGGAGTACGGCTGCTCCAACACGTACCTCAGCAAACCCGTCTGCGGCTCGAACAGGTCCTGGAGCCGAGAAGACAAAACTCACCATTGGATACAAGTCCAGCTACGCACCACATTACACTGCTGTGTGTGTGTGTGTGTGTGTGTGTGTGTGTGTGTGTGTGTGTGTGTGTGTGTGTAAATTGCTGTATCCCATTTTGTATAGTTATATTTTATGGTACTGACTGTATTGTTGAACTGCTTGAGAAAACATTACACAAGTGCTTCAGCTCTCAAAATCACATTAGATATCAAAACACAATATATACTGCACATCCTCATCTCATCTCATTATCTCTAGCCGCTTTATCCTGTTCTACAGGGTCGCAGGCAAGCTGGAGCCTATCCCAGCTGACTACAGGTGAAAGGCGGGGTACACCCTGGACAAGTCGCCAGGCCATCACAGGGCTGACACATAGACAACCATTCACACTCACATTCACACCTACGGTCAATTTAGAGTCACCAGTTAACCTAACCTGCATATCTTTGGACTGTGGGGGAAACCGGAGCACCCGGAGGAAACCCACGCAGACACGGGGAGAACATGCAAACTCCGCACAGAAAGGCCCTCACCGGCCACGGGGCTCGAACCCAGACCTTCTTGCTGTGAGGCGACAGCGCTAACCACTACACCACCGTGCCACCCTACTGCACATCCTATTTAATAATATTTCACCACGAAGAGTTTCCCAAGTGCTCAGAGTTTCTTTTTTTAAACAAGAAATGACACACCCACTGCGATCCTATTGGTGCCAAGAGGACATTAGAACTTCACGTGACCTTGTGCAAATTTTTTTTCTTCTTTCACTCTTGCAAACCATCATAAAATGCTATTGAGGGTCCACGTAAACGGCGCTGTGCGCACACACATGTAAAAGTAAATCACACACACTATCAATACTCACAGGTGAAATGTACGTCCCGTCCACAACCTTTGACCTGACGGTTTGTACGGTTCACTGTTGCACACGCAGCCATTTCTCTTGTAATTTTTCTCATCAACTACATAAATAATTTGTGTAGCTTCCAGTAGAAAGCTAAATGACTGTTCTGCTCCACGATGTGAGTCATCGTGGGACTACTTTTTTTTTTAAAGCAAAGGGTCGTCTCACGCCAAATATTGACTTTAATTTATTATGCCTTACTGCTTACAGTATTTGTTAATGTTGAAACATTTCATTTCATTATTTTTTAAGCCATTTTAAGTCGGTAGCATTTCTTTCCATGTGCCCAAGACTTTTGCCCAGGACTGGATATGTTGCTCTCAAAAGGTACTCCTTTCTTAGACAGACATCATGGGAACATGTACAACCCTGATTCCAAAAAAGTTGGGACAAAGTACAAATTGTAAATAAAAACGGAATGCAATGAAGTGGAAATTTCAAAATTCCATATTTTATTCAGAATAGAACATAGATAACATATCAAATGTTTAAACTGAGAAAATTTATCATTTAAAGAGAAAAATTAGGCGATTTTAAATTTCATGACAACAACACATCTCAAAAAAGTTGGGACAAGGCCATGTTTACCACTGAGACATCCCCTTTTCTCTTTACAACAGTCTGTAAACGTCTGGGGACTGAGGAGACAAGTTGCTCAAGTTTAGGGATAGGAATGTTAACCCATTCTTGTCTAATGTAGGATTCTAGTTGCTCAACTGTCTTAGGTCTTTTTTGTCGTATCTTCCGTTTTACAATGTGCCAAATGTTTTCTATGGGTGAAAGATCTGGACTGCAGGCTGGCCAGTTCAGTACCCGGACCCTTCTTCTACGCAGCCATGATGCTGTAATTGATGCAGTATGTGGTTTGGCATTGTCATGTTGGAAAATGCAAGGTCTTCCCTGAAAGAGACGTCGTCTGGATGGGAGCATATGTTGCTCTAGAACCTGGATATACCTTTCAGCATTGATGGTGCCTTTCCAGATGTGTAAGCTGCCCATGCTACACACACTAATGCAACCCCATACCATCAGAGATGCAGGCTTCTGAACTGAGCGCCGATAACAACTCGGGTCGTCCTTCTCCTCTTTAGTCCGAATGACACGGCGTCGCTGATTTCCATAAAGAACTTCAAATTTTGATTCGTCTGACCACAGAACAGTTTTCCACTTTGCCACAGTCCATTTTAAATGAGCCTTGGCCCAGAGAAGACGTCTGCGCTTCTGGATCGTGTTTAGATACGGCTTCTTCTTTGAACTATAGAGTTTTAGCTGGCAACGGCGGATGGCACGGTGAATTGTGTTCACAGATAATGTTCTCTGGAAATATTCCTGAGCCCATTTTGTGATTTCCAATACAGAAGCATGCCTGTATGTGATGCAGTGCCGTCTAAGGGCCTGAAGATCACGGGCACCCAGTATGGTTTTCCGGCCTTGACCCTTACGCACAGAGATTCTTCCAGATTCTCTGAATCTTTTGATGATATTATGCACTGTAGATGATATGTTCAAACTCTTTGCAATTTTACACTGTCGAACTCCTTTCTGATATTGCTCCACTATTTGTCGGCGCAGAATTAGGGGGATTGGTGATCCTCTTCCCATCTTTACTTCTGAGAGCCGCTGCCACTCCAAGATGCTCTTTTTATACCCAGTCATGTTAATGACCTATTGCCAATTGACCTAATGAGTTGCAATTTGGTCCTCCAGCTGTTCCTTTTTTGTACCTTTAACTTTTCCAGCCTCTTATTGCCCCTGTCCCAACTTTTTTGAGAT
The DNA here is from genome assembly GCF_027579695.1 of Neoarius graeffei. Lineage (NCBI taxonomy): Eukaryota > Metazoa > Chordata > Actinopteri > Siluriformes > Ariidae > Neoarius > Neoarius graeffei. Next base: position 8,587,076 of record NC_083570.1, read on the forward strand.
GTGTTGCTGTCATGAAATTTCAAAATGTCTCACTTTTGACATTTGATATGTTGTCTATGTTCTATTGTGAATACAATAACAGTTTTTGAGATAATTTATTGCATTCCGTTTTTATTTACAATTTGTACTTTGTCCCAACTTTTTTGGAATTGGGGTTGTACATCAGTGCTAATTAAATATATCCTGGGAGAAATCTGGTAAAAATATCTTAAAACATAAAATACATCCTCGAGTAATTGGAATAAAATACCTCCTGGGATAAATCAAGTCAAATAAATTTGGGCTAAATTAAGTGAAATATATTCCAGGCTAATTCCGGTTAAACACCATATCTCCTGGGACAGTTCTGGTAAAATACACCCCAGAGAAATTGTAGCCAAATATATCCCAGATTCACTCAATTAAAAATATATTACAAGCTAACTCCAGCTTGTAAACATTGCCTTGGTTAACTATTGTAAAAATAGATTTATCATCATTAAATATATCCTGGAATAAAACTTATCCTAGGTCAACTGCACGAAAATGCGTCTGAGCTATTTCCAGGTAAATATAGTCCAAGATAATTCCAGTTTAAAAAAAAAAAAAACATGGTTAACACTTGTGAAATACATCTGTGCGAATAAAACATATCCTGGGATAAATCTTCCAGTACCAGTACTGGGATAAATCTTCCAGTACAATACATTACACCTGGGCTATTTCCAGAAAATTATTTTCCAATATGATTTCAGTTCGGGTTTTTTTTTAATGGTTTGGGTTAAATGTTGTTAGACATCTGTGCTAGTTAAATACAGTGCCTTGCAAAAGTATTCATACCGCTTGAACTTTTTCACATTTTTCCACCTTACAACCACGAACTTAAAAGTTTTTTTATTGAGATTTTATGTGATAGACCAACACAGAGTAGCACATAATTGTGAAGTGAAATGAAAATGATAAATGGTCTTCAAAATTTTAAACAAATAAAAATCTGAAAAATGTGGTGTGCATTAGTATTCAGCCCCCTGTACTCTGATACCTCTAAATACAATCCAGTGCAATCAATTGCCTTCAGAAGTCATCTAATTAGTTAATAGAGTCCTACTGTGTGTAATTTACTCTCAGCATAAATACACTTGTTCTGTGAAGGCCTCAGTGGTTTGTTAGAGAACACTGAAGAACAAACAGCATCATGAAGACCAAAGAACCCACCAGACAGGTCAGGGATAAAGTTCTGGAGAAGTTTAAAGCAGGGTTAGGTTATAAAAAAATATCCCAAGCTCTGAACATCTCAAGAAGCACTGTTCAATCCATCATTCAAAAATGGAAAAAGTATGGCACAACTGCAAACCTACCAAGACATGGCCATCCACCTAAACTGACAGAGCAAGCAAGGAGAGCACTGGTCAGAGAAGCAGCCAAGAGGCCCATGATCACTCTGGAGGAGCTGCAGAAATCCACAGCTCAGGTGGGAGAATCTGTGCACAGGACAACTATAAGTCGTACACTCCACAAATCTGGCCTTTTTGGAAGAGTGGCAAGAAGAAAGCCATTGTTGAAAGACAGGCATAAGAAGCCATGTAGGGGACACAGCAAACATGCGGAAGAAGGTGCTTTGGTCAGATGAGACCAAAGTTGAACTTTTTGGCCTAAATGCAAAGCGCTATGTGTGGCGGAAAACTAACACTGCTCATCACCCTGCACACACCATCCCCACTGTGAAACATGGTGGTGGCAGCATCATGCTATGGGGATGCTTTTCTTCAGCAGGGACAGGGAAGCCGGTCAGAGTTGATGGGAAGATGGATGGAACTAAATACAGGGCAATCCTGGAAGAAAACCTGTTGGAGGCTGCAAAAGACTTGAGACTGGGAAGGAGATTCACCTTCCAGCAAGACAATGACCCTAAACATACAGCCAGAGCTACAATGGAATGGTTTAGATCAAAGAATATTCATGTGTTAGAATGGCCCAGTCAAAGTCCAGACCTAAATCCCATTGAGCATCTGTGGCAAGACTTGAAAATTGCTGTTCACAGACGCTCTCCATCCAATCTGGCTGAGCTTGAGCTATTTTGCAAAGAAGAATGGGCAAAAATTTCAGTGTCTAGATGTGCAAAGCTGGTAGAGACATACCACAAAAGACTTGCAGCTGTAATTGCAGCAAAAGGTGGCTCTACAAAGTATTGACGCAGGGGGGCTGAATACTAATGCACACCACATTTTTCAGATTTTTATTTTTGCTTAAAATTTTGAAGACCATTTATCATTTTCGTTTCACTTCACAATTATGTGCTACTCTGTGTTGGTCTATCACATAAAATCTCAATAAAAAACATTTAAGTTCGTGGTTGTAAGGTGGAAAAATGTGAAAAAGTTCAAGCGGTATGAATACTTTTGCAAGGCACTGTACAGTGGTGTGAAAAAGTGTTTGCCCCCTTCCTGATTTGATTTTTTTTTGGCATGTGTCTCACACTTAAATGTTCCAGATCATCAAACAAATTTAAATATTAGACAAAGATAACACAAGTAAACACAAAATGCAGTTTTTAAATGAAGGTCTTTATCATTAAGGGGAAAAAAATCCAAACCTACATAACCCTGTGTGAAAAAGTGATTCCCCCTCGTTAAAACATAAATTAACTGTGGTTTATCACATCTTTGGAAAGCTGAGTTCAATTTCCCTAGCCACACCCAGGCCTGATTACTGCCACACCTGTTCTCAATCAAGAAATCACTTAAATAGGACCTGCCTGACAAAGTGAAGTAGACCAATGCCGCTTTTCCACTACCAACGCGGCTGAGTCGGGCTGAGCCGTGCTGAGTCGAGCTGAGTGGGGCTGTTGGAGTTGCATTTCGACTACAACCGCGCTGAACCGTGCTGGCTGGAAGTGGGTGGACACATTGGGTGGAGTTAGCGAAAGTGGGTGGACGTCACGTGATGTTGTTAGGCGGCGCAAACAGTGACATCAGTGACCTTTTAAGCGGTAGTCTCACGACCCGGATAGTAAACAATAAACATGGAGTCGTTAGTGTTGCTGGTCTTGGTGCTGTGGCTTGTTGTCACCGACAACGCCAACAGATACTGGCAAGAGCGTATAGATGAGGCGAGGCGCATAAGGCTTCAGAAATTCTCGTAATTCGTAATCATTCTTCTTCTTCCGGGTTTATGGTGTTTACAGATCCCAGCGTGCTCGCGGGGCGTGTGAGGACACTCCTCCTCACCAATCAGTGCACAGGGGAGTGTCTGCTCACGCCCCTAGCCCCACTTGGCTCGGTTTGGCTCGCTTCAGCCCCACTCCAAAACCGTGCGAGTTTTGGGGGCTAAGCAGGGCTGAAGCGAGCTGAGTCGTGCTGCTCTAAGGTAGTCGAAACGCGAGCCGTGTCGGGCTGAAGTGAGCTGAAGCGAGCTGAAGTGAGCTGAAAAAGGGTAGTGGAAAAGGGCCACAAAAGATCCTCAAAAGCTAGACATCATGCTGCGATCCAAAGAAATTCAGGAACAAATGAGAGAAAAAGTAATTGAGAGCTATCAGTCTGGAAAAGGTTATAAAGCCATTTCTAAAGCTTTGGGACTCCAGCAAACCACAGTGAGAACCATTATCCATAAATGGCGACAACATGGAACAGTGGTGAACCTTCCTAGGAGTGGCCGGCCGACCAAAATTACCCCAAGAGCGCAGCGGCGACTTAGCCTGGGCCCGCCCATCCTAAGTGTGACGCAACACGGGGGCCTGTTGCAAACTTAGTCTGGCAAGGCAAGCTATCTCCAGCTCTTCCAAGCTCCCGAAAAATCGGGAGCCAATCAACTTTGAGCATCTCCAACGGCCCTGGGTAGAGGCGTGTTCAAGGCAGTGACGTAGTAGAACTGCGACCGGAAGCCATAGATTGTTTACAGAATCTATGCCGGAAGCGCTTCATTCACTAGAAACATTACGAACATGGAGCAGCGGCAAGCCTTTGACACAGCAGTAGATGCTGTATTGAAAGCATTCAACGGGAAGTTCTCATTGAAAACGGAGCAAAGAGCAGCCCTGGAGGTATTTATCTTCTTCCTGTTACTCAAGCAGTTTCCGTCGCGTCACATACGTCAGAGGAAAGAGTGATGTGATTGGTTTAAGCTTCGTCACAGCCTTTTCTGGCTTCGACCAGTAGCAAACTGAGGCATTTCAGGGAGGCGGGTCAACCACGCGCTTTGGGAAACGGTTGGGCTTAATATCTTTGCCAGACCAATGCTCGCAGAGCTTTGAAGTTGCGTTAGCCAGACTAGCGGCGACTCATCCAAGAGGTCACAAAAGACCCCACAACAACATCCAGAGAACTGCAGGCCTCACTTGCTTCAGTTAAGGTCAGTGTTCATGACTCCACCATAAGAAAGAGACTGGGCAAAAATGGCCTGCATGGCAGAGTTCCAAGACGAAAACCACTGCTGAGCAAAAAGAACATAAAGGCTCGTCTCAGTTTTGCCAGAAAACATCTTGATGGTCCCCAAGACTTTTGGGAAAATACTCTGTGGACTGACGAGACAAAAGTTGAACTTTTTGGAAGGTGTGTCCCCCATTACATCTGGCGTAAAAGTAGCATAGCATTTCAGAAAAGGAACATCATATCAACAGTAAAATATGGTGGTGGTGGTGTGATAGTCTGGGGTTGTTTTGCTGCTTCAGGACCTGGAAGACTTGCTGTGGTAAATGGAACCATGAATTCTGCTGTCTACCAAAAAATCCTGAAGGAGAATGTCCGGCCATCTGTTTGTGACCTCAAGCTGAAGCGCACTTGGGTTTTGCAGCAGGACAATGATCCAAAACACACCAGCAAGTCCACCTCTGAATGGCTTAAGAGAAACAAAATGAAGACTTTGGAGTGGCCGAGTCAAAGTCCTGACCTGAATCCGACTGAGATGCTGTGGCATGACCTTAAAAAGGCGGCTCGTGCTCGAAAACCCTCCAGTGTGGCTGAATTACAACAATTCTGCAAAGATGAATGGGCCAAAATTCCTCCACAGCGCTGTAAAAGACTCACTGCCAGTTATCGCAAACGCTTGATTGCAGTTATTGCTGCTAAGGGTGGCCCCATAGACATCCTATTATTACGTAGACGGAGCATCCAACGTAAATTCTAAAAGCGCTGACGAGACGCGGGGCAGCTATCTTGGAGTGGTGATACGCTGCACTCAGTGTAATGCGCCATAGACACCCTATTATTACGTAATAATAGGATGTCTATGTAATGCGCTGGCTCGCATTTTTTTGTCATGCATGTAGCTATGATAAAGGATAGCGGCGGGGTTATTATTCATAGTTGGCTTCACGTTAATAGAATATCCTGATATTAAGTGAACAGACGTCGGAGATTGTTGAAGTTGAGGGAACGGTGATTGATATCCTACAAAAAAATGTGTGAATACTAAATACATTAGATATAAACAGCTTAACGTTTTTCTATCGGCTACAACCACCAATCTGTTGCAATGGATAGGGTAAATTCAGGTAAAGTGGGACACTTTTTTAAATAAAATGCGGTTTTAACAATCTAAATCCATTATAATGATTCAAATGTGTGTATGTTTTCTTTAAATAGATTGTTAAGAACATATCAAAGGGGAAATTAATCTAGTCAGTGAATTTATAAGAGCCTTTTACATCCTTCAACACAATCTGACCCCCCTTCAGCAAAGCTGATGTATTCAGGTTGAGTGGGGCACTTTCGCTACGTTCACACTGCAAGGCTTAATGCTCAATTCCGATTTTTTTGTGAATTCCGATTTTTTTGTGAGGTCGTTCACATTAACAAATATATGCGACTTGTATGTGATCCTCAGTATGAACGAAAAGCGACCTAAAAGTGTTCCGCATGCGCACTGCAGGATACGACGACGTCACACGCAGTGAGCATGGCCAGTGTTTACGGAAGTAAAACCGCCCGGTTGCGGTATGACCCATCCAATCTAGCTTGAATAGCTGCATCCCCCCAAATGGAAATCAGCTCCCTAACCTCTGCGTCCTTCCATTGAGAAGATTCAGAACCTTCACAGCCCGAAGCGTCCCTCGCATTGATGTCATGCGCAGGGGCGCAGATACGTTTTTTGAACTGGGACGGACAAAGCTGCCAGCAAACCAACCCCAACCCCGATATGCCTGTCAAACTTGTTGTTAGTAACCATAGCAACCAAGCTCGAGCTCGAAACCTGTGCAGTCTGCGCAGCTCAACCAACCGAATATCAGTCTTTGTTTTGTTTTATGTGAGTTGTTGCAACTATGTATACACTGCTGTGCACCTCAATAAACCGAATGGTAATTAGTCTTTTGATTTTTCCGTGAGGTTTGCCTTGTGCAAAGAAAGACAGCATAGACGTTTTTTCCTCCCTATAAGTGGGGGGGACCGAACGAGGTGAATTTAAATCTGGGTGGGACGAGTCCCACCCTCTATCTGCGCCCGTGATTATGCGCCATGTTGTTGTAACTTTTTTTGAGAGACCCGCCGCCTACTTCAGCGCAGAATAGTGACGTTTGTGGCTTGTTGATGACGTGTAAGTCGGATGAATGCGACCTGGCGGTTCAGACTGAAGTCGCATATGAAAAGAGCGGATAGGGATCGAAATTAGGACCACATATCCAAACGGCCTGGGTCGCATTTGAAAAAATCGGATCTGTGTCGTTCATATTGTCAATAAAAGATCGGATACAGGTCACATATGGGCGAAAAGATCGGATTTGAGTCACTTCAGCCTGCAGTGTGAACGTAGCCAAGGACAATGTGTGATGACCATATATTGACCACAAACATTTTTTTTTTGTTTTAAAGCATATCAAAACATTTATTTATAACAAATTAATGTCAAACATAAAAAATATAACAATGTAGTAAATGAATAAATAAAAAAGGTAGTATATGAGTAAACATTTAATAACAATATATATAATATTAGCATACAACATTAAAACATGACTCGTGAAACCACTTATCACACTTACAGCAGGCATCTTGTCTCTTGTCTTCTTCTTCAGTCGTGTAGTATGGTGCAGTAATAGACGTTACCTTGATATATACGAGTATCTCGCGCTTATCTCACCACTCCAAGATGGCGACCGTATTTCTCGCGTCAGAACAGCCGACGCTCCGTCTACGTAATAATAGGATGTCTATGGGTGGCCCAACCAGTTATTAGGTTTAGGGGGCAAACACTTTTTCACACAAGGTCATGTAGGTTTGGAATTTTTTTCCCCCTTAATAACAAAAACCTTCATTTAAAAACTGCATTTTGTGTTTGTGTTATTTGTCTAATATTTAAATTTGTTTGATGATCTGACACATTTAAGTGTGACAAACATGCAAAAAAAAAAAAAGAAATCAGGAAGGGGGCAAACACTTTTTCACACCCTTGTATATCCTGGGATAAATACTTACATAAATATTACTATATTATTAACACATTAAAAGAATATCATCTTCTGGGAGAATTCTTGTGAAGTGAATTTTATCCTGGACTAATTCATTTCTTAGATGGCTTTGATTAACTTTTACCTTTTAAAAAAAAAAAAAAAAACACCTGTGCTAATTAAATATAACCTGGGATAAAACAAGTGGGTCTGATTCAGTGAAACACATGCCAGAGTGACTATAAGAAAATAAATTTTATATATTCTGAGCTAATTACAGTAACATACATCCTGACTGTTAACATATACACTGATCTGTGAAATGTGTGTGTGTGTGTGTGTGTGTGTACCTTATCATAGGGCAGCATGCCTCTCAGAGGGAAGCGCAGTGTGGCAGGGTCGAGCTTCCATGAGTTACAGATCGCTCCCGAGTTATTCACCACAGGCAGGAGGCTACAGCGACCTGATACACACACAAAGAGAACACAGACTTTTGACACTGACATGGTGGCGTGCGTGCGTGTGTGTGTGTGAGAGAGATATAGCAGTACCAGTGTAAGATGCATCACGACAGTGTTTGTATCTCACCACAAATGGAGTTGATCCTCGCAGTGGGACGGAAGCTGTCCACGAAGTCGGAGATCAGGCTGCCTAAAAGCTGGAGGAGAAAAATAACAGAAATAAAAGTATATGAACGTTTTACGTTATGATGTAAATGTGTTACATTCAGCAGCGTCCGGTTTGAGGTGTCTGTCCCATACCCAGTGTGAGAGCTGTCCCTCTGGATAAAGCTTCCGGATCTCAGTCACAGCGAAATAAGCAGGCAGGAGACACGCGTTCCTGTCCAGGATATACTCCACCACCTTCATCATAATCACACACGCCATGAACAATTACAGTCAGTCAGTCATTTAAATGCATCACAGGATACGTCCAGAGAAATGTCTTCTGGCCCAGGTTCAGGAAAACATACTGTCCATCCTGGATTAAAACTTAGTTAATACAATCCTGGAATAATTTCCAGATTAATAGTACAGAAAAATATATTACAGACTAAATACACTCTCACTGCTTCTCACGACAGAAGCAGATTAGGATAATTGGCTTATCCCAATAAAATACATCTGTGGCTACTTCAAATAAAATATATCCTGAACTAATTGTAGTGAAATACATAGCAGGCTAACTGCAGCGGACATATATCCCGGGATTAACTGCAGCGGACATATATCCCGGGATTAACTGCAGCGGACATATATCCCGGGATTAACTGCAGCGGACATATATCCCGGGATTAACTGCAGCGGACATATATCCCGGGATTAACTGCAGCGGACATATATCCCGGGATTAACTGCAGCGGACATATATCCCGGGATTAACTGCAGCAGACATATGTCCCGGGATAATTGCAGCGAAATATATCCTGGGCTAGTTCTAGTAAAATATATCCTGGGATAATTCCAGTAAAGTATATAGCAAGCTAATTCCAGTTAAAAAAAATATATATAAATATATATAAATATATATATATATATATATATATATATATATATATATATATATACACACATACACACACACACACACACACCTGGGTGAATTCCAATATATTCGTCTGCTAATGAAATCTATAAAACTGATGAAATATCTTCTGGACCAGTTCCAGTAAAATAAATCCTGGCATAATTACAATAAAAATTATCCTGGGTTAAATGCAGTAAAATTTAATCTTGCCTAATTCCAGTAAAATGCTTTTTACACCATTTCGAGTTACATTTATTCCAGGATAATACCTTCTTTTTTTTTTTTAATTGGATGTGGTCATGGTGTTGTAAAATACATCTGTGCTAATTAAGCGTAGAGAAATATCTTCTGACCCACTTTCAGTCAAATAAATCTGGAAGTATAATAAAATATATCCCGGACTAATTCCAGTCAAATATATTCCAGTTTTCAATTAAAATATTTTTTCCTGGACTACTTCTAGTAAAATATATTCAGAGTTAAACCTCGTAAAGTACATTCGAATGTGTTAACGCATATAAAAATAATCCCAGGCTAATTCCATTAACCCGGGATATAAGCTCAGGTTAATAAATACGGTTATATGAGGAGAGTGTGACTGATGAAGTGATCTGTACCTCTCGCGCTGGGAGGAGCTGCTGCACCACAGCAGAGCTGACCAGGTTTGGGGTGGTCTGTATTTTATCCAGCACAGCCTTCAGAAGGTCCCTCACACCCTGCGGTCACACACACTTAAAGCACACCTCCAACACATTGTATTTACAACCCCGATTTCAAAAAAGTTGGGACAAAGTACAAATTGTAAATAAAAACGGAATGCAATAATTTACAAATCTCAAAAACTGATATTGTGTTCACAATAGAACATAGACAACATATCAAATGTCGAAAGTGAGACATTTTGAAATTTCATGCCAAATATTGGCTCATTTGAAATTTCATGACAGCAACACATCTCAAAAAAGTTGGGACAGGGGCAATAAGAGGCTGGAAAAGTTAAAGGTACAAAAAAGGAACAGCTGGAGGACCAAATTGCAACTCATTAGGTCAATTGGCAATAGGTCATTAACATGACTGGGTATAAAAAGAGCATCTTGGAGTGGCAGCGGCTCTCAGAAGTAAAGATGGGAAGAGGATCACCAATCCCCCTAATTCTGCACCGACAAATAGTGGAGCAATATCAGAAAGGAGTTCGACAGTGTAAAATTGCAAAGAGTTTGAACATATCATCATCTACAGTGCATAATATCATCAAAAGATTCAGAGAATCTGGAAGAATCTCTGTGCGTAAGGGTCAAGGCCGGAAAACCATACTGGGTGCCCATGATCTTCGGGCCCTTAGACGGCACTGCATCACATACAGGCATGCTTCTGTATTGGAAATCACAAAATGGGCTCAGGAATATTTCCAGAGAACATTATCTGTGAACACAATTCACCGTGCCGTCCGCCGTTGCCAGCTAAAACTCTATAGTTCAAAGAAGAAGCCGTATCTAAACACGATCCAGAAGCGCAGACGGCTTCTCTGGGCCAAGGCTCATTTAAAATGGACTGTGGCAAAGTGGAAAACTGTTCTGTGGTCAGACGAATCAAAATGTGAAGTTCTTTATGGAAATCAGGGACGCCGTGTCATTCGGACTAAAGAGGAGAAGGACGGCCCGAGTTGTTATCAGCGCTCAGTTCAGAAGCCTGCATCTCTGATGGTATGGGGTTGCATTAGTGTGTGTGGCATGGGCAGCTTACACATCTGGAAAGACACCATCAATGCTGAAAGGTATATCCAGGTTCTAGAGCAACATATGCTCCCATCCAGACGACGTCTCTTTCAGGGAAAACCTTGCATTTTCCAACATGACAATGCCAAACCACATACTGCATCAATTACAGCATCATGGCTGCGTAGAAGAAGGGTCCGGGTACTGAACTGGCCAGCCTGCAGTCCAGATCTTTCACCCATAGAAAACATTTGGCGCATCGTAAAACGGAAGATACGACAAAAAAGACCTAAGACAGTTGAGCAACTAGAATCCTACATTAGACAAGAATGGGTTAACATTCCTATCCCTAAACTTGAGCAACTTGTCTCCTCAGTCCCCAGACGTTTACAGACTGTTGTAAAGAGAAAAGGGGATGTCTCACAGTGGGAAACATGGCCTTGTCCCAACTTTTTTGAGATGTGTTGTTGTCATGAAATTTAAAATCACCTAATTTTTCTCTTTAAATGATACATTTTCTCAGTTGAAACATTTGATATGTCATCTATGTTCTATTCTGAATAAAATATGGAATTTTGAAACTTCCACATCATTGCATTCCGTTTTTATTTACAGTTTGTACTTTGTCCCAACTTTTTTGGAATCGGGGTCGTATAATAAAAGACAATGAGATACATCACGCCGCACCTTATAATCCACTCCGCCGATTATCTTCCGGATGAGTTTGAAGGTCAGAGACCAGAGCTGAGTGCGCTCCCACTCCAGGGTTTCAGAGACGATCAGCGCCTGACACACCATTCTACACACACACACGATGCAAAACAAATATCAGTTAAACGTTTGTACAGCGCTGCTCACAAAACTCATACTGATTCAGACCAACTCATTCTGACTCACACTGACTCGTTCCAATTCACACTGACTCATTCTGCCTCATACAAACTCAGAGTTATACCGTTATACCGACTCGTACTGATTCACACCAACTCATTCGGACTCACTGAGTCATTTTAACTCATACAAACTAGGACTCTGTGTTATACCGACTCGTACTGATTCAAAACAACTCATTCTGACTTACTCCAATTTATACCGATTCATTCTGACTCACACAGATTCATTCTGAGTTATACTGATTCACAAAAAAAAAAAAACATTCAGCCTCATATACAGACTCATTCTGACTCACTGAGTTAGACCGACTCTTACCAATTCACAAAACTCTTTCTGCCTCATTCCAATTTATAGCGATTCATTTTACTTCAGACCAACTCATTCCAATTCATACCGACTCAATTTAACTCGAGTCATTGAGTGAGTTAGACTGACTCATACCGATTCACAACACTCACTCTGACTTATTCCAATTTATAGCGATTCATTTTGACTCAGACCAACTCTTTACAATTCATACCGACTCACTTTAGCTCATACAGACTCATTGAGTTAAACTGACTCTTACTGATTCACAACACTCACTCTGACTTATTCCAATTTATAGTGACTCATACCAACCCTTTATAATTCATACTGACTCATTTTAAATGAGTCATTGAGTTAGACTGACTCTTACCGACTCACAACACTCATTCTGACTTATTCCAATTTAGTGGTTCAGTCTGACTCAGACCAACTCATACCGACTCAATTTAGCTCAGAGTCATTTGGTGAGTTAGACCGACTCTTACTGATTCACAACACTCATTCCAATTTATAGTGACTCATACCAACTCATTCTGACTCTTTCCAATACATACGGACTCACTGAGTTAGACCGACTCTTACTGATTCACAACACTCGTTCTGACTGCTAGCTGATACTGATTCCTACACCACTGACTGTTATAAAGCACCGACACTGGAGACTCCTTCCATAAGTTTGTAAAAATCTCCGCCGTGCATGTCTCTGTTACTATGGAAACCATGACATATTACAAACCTTCTTGATGCTACTTTTATAACAGTGGTGTAATCAATAACACCGTGTGTGTGTGTGTGTGTGTGTACTTGGGCGGTAGCAGGCTGGTCTCCACAGCCATCTCTAAGCAGTCGTAGAGGAAGGAGATGCGTTTGGGGCTGTGTTGGCTGTGGATGAAGCGTACGATCCACTGCACACACTGCTCATGGGACTCCTGCAGAGAGAGAGAGAGAGAGAAACACACACACAGCTGTTTAGTCACGACAGCTACAATCTTAAACACTTTCCAATTACAATACATTTACTCAATCAGCCGAGAGACGCCTTACTGGTGTCGACGTTTACATCTTCAGAATTTTAGCGAATAAAGGACGCTTGTCTCGCTCAAAACCCTTTTGTGAATCTAGACTTTCATCCAAATCACTTCCAGCTTTCAAATCGCAAACAGGCTGCATGCTTTGTTCACAGATGATCCAGCCTTTTTCCAACGAGTCACTTAAAGTGAACGAATCAGTACAAGTCAGAACGAGCCAAGCGTTAGGATGAGACTGAACGAGTTGTTCTTTCTAATGAAACCACACACACACGGTACATTTGTATTTTTTTTTTGGTGTGTGTGTGAACGATTCAGACTTAAGTTGAACGAGTCAGTCTTTCACAAAAAAAGAAATTTTTTAAATCACTAACGTGAACGAATCAGTACGAGTGTACGAATCGGAAAGAGTCAGTATGAGTCAGAAAGTGTCATGACGAACCTGCAGGATACAGAATGAGTCAGTACAAGAAAGTACGAATCAGTAGGAATGAGGAGGAGTCGGAATGAGTCGGTATGAATAGGAAGGATTCAGTATTCACTGGAACGTGTCAGAGGTGTGTAAGGAGACGGAAAGTGTCATAACGATTCAGAATGAATCAGTAAAAGAAAGCACGAGTCGTAACGAGTTGGTACAAGAGAATCTGAATCAGTCAGCGTGAGGAGTCGTCAGAATGAGTAAGGCTGAGTCATAAAGAGTCAGTCTGTGTAATATAAATGATTCATTCATTCACTGAATCAGTTAAATGAATCACATTATTGTTCAGTAAAGCCAGTATCTCACTGGGCTGCGACAGCTTGCGAATGTCATTCGCGAGAGAGTTTCAAAAGTGTCTTGAAACATTCGCGGGGCTTCTCAATTTCCTCGCATGAGTCGCTCCTTCGTCGCTGAAATTTTGAACATGTTCAAAAAATTTGTGCGACAAAATTTCTCTCAAAATCAGGGCTTTGAACCGGTTCAAGGAACGAAAACCGGGAACTTTTTCTATTTCACATGGAACAGAAACGAAACCAGAAACTTTATTATTTTTTATGTTCCGGAACAGAAACACTTATTAAAAATAATGGTAACCGGTTAATACCGGTTTTTATTTCGTTCCTCAAAGTTTCCGTAGCCTACAAATAAAAAAAGTCATTCTTCTCCTGCGCAAGTTTCTATGACCCGCTGGGGTTCACTTCCTGTGTGACGTTCGCTGACTGAATGGAGAGAGCGGGAAGGTGGACTACTATCACGTCTCCACGTGATAATAAGTGAGTAAGTGCATTACTGACTGTCTGAGCAAAGAAGAGCCTGAACATTGCAACCTCCCTATTGGCTGTTTGTAAAAATGTATCAGTTGTTGCCCTTCCCACGGGAATCATCGCGGGCTCGAGAGACGAGACCTGACGAGTTAGTTCGTTGGTAGCAGAACAAAATGTCTGGACACAAATCGGGTTTTCAGAAAAGGAAAGAAAATAAACGGAGGGTCGAAAATACAAAAAAGGAGGCAGAAAATGCAAAACGAGTTTTAAGGTAGGACGAATGGTTACTTTTCTGAGGCAGCCCGCCGTGGCTGCAGGCTTTCAGTTGTCATTGAATGGTTACTTTTCTGAGGCAGCCCGCCGTGGCTGCCTGCAGGCTGATTTATTATAGCCCATTTAGTTAAAATAGTTGATATAAAATGTTTATAGTTATAGTTATGTGATGGTTGTCCTGATTTAGACTGTTTTTTTTTTTTGGGGGGGGGGGGGGGGGGGGGGGGGTTGCGCGATGTTGCACCCGGGTCCAGATTAGGGCAGAACCGGCCCTGGCTACATTTCAGCTGTAGTTTGTTTTATGTATGTATGTACTTGCATAGATGTGTACTTGGTCTTCCAATATGGCGCCTAACAAAATCTCGCGGCGCGGTGACGTCATGCGGTAGCCCTCTATAGGACCTGACTAGCCTTTGGTAACACACTAAACGAATTCTCTTTCATTTTTGGCACTTTTTCTGTTTGTGTAGATGGGAAGACATACTGAGAATCCAAATCGCCAACATTTGAAATAATAATTGTTTTGAATTATTTCTTGTCTTATTTAATGAAGGTTGTAATAGAATTAGCCTACGTTTGGCTTAAGCTGGATGAGACAGAGACATAATTTCATAGCTATTTGTTAAACAGCTGACAGGGAACGTAATTAACCGTTCCGGGAACGAAATTTTTTTGATCTAACCAGTTCGGGAACGTCTATTTAATGGTGGAACCCAAAACCGGAAACGTTAAAATTCCGTTTCTGTTCGGAACGAACCAATAGGAAAAAAATTCTGGTTCAAAGCCCTGCTCAAAATAGCCGCAAATGCGTCGCGAACCCTTCTCGAGTCAGTTTCAGTGAGGCTTCCTCTACTTCCCTGCCTGCCGAGGAAAAGCCGGGCTGCGACAGCCTGCAACTAGTTGGAGACACAACAATAGCGGTAAAATATGCGAATATCAATTCAGTGTGATTCCAAGTGAAAATTGCCGCTAATTTGCATATTTTATTATCGCAATTGTTGTGTCTCCAACTAGCCGCGAGCTGTCACAGCCCAGTGAGATACAACATGCTAAGGGACTCAGAACGAATCGATTAACCGGCTCAGATGACTGAAGGAACTGAAAAGACTCGGTGTAACTTTGGAAACGGACAAACGTCGGGCACAACGCGTCTCGGCTGATCGTCCATCTCATTTGGTTACGACTTTAGTGGATCTTTGTGTAAACATGATGTTTTGAATAAACGTTTCCTTTCCCACACTTCCTGACCTGAGGGAGCGAGCCCCAGTACTGCCGGAAAGCTCCTAAACAGCTGGTCAGTTTGGTCCGTTCATTTTCCGGCGTGTCCATGAACATCCTGCAGTTTTGGGGGAAAAAAAAAAAACACACACACACACACAACCATCATCACTGTTCATGTTTTATTTCTTTAATTGTTTGTGTGTTTATTGACACTAGTTAACTTACCCTGCAAAGGCCTCCTCAATTACTTCAGTTTTCTGTTTACAGGAAATTAAAAAAAAAAAAAAAAATTACATGAAGCAGTTTGTGCAATGTTTTTACTTTTCTATGTTACAGGCTGAGGTCACGTGACCAACATCACTCATTATGAATGGTCTAATGATAAAAAGTTTATTTTCTGTATTTTGACTTAATTGTCATTCCAACACAAATTAAACTTGACAGTGTATTTTTTTTTTTGCGTGTGTGTGTTTTTTATGGAAGATTTATCTGGTTAAAATACAATAATTAAATACATAAATATACTTAAAATGGTGTAAATAAATGCATAAATAATTAAAACATTGATATAGATATTGTATTACTGCAGAGCCTAATCTAGGGCGCGTAATACGCGATAATACGCGTTTTTTATCTGTCTGTCACACATCCACTTTTTGGGCACGAGAGTGATATCGCGTATCTATTCATTTTGCTGCGCATTTATAAGTAGAGAGCGTGTAGTCGCGTTTTACTGAATCTTGTGTGCGTATCGATTTGTCAGCACCAGCTAGCAAGCACTGCGGTAAATATAGCGTTGTTTACACACCAATCGGAAAATATCGGAAAGGACCGAAGTATTCCGAATGGTTTATTTAGCGGGTAAAACAGTTTTGTGAACTATTATATCATTGGTCACTGAACTGGAAGACAGTGCATCTCAACCAATCGTGTGAAGTGTTTTAAAAATACCCAAAAGCACATGGCCAGCGGTCTCAAAAGTAGCCGGTCACCGGCGGCAAATCGCCGGCTATGGCTTGTTATGCCGCCGGCTATCGTCAGTCGAGTCACAAAATTTAATATTAAATATTTCTGACAGCAAAAAAAGTTGTGAACGTAAATTACATCCACTATGTCATGTATGTCCGTTGCCGCGTCAACTGTGTTTACATCCTCGACACGAGTGCAGCCATTACTGCCGCCTGTGTTGCCAGATTGCGCGTTTTCCCGCCCAATTTGGGCGGTTTTAAGTGCATTTTGGTGGGTTTTGAACATATTTTGGGCTGTAAAACGTCAGCAGTATCTGGCAACATATTTTTTTACTTAATACAAGAAATTAATGGATGCCAACGTTTTTGCCAAAATGGTATTTTATTTTCAATTGTTTAGGCAGCTTCAGCATCATACTGTGAGATTCTGTTCAAATTTTTTTTTTCTATGAAGCCTGAGCCATTTATTTTATTAGTTTATAATTATTGTTTAATTTGGTCTTCAGGAGAGACTGCCTGCACACAGTACTAGTATTAATAGTTTTTTTTCTTACATGAAAGCTGAGGCATTTATATTATATTTTAAGGTAACTTCATGTTGTGCTGTGAGGTTCTCTGCACTTTAACTTTTGAACCAACAGGTGCATTTGGATAAGTAAAGCCTATTTTTCTGCATTCTTGTAGTCCTGGTAATCTTTTATATTGGTAAAGTTGTTTATAGGACCATTTCTCAGTCTGTTTTTTTAATCAATAGTTTTTCAGTAATAACTTAATATTTAACATATCACTCAATTTCAAACAACCCCCGCGCCTCCCCCATAGTCTCCAAAATTTCTGTGGGAAACACTGGCGTGCGTAACAACGCTAATCAAGCTTAAGCTAGACAACCCGCCTCAAATACCCGTCCCGGGTAAATGTTATCCCAATTTTAGATGGCCTGTTCCAAACCATCCCACCCCATGAAAAATTCGTACTTGCATATCTCTCTCTATATCTATCTATCTATCTATCTATCTATCTATCTATCTATCTATCTATCTATATCCCTGCACGCTTTGCATGCATTATGTCTGCCGCTGGCAGACATTTTACCATTTTGCACCCTGCTATAAATTATTTGTACCCTGCTATTCTCCCAAACTTTGAAGCCCCTGCATGGCATATCGTTCTGTCTCATCCAAACAATGTCAAAACGAGTGGTCACGTTGAAAGACCTTTGGACGAAAAAAGAAAACAAAACGAAGACACAGAAGTGACACAGAAGTGAGTATTATCTCATCTCATCTCATTATCTGTAGCCGCTTTATCCTTCTACAGGGTCGCAGGCAAGCTGGAGCCTATCCCAGCTGACTACGGGCGAAAGGCGGGGTACACCCTGGACAAGTCGCCAGGTCATCACAGGGCTGACACATAGACACAGACAACCATTCACACTCACATTCACACCTACAGTCAATTTAGAGTCACCAGTTAACCTAACCTGCATGTCTTTGGACTGTGGGGGAAACCGGAGCACCCGGAGGAAACCCACGCAGACACGGGGAGAACATGCAAACTCCACACAGAAAGGCCCTCGCCGGCCACGGGGCTCGAACCCGGACCTTCTTGCTGTGAGGCGACAGCGCTAACCACTACACCACCGTGCCGCCTGAAGTGAGTATTATGTTATTAATCATATTCAAATAGTAAAGGTGCTTAGTTGATATATAAGACATATATAAGTTTGTGTACAAATATGATCTTAGAGTAATTATGACAGTGTGAAGACATACTAAGTCATTTGATTCTGACTGATAATGGCTTTTGAAGTTTGAATTTGATATTATTTTCCTAATGCCAATATACAATTAGTCTGATAATGTTTGGTATCATGCAAGTTTTATTTAAAAAAAATATTATGAAATATATTTAAACTGTTCTTGTGTAATTGTAGGTACTGTAAGATTGTAAATGATGGGGATTATATACTTCTTAGGAAGTCTGAATTTTGAGATTATCTCCAGTCATTTATGTCAAAATCTAGTTTAAACATAGGCAGATTGTTTAATGTTTTTCACTTTCATGAAAGGTGGTCTGAACAAAACAAATATGATAGCATTTTTAAATATCTGATAGTGATTTTATTTTATTCAGAAAGTCAGATTTTTCATCTTATTATTAATTAACAGTGGCAAGACTACATGGATTTTAGACTTAACTGTATCAAATGATGTAATATTAACCTAGTCATATTTGAAATGCGGGGCAGCACGGTGGTGTAGTGGTTAGCGCTGTCGCCTCACAGCAAGAAGGTCCGGGTTTGAGCCCCGTGGCCGGCGAGGGCCTTTCTGTGTGGAGTTTGCATGTTCTCCCCGTGGGTATCCTCTGGGTGCTCCGGTTTCCCCCACAGTCCAAAGACATGCAGGTTAGGTTAACTGGAGACTCTAAATGGAGCACTTGCATGTGACGTCACAGCCGATTCAGATTGTGACAGACGCCATCTTGTCGGTCAAACACCATATTTCCGCCTTCTACTTCTGGTTCTACTTCTGCTTCTACCTTTTCTTCTGGAAAACCCTACTATATACAATTCTACTACAACGGCTGCAAGCTCTCCCTACCTGTGCACGGTTTTTATGTTTTTTGTGTGTATTTTTGCATGTTGTTCGTCTGTACCGGACTTCAATATCCACTACAACCGTATGGACTTACTGGACATTGGTTTCCAGCAGAAAATGACGGTTTGTAGCGATTTCCATCGCATGCACAACATTCCGGACGAGATAGTGAGACCAGCGGGGTCTCCGTGGATTGTTATCGGAAGCAAAGCGAAGGAGGCAGCGCCGGGAGCGGAAGCAAAAGCGAGGCTGCAGAGCCGGTGTTCTGTAAATTTATCCTACCTCTTGGATTTGTTCTACCAAGCCTACTGCGCATGCGCGAAATCCAGGAGGGTACACCGGCCTGTTGACTAAGCTCAGAAAACAGCCACTCAAACCTCCACTGCTAAGCCTCTACCTCTCCAACGCCAGATCCATGGTAAACAAGACGGACGATTTGGAATTACAGCTGGAATTACCTTATTCTATTCTATAATCGGCTGGTCAGTGCTATACTCAATACTTAAGTGACTTACCCATCCAATGAGGATTATTTTCTTGTTTACAAGATGCCACATCTGAGTCGCTGACAAATCCTGAATTTCTGTAAAGATAACTGTGCAGAGATTTATAAGCACGCAGTGCTTCACCACTGAACAGCGAGGGAAAGTTAATGAGGTAATTATACATGTCTGGGTATTCCGCTGGCAGTTCAAAATCCACTGACACGGTCGTGAAAACTCCGTCCGGTAAGCCATAAGGGTCACTAATCTGTAGATCGTTTATTTTAGACATATATCTAGTTATCTGTTCATTAGAAAAATGAGCCGTGTAGTCCGTCGGTTGAAATTGATCCATTCTGTACACGAGTGCAGCAGTATTCAGCTGTGTTTTTTACCGACAAGATGGCGGCTGTGTACTTTCCGGTCACGTGACTGCAAGATCTCTATTGACCGTAGGTGTGAATGTGAGTGTGAATGGTTGTCTGTGTCTATGTGTCAGCCCTGTGATGACCTGGCGACTTGTCCAGGGTGTACCCCGCCTTTCGCCCGTAGTCAGCTGGGATAGGCTCCAGCTTGCCTGCGACCCTGTAGAACAGGATAAAGCGGCTACAGATGATGAGATGAGATATTTGAAATGCAACATTATACTACTGGTGGTCAAATTGGTAAAAATAGGCGTGTCACATGATTTATAGTAAAACAGTAACCTAGTCATATAACAGAAAACTAGTCATATTTGTAAGGTTTTGCAGTATATAATTCTTCATATAGTTTTTGATCTAAAATCTTTACATTTTTAAAGTTCAGATCTGATCATAATGTTTGTGCAAATATACTATAAACTGTGGATAAGGGTTTGCTGATATGGCTTTCATATCACTGTATTAAAGGATATGTATAGTGCCATAATTATGATATTCTATAGATTAACATCTGATATGAATGTTTGTTACCATACCTGTCAACCCTCCTGTTTTTCCCGGGAAATCCCTTATTTTGACTTATTTCCCGCTGTCTTCCCGTTTTTTTATTTTCCCGAAAATATCCTGTATATTCACATTATAAAAAAGTCGGTAGGTCCAGAATTCATGACGCGCCTCTGACAGGAGTTTACAGCAGGAAGTCGGGGCATGAATTCACGTCCCCGCCCTCTCAGGCATCAGTAATTACAGAACTACGTCCGGAGGCGAGGCTGAACAAGTGATTAGGTCCAGTGTTGCCAGATTGGGCGGTTTCAAGTGCATTTTGGCGGGTTTTGAACATATTTTGGGCTGGAAAACGTCAGCGGTATCTGGCAGCACTGATTAGGTCTGAGGTGAAGATGGCGATGCTAATAGCTAAGAAAAACATTAGCCTCTCTTTCTTTGATGATTTCAACAAGTGCGTGGCTGGAATGTTCCCAGACTCTTCCATCGCAAAGAAATTTTCCATGGGGAAAACGAAAGCCTCCCAAATAATCAAAGGTAAGCTACACATGTTTACATTAAGTATGTCCTGGCTAAGACCTCATAAATAGCCTAGTGTAAACTAATTGGTGTATTAACTGTTTTATCCACTCATTGTCTATTTTATTTTCTATCTGAAACTTACACATTTTAAGGCCAAGTTTACATTAGACCGTATCTGTCTCGTTTTCTTCGCGGATGCACTGTCTGTTTACATTAAAACGCCTGGAAACGCCGGGAAACGGGAATCCGCCAGGGTCCACGTATTCAATCCAGATCGTGTCTGGTCCGGTGCTGTGTAAACATTGAGAATACGCGGATACGCTGTGCTGAGCTCTAGCTGGCGTCGTCATTGGACAACGTCACTGTGACATCCACCTTCCTGATTCGCTGGCGTTGGTCATGTGACGCGACTGCTGAAAAACGGCGTGGACTTCCGCCTTGTATCACCTTTCATTAAAGAGTCTAAAAGTATGAAAATACTGCAAATACTGATGCAAATACTGCCCACTGTGTAGTTATGATGGTCTTTAGGCTTGCCATCCTTCCACTTGCAAGTGGTAAGTGATATGCGCTGGGATCACACACACAGCGGCTCAGTCCCGAATCACTGCTCGTGCGCTTCACTCGCGCGCTCTGTGAGCTGCGCAAGGCCGGAGTGCGCACCCTCCAGAGGGCACTCGCTGTTCAGGGCGGAGTGATTTGGAGCGCAGCCGCTGAGGAGGAAGCGATGAGCCGCACTGACACATTTCAACTTGCGTGCCGAATTAGTCATGTGATTAGCGTATCCGTGTATTGGCGTTGCTGTGTGCACGCGAATCGTTTTTAAAAACGTTAATCTGATGATCCGCTGATACGGTCTAATGTAAACCCCACCTAAATCACTCTTGGTTTAATATCTTCAGGGTTTTTTCTAGAAAAATTTAGTATGAGGGCGCTCACCATGGCGAGGGAGCAAAGCGGGGGGGGGGAGATGGTGCCGATTGTCCGTCCCCCGCCATGCAAAGCCTTTGAAAAATGCTCCAATGGGACATTCTGAGGCTATCTGAGAGAGAAATTGTAGCAAATTGTCTGTCAACATTGAAAAAGAAAGAAGTAATCATCTTCTGCCCCGGACAGTCTTTGGCTTTCTTCCGCTTCGTGCCGCGGGATGACATCTTTAAATGCCCAAGTGTCAACAAAAACAACTCGCGAACTACTTCTGTCAAAAGCTCCCGCGCCGGTGGGTGAAAGGTCATTCAGTCTCGAGAAATCTCGCTCTACAAGTCAGCTGACCTTGTATGTAACCCATGTCAAATCTCGCGAGAGCAGCCGCGACAAGTAAACAACTAAACAACATGGCGCCTCAGTCTGGAAAACGCCAATTCGGATTGTTTTTGCACCGTCTGGCGGTGTATCTACTATGATTGGAATATCTCATCTCATCTCATTATCTGTAGCCGCTTTATCCTTCTACAGGGTCGCAGGCAAGCTGGAGCCTATCCCAGCTGACTACGGGCGAAAGGCGGGGTACACCCTGGACAAGTCGCCAGGTCATCACAGGGCTGACACACAGACACAGACAACCATTCACACTCACATTCACACCTACGCTCAATTTAGAGTCACCAGTTAACCTAACCTGCATGTCTTTGGACTGTGGGGGAAACCGGAGCACCCGGAGGAAACCCACGCGGACACGGGGAGAACATGCAAACTCCACACAGAAAGGCCCTCGCCGGCCCCGGGGCTCGAACCCAGGACCTTCTTGCTGTGAGGCGACAGCGCTAACCACTACACCACCGTGCCGCCCGATTGGAATATATTTGGAGCAATTATAACGTATTTGATGATCAGACACATTGTCACGTAGTGTTGCTGGGATGTTTTCACGGAGTCGGTAAGGGGGCGCACGCCGAGAGTAAGAGGGCACAGCGCCCCTGTTCCCCCGTTTAGACGAAAGCCTGATCTTGTCTCTTTATTACTCTATCTATCTATCTATCTATCTATCTAGTGTTCCGAGGCCATGATTATGGTAAAACCATAATAAATTGCAATGGAATTGAATTTATTGACTGGTTATATAATTACCTTTCTTATTTTAACATAAGTTACGTATTTTAGCCCTTAATTTGGGAAATAACTGGTACCACTGAAAGCAAATAAAAATAAATGTATAGTTTATTCACAAATGCACTCTATAAACCATAAGCATATTGAGTTTGGGTCTTGGCTATCACCAACATGCACCAGAGTCCAGGAAATCACAAATACTAGATAGAAAATTGCCCCCCATTCAACTACACACCCACTTTTGGTGAAGGGTATGACTTTCCGAAATTTTCCCTTATTTTGAGTTAAAAATCTGGGAAATATCCCTTTTTTTCAAACCTCAAAGTTGACAGGTATGCTTGTTACATGTATTTAGTTGTATTAATAAAACTGTTCTGTTTATAGATGTACTCTTGAAAATATCCACCAGTGTATTACTTATTTTTCTGTCCCCACTAACTGGAGCAAATGAGGGATATTTTTTACCCATGTTAATATTTTCTGTCCCCTATTTTCAAATTCCTAGATTAGGCTCTGTTACTGCAACACGAGTATAAATTCAGCTCCCTACATTTACATTCTAGGACGTTTACATATTATTATTATTATTATTATTTACACCATCACAATAAGACTAATTTCGCGTCTGAGTTTTGTTAGCAATGTTAGCATTCCGCGCTACATGGCTAAATAACACAAAAACAAACCGGAGCACACACCACCACATCCTCGAATATGCTCTGAAGCTGAGTTTCCATCGGAACCGCCATTATTTACAGCTTTACACTCCACAAAAGTGTGCAGTAACTTTAAATGTTGACTGCTTCCATTTCGTTAGCATGAATCTGCAGTAGCGTTATGATGCACTCAGCGCACCCGCAATCTGGAAAGTCCCGCCTCCTGTGCTACTATTGATTAATTTCACTGTCTGTAGGGCGAATCCGAAATAGTGACCAATCATAGCAGTGTTTCTAGACAGCACCAGCCTATTAAATCAGAGAAGGCGGGACGTATTGTTGTAATACGGGTAGAGAAGAAATGGAATCGAATCGGTTGTCCGTGTGCCGCCACCGGAAGTGAGTGCACTTAACAAAATAGGCCGGCATAAAACACATGCTGAAATGTTGGTTCCTGAGCATTAGATTGGATAAGATTTCATATTGTTAATCAGTCTACGTTTATAAATGTTATTATTTTTTAATAATACTATGACTCCGTGTGTCTAATGTGAGAAATTTAATATAGTTAATCTACATTTCAGAATATTTCTTTTTTTGGGGGGTGAGGGGTTTAATCCATACTTAGACGAAAAAAGTGAAACAATTAACAGATTGATAATAAATTGATTCATTATTGATTGTTAATGATTGATAATCAGAAATCTCCAGCTTGGATCGAAAGAGGTCAAAAGGGACTCACTGAACTCACTGACTCTGACTGACTCATTCTGACTCCTGACTCATTTGGATTCATTCTGACTCCTGATTTATTCTGACTCTTGATTCATTTGGATTCATTCTGACTCCTGAATCATTTGGGCTCCTGACTCATTTGGACTCATTCTGACTTCTGACTCATTCTGACTCCTGACTCATTTGGACTCCTGACTCATTTGGACTCATTCTGACTCCTGGCTCATTCTGACTCCTGACTGATTTGGACTTCTGACTCATTTGGACTCATTCTGACCCTTGAATCATTCTGCCTCCTGACTCATTTGAACTCATTCTGACCCCTCTGACTCCTGGCTCATTTGGATTCATTCTGACTCCTGACTCATTTGGACTCATTCTGACTCCTGATTCATTTGGATTCCCCCGACTCCTGATTTATTCTGACTTTTGATTCATTTGGACTTGTTCCGACTCCGGACTCATTCTGACTCCGGACTCATTGTGACTCCTTACTCATTTGGATTCCTGACTCATTTGGATTCATTCTGACCCCTGGCTCATTTGGATTCATTCTGACTCCTGGCTCATTCTGACTCCTCACTCATACTTATTCTGACTCCTGACTCATTTGGACTCATTCTGACTCCTGATTTATTCTGACTCTTGATTCATTTGGACTCATTCTGACTCCTAAATCATTTGGACTCATTCTGACTCCTGAATCATTCTGACTCCTGAATCATTTGGATTCATTCTGACTCCTGAATCATTCTGACTCCTGACTCATTTGGACTCATTCTGACTCCTGATTTATTCTGACTCCTGACTCATTTAGACTCATTCTTTTTTGTAGCATCTGTTGATCAGATCATGTCTTCAAAAAGACAGAAATAATCCCCGGATTCATTGATTCATTTATTGATTAATTTCAGAACGAAGAGATTTTCAGAAGCAGGATGTTATTCAGCTAAACTTTGCTACGAGCCTCCACTTCTGCACAGATGCATGGAGTCAAAGCCACAGCTGTCACTCTGAAGCAGTCTCATTTTGAAATGTCCTCATGTCACAGCGGTTTGTCTGAACACATTCTGTTAGAGGAAGTCGTGTGGAGAGCTCCTGACCAAATATTTGTAAAGGTTTCAAGGGGGAAATGTGAGACGAGGAAATAAATGAACCTTCACATGACCGTGTTTGTGCAGTAAAGTAGCACCAACACCACAGAAGTGAATGTTTTCGTGCAAGGATCCTGGATCAATAACCATAAATGCAGAAGGGTCAGATATGGAACATTAATTGAGAGGGATCAGTACACTGGACCTGCAGAATAACATCCTTTGTGCTACAAAGAAATGTTTACAACACATAACAAGACCAAGACTGAAAAAAATAGAATTTACTAGGATTGAAGTAAAAACAAACAAAAGACAAATTAATAAATATAATATAAAGCATATAAAGAGAAAGGTGCCGATATGTGGAGGTGTTTGTGCAGTACAGTGCTATACAACATCCAGCTGAGGTGGTTACAGTGAATGGAAAAAGAAAGTTTGCGAACCTGACGAGAAATTAATTCATTTCAATTCAATTTTATTTGTATTGCACTTTTAACAGTGGATCTTGTCACAAAGCAGCTTGACAAAAAATATAAATTCTGGATATGAATTTAAAATTTATTCCGAAAGAGCGAGCCAGAGGTGACGGAGGCAAGGAAAAACTCCCTGAGACATCATGAGGAAGAAACCTGGGGAAGACTCAGACTCAAAAGAGAACCCATAATCATCTGGGTGACATTGGAGTGACATCGTTTGGTTATAAATCATTTCCCTGATATAACTGTGTGTGACAGTATTTGGTTGAAATAAGTGCAATTATGTAACAAGGATATTCATTATAGTTTTAACAGGAAGTGTATTTCAGTAATGTTTGCATGAAAAAATTGAAACAATTAATAGATTAATAATAAATTGATTAATTATCAATTACTAATGATTGATAATCAGAAATCTCCAGCTTGGGTTGAATAAGGTCAAAAGGGACTCACTGAACTCACTGACTCTGACTGACACATTCCTACTCCTGACTCATTCATTTGGACTCATTCTGACTTCTGACTCATTCTGACTCCTGACTCATTCATTCGGACTCATTTTGACTCCTGACTCATTTGGACTCCTGATTCATTCCAGCTCGTTCTGACTCCTGACTCATTCCGGCTCCTGACTCATTTGAAATCCTGACTCATTCTGACTCCTGACTCATTTCTACTCATTCTGACTCCTGACTCATTCCGACTCCTGACTCATTCCGACTCATTCTGACTCCTGACTCATTCTGACTCCTGACTCATTCATTTGGACTCATTTGGACTCCTGATTCATTCCAACTCATTCCGGCTCCTGACTCATTCTGACTCCTGACTCATTTCTACTCATTCTGACTCCTGACTCATTCTGACTCCTGACTCATTTCGACTCATTCTGACTCCTGACTCATTTCAACTCATTCCGACTCCTGACTTATTCCAACTCATTCTGGCTCCTGAATCATTTGGACTCCTGACTCATTTCAACTCATTCCATCTCCCGACTCATTCTAACTCATTTGGACTCCTGACTCATTTCAACTCTTGACTCATTCTGACTCCTGACTCATTCCGACTAATTCGGACTCCTGACTCATTCCAACTCCTGACCCCTGACTCTTTCTGACTCCTGACTCAAAAAGGAACCCATAATCATCTGGGTGACATTGGAGTGACATCGTGTGATTATAAATCATTTCCCTTCTATAACTGTGTGCGAAACTATTTGGTCAAAATCAGTGCAATTGTGTAACCAGGATATTCATTACAGTTTTAACAGGAAGTGTATTTGAATTGAAGTATTTAACAGGAAGTGTAAGTGTATTAAAGTTAGCAGCTGTTCACTGATGGAGACTTGAGTGCAAGACTGTTCGTATCAGTTACAGTCCAAAGCCATGGATATGGTTCCTGAGTGTTGTTATATACAGTATTAAAAAAAAAAAATCTAAGCGTAATGTGGATGGATTCCAAGTTTCAAAAAACTGTTGCTGGTTAAAACCGAGCCACTAACAAGTCGTTCAACCAAATAAAATGGTTAAAGAAGAACAAAGTTAATGTTTTGGAATGGCCAAGTCAAAGTCTTATTGGACCTTGAGCCAACAGAAATGTTGCGTGAGCAGTTCATGAGTATGAAGAAACCCACCAAGGTCCAGAGGGACAGGCTGAAACTCATCCAAGTTCATGTTCAGGATCTGATCAACAGATACTACAAACGTTTATCTGCAGTTATCAGAATCTGAAAGCAAAGCTGCACATACTTCTATGTAAACTAAATAAATAACCAAGTGTAATATTTTGGTCTTTCTTTCTTTAATTGGGTTCTCTTTATCTTCTTTGAGGACTCGTGTGAAGATCTGATGATGTTTCAGGTCATGATTCTATTTGAAAAGAGTTCACACACAGTTTCAGGCCCCGCTGTAGGCTGTACTCTTTCTTTCCATTTCCATTCCTGACTCACCTGCGACTGGAAGTTGCTGCACAACTGTTTGGATGATTATTTTACTGGATTTATGGATTATATTTTTAGAATATTGATCTATGATCTATTTTTGCATTGATGCACAAGAAACGTCTGCTGTCTGGGTTTAATTTTGTTCAGGAGAAAACGGTAAAAGGAAAAAAATAACACAAACACAATAACTGATATGACACATGACGTGGTTTAAAGGTGTCTGAGATAAAAGTGCAGCTTAATAATGACTAAACTATTCAGAAAATGGGGGAAGTCCCGCTCGGTCTGCATGTGTGCCGTGTACTTCCTCATAACCTGCTTGTTAGAGCTCTAGTTCTCACCCAAAGTGTTCACAGGTCAGATGTTTATCTGTGTGTTCTGATCAGAAGCTCGAGGCTGCATTTGGAATTTCAGTATTTGAATGCAAAATCAAAATATTTGAAAATCTGTTTTTATTCCTCCACCTACAAGCTCCATCGTCCATCCAGACCCTGCTCCTGTTCTCTTTTCACGAATGGACTTTTACCCTTTTTTATTTGATCTTAAAGATAGAAATACTGACATTGATTTGTTTTTTCTTACAATCCCACCATTTAAGTGACAGTAAATTTACAGTGGTGCTTGAAAGTTTGCGAGCCCTTCTATATTTCTGCATAAATATGACCTAAAACATCATCACCTCCCTATGTGTTGCGCCTTATAGTGGTGGGGAGGTTTGTGCGCCTTAAGGATCCTAGGAGCTATATCAGCTGGGGCCTTGGCCCCTGGTAGGTTCAACCTTGCTGGGCAGGTTCCAGGTGAAAAGCCAGACGAACTGCAACACCTGGCCCTCCAGGTTGGGGGTTGGGCGATGGGCCAATGACCCATCCCTGTAAAAGAAATCACATTACGGAAACCAGACACACTATTCAAGTAAGTTATGGGCAGGAAGAAGAGGCTAGCCAGGTACCTCCAGACAACGATTTTTGTTTTATGGACTATCAGCGCAATATGACATTGGCTGGAGAAAGCTACTCAGAAGCCCGTCAATCGAAGATGTCACTTCTGAAACCCAAGAAAGTATTGGCCATTGGGAACTGGAATGTATGCACTATGTACGCTGTTGGCAAGGCAGCACAGGTTGCCAAAGAAATGCGAGAGTATAACATAGACTTATTAGGAATCAGCGAATGCAGATGGACTGGCTTTGGAAAGATGAAGCTCATCTCAGGGGAAACAGTAATCTACTCGGGAAGGGAAGATGGATTCCATCGAGATGGGGTTGCCATAATGATGTCCAAGCAGGCCTAAAACAACATGGCGACGGACGATTGAAAAGGAGAGGGATGAAGCAGGCTGGAGATCATGGGAGAGGGTCCGGGTCCTTGCTAAGGACAGAAATGATTGGAGGAATCGTGTGGCGGCCTTATGCGTACCTAAGCGCGAAGAGGCGAGGTAAGGTAAGGTAAAACATCATCAGATTTTCACACAAGTCCTAAAAGTAGATAAAGAGAACCCAGTTAAACAAATGAGACAAAAAATATTACAGTTTTATGACAGGTATGTAATATTGGATCATTTTCCTCAATAAATAAATGACCAAGTATAATATTTTTGCCTCATTTGTTTAACTGGGTTCTCTTTATCTACTTTTAGGACTTGTGTGAAAATCTGATGATGTTTTCGGTCATATTTATGCAGAAATATAGACAATTCTAAAGGGTTCACAAACTTTCAAGCACCACTGTACAAACCAAGAGCTTCAGTTAAAGGTATACTGCCTTTCAGATTTCTCAAATTTAGGCCATAAAAAGAATTTCCCCCGACACCCATTTTTTATTTTTTATTTTTAGTGGACCGAAAGCTACTAAATTCTAGCCTAGTAAACTAGACCCACCCGCCTAGCGGCCAAAAATATTTTTTGCCTAGCGAATGGGTCTAGCCTCGCACCATATAAACAAAAACACCCCGGGCATCAAATCGTGCCCGCCAATCACAACGCAAGGTTTTTGTTTGGATTCTTTGGGCGGGCTTTTGCAGGAGTGACGACAAAGCTGCGCGACGCTGGAGAAAGCACAACAGGAAAGATGGCTACGGCTAGTGAACAGCGCGCGTTTGACTCCGCTTTGGAATCAGTTTTAGAAGAATTAGACTTGGAGTTTTCGTTGAAACATGAGCAGGAAGAGGCTCTCCGCTCGTTCCTTTTCAAGAAGGACGTTTTCACTGTTTTGCCGACCGGCTATGGCAAAAGTCTGATCTACCAGCTGGCTCTGCTCGTAGCCAAAAGGATGGGGCTAGTTTGTGCAGTACGAAGAATTAATAAACAGCTTTGAAACATTACTTTTTGATTGTTTCTTATTTTCCCGTTATTTTAAATTTAAGGGAAATTATTTCACCAAACACCACTAAATAAAAACTCTCAAAAACAGTTTAAGCAAACCCTTGAAAAACACTTGGAAAAAAATGTGTATGTGGTACAGACTCCAAACTTGTGGTCGTTATCTCCAAACTTCTTAATATCTAGAACCTGTTTATTAATTAATACGCATTTTGAAAAATTATTTATTTCAAGGCCTCCCCCACTGCTTTCTGTCGCTCTGACTACGTCACAGTCACTGTTGCGCTGATTGGTCAGAGCATTGGCCTATTGAGGTATTTCACTCACGTGACCAAGTCATGTGATGCTGCCATTTTGGACGGCACGGCTCGAATCAGTTTGAATGCGAGGAAGGCGACAAACGAAAAACATAAAAGAAAAAGGAGCGAGATGCAGAAAACACCTTCGCTATCCAGCGACGTAGGGCATTTACAGGGTGAGCAGAGGGAGAGGTATTTGCAAAAATTGAGGTTAGCAGGCTTAGAGAACGACGTTTACCTGCTTCCACCAGGATTGTTCACTGACGTACGGAAGTACACGAAGCCCTCGTCTTTACCTGACTTCGGCCCACATGATCTGTATACCTATGTCATTAAAAACCCATCGCCATACACAGGTATTGATCTGAAAGCGTATAAGAGTTTGCATACCTACAAATATTTTGTGTCAGGCTGGGTAACATGCCTACATCAGCGGGTCGTCCCTGGAGCCGGTGGTCGCCATCTTATTACAGCTAAGGTGTTCACATTTTCATTTACTTTCGGTCCTCAGGATAAACAAAATGTTCTTAAATGTCATTGAAATAACTTCTTAGTCTGTTGAGACATGGCCCGTTATAAATTTGCTGTTACCAGGCAATGACCAAGAACTGTATTATTAGGGTCGGTGTAGTTGTAGCAGTGTATTAGCAACTAGCTGTTAACACTAGCTAATGTCAACAACATCGTAGCTGGTATGTTACTGTAGCAATATTTACGTTCAGTCATTTGGATGACTGTTAAAACCTTTCAGTCTCAAGTTTTTCCTTTACTGGATTTACTAGTTTACTGAGCTAGCGCGCTCGGCCAAGCCGGGAGCCATCGCGCGCTCGCCGGCCAAGCCGGGAGCCATCGCGCGCTCTCCGGCCAAGCCGGGAGCCATCGCGCGCTCTCCGGCCAAGCCGGGAGCCATCGCGCGCTCGCCGGCCAAGCCGGGAGCCATCGCGCGCTCGCCGGCCAAGCCGGGAGCCATCGCGCGCTAGCCGGCCAAGCCGGGAGCCATCGCGCGCTAGCTCAGTAAACTAGTAAATCCAGTAAAGGAAAAACTTGAGACTGAAAGGTTTTAACAGTCATCCAAATGACTGAACGTAAATATTGCTACAGTAACATACTAGCTACTGTTGTTGACATTAGCTAGCTTGCCGTCCAAAATGGTGGACACCGGGGCGTCACGTGACCCTGTGACGTCAGGTGAAATACCTCAATACGCACAGAGACAGTTTGAAAGACAGCGGTTTGTTCCTCCTACCCGCTTCGGAAATGTCTACGGATCGAGGCTAGACTAAATATTCACATTTAGTCTGGCTTGCCAGGCTAACTAAATTCGAATCACAGACTTCAGATTTTATTAATTTGTTTCCCTAAAAGAACAATTAATTAATTTAGAGCCCCGTGGCCCTAAATTCTCCACCATTTTTTTCTTGCCTCGTGTCAAGATACTACATCAGACATGACGTGATGGGCTTTCCCCGTTCGCGCAAGGCATTGTGGGATACAAATTTGAAACAGGAGAGAACAATGGAGGATGTGAGTGTGCAAATGAAACGTGAAAGAATGACTACAGTAACAGAAAGCGAGAAGAAAAGACGCTGTATTGCAAAGGAAAGGAAACTAATAAATATCGGCGCTCAGCGAGCACCTCGGTGTGATCAGCTGTTCGTTTAGCGACAGAATGATGGAACTGTAGCCCTGTGATGACCTGGCGACTTGTCCAGGGTGTACCCCGCCTTTCGCCCGTAGTCAGCTGGGATAGGCTCCAGCTTGCCTGCGACCCTGTAGAACAGGATAAAGCGGCTACAGATAATGAGATGAGATGAGATGAGATGAGATGAGATGAGATGATGGAACTGTCAGTGCACGCTCAAAGGGAAACCTGTAGATGGCAGTAATGCAACACTGTGGATGCCAGCTGACATAAAACCCAAAAGGTGAAGAAGATGACGATGAAGGCTCAGGTAAGAGTGCGCAAGCGCACACACGGACTTCCTCTGTCTGCTTGACTGCGCGAAGCGAGCGATTTCATGCACATTGTTTGCTTTAATCCCCTCAAATTAAATAACTTCCCAGCCACAGAATGGCCTGATATTTTGTGAGATATTACAGAAATAAACATCTATCACAATCACCACATTTCAGACGGAACTAAATTTCATCGATTTTATGAAATCGAAAGGCCGTCTCGCTTTAATACTCACGATGTTCAAACATCAGAACGGGAAAAATTGTGATCTCAAACTGTCACTTTCTTTCACAGTGGCATGGGTGTTGGTTTGAGTATTTCAGAACCTGCTGATCTCCTCCTGGGGTTTTCACATGCAACAGTCTCTATACAGAATGGTGCAAAAAACAAAAAACATCAAGTGAGTGAGTGAGTGAGAGTTCTGTGGGTGGAAACAAGCGCCTTGTTGATAAGAGAGGTCCGAGGAATATAGACAGATTCGAGGTGGTTCAAGCTGCCAGGAAGGATATAGTAACTCATATAATCACTGTTTACAACCGTGGTGAGCAGAAAAGCATCTCAGCATGCAACAGCAGAAAGAAGAACATATTGGGTTCCACTCCTGCAGCCAAGAACAGGGATCTTAGAATCAACAACTAGTCAGTGAGTGAGTGTGTATTAGCCTAATAAGCTTTTGCTTCTTCTTCTTCTTCTTCTTCTTCTTGGTGTTTTTTTACTTATTTTTTATTGGGTTTTCAATGACAACATTCCAGTATATACACTTTTCTCTATCCAGCTATAGATGACAATTGTACACATTATATCCAAATTAAAGTTACAAGCAAATAAGACAAACAAAAACAAAACAGGTGGCACGGTGGTGTAGTGGTTAGCGCTGTCGCCTCACAGCAAGAAGATCCAGGTTCGAGCCCCGTGGCTGGCAAGGGCCTTTCTGTGTGGAGTTTGCATGTTCTCCCCGTGTCCGCGTGGGTTTCCTCCGGGTGCTCCGGTTTCCCCCACAGTCCAAAGACTGCAGGTTAGGTTAACTGGTGACTCTAAATTGAGCGTAGGTGTGAATGTGTGAATGGTTGTCTGTGTCTATGTGTCAGCCCTGGGATGACCTGGCGACTTGTCCAGGGTGTACCCCGCCTTTCGCCCGTAGTCAGCTGGGATAGGCTCCAGCTTGCCTGCGACCCTGTAGAACAGGATAAAGTGGCTAGAGATGATGAGATGAGACAACAGGACTCCACCGCTTAGTAAAGATGGGCTTTTGGAGCCTTAATAAATATGTAATGTGCTCCATCTGATAGAGGTCCCAAACCTTCTGGATCCATGTGTTATATGAAGGGGGGGTTGGTTTCAACCATCTAATAGTTATGCACTTCAGTGCAGCTGTAAGTAATATATTTAAGAGATATTTCTTGGACCTCCCATTCAATCCTTTAGGAATTACTCCCAATAGGGCCACAGTAGGATCTTGAGGTATGTCCTGTTGGAAAACCTCTTTAAGAGCATCAAAAACCTCTCCTCAGAATGTCTTTAGTTTCAGACATAACCAGAATATATGGGTATGATTGGCGTTATGTGCCCCACAATTCCTCCAGCATGAGCTGGAATGTGACTGGTTCATTCTAGATACTATTTCTGGAGTCCTGAAAAATCTAACAATTATTTTCCACTTAAACTCCCTCCATGTATTTGAACTTGTGACCATGTGTGCCTCACTACACACCTCCTCCCAGGCTTCCTGTGATATGACCATATCCATTTCTGCCTCCCATCTCTGCTTAATTTGTAAGGAGTTTTGTGTATTCATGGATAAAAATATATTGTAGAATCTACTAATCATTTTCCCAGCTCTATTTCCTGTTTGTATTTCTATTAGGAACTGTTCGATAGGAGAAGTTTTTATGAGTTTTCCCCATTCTTTGTGCCCTGTCAGAAATGTTCTAAGTTGCAAATATTGGTAGTCTTAGGGAGACCATAATCATTTCTCAACTGCTTGAATGTTCTTAGATTACCAAAACTGAATAACTGGTGCAGATATACCAAGCCATACCCTGACCACCTTCTAAAGCCAATGTCCAAATTATTAGGTGTGAAGCTCTTCATAGATCCAATGCTGATTAATGGTGATATTTGTGTCGGTAATCCAAAAGTTGACTGTATTTTAATCCAAATTTTAAGAGTGTTCTTAGTCCAAGTTGCCATTTCCTTGATGGGAACATCCACGAAGGGTAGGTCTTGCAGAGACTTTAGCGAGCATAGACCTTTTTCTATGTTAAGCCAACATGTACCTATATTGTTCTGAAGCCACGCTATCATCGGCTTCATTTGTGCAGCCCAGAAATAATATTTTAGATTGGGAAGTTTAAGGCCGCCGTTTGATTCCTGTTCAACTGGGGGAAGGTAGAGTCACCAGCCTGCGCCCTGTGCCAGAAAAGGGGGACACTGGAGCACATTCTTAGCAGCTGCCCAAGAGCTTTGGGCGAGGGACACTACCGCTGGCGCCATGACCAAGTGCTAAGGGTGATTGCGAATACCATCTGCAACGGAATCAACCAGTGCAACCGCCTCTGCCCTGCAAAGCAGACTATCGCTTTTGTGAGAGCCGAGGAGAAACCACTAGCTGTGGCCAGGACCAAGTATTCTGGTTTATTGGCAACAGCTCAAGACTGGGAGTTGAGAGCTGACTTGGGAAGGCAACTTAAGTTCCCAAAAAAGGTAGCCACAACAACGCTAAGACCAGATCTAGTCCTCACCTCAGAAACCATCAAACAGGTGGTCCTCTTAGAGCTTACTGTCCCATGGGAGGAGCGCATTGAGGAAGCTAATGAGATGAAGAGAGCTAAGTATGCTCAACTAGTGGAGGAGTGCTGCCGCAATGGGTGGGGGACAAGATGTGAACCCATTGAGGTTGGATGTAGAGGGTTTGCAGACCAGTCCCTTTGAAGGGCTTATAACATGCTGGGCATCACAGGGGCAAGGAGGCAAAGGGCCATAAAGGAAGCCACTGAGGCAGCTGAAGTTGTCTCACAGTGGCTGTGGATCAAAAGAGGAGATCCGTGGGCAGGGTAGCGCTACCTGGTCACAAGCTGGGGCTTGATCACCCCTGGCTGGGTCACCTGGGTGAGAGTGTATGATGTTTGAAAGACCCGAAACACTTGAAGACCCCAGGTAACATCACTGAAGATGTGTCCAGGTTGCATCACTTGCTGATGTATGTTATAAGTAAGTTCTCTGTTAAGCCAACGTGTACCTATATTGTTCTGAAGCCACGCTATCATCGGCTTCATTTGTGCAGCCCAGAAATAATATTTTAGATTGGGAAGTTTAAGACCGCCGTTTGATTTAGATAACTGTAGGGTTTTAAGTTGAATTCTAGGGCGCTTTTTTTTTGCCATATAAATCTTAACAACATTTTCTCCAAATTATCAAATGTCTCATCTCATCTCATTATCTGTAGCCGCTTTATCCTTCTACAGGGTCGCAGGCAAGCTGGAGCCTATCCCAGCTGACTACGGGCGAAAGGCGGGGTACACCCTGGACAAGTCGCCAGGTCATCACAGGGCTGACACATAGACACAGACAACCATTCACACTCACACCTACGGTCAATTTAGAGTCACCAGTTAACCTAACCTGCATGTCTTTGGACTGTGGGGGAAACCGGAGCACCCGGAGGAAACCCACGCGGACACGGGGAGAACATGCAAACTCCACAAAGAAAGGCCCTCGCCGGCCCCGGGGCTTGAACCCAGGACCTTCTTGCTGTGGGGCGACAGCGCTAACCACTACACCACCGTGCCGCCCATTATCGAATGTAGATTTTGGAATTTCTATAGGTAATATTTGAAACTAAAGTACGGTAATCTGGGCAGAATGTTCATACGGATACTTTCAACGCACCCCAGCAGAGACAGGGGGAGCATAGACCACCATTCTAGATCGTTATTAATGCTCCGAATTATTTTACTATAATTAGCGTCAAACAGATTCTGCAGAGATGGGGGAATGTATATACCTAGATATTTAATACCTTCCACGGGCCATCTAAATCCACTCTGAAGCTTTACACTACTGTATGTGGGATCGTGCCATTTATATCCATAGCCATAGTTTTCTCCACATTTACCTTGTATCCTGAATAAAACCCAAACTTGGAAATTTGTCTTTTTAAATGTGGGATCGTTAATGCAGGTTTTGTCAAATACAGAATCACATCATCAGCATAAAGCGATAATTTGTGTTCCTCTCCATTAATTACAATTCCTTTTATATCATCATCATCTCTGATGAGTTGGGCCAACGGTTCGATACTAATAGCAAATAGTAAAGGTGATAAAGAACAGCCTTGTCTGCCACGGGCACAGATAGAGGGTGGGACGGGTGGGATTCGTCCCACCCAGATTTAAATTCACCTCGTTCGGTCCCCCCCACTTATAGGGAGGAAAAAACGTCTATGCTGTCTTTCTTTGCATAAGGCAAACCTCACGGAAAAATCAAAAGACTAATTACCATTCGGTTTATTGAGGTGCACAGCAGTACATACATAGTTGCAACAACTCACATAAAACAAAACAAAGACTGATATTCGGTTGGTTGAGCTGCGCAGACTGCACAGGTTGCGAGCTCGAGCTTGGTTGCTATGGTTACCCACAACAAGTTTGACAGGCATATCGGGGACAGCTCCTAGTTCAGGACCCCAACACGGCATGATGAAGGGTGCCAAACCGAAAAGGCAGAAAATGATTGCATCGTTTTTTCAAAAAACAACGACTGTAAGTAAACTGTGCCTTACTTTATCATATCACCTTGCAATTTTTTGATAGTCTGTTCAAAGTAATGTCGTAGTGAAAGTAAAATCGTACGGAGTAGAGATGCCTTTCTGGTAGCCTCCTTCTTTCGGTGGTAGCCTGTAGATACAGTACAGTGCTCAGAAGGCAGTTTTAATGTTTAATCTGGCATTCCCTGCCATAATTTCAGCGAGCATATCGTTTCATAAGGAAACTTTGCGAAGAGTTGTTGACTGACTGCCGCTCACGCAACACACAGGCATAGTTAGAAAGTTAGGATGCACTGGTTTACACTTTACACACACACACAGACATCACAGCAGACATCCAGCAGACATCACAGGTGTGCTCTATTCCTACTCTTTATTTATTAGTAGGCCTAAGCTAACGGTTGCAGGGATGAAGGAGTGATGTTTTTTTTTGTCTTAGCTGAGTAATGTCGCCGCCCTGAGGGCATCAGAGTATATTCCTCGCACAACACATGTTGGGGGTGGGGGTGGGGTTGGTTTGCTGGCAGCTTTGTCCCCCCCAGTTCAAAAAACGTATCTGCGCCCCTGTTGTCTGCATCCACGTTCCAAAATGAATCTCTCAGATCTACAGCCATTAACTTTGACAGCAGCCTGTGGTGACGAGTACAATGTTTGTATCCAAGTTATAAAGTTAGGGCTGAATCTAAATCGCTTTAATGTTTGAAATAAATACTGCCATGATACACGGTCGAATGCCTTTTGGGCATCTAAGGATATAATTACTGATTCTAATTTCTTATCTTGCTGATGGGATATTATATTTAGTAAGTGGTGTACATTATCTCTGTAATATCTCCCAGTGATGAATCCAGTCTGCTCAGGGCGGATTATTTGAGTGATTATCTGGTTAACTCGCCTGGCCAAGACTGCCGTTAATATACGCAAGTCCCCATTCAGCAGTGATATTGGTCTGTAGGATTGGCATTCAGTGGGATCGTTACCCTCCTTATGGATCACCACTATAGTTGCCTCATTCCAGGATGGTGCCATAATTTTTGATTCAAGTGCATGACGGTATGCCTTTAGTAACTACGGTGATAGCAAATCTTTGAATGTCCTATAAAATTCATTAATATATCCATCCGGGGGGCGGCACGGTGGTGTAGTGGTTAACGCTGTCGCCTCACAGCAAGAAGGTCCCGGGTTCGAGCCCCGTGGCTGGCGAGGGCCTTTCTGTGTGGAGTTTGCATGTTCTCCCCGTGTCCGCGTGGGTTTCCTCCGGGTGCTCCGGTTTCCCCCACAGTCCAAAGACATGCAGGTTACGTTAACTGGTGACTCTAAATTTACCGTAGGTGGGAATGTGAGTGTGAATGGTTGTCTGTGTCTATGTGTCAGCCCTGTGATGACCTGGCGACTTGTCCAGGGTGTACCCCGCCTTTCGCCCGTAGTCAGCTGGGATAGGCTCCAGCTTGCCTGCGACCCTGTAGAAGGATAAAGCGGCTAGAGATAATGAGATGAGATGAGATATCCATCTGGACCTGGGCTTTTATTGTTTTTGAGAGATGAACTCACCTGCTTGATCTCCCATTCTTCAATTGGCCTATCTAACTCTTCTGCTGCAGACTCTGTCAATTCAGGCAATTTTACGTGGTCCAGAAGCTCTGCAAGTTTCGTATCATCCGAGCAAGTGTCTGTATTCTTATATAAGCCTTTATAAAACTCTGCAAAGGATTCTGTTATTCTATCAGGCTTTGTAGCAAA
Organism: Neoarius graeffei; assembly: GCF_027579695.1. Lineage (NCBI taxonomy): Eukaryota > Metazoa > Chordata > Actinopteri > Siluriformes > Ariidae > Neoarius > Neoarius graeffei. The sequence goes on from NC_083570.1 coordinate 8,626,170, forward strand.
GGTATCCTGTAACTTTACTCTCTGTACCGTGTTGGATGCTTGCTGTTTTCTTAAACTAAATGCGAATAATCTACTCGCTCTATTGCCATAGTCATACCGTAGTATCGCTGATTGGTAAATCTCAGTGGTCCCTCAACTTTGTCTGATAGTAAACTATTAAGTTCTCTACGAGCTGCATTCAAATTATTTAGGATACTGATTGAAGCCAATTTTTTGTGTTTTTGTTCAAGCTCTTTTATTTTATCCTCCAATTCTCTCTGTTTAGACTCTTTTTGTTTTTTCCTGGCGCATGAGAATGAAATAATTCGGCCCCTGATATATGCTTTGGCACAATCCCACAGTATCAGTGGTGATGTTTCAGGCGAGGTATTGGTATTTAAAAAATCCTTAAACTCTGCTGTGATAAAGGAGACAAATTCTTTATCATTCAGAAGAGATGCATGAAGCCTCCACTGCTTGGAAGTTGGTCTGTGGCCTATATTCCACATAAGCGTGATGGGTGCATGGTCTGAGATTGTAATAGGTAATATCTCAATATCTACTATCCTATAAGACTCACTCTTACACGGGCAATTGCTCTAAGACAACGAGGGAGGCTCAGCCTCCTCTAAAAATGACGAACATCGTGTAGGATGAATTGCGCTAGGCTTATGTTATAGCCGACCTTATAACATTGCTATTTCAGATCCAGAATCATAGAAATATATGTGCTCAACCCAACTACAGTGCAAAATCATTCCGTTATAACTTTCCCCAGTTCGCCTAATGTGTGCGTGAGTTTTTCCCCCTTGTGACAGCGCGATGCAGCCCAGCCTCAGTGGACTTCAATGGCATTTGGGAGCTCTGCGCTTTTCAATCTCAAAATGCAAGACGATTATTGGACAAATACTGCGAAAACGCCCGCCCATGGAGTCTCACGGACTCCCAGCCTCAGTGGACTTCAATGGCATTTGGGAGCTCTGCGCTTTTCAATCTCAAAATGCAAGACGGTTATTGGACAAATACTGTGAAAACGCCCGCCCACGGAGTCTCACGGACTCCCAGCCTCAGTGGACTTCAATGGCATTTGGGAGCTCTGCGCTTTTCAATCTCAAAATGCAAGACGGTTATTGGACAAATACTGCGAAAACGCCTGCCCCACAGACTCCGAGCCTCACAGTGGGAGGGACATGGCAAAGCTTTCCGCGAGGAGACTAGTGATTGGTGAAAGCGGCCGGATATTTTCTTTGATTGACAGCTCATTTCAAATATAGACAGGCAGCGGTGAATTTCAGTTCAGTCCCATGCGGATTCACAAGTGCTGTGGTGTATTGTAAGAGATCAGCTTACATTTGGATTTCATTCATTACATACGGTTTCTACCAGCTTTTTTAGTTTGTATATATTTTCACTGTAAATAAAATGTAAATATAGTGTTGTCAAGTTTGCTATCTTAGTTCCAGAAATTTCGTTTATTTGAGTGACTGAACTTAAACTTGAGGGGGCTAGTCAGCTAGCAAGAAAGCTGCGCACGGATGCCAAGCATTGCTGATTTAATTTTGGCGAAGCCATTTGCCAGTCTTCCTTTCGAGGAAAAAATTAAAATTAAAGAGCAGGGTAGACCAACGCCTCAAATTGACTTGGTGAAAAAGGTAGGGAATAATACTCGTTCCTTTCAGCTCTCCTGGTACGAGAAAGTGAATTGGCTAACAGCAAATGACCCACATCAACAACAGTAAATAGGCTACTTTAGTAATATGTCATGGATGGACCAAAAATATAGAATCTACCGTATTTTTCGGACTATAAGTCGCACTTTTTTTCATGGTTCGGCTAGCCATGCGACTTATACTCCAGTGCGACGTATATATGTTTTGTTTTTTTTTTCACCGCGGAATAACTGGAGCTGATGCTGAGTCTGACGACAGCCACGCAGAAGAAGAGGAAACGGTGCTTCGTCTGCCGCTGGAGGCAGAGTTGTTCAGAAGCGACACCGAGGATGAGGAATTCAATGGATTTGCTGATTTGGAGTGAAATCGCCAGCTTGATAAACTTGATTGACCTGTGTTTTATTATTAATGATAGGCCTATAGTTATTTAAAAAAGTTATGTAATGATTTTAGGCAGTGCATAATTTGTGAAGTGGGAGGTCCCGGAATGCAGGAGGTGGGTGGGTCTGGCGACTCAAAAAAAAAAAAGGTGGGGGGTGGTTTACTATAACTTTACGCACACGCGCTTATTGTGTGTGTAAAAAAAAAAAATAATATCAGACATTATGATCTTAGAAAACGCTTTAGTGACGAACAGTTACAGACAGTAATATGTCGTGATATGTTATAAAATATTATTTTTATTAGGCTATATATTAAATTATATATTAAATTTATCTTCTAAAATAACAGACTACTCATATCACAACCGGTTTATTTCACCATTGGAGATCAGATCACACAAGACATGAGTTAAATTACTCTTTTTAAGGATTTAAGTAGGGTATTTAAAAGCGGTTGTTGTTGTTTTTTTTCACTAGACGGTTGTCTTTGGAGATGATATACCTATAGCCTACTTGACCTCTGATTTAATGAAATAAAATTCGACAAAAATGAAGAATGATACTCCTCGATGATGACTACAGCTTTAATAACACAGATGAAAGAGCCATGGGGCGATAATAAGCCCTACCGGTAAAAATATTCTAAAAGCAAACTGATTAATGCATCAGTAATAGGCTACTAATATTAGTTATAATAATAATATAGGCTATTAGTAATAACGATAGTGAAAGTATTAAAGATAGTAGTAGATATTTAAAATAATCAGACTAGGCTAATTACAGGGCAAAGGGCGCGTTATCACTGCTCAGCTGTTCGTTTATTAAATAAACAATGCAGTCATGCAGTAACCACGCACCGCTTATCAGATACAATCACAGATTCTATGGATAGAATAACCCTTCAAAAAAGTGCAACTTATAGTCCGGTGCGACGTATATATGTTTTTTTCGTCTTCATAATGCATTTTTTGGCTGATGCGACTTACACTCCGGAGCGACGTATAGTCCGGAAAATACGGTATTTAAAATGTTTATGCTGAGTATATTATATTGGAATATATATTTTTCTGGATATGAATTAAACACAGCTACAATTTGGAAAACATTTTTAAACAAAAACACAGCCGAGAACATTTCACACTACAGACCTGGATTAAAAGTGAAGGGTTATCAAAATTGTCAATAAAACATTTCTCAGTCAAAATAAGTAAAATATAGGGAAAGTGTCATTGAATGAAATGTGTGGCACCCAGCTCTATGTTTGACTCCCCAAGGTCAGTGCTTGTGCCTATTCCAGAACACTCTGCTGTTACTGCTGAGGTTCCTGACAACGAGCTGCTTTCAATAATGATCAATTTTTAAACAACATGCCACAATTTTAAAATATAAAATGTTAAAATATCCCCCCCAACACCACCATCATGTATATTGGACAGTAGGCTAATGGGCCAAAAGAACCTGTTATTTCACAGTTTGTGACCCTGCCAACAATCAGCCAGATCAGAGGCAAGAGTATGGGCAAAATTGATGTGTTTTTTCTTTTAAAATCTGGAAATATCGTAACCGACCAGCCTCCCCTGTTTGAAAGACTACCAGCCACCACTGCACTCTTAAGTGTGAAAAAGTAATCAATCCTTGAATAGGACATACGTCTACTTGAGTAGAAAGTACAATCTTTACTTCTTGGAAATTTGCTCCTCCATACATCCACAAGACCTGACTCTGTCGATAGATGTTTAAGCATTCTGCTCATTTTAGACAAGGGGACTTTCGAGGCAGGTTGCTGATCCATTAACTGTGACATCACACAATTAAAGTCTCCTCCCATCAACGATAGAGAGTGCTATACTGTAATATTATATCAAACAGTATTCTGATAAAGCCTGGCTCGTCTTCATTGGGTGCGTGTACGTTTAAAAGGGATACCGCTATGCCATCAATTAGCCCGTTGACCAGAACATATCCTCCTTCAGTGTCTTTGTGCACCACCGTTTGTGTGAAGTTGATTTGTTTATGTATAAGTATAGACACCCCCTTACTTCTTCCGGAGCGGTGTGAGGAGTAATATACCTTGTCTGCCCATGACTTTTTTAACTTTTCATGTTCCCCAGTGGGTTTCCTGCAGATATGCTATCTGACAGTTAACCTGTTTCAACTGGCGCAAAATTTTCTTTCTCTTAATAGGATTATGAAGACCCTTAACATTGTAGCTTATGACTTTTAGTGTGTCCATTATCTATAATATGAAATATATATCTTGGTCTTCAGACATGGGGCAACCAGGAGGAGAAATGAGAAGCAAAGGCGAACACTTTGCACATATCCCGTCAGCATTATTAGGTGGATCATGGGAAGCGGTAATACTGATTGGATACACAGGAAGTGGAAAAAGAAATGACTACAGCTGTATCTAAAATTTCCATCATTAACAGAATCAGTAAGAATACTGATGTAGAGGAAAGTTGGTGCCCTTGTTGTCATGGTGTTTGTCACAGGGTCCCCAAAGAACAGAGGGACCAGAACAATCAAAATAACAAAAACGCTAACGGAACTACAATTAGCTAACATTGATAAAACAATGGTGGGACCAAGTCCCTAGCTGCAAAAGTAAGCAGCAAGAGTGCATGTCTAGGTTGGATTTGACTGTGCTTGGGGTACACTAGAATAGAATAAAAATAAATCTGTTCTTGGGCTCCTGCAAATTCTAATACAGTTTCAGCATCTCCTTATTCTAGTATAACAACTCAAATTACACACAGAATTAAGTTCAACTGAAATATTGGAAATATAAAATTTGCACCTTCCTGGGGAGGTGTTCCAGGCATGTCCCCCCAGGAGGAGGCCCCGGGGAAGACCCAGGAGACGCTGGAGGGACTATGTCTCTCGGCTGGCCTGGGAACGCCTCTGTGTTCTTCCTGAGGAGCTGGCCGAGGTGTCTGGGGAAAGGGAAGTTTGGGCTTCCATGCTCAGACTGCTGCCTCCGCGACCCGGCCCTGGATAAGCGGAAGAAGATGAGACGAGACCTTCCAGGTGTAGTAATGAGTAAATAAGCAATAACAAAGTAATAAAATTACATTAACTTATGTAGTAGTGAACTAACTTAAATACAAAATACAATATACAACTGAGATCTTGGAGCAGCAAATGAATTACTGCTGGGATACAACAGGTGATATTTACGGTATGTACTAGCCTTAATAATGGTAGTATAATGTTCACCTTACTGTTGTTATCCATACATGTATTGATACATTCAGACCTGAGGCTCTGTGAATGGGATAACCTTCTTCTGGACAAACTCCATGGCCTTCATAGGATCCAGAAACTCCTTGTCCTCATCCTTATATGAAATGCGGAGTCTAGCAGGATAAAGCAGACCATAACGGACTCCTCTCCGTCCCCGGAGCTTCTTCCTTACATCCATAAATGCAGCTCTGGCCTTGGCCACGGCAGAGGTGTAGTCCGGAAATATGGCAATCCGGTTTCCATTGTAGATCAGCAGAGCTCTCTCCCGCACTCTCCGTAGGATCTCCGTGGCGTCTCCGTCATGGTGCAGCTTGGCGATGATCACTCGTGGCTTCTCCAGGTCTCCTGTTGTCCAGGGGGTTGCGATGTGGTGCGAGCGGTCTATTTTGATGTCCCGGTCCATCTGCAGGGCTTCTCTAATAACTTTTGATACAGCTGTTGGTGAGCTCGAGTCCGGCTGTTCATAGATGCCGGTTATTCGGATGTTGCCCCGTCTCATCCTGCCCTCCATATTCTCACACTGGTCTTTTAGGGTGACCACCTGTTTTTGAAGATTGATCACTGTAGACTGCAGCGAAACCACCTCGTTTGACCATGTTGACAGTCCATCTTTCATGTCCTGAATGTCCACATTCATATGCTCAATTTCTGTGCGGATCGCAGCTGTTTTATTTATGATGTCCGACCGCATCACCTGTATTTCCGACTTTAGGACATCGAAGTCCTCCTCCAGTACGTTCTTAAGTTCCTTTCTGATAATTATGGAGATCTCTTCCCTTATGGATGATATCATGTCCGCTTTAAATTCGTCGGCTGCCATCCCTGAACTTTCCGACTGGGTGGGTGAGGGTGGGTCTAGGTTACCTGGCGTAAGCGTAGTCTGCCTCGTGTTCCTGGCAGGCCAAGGCGCATTAGGCCCGAACTTGTATTTATTTAACTTTTCCTCCATGCCAGCTGATACCGCTTCTCTACTCGGTTGTTAGTATCCCAACAATAATCTCTATGGATTAATCACTTATTTTCCAATTGTAGTTGCTGTTTTAGTCAAGATTTATTGCTATTTTTGCAGGAGCCCCGAGAAAGGTGTCCTACTCCATGCTCTGCTCAATAGCGCCCCCTTCTTGGTGTTTTATGGTGGTTGGCAGACAATGTTTTGGTGCATTATGTCACCAACTGGTATGGAGTGGGGCTCAGGATACTAACTATATCTTGTCTTTAAAATAAATAAATAAATAAAATTGTAATTCTCTCCATCAATTTCACTCTTCTGAGATCCTGAAACAAAAATAAATAACATTTCTCTCCAGAGCTTCTTTGTAAAAGATCCTGCAAATCCAAATTTAACTTTAATTTTTCAAGATTCAGCCTCAGTTCCCTTCTCATCGTTTCATATTTTGGACAGTAAAATCATAACACGTTCTATTTTTTCTTCTTGACCACAAAATTCACAACTTCCTGTATTATGTTTCCTTATTGTAAATAAAGTGCAATTGAATCCTGTATGACCTAGATATGACAGTTTCTTCTCTCCGTGTTCTCCTTGTGTTTCTCATCATACCTACTTTTCTTTGAATTCCATAAAACCATCCTCCTGTTCTTTCTTCATCCCACTGTTTTTTCCACCTTTCTTTCAACTTTTGCTGAATTACAGTCTTCATTTCTGTTTTGCTGAAGGGCACTCTGATGCCATCTTGATTTGTTCTTGGAGCTTCCTTTGCACATTTGTCCGCTATTTCATTTCCTTCGAGTCCTATATGTGCTGGTGTCCAAACTAGTGTCACGTTCAGTCCCATCATTTGAATCCTGGATAGTGTTTGTTGAAAGTTTGTGCACCCTTTAGAATTTTCTATATTTCTGCATAAATATGACCTAAAACATCATCAGATTTCCACACAAGTCCTAAAAGGAGATAAAGAAAACCCAGTTAAACAAATGAGACAAAAATATTATACTTGGTCATTTATTTATTGAGGAAAATGATCCAATATTACATATCTGTGAGTGGCAAAAGTATGTGAACCCCTAGGATTAGCAGTTAATTTGAAGGTGAAATTAGAGCCAGTTGTTTTCAATCAATGGGATGACAATCAGGTGTGAGTGGGCACCCTGTTTTATTTAAAGAACAGGGATCTATCAAAGTCTGATCTTCACAACACAAGTTTGTGGAAGTGTATCATGGCACGAACAAAGGAGATTTCTAAGGACCTCAGAAAAAGCGTTGTTGATGCTCATCAGGCTGGAAAAGGTTACAAAACCATCTCTAAAGAGTTTGGACTCCACCAATCCACAGTCAGACAGATTGTGTACAAATGGAGGAAATTCAAGACCATTGTTACCCTCCCCAGGAGTGGTCGACCAACAGAGATCACTCCAAGAGCAAGGCGTGTAATAGTTCGTGAGGTCACAAAGGACCCCAGGGTAACTTCTAAGCAACTGAAGGCCGCTCTCACATTGGCTAATGTTAATGTTCATGAGTCCACCATGAGGAGAACACTGAACAACAATGGTGTGCATGGCAGGGTTGCAAGGAGAAAGCCACTGCTCTCCAAAAAGAACATTGCTGCTCGTCTGCAGTTTGCTAAAGATCACGTGGACAAGCCAGAAGGCTATTGGAAAAATGTTTTGTGGACGGATGAGGCCAAAATAAAACTTTTTGGTTTAAATGAGAAGCGTTATGTTTGGAGAAAGGAAACCACTGCATTCCAGCATAAGAACCTTATCCCATCTGTGAAACATGGTGGTGGTAGTATCATGGTTTGGGTCTGTTTTTCTGCATCTGGGCCAGGACAGCTTGCCATCATTGATGGAACAATGAATTCTGAATTATACCAGCGAATTCTAAAGGAAAATGTCAGGACATCTGTCCATGAACTGAATCTCAAGAGAAGGTGGGTCATGCAGCAAGACAACAACCCTAAGCACACAAGTCGTTCTCCCAAAGAATGGTTAAAGAAGAATAAAGTTTTGGAATGGCCAAGTCAAAGTCCTGACTTTAATCCAATGGAAATGTTGTGGAAGGACCTGAAGTGAGCAGTTCATGTGAGGAAACCCACCAACATCCCAGAGTTGAAGCTGTTCTGTACAGAGGAATGGACTAAAATTCCTCCAAGCCGGTGTGCAGGACTGATCAACAGTTACCGCAAACGTTTAGTTGCAGTTATTGCTGCACAAGGGGGTCACACCAGATACTGTTGTGAATTCACATTTCTGTCTTTGGTAACGGCGTTAGGGTTTGTAAGCGCTGTGGCAATGATACAACAATGCGTTGACAGAAAATGTACTTTTAATACTGAAGCATTTTTAAAAGCAAGTACTTCAGTACTTTTAACTTAAGTAAAAATTTGACTGGACAACTTTCACTTGTATCGGAGTAACATTTGACCAGCGGGATCTGTACTTTAACTTAAGTAATGAAGTTGGGTACTTTGTCCACCTCTGGAGGGCGGCACGGTGGTGTAAGTGGTTAGTATGGTCACCTCAGAGCAAGAAGGTTCTGGGTTTGAGCCCAGATGCTGGCGAGGGCCTTTCTGTGTGGAGTTTGCGTGTGCTCCGGATTCCCCCAAGACATGCAATTACGTTAATATGGGACGGCCTTGAGCGAGGCTCCTAAAGCTAGTATGTCACTGGGCTGTGACAGCTTGAGAAAAATTGCGTACGTCATTCGTGAGAGAGTTTCAAAAGTGTCTTGAAACATTTATGGGCTTTTCAATATCGTCGCTCCTTCATCGCTGAAATTTTGAACATGTTCAAAAAATTTGTGCGACAAAATTTCTCTCAAAATAGCTGCGAATGCGTCGCTGGTATCGCAAAGCCGTCGTGAACCCTTCTCAAGTCAGTTTCCGTGAGGCTTCCTCTACTTCCCTGCGTGCCGAGGGAAAGCCGGACTGTGACAGCCTGCGACTAGTTAGAGATACAACAATTGAGGTAAAATATGCGAATATAAATTCGGTGTGATTCCAAGTGAAAATTGTCGCTAATTCGCATGTTTTATCGCAATTGTTGTATCTCCAACTAGTTGCAGGCTGTCGCATGGCTGCCCACTGCTCTGGGTATGTGTGTGTGTTCACTGCTTCAGATGGGTTAAATGCAGAGAGGAATTTCACAAGTGTGTGATGAATAAAGTTGTGCTTTCTTTCTTTCTTTTTCATATATATCAGGATGTTGATTATTTTCACCCAACAAGTGTTTTAATCCTTACACAACAAATATTTAATATTAAAACGACGTTTTCTTGTTGCAGCTGTCGCAAAACGTTTACGACTGTACTTTCGGCGCACTGGAGTTGCTGTGGTAACCTGAAGCTCCGCCCATAGAAGTTAAAAGTGCGCGCGCGGCCGTGTGATCGAGCCACAGGGAGCGAGCGCTCGCTCTGGAACAGACGCAGAGGAGTTTATCGCGTTTATTTATTTGTTTTAGGAATTAAATACTAAAAAAAAAATAAGGAGAAAAGGCGCTTGTATGGATTACAGCAGGGTGTCGGTGTACAGATGCGGTTTCTGCTCTCACAGCCATGTTTAATCCTCTCACAGCGGCTCTCTGGGTGATTCTCTCAGGTAAGCGCAGGAAATACTACGGGCCGCGTCCCAAACCGCACTCTAGTGCACTGAGTAGTGTACACTCCACACGGCGCACACCGCCCTACAGCGGGCAAGCTTCCGGGTTTACACAGGGAACTCAATTAGGGACACTTACTACTTTGTTTGGACGTCTGCCCCTGTAGCACTGTAAACAAATCTGTAAATAATAACTAATATTACTGAAAGGTAATTTTTTAATCATAATTTCGTACCCATTTTATATTTATAAATATATTTTTAAATCTGTTAGTGATTATAGAACATCTCAAACCCTGGTGAAAGTTTCTCTTTTATCTAGTAGAATATTTTTAGATGTAAAAAAATTAAGTACTTTTTTTTTTTTTTTTTGCTGATTTAAAACAAAAAAAATGTTCAAAGAATCTCATTCTACTCCATAAGCGAGATTTATCTGAATTGAAAACAGACTCAGGAAGTTTTGAGATGAGGTATTATTAGCTTGTTATAAAGGAGCATGTTAGGAAAACCTCATTCTTACAAACAAACAAACAAACAAAAAGCAGAATGAAGAGAGAGAGAAGTCAGTTTTGCACAGAGCCCTGGAAAGGACACCTTAACAAAACAAAAATTAATATTTTGGAGATTTCAGAAAAAAATAAATAAATATATATACGTATATGTCCCTTCTGGGGTTCTGTAGTTTTGAGAAACCCTCTTGTTTGTTTGTTTGTTTGTTTGTTTACAGACAAGTGAAACTCTGCTTTGTCTTCTCTGCTGTTCTTCTTCTTCGATGTATTAACTCCACCTAGACGTGAGCGATATGCCCGAAATATCTTATCGCGATACTCGAGGTCGTTTCTACGATATGCGACATGTATCACGATATTTCAGCGAGTCTTGACCTGGGCACGGGTTTCTTTTATATTTTTATTTCTACACTGAAAAAAAACCAAACAAAAACCTTGGATTCAACTTTTTAAAAAAGTCTTAATTTATTATCGGTCATATGGAGCAGAAAAACAAACATGGACGCAATTTGTTTTTGCTTTAGAGCAATTCCAGCGTTATGGACGTGACACTTGAACTCAAAATGGCAACAAATGACCCAGTGCATGTTTTATTGTCTCCCAGTATTTATTTAAACAGGTGTTGCATATTTTAAGGCTGTACCATACTGGAGAAGTGATAGAACAAGAACAATTCCCATAGTACATCTAGGGCATGCCAGAAAACGCCAATAAAAGATGCGTTATGGATGTGACAGAAAAAGTATCACTTTTCTTGGGTGACTGTACATTTTTATCAAACTCTGTGAAATTGTAAACCTAATGTCGAAATGGAGATATCCACTTGATAGAGGGGTCCAAGGTGAATATTAAAAAAATCTTTGTTTAAAATATTTTGTATTTCATGCAGAGTTTCGGAAGGAAAAGTCAGCGTTATGGATGTGACGCGTCTGAAATAGACACGGCATATGTTTACAACCCCGATTCCATAAAAGTTGGGACAAAGTACAAATTGTAAATGAAAACGGAATGCAATAATTTACAAATCTCAAAAACTGATATTGTATTCACAATAGAACATAGACAACATATCAAATGTCGAAAGTGAGACATTTTGAAATTTCATGCCAAATATTGGCTCATTTGAAATTTCATGACAGCAACACATCTCAAAAAAGTTGGGACAGGGGCAATAAGAGGCTGGAAAAGTTAAAGGTACAAAAAAGGAACAGCTGGAGGACCAAATTGCAACTCATTAGGTCAACTGGCAATAGGTCATTAACATGACTGGGTATAAAAAGAGCATCTTGGAGTGGCAGCGGCTCTCAGAAGTAAAGATGGGAAGAGGATCACCAATCCCCCTAATTCTGCGCCGACAAATAGTGGAGCAATATCAGAAAGGAGTTCGACAGTGTAAAATTGCAAAGAGTTTGAACATATCATCATCTACAGTGCATAATATCATCAAAAGATTCAGAGAATCTGGAAGAATCTCTGTGCGTAAGGGTCAAGGCCGGAAAACCATACTGGGTGCCCGTGATCTTCGGGCCCTTAGATGGCACTGCATCACATACAGGCATGCTTCTGTATTGGAAATCACAAAATGGGCTCAGGAATATTTCCAGAGAACATTATCTGTGAACACAATTCACCGCGCCGTCCGCCGTTGCCAGCTAAAACTCTATAGTTCAAAGAAGAAGCCGTATCTAAACATGATCCAGAAGCGCAGACGTCTTCTCTGGGCCAAGGCTCATTTAAAATGGACTGTGGCAAAGTGGAAAACTGTTCTGTGGTCAGATGAATCAAAATTTGAAGCTCTTTATGGAAATCAGGGATGCCGTGTCATTCGGACTAAAGAGGAGAAGGACGACCCAAGTTATCAGCGCTCAGTTCAGAAGCCTGCATCTCTGATGGTATGGGGTCGCATTAGTGTGTGTGGCATGGGCAGCTTACACATCCGGAAAGACACCATCAATGCTGAAAGGTATATCCAGGTTCTAGAGCAACATATGCTCCCATCCAGACGACGTCTCTTTCAGGGAAAACCTTGCATTTTCCAACATGACAATGCCAAACCACATACTGCATCAATTACAGCATCATGGCTGCGTAGAAGAAGGGTCCGGGTACTGAACTGGCCAGCCTGCAGTCCAGATCTTTCACCCATAGAAAACATTTGGCGCATCATAAAACGGAAGATACGACAAAAAAGACCTAAGACAGTTGAGCAACTAGAATCCTACATTAGACAAGAATGGGTTAACATTCCTATCCCTAAACTTGAGCAACTTGTCTCCTCAGTCCCCAGACGTTTACAGACTGTTGTAAAGAGAAAAGGGGATGGCTCACAGTGGGAAACATGGCCTTGTCCTAACTTTTTTGAGATGTGTTGTTGTCATGAAATTTAAAATCACCTAATTTTTTCTCTTTAAATGATACATTTTCTCAGTTTAAACATTTGATATGTCATCTATGTTCTATTCTGAATAAAATATGGCATTTTGAAACTTCCACATCATTGCATTCCATTTTTATTTACAGTTTGTACTTTGTCCCAACTTTTTTGGAATCGGGGTTGTAGAAAATCAGCAGTTTAACCACCATAACCCTTTGAAAAACTCTCTAAATATGAGCTAAAACTATCAAAGTTCTTAAATAATATTTAGGATGGCTATTGTTTTGCTGTTTTGTGGATTTTAGCATACATTTCTGTGGCTTGTGGCAATAATATAGAATTGTACATGATCAAAGTTGATTTTAGCTTGGGGTTTACATTATAAGAAAGAAAGACTGACAGTGACGTATTAGGTGATCAAAATATTTATTTATGTATTTGTTTATTTGTTTATTTATTTAGTACAGGCCTAGGTGATATATCTGGGAGTGGTTTTGATGTTGCTTTATTTTTGCATGGTGAGGTTGACATTTACATGGAATTGCCGTTTACTTTGATTCAAGTGTATAAGTGCTGTTTATTACTCAATAATTAAACGTAAAAATACAATTATAGTTAAAAAAAAAAGTTTGAATACACGTTTAATTTCTGCGGAAACTCCGAAGTGAGATTATAGAGCTCTGAGTTAAAGGATTAAAACCCTCTGACGTTCAGTTTTTATTCTCATGCGGCTGCGAAGGTTTTTTTTTTTTCCCCTCCAGCGTAGGTTCAACATGCTCTTTCATCTCCGTTCCTGTACATGTTCTCACACACATGCACTGTTTTAGTGTTCTTGTGTGACGTTATTTACGCCTTCCGTTTAAAGAACACGATATTTGAGGAACCTTTTAACGTACATTATCGTGTCTGAGCATGCGTGGTGTTCTCGCTGTACGAGCAAACAGAATGAACCTTCTGCATGGCCCTGCTTTTTTTTTTTTTTCTTCTCTTTCTCTTGATGTAAAGGTTGTGTGCCAGTTTATTTTTCCCCGCTGAGCAAAACGTGAGCCCCACACACTCTCACAGGAAACCGAGGTGAGATCAGGGAGTTAGATGGGGTGGTTCTTGTGGTTTGCTCAAGTGTAGATTTAATTTCTGAAGCTGTGACTGAAACCGTGTTCCATTTAACACAGAAGGGAAAAATCATGACTGCTTATCTCTCAATCTCTCTCATCTGTCTAGATCTCTCTCTAGCGCTTTATCTTTTACGTATTAATTCTGTCCATGTGTTCGCAGCCGATGATACACTGCGATATAATTACAGGACGTATTTACGACATGTAACTGGAATAAATCTCTGCACTGAAACGCTGAGAGTCGTCATTTAGTTTTCTCGTTATTCTGAAAAGTCATCATTTCGGGAAGACGTGCGAGACAAGGTTTTATATTGAGTCATAATTTAAAAAAAAAAAAGAAGCAATTTAGTCGACTGTTATAAATATTTGAACCTGCGTGTTAATGATTTTATACACAGTATTTCTCTAAACCAGTAAAGTGTGTGTATTTCTCATCTCATTATCTCTAGCCGCTTTATCCTGTTCTACAGTGTCGCAGGCAAGCTGGAGCCTATCCCAGCTGACTATGGGTGAAAGGCGGGGTACACCCTGGACAAGTCGCCACGTCATCACAGGGCTGACACATAGACACAGACAACCATTCACATTCACACCTACGCTCAGTTTAGGCTACATCCACACGACAACGGCAACGAGATGTTATTTAAAAAAATATCGCGTCCACATGGGCAACGATCAGTAAAATATCAGGTCCATATGGCAACGCAACGCTTGCTGAAAACGATGCAATACACATGCCACACCTCTAGGGGCGCTGTAAGACGGTCCCTTCGGAGACACCAGAACAATAGAAGAAGTAAGGACGCATGCGCATAAACTATTATGCGCGAGACTTCATATTAGCCACAAAGTCAGAAAAATCTGTTCGTAAAATTACGTTATAATGACCAAATACAATGAAAAGTATTTTTCCAGTCTCACCTGTGAAAGGTAATCCCATGTGATCTCGTTTGGACGGTAAACCTGTTGGTACAGTTAAACGCAGCACATGAATGAGGCATCTTTATTCTCCGCTTTGACCCATCCAATATGGCGGCGAGGATGACGTATGATTCTATGCGGAAGGCGGCGTCTAATGGTCCGGAATAAATTGAATGCTACACGTTGATGGATTAATTTGTTCTTCTACGCCCTTCTTGAGGAATGTATTGTAGGACTTAAACCAACATTTGAAGGGGTGAGATCGCTCCTTTTTTTCCCTATTTTTGCTGGCGGGATTGACTCTGCCCTAAGGGCTATTCTCTCTCTCTCTCTCTCTCTCTCTCTCTCTCGCTTGCTCTCTCTCTCGCTTTCTCTCTCTCTCTCTCTCTCTCTCTCTCTCTCTCTCTCTCTCTCTCACTTTGCACCATTACACAATAAATATTCACAGTGAAAATATTTTGTAAGCGCATTTCATGAACCAAGTTATAGGATTTGTTGACAACTCGCATCGAGTTCGTTACACTTCAACCCGGCGTGAAGCGCTCACAGTCATGTGGTTGTGACGTCATCGTAAACAAATCCATTCTACTCATCCAGACGACTTCACAACGGCAACGTTGCCAGATCTTTCCACTCTGGAACCCGTTCTCAAAAGATTGCGTTTTGGGGCACCCAAAATGCCGGTGCCGTGTGGACGCCAGGCCGAAACGATAAACAATTGTATCGGATTCACCTGAATCCGTTGCCGTGTGGACAGGGCCATAGAGTCACCAGTTAACCTAACCTGCATGTCTTTGGACTGTGGGGGAAACCGGAGCACCCGGAGGAAACCCACGCGGACACGGGGAGAACATGCAAACTCCACACAGAAAGGCCCTCGCCGGCCACGGGGCTCGAACCCAGGACCTTCTTGCTGTGAGGCGACAGCGCTAACCACTACACCACCGTGCCGCCCATTATTTAAAATTTTAAAATGTATAATATATATATTTATAGACTTTGTATAATATTCAGACTTTTTTAATATTAATCGTTACATTTATACATTGAGCTCAAGTTATTTAACTAGTTCTTATTTAATTTACATTTCTTTCATGTTTTATATTAAATTAAAGCTAGATGGCCTTTCGATTCCTGTAACCGACGTCTCAGAAAATATCAGGCCGTTCTGTGGCTGGGAAGTTATTTAATTTGAAGGGATTAAAGCAAATAATGTGCATGAAATCGCTCAAGTAGACAGAGGAAGTCGAACAGCTGATCACCCCGAGGTGCTCGCTGAGCGCCGATATTTATTAGTTTGGTCCTGCGTTTCCTTTCCTTCCTATATAACATTTTTGTTTTTCTTCTCGAGTTTCATTACTGTAGTCGGTCTTTCACGTTTCGTTCGCATCTCCTGCCTTGCGCGAACGGCGAAAGCCGACCATGTGATGTGATGTGATGTGATGCGATGCATGATGTAGTATCTTGTATTACAAGTTCAAGTGAAGCAGGAAAAAAAATATCAGGGCCACGTGGAGATAAATTCATTAATTGTTCTGTTAAAAAAAAAAAAAAAATTGGAAGTCTGTGATTCGAATTCAGTATCTTTCGGTCACTAAACAAAAACAATTGGGTGTTTTTTGAAATGGCCTACAGGTGAAAAATCTGAAAGGCCGTCTACCTTTAAAACATTTCTGATGATATTTAAATTGTCAGTCTACGTATAAATATCTATTTATAGACTTTAATAGAAAAAAAAGATGATGATGATGATGATGATTTTTATACAGGTCCTTCTCAAAAAATTAGCATATTGTGATAGTTCATTATTTTCTGTAATGTACTCATAAACATTAGACTTTAATATATTTTAGATTCATTACACACAACTGAAGTAGTTCAAGCCTTTTATTGTTTTAATATTGATGATTTTGGCAAAAAAGTAAAGGAAAACCAAAAATCCCTATGTCAAAAAAGTAGCATATTTCATCTGACCAATAAAAAAAGTGTTTTTAATACAAAAAAAGTCAACCTTCAAATAATTGTTCAGTTATGCACTCAATATTTGGTCGGGAATCCTTTGGCAGAAATGACTGCTTCAATGTGATGTGGCATGGAGGCGATCAGCCTGTGGCACTGCTGAGGTGTTATGGAGGCCCAGGATGCTTCGATAGCGGCCTTAAGCTCATCCACAGTGTTGGGTCTGGTGTCTCTCAACTTCCTCTTCACAATACCCCACAGATTCTCTATGGGGTTGAGGTCAGGAGAGTTGGCAGGCCAATTGAGCACAGTAATACCATGGTCAGTAAACCATTTACCAGTGGTTTTGGCACTGTGAGCAGGTGCCAGGTCGTGCTGAAAAATGAAATCATCTCCATAAAGCTTTTCAGCAGATGGAAGCATGAAGTGCTCCAAAATCTCCTGATAGCTAGCTGCATTGACCCTGCCTTTGATAAAACACAGTGGACCAACACCAGCAGCTGACATGGCACCCCAGACCATCACTGACTGTGGGTACTTGACATTGGACTTCAGGCATTTTGGCATTTCCTTCTCCCCAGTCTTCCTCCAGACTCTGGCACCTTGATTTCCGAATGACATGCAAACTTTGCTTTCATCTGAAAAAAGTACTTTGGACCACTGAGCAACAGTCCAGTGCTGCTTCTCTGTAGCCCATTTCCTGCACACGCCTGTGCACGGTGGCTCTGGACGTTTCTACTCCAGACTCAGTCCACTGCTTCCACAGGTCCCCCAAGGTCTGGAATCGGCCATTCTCCACAATCTTCCTCAGGGTCCGGTCACCTCTTCTGGTTGTGCAGCGTTTTCTGCCACACTTTTTCCTTCCCACAGACGTCCCACTGAGGTGCCTTGATGCAGCACTCTGGGAACAGCCTATTCGCTCAGAGATTTCTTTCTGTGTCTTACCCTCTTGCTTCAGGGTGTCAGTGATGACCTTCTGGACAGCAGTCAGGTCGGCAGTCTTACCCATGATTGCGGTTTTGAGTAATGAACCAGACTGGGAGTTTTTAAAAGCCTCAGGAATCTTTTGCAGGTGTTTAGAGTTAAGTCGTTGATTCAGATGATTAGGTTAATAGCTCGTTTAGAGTACCTTTTCATGATATGCTAATTTTTTGAGATAGGAATTTTGGGTTTTCATGAGCTGTATGCCAAAATAATCAGTATTAAAACAATAAAAGACCTGAAATATTTCAGTTGGTGTGCAATGAATCTAAAATATATGAAAGTTTAATTTTTATCATTACATTATGGAAAATAATGAACTTTATCACAATATGCTAATTTTTTGAGAAGGACCTGTAGATTGTTCCTGAGGAATATATTATTGTATAATATTGCATGTAGTTGCCCTAAAGCTCTAAGGAGGCTCTTTATTTGCCCCGTTAGTGTCCTGGGCGGCTGAGGGGCGTGAGCTTGCTGCACCCCGAGATGTTCATTTCCACTCGGTGAATCTGAGGAACACGGTGCGCTGGAGCTCAGGGACAGCCGACGCCCGCGGCACCACGTACACGGTGGAGTACGCCATGTGAGTCGACCCTGATACTGTCCATCTACACACTCTCACTCAGCCTGTCAACAAGTTCTATGTCTGTCTTTTTTTTTTTTTTTTTTTTTTTGCCCCCTCTCTTGAATTTAATAAGTCGGGCGGGTGGGGAAAAAAAGTAGCTTTTCGTCCATATCGGAAAAGTTACTATCAGTTACAAAGCACTGACACTGGAGACTCCTTCCAAAAATATTAAACAAGCTGTTTATTTCCCTCCCCTGCTGTAGATACGGCGACGCTGTGGACGTGGAAGGAAGCGAGCAGGTGGCGTGGAGGCCGGCGAAGCAGTGCGATGACATCACGCAGACGGAGTGCGACGTGACCGAACAGACCAGCGATACGGAGGAGGAATACTACGCCCGAGTCAGAGCTAACGGGCCGAACGGGCGCTCGGAGTGGACCGAGACCGACGGGCGGCTCAGGCTCACTGACAGTGAGTGCACGAGAAAGAAAGAAAGGGGCGGAGCTTTCTGAAAGAAAAACGAACCCCGCTGATCGATCGCGAAACAAAATCAATCCTGCTCGCTGGACCAAGTCGCTATGTTTAGCTTATTGTTCTCTTCATCTGAAGATTCGAGTCATTTCCAGGAATGTAAAGCGAGAACGCTGTAATGGAAGCGAAGCCGAATAAGAGCTTCGATAATCGCGCTGCGCTGATTGCACTAATTATACACTTATCGTGTTTTAAAACCTGTTTTCTGGACGCCGCGTAATTACAGAGCAGTTCCAGTAATTCTCTCCGCCGCGTCTCTGCACTTTGGTCCTCAGACAGAAAGAGCAATAAACCTGCAGCGTCCCGAGTCAGACAGGCTCCGTCATGAGATTAAGATTAATGCCACGTCGGTGAAAATCGCCAGCGTTTATAGGGTTCACGGAATGAATATTTAACAGCTATTCCACGAAATCGAGTCCTACATGAGCTGATAGCGGCTATAATCCATGCCCGACGAGATTGCAGACAGAATAAAAGTTATCCCACTCGTTTACTGGATTCTGAGAAATGGAGCATTTTTTTTTTCTTCCAAATTCGATAAATAAAAACTTTATACAAAATGTCGATGCAATAATAATAATTCTTAGAGGAAAAAATATATGTTTTTATCACGAAATACTTTTTCCATATTTTGTTGCGCCTATTTTTATTTTTTTTTGTATTTTTCAGGGTTTTGTTTTCAAGCAGGGTTTCAGCGGTCTCAAAATCACCGGCTATGGCTTGTTATGCCGCCGGCTATTGTCAGTCGAGTCACAAAATTTAATATTAAATATTTCTGACAGCAAAAAAAAGTTGTGAACGTAAATTACATCCACTATGTCATGTATGTCCGTTGCCGCGTCAACTGTGTTTACATCCTCGACACGAGTGCAGCCATTACTGCCGCCTGTGTTGCCAGATTGCGCGTTTCCCTGCCCAATCTGGGCGGTTTTAAGTGCATTTTGGCGGCTTTTGAACATATTTCGGGCTGTAAAACGTCAGCAGTATCTGGCAACATATTTTTTTACTTAATACAAGAAATTAATGGATGCCAACGTTTTTGCCAAAATGGTATTTTATTTTCCATTGTTTAGGCAGCTTCAGCATCATACTGTGAGATTCTGTTCAAATTGTTTTTTTTTTTTCTTCTATGAAGCCTGAGCCATTTATTTTATTAGTTTATAATTATTGTTTAATTTAGTTTTCAGGAGAGACTGCCTGCACACAGTACTAGTATTAATAGTTTTTTTCTTGCATGAAAGCTGAGGCATTTATATTATATTTGAAGGTAACTTCATGTTGTGCTGTGAGGTTCTCTGCACTTTAACTTTTGAACCAACAGGTGCATTTGGATAAGTAAAGCCTATTTTTCTGCAGTTTTGTAGTCCTGCTAATCTTTTATACTGGTAAAGTTGTTTATAGGACCATTTCTCAGTGTCTGTTTTTTTTAATCAATAGTTTTTCAGTAATAACTTAATATTTAACATATCACTCAATTTTAAACAACCCCCGCGCCTCCCCCATAGTCTCCAAAATTTCTGTGGGAAACACTGGCGTGCGTAACAACGCTAATCAAGCTTAAGCTAGACGACCCGCCTCAAATACCCGTCCCGGGTAAATGTTATCCCAATTTTAGATGGCCTGTTCCAAACCATCCTGCCCCATGAAAAATTCATACTTGCATGTCTGTCTGTCTGTCTATCTATCTATATCCCTGCACGCTTTGCGTGCATTATGTCTGCCCCTGGCAGACATTTTACCATTTTGCACCCTGCTGTAAATTATTTGTACCCTGCTATTCTCCCAAACTTTGAAGCCCCTAAGGTTTTTATTTCGTCCTCGGTTGTTTCAGCAACACGCGCTGCCCTTTTAATTTTTTAATTTAATTTATTTATTTTTCCCCTACTCTACTCACGGTATATGAGCTGATATCCTACAGGGTTTCCGCGGAGTCTTAAAAAGTCTAAAATTTGATAATCCTAATTTAAGGCCTTAAAAAGTCTAAAATACGAGCATATTTTGCATTGTAGGTCTTAAATGTAATTTTGTGAAGTCTTAAATCCTTACGTTAGAGGTCTGCGTGGGACAGAATTTGCAGTCCCGCTCCCGCAAAGAATTATGATTTTCAGTCCCGCTCCCGGCCGCGCCTGCCATATTTTGTCCCGCTCCCGCCCGCAAATCCCGCATGATGCAGATGTTTGCGCTATTTCTCACGAAAGTTCTTGTCATTGGCTTGGGGAATTAAACATGCTGAGCTTAGCTGAGCTCTCCACTGACTGATCCTTCGTTTATTGTTTAGACTCTGACATTCTGCTGACACATTCCAAGTTGAGCACTGCATGCGCTCATGATTGACAGCTCTCGCTTTGATTGACAGCTCTCGCTTTGCGCACTCGCACTTCCGAGTCTGTGGCGTTACGATTCCAACCGCGATTTCATTCTCCTCTCATATGAAGTGCTGCGCAACCACAACCAGCTCCTCAGATTATACACTGTCTATTTCTAGCTTTAAATTGAACAATCTGTGCGATACACAGTCCTTTTTAATACTTTTAATACTTTTTAATACTTTTTTTAATACTTAGGACTAATACTCTTGACTTTTTAACGGTAAATGCACCTCTTTTTAAAGCAGCACTTACTTCTGAAGCACTGTGAGCTTCACTAGAGGAGCTCTGCTCTTCTGCCATGATCGGAGATCTCAAACACGGAAGAGCGGAAAGGAATCGGAAACGTACGCGAGATTAGACCACATCCGCAAATTTAGGCATCTTAAAATGTTTTTATTAATGCCAAATAAAATATCCAGCACAAATTATATACGATAGACATAAATTAATAATTTATACATTTTATTTTAAACACGTTTTTAGTTAGCGGGACTGCAGCTTATCACCTCTCCCGCCCGCTCCCACATTGTGCACTCGCCCGCGCCCGCAATGAGCTTTCAAAATTTGTCCCGCGCCGCACTGCTTTGCGGCGGGTCCCGCGGGACTCCCGCGGGAGTGCAGGACTCTACCTTGCGTCCATTTACCCCATTCGCTTTTTTTTTTGTTAAATGCGTTGGTGATGTTCATAATTAGTCATATAGGCTAGGCCTACTTAGTATCAGTAGGCTATGCTGCAAACTACAAATGAGACACAGTGGAATCCGGCGTCTAGCCCGGTTGGCATGGTGATGCACAGGACATGGTACGCGCGCATTTGGACAGTAGAGCCTAAAAGAAGCGAGGGAGATTGTCACGGTTTGTAGCGAAATGGGCAAATGCAAGTTTAACGATTGCTGGCTTGAACGCAATGGTTTCGTAGACTGGTTAAAACGTGTACCAAACAATCCGTTTGAGGCGTACTGCACATTGTGCAAAAGAACACTCACACTCGGCACCCTGGGTGTAAAGGCACTGGAATCGCACGCGAAAGCGGAGAAGCACCAGGCTGCCCATAAAAGTCTGCAACAATCGCATGCCATCACTCAATTTTGTTCACCGTTGTCCGGTCCAAGCACATCTCGAGACGGTGTATCAGCTAACTCCGTGCAAACTGTAACGTTACAACACGCAAACCGTACGGAATCGAATGCCTCATCCTCAAGCGATTTGCGGGATGTCTTTGGCTCCACTGCAACTTAAGGGGTGTTCACACGGCAACTTTTACTCCGGTGTAACACCGGGGCTGCCCCGGTAGAGCGTTCACACGGTACAAAGTTATACCGGTGTCGCCCCTGAAAGCTGCTTAAACCGGTGCAAATCTAACCCTGCTCGGGAGGTGGTTTAAGAAATTTACTCCGGAGTAAATGCTAGTTTGCGGGGCAGCACCGATATAAAATGGGACGTCTGAACGCTACAGGGGTAGACTCGCTACGCGTGAGGAGAGTTGATTACATGCGGGCATTGCATAATTTGCATCCTGGTATTTTGCACTTCCAAAATGGCGAATATCAACAACAACAGAACTGCGTGTCTTCCAGTGTTGCCAGATTGGGCGGTTTTAAGTGCATTTTGGCGGATTTGAACACATTTTGGGCTGGAAAACGTCAGCAGTATCTGGCAACACTGGTGTCTTCATCCACATTGTTTTCCCGGCGCTTGGTGATGCCATGACAACCGGGAAAAGGAAGTGCATTTTCACGCATGCGCATATTTCATTTCCGCATTATTACTATCGCTAATGATAGTAATAAAAGGAAATGATATCAAAACTTTATTACTATCAAAGGAAATGATAGTAATAAAGTTTTTGCTACTATTGCACGGTCGCAGAAACTGCCGTGTGACCGCAAGTGGGGCTGCACCGGTGCTAACACGCTTCTCTCTAGTAAGCAGGGTTGTGACGTGTGAACGCTCCACAAAATTTACACCGGTGTAAGATATATCGCAACAAAATACATCGGTGCAGCATCGATGCAAATATGTGCCGTGTGAACACCCTATTAGTTCCTCATTAATGCAAGAGCGCACCCTAGGGATGTAATGAGTTCATTGGTGAATGATAATAAATTTTGTTATTTCGAAAGTAATTCAGGCTCTCCCAATTTTCTTTTTTTTTTTTTTGTGCGGCATACGTCTTAAATTTAACCTGTTATGGTCTTAAAAAGTCTTAAATTGAACTTGTTCAAGCCTGCAGAAACCCTGTCCTAGTAGTAGGGTAGCCAATCCGAGCGCACGATTGCTCATATCCAGTGAATCTGGATCGAATAAAGGTGTTTTATTCCCCTTACACCACAGCTTGTGATCCTTTTATGGTTACGTCTGTGAAACAAGTCAGTTTGCGTAAAACATAAAGCCTCGTGTTTTGTTACCGAGGAACCCAAACGCATGAAAAGGAAAAAGTTACACTTTTACCGCCAACACTCATTCTGTAAACTTTTTTTTAATAAAGTGAATGAACTGTTACTCTAGAAAAGATTTACAGTGGGGCAAAAAAGTATTTAGTCAGTCACCAATTGTGCAAGTTCTCCCACTTAAAAAGATGAGAGAGGCCTGTAATTTTCATCATAGGTACACTTCAACTATGAGAGACAGAATGAGAAAAAAAAAAAAACCCAGAAAATCACATTGTCTGATTTTTAAAGAATTTATTTGCAAATTATGGTGGAAAATAAGTATTTGGTCAATAACAATAGTTCATCTCAATACTTTGTTATATACCCTTTGTTGGCAATGACAGAGGTCAAACGTTTTCTGTCAGTCTTCACAAGGTTTTCACACACTGCTGCTGGTATTTTGGCCCATTCCTCCATGCAGATCTCCTCTAGAGCAGTGATGTTTTGGGGTTGTCCCTGGGCAACACGGACTTTCAACTCCCTCCAAAGATTTTCTATGGGGTTGAGACCTGGAGACTGGCTAGGCCACTCCAGGACCTTGAAATGCTTCTTACGAAGCCACTTCTTCGTTGCCCGGGCGGTGTGTTTGGGATCATTGTCATGCTGAAAGACCCAGCCATGTTTCATCTTCAATGCCCTTGCTGATGGAAGGAGGTTTTCACTCAAAATCTCACGATACATGGCCCCATTCATTCTTTCCTTTACACGGATCAGTCGTCCTGGTCCCTTTGCAGAAAAACAGCCCCAAAGCATGATGTTTCCACCCCCATGCTTCACAGTAGGTATGGTGTTCTTTGGATGCAACTCAGCATTCTTTCTCCTCCAAATATGACAAGTTGAGTTTTTACCAAAAAGTTCTATTTTGGTTTCATCTGACCATATGACATTCTCCCAATCCTCTTCTGGATCATCCAAATGCTCTCTAGCAAACTTCAGACGGGCCTGGACATGTACTGGCTTAAGCAGGGGGACACGTCTGGCACTGCAGGATTTGAGTCCCTGGCGGCGTAGTGTGTTACTGATGGTAGCCTTTGTTACTTTGGTCCCAGCTCTCTGCAGGTCATTCACTAGGTCCCCCCGTGTGGTTCTGGGATTTTTGCTCACCGTTCTTGTGATCATTTTGACCCCACGGGGTGAGATCTTGCATGGAGCCCCAGATCGAGGGAGATTATCAGTGGTCTTGTATATCTTCCATTTTCTAATAATTGCTCCCACAGTTGATTTCTTCACACCAAGCTGCTTACCTATTGCAGATTCAGTCTTCCCAGCCTGGTGCAGGTCTACAATTTTGTTTCTGGTGTCCTTTGACAGCTCTTTGGTCTTGGCCATAGTGGAGTTTGGAGTGTGACTGTTTGAGGTTGTGGACAGGTGTCTTTTATACTGATAACGAGTTCAAACAGGTGCCATTAATACAGGTAACGAGTGGAGGACAGAGGAGCCTCTTAAGGAAGAAGTTACAGGTCTGTGAGAGCCAGAAATCTTGCTTGTTTGTAGGTGACCAAATACTTATTTTACCGAGGAATTTACCAATTAATTCATTAAAAATCCTACAATGTGATTTCCTGGATTCTTTCCCCCCCATTCTGTCTCTCATAGCTGAAGTGTACCTATGATGAAAATTACAGGCCTCTCTCATCTTTTTAAGTGGGAGAACTTGCACAATTGGTGGCTGACTAAATACTTTTTTTACCCCACTGTATACATGTTAATATAAACCGGAGTTGGTGTTATAGATTAAAATAATTTAATCAACACCTTCCGACCAATCAGAATCCAGAACAGGAAAAATAAAGTGCAGTTTTCTTCTTTTAAATCTGATTTCACTTTCTAAGCTTTTTTTTTTTTTTCTTCTTCATCAGCCATTTTGGGAGCACCGCAGGCGAACGTCACGGTGGTGGAAAACAAGCTGCACGTCAAGCTGAGCGGCCCGTTCCGATGGAGGAATCCCGGGAAGAAGCGCCAGTCGATGTTTAACATCTTCCCTCACATGGTCTACAACATCAGCGTGTACGACAACAGGAGCAAACACACGGTAGGGGTCCGATTACAGACGCGCCGAATTAATCATTTAAAGGACAAACCGATAAAAACCATGACTGCGGTTTAGATATTCAGCGTTGAGACGTTCCTGAAGTCACGTCCGTGGTTTAACAGGAAGTAAAACTGCAAATCCGCTCGGTTTAGCATTTTAAACCAGGAAAAAAGTCTCTCTTTATTCGACGTGGCACCGATCCGATACCCAGGTGTCCGTAACAGGATAATCCCATCACAACCTGATGGTGGCTCAGATACCGGCGAAAACGTGTCAGATATCCGATCCTGTAAGGATCTTAAACCTACCGTACGTACTGAACAGGTGCCAGATTTGAGAGGGGAAGGTTCTCATATGCAGGAGGAGTTGTGGATCAATCTGAGCTCAGCAACAATACAAGTGGTGTTAAGTCTCACCGGAGCCTTCAGCTGTTTCCGGATGACCTGAGTATTAAATCAACAATTACCTGCAACTTGAACCTGCTGCCGAATGACACCGTGGCGCTCCCAGGGGACGCCGGGTGTCTGGAGATCGCAGGTTTGAGCTCCAGTGATGCTGTGAACGCCCGGAGTGGAGTGAGCGCGCGTCCCTGTCTGTCCGAGCAGCTGTGTGAGCTCAGGGTTAAATTGTGGAAGGTGGTGATTAGTTCTCTGTATCAGCCGCTCTGACCGTACTGCAGGTTTGTATTAATGGTTATCGTTCCTATAGTAACCGTTCATTCCAAGTGTTTGGACATCTTTAATCCAGAGGAGTTTCCACTGTGCGGTTTCTCAGTAAAATGACCGGCTTCCTTTTATTTCCCCACTAGTTGAGAGAGAGACAGACAGACACTGACAGAGGGAGAGACATGGGGGAGAGAGACAGACAGACACACACACACACACACACACACACACACACACACACAGAAAAATAGAGATACTGAGAGAGAGATGGATGGACGGACAGACAGGGAGAGAGAGGGATGGGGAAAGAGGGAGAGAGATGGAGATAGAGGGCAAGAGAGTGAGACAGATGGACAGAGAGAGACAGACTGACTGACAGAGGGAGAGACAGACACATGGACACGCACAGAGAGAGAAAAATAGAGATACTGAGAGAGGGATGGATGGACGGACAGGCAGGGAGAGAGAGGCACAGGGAAAGAGGGAGAGAGATGGAGATACAAAGAGAAAGAGGGTGAGCGAGTGAGACAGAGAGACATGGGGAGGGTGAGAGACCGACAGACACAGAGAGAAAAAAATAGAGATACTGAGAGAGAGACAGATGGGGAGAGAGACAGTCGGGGAAAGAGAGACACAGGACAAGAGGGAGAGAGATGGAGATAGAGGGCAAGAGAGTGAGGCAGATGGACAGAGAGAGAGACAGACAGACTGACTGACTGAGGGATAGACATGGGGGAGAGAGACAGACACATGGACACACACAGAGAGAAAAATAGAGATACTGAGAGAGAGAGAGAGAGAGAGAGAGATGGATGGACGGACAGGCAGGGAGAGAGAGGCACAGGGAAAGAGGGTGAGAGAGTGAGACAGATGGACAGAGCGACATGGGGGAGGGCGAGAGACAGACACCGAGAGAGAAAAATAGAGATACTGAGAAAGCGAGACAGACGGGGGAGAGAGACAGTCGGGGAGAGAGAGACACAGGGCAAGAGGGAGAGAGATGGAGATAGAGGGCAAGAGAGTGAGACAGATGGACAGAGAGAGACAGACAGACTGACAGAGGGAGAGACATGGGGGAGAGAGACAGACAGACGGACACACACAGAGAGAGAAAAATAGAGATACTGAAAGAGAGAGAGGGAGAGAGAGATGGATGGATGGACGGACGGACAGGCAGGGAGAGAGATGGAGATAGAAAGAGGGTGAGAGAGTGAGACAGATGGACAGAGACATGGGGAGGGCGAGAGACAGACAGACAGAGTAAAATAGAGATACTAAGAAAGAGAGACAGACGGGAGAGAGACAGTTGGGGGGAGAGAGAGATGGAGATAGAGGGCAAGCGAGTGAGACAGATGGGGAGAGAGAGAGAGAGAGAGATGGGGGCGGGAGAGAGACAGACAGACATGAGGGAGAGAGACGCTGGGGACAGAGACAGACACAGATGGAGGGAGAGGGGAAAAAAGTGTTTGTTCAGGGAGCTACTGTGGATAAGAAGTACAACAAACCCAGTAATAGTTGGCTGTGGTGTCCGAGGACTAAACCACTCCAGGACGTGCTGTGATGATAAAATCACCAGCGTCAGGGCCCCGTATTCAGGGCCCCGTATGAAGGCAGGTTCCGTGGCCTCAGAGTGACTGACTGTGTGCTGCACTGAGCGTTTTGTCTCTGTATTCACATCCTTGTGTGTGTTTTTGGTTTCTCAGCAGTTCATTCTGCAGCCGAAGAAGCTCCTGCAGTACGGCCCTGTGGATTACAGCTCGGTGCACTGTGTGAGGGCAGAGGCGCTCTCGCTCACCCTCCATCTCACCAGCACGCCGTCGGAATGGATCTGCGTCTCCACCCCTGACGGTAACGCCACCGAGATTCACTTCATCTTACTGTCACACTGACGCTTTATAACTCGGAGAGAAAAATCACAAGGGTCAGAAATTAATCCTACAGTCGCCTGTAGTTTGTCTTGGTGGGCGTGGCCGTGAGTTTTTCATTTCTACACCGTATACAGCGCATCTTTTTGAAGTCTGTATGACTGATTTACATGGCACATGCACGGCCTTTGTACGCAGAGAAAGTTGATCATGTTTTCACTCGCGGGTGTGAAGGTCCGGTTCAGGTAGAGTCACGTGAACAGGTTTAATCAGAGGAAAGGCAGTGATTAAATATTTGCCCTGGATGATCAATCTCTGTGTGTGTTATTACGCGATCAGAGCGGCCGGACAGGTTTGGGTGAGAGCAAACATTCCTCATGAACCTCGCCTAACCTGCGTGTGAAGAATTCTTTTCTTTTCGGGTTCCTCCTGCACTCAGACCTGTGTGTGAGTGTGAGAGGAGTATTGTCACTAGTATCAGACGTTTATAACAGTAGAGATAAAAAAAAAAATGTACAGTGATGTATTTGCATAATGTGTAATAAAGCTCTGGAGATGTGTGTAATTTATTTTAATGAAATATTAGTGATTGAGTGATGAGTGTGAGGTTAATTATTACACCCTGGCCTTATTATTTTTTTATTTTTTCCTCCAGACCCGCTTAAATCTCAGATGCTGATGATGACGTTGGGCGGAGTCATTCCCACTGTGATATGCTTGTTTGTTTTGGCCGCGGTCGGAGGTTTCGCTTATTACTACATCTGTGGTCACAAACCGCGGCTGCCCAAGAGTGTGGTGAGTCACATCTCTTCTCATCTCACACACACCTCACACCCTTCACACCCCGGTATCGGACCAGTTTGTGGGCGGGACCTGTTTAACAGCTGAACCGTTTCTCTTTAATATCGCGGGAGGTTTTAATGAAGATTCCCATCAAGGTTTCATCTTTATGTATTGTGTAAAAATGTATTCTGGACTTTTAAATTATTTTTATATTAATGCGACTGGACGACAACTAAAGTCAGATAAAAACATAATTTGCTCTAAAGTGTTTAACATCAAATATGTTTTCTCCCACATCAAACACTGAAATGAGAGCTGGGCTATAAAATATCTTCGCTTCCTTCTTTTCAAGTGCACTTAGAAATGCGATAAATGCTAAAAACATCACGGGTAGCACATTTCAAAAATACAGTGTCTTGCAAAAGTATTCCCCCCCCTTGGTGTTTGTCCTGTTTTGTCGCATTACAAGCTGGAATTAAAATGCATTTTTGGACGGTTAGCACCATTTGATTTACACAACATGCCGACCACTTTAAAGGTGAAAATTGTTTGTTTTATTGTGACACAAACAATAATTAAGATGGAAAAAAAAACCCTGAAATCTGTATTGTGCGTAAGTATTCACCCCCTAAATAAGAGCTGGTCCAAGCAATTCACTTCATAAGTCACAATTAGTTGATTAAGATCCACCTGTGTGCAATCTGTGTCACATGATCTGTCACATGATGTGTGTTAATAAATCAACCTGTTCTGGAAGGACCCTGACTCTGCAACATGAAAACCAAGCAGCACTCCAAACAGGTCAAAGTTGTGGAGAAGTATAGATCAGGATTGGGTTATAAAAAATATCCCACAGAGCACCATTAAATCCATTATAGCAAACTGGAAAGAATATGGCACCACTACAAACCTGACGAGAAGGCCCCGCCCACCAAAACTCACAGACCGGGGGGGAAGGAGGACATTAATCAGAGATGCAACAAAGACACCAAAGATAACACTGAAGGAGCTGCAAAGATCCACAGCAGAGATGGGAGTATCTGTCCATTGGACCACTTTAAGCTGTACACTCCACAGAGTGGGCGGGGCTTTATGGAAGAGTGGCCAAAAAAATTAATTGCTTAAGAAAACCCTTTTGGAGTTTGCCCAACAGCATGTGGCAGACTCCCCAAACACATGGAAGAGCATTCTCTGGTCAGATGAGACTAAAATTGGTCTTTATGGCCAAACGCCATGTGTGGCGCAAACCCAACACCCTGAGAACACCATTCCTACAGTGAAGCATGGTGGTGGCAGCATCATGCTGTGGAGATAGTTTTCATCTGCAGGGACAGGAAAGCATGAAGGATGGCACTAAATACAGGGCAATTCTGGAGGAAAACCTGTTTGAGTCAGCCAGAGGTTTGAGACTGAGATGAAGGTTCATATTCCAGCAGGACAACGATCCTAAACATACTGCAAAAGCTACACTGGATTGGTTTAAAGGGAAACATTTAAATGTCATGGAATGGACTAATCAAAGCCCAGACCTCAATCCAATTGAGAATCTGTGGCATAACTTGAAAATTGCTGTACACCAACGCAACCCATCTAACTTGAAGGAGTTGGAGCAGTTTTGCCTTGAGGAATGGGCAAAAATCCCAGGAGCTAGATGTGCTAAGCTAATAGAGACATACCCCAAGAGACTTGCAGCAAAAGGTGGCTCAACAAAGTATTGACTTGGGGTGTGTGTGAATACCTAGGCATACTTCAGATTTCTGTTTACATCTTAATTATTGTCACAATTAAAAAAAAAAACTTTTAAAGTGGTAGGCATGTTGTGTAAATCAAATGGTGCTAACCCTCCATAAATCCATTTTAATTCCAGCTTGTAATGCGACAAAACAGGACAAACACCAAGGGGGATGAATACTTTTGCAAGACACTGTGTACTAGTGTGCTGTTGTCCGAGTATTTAAACTGGTGTATTCAAAACAAAACACCACTACACTGGTTTCTGCATGCTTGGAAATACTACTACACGCTTCCTTGTTCTTAAACTAGAGCATATCTGAAAGGAAAAACAAACAAACAACCCATTAGAGTATTGTACTGCAAGCACTGAAATTATCTCATCTCATCATCTCTAGCCGCTTTATCCTGTTCTACAGGGTCGCAGGCAAGCTGGAGCCTATCCCAGCTGACTACGGGCGAAAGGCGGGGTACACCCTGGACAAGTCGCCAGGTCATCACAGGGCTGACACATAGACACAGACAACCATTCACATTCACACCTACGGTCAATTTAGAGTCACCAGTTAACCTAACCTGCATGTCTTTGGACTGTGGGGGAAACCGGCGCACCCGGAGGAAACCCACGCGGACACGGGGAGAACATGCAAACTCCGCACAGAAGGGCCCTCGCCGGCCACGGGGCTCGAACCCAGACCTTCTTGCTGTGAGGCGACAGCGCTAACCACTACACCACCGTGCCACCCACTGAAATTATCATCTTGGAAATACTAGTGTACAAATACAGGTGCTGGTCATATAATTAGAATATCGTGAAAAAGTTGATTTATTTCAGTAATTCCACTCAAAAAGTGAAACTTGTAAATTATATTCATTCATTACACACAGACTGATATATTTCAAATGTTTATTTATTTTAACGTTGATGATTATAACTGACAACTAATGAAGATCCCAAATTCAGTATCTCAGAAAATTAGAATATTACTTAAGACCAATACAAAAAAAGGATTTTTAGAAATGTTGGCCAGCTGAAAAGTATGAGCATGTACAGCACTCAATACTTAGTTGGGGCTCCTTTTGCCTGAATTACTGCAGCAATGCGGCGTGGCATGGGGTCGATCAGTCTGTGGCACTGCTCAGGTGTTATGAGAGCCCAGGTTGCTGTGATAGTGGCCTTCAGCTCTTCTGCATTGTTGGGTCTGGTGTATCGCGTCTTCCTCTTCACGAGACCCCATAGATTTTCTATGGGGTTAAGATCAGGCGGGTTTGCTGGCCAATTAAGAACAGGGATACCATGGTCCTTAAACCAGGTACTGGTAGCTTTGGCACTGTGTCCAGGTGCCAAGTCCTGTTGGAAAATGAAATCTGCATCTCCATAAAGCTGGTCAGCAGCAGGAAGCATGAAGTGCTCTAAAACTTCTTGGTAGATGGCTGCGTTGACCTTGGACCTCAGTGGACCAACACCAGCAGATGACATGGCACGCCAAACCATCACTGACTGGAAACTTTACACTGGACCTCAAGCAACGTGGATTCTATGCCTCTCCTCTCTTCCTCCAGACTCTGGGACCTTGATTTCCAAAGGAAATGCAAAATTTACTTTCATCAGAGAACATAACTTTGGACCACTCAGCAGCAGTCCAGTCCTTTTTGTCTTTAGCCCAGGCGAGACGCTTCCGACGCTGTCTCTTGTTCAAGAGTGGCTTGATACAAGGAATGCGACAGCTGAAACCCATGTCTTGTACGTCTGTGCGTGGTGGTTCTTGAAGCACTGACTCCAGCTGCAGTCCACTCTTTGTGAATCTCCCCCACATTTTTGAATGGGTTTTGTTTCACAATCCTCTCCAGGGTGCGGTTATCCCTATTGCTTGTTCACTTTTTTTTTTCTACCACATCTTTTCCTTCCCTTCACCTCTCTATTAATGTGCTTGGACATAGATCTCTGTGAACAGCCAGCCTCTTTAGCAATGACCTTTTGTGTCTTGCCCTCCTTGTGCAAGGTGTCAATGGTCGTCTTTTGGACAACTTTCAAATCAGCAGTCTTCCCCATGATTGTGTCGCCTACAGAACTCGACTGAGAGACCATTTA
This sequence comes from Neoarius graeffei, assembly GCF_027579695.1. NCBI lineage: Eukaryota > Metazoa > Chordata > Actinopteri > Siluriformes > Ariidae > Neoarius > Neoarius graeffei. The sequence goes on from NC_083570.1 coordinate 8,658,923, forward strand.
AAGGCCTTTGCAGGTATTTTGAGTTAATTAGCTGATTAGAGTGCGGCACCAGGGGTCTTCAATATTGAACCTTTTCACAATATTCTAATTTTCTGAGATACTGAATTTGGGGTTTTCATTGGTCATCAGTTCTAATCATCAAAATTAAAAGAAATAAACACTTGAAATATATCAGTCTGTGTGTAATGAATGAATATCATATACAAGTTTCACTTTTTGAATGGAATTACTGAATTAAATAAACTTTTTCATGATCTTCTAATTATATGACCAGCACCTGTATGTTTGCACTCGTCTATCAGAAATGCTGACAAACTCGTAAACCTGGTCGTGACAACTTTGATGAATGTTTCGGTCCTGAGAACAGTATGTGACGACGCTGAGACATACCTGAGATTACTGGAGCGTTTTGTCTCTGTCTTGGTTTAATTTCTAAACAATGTGACCTATAGAGATAAGGACCACCTCGCTCCTCCGGATTTTTGGATAATGATGAGCTGTAATGATCGTGGGTGTGTCTTTGGCTGCTGAAATGTTGCTCTCCTGCATAATTTCATTCCAGCTGTCGCTCTGGAATTCAGACGCTTCTTGATCGACTAATCAAGCGGTATGCTAGGTGGAGGACCTACAGTGGTGCTGGACAGTTTGTGAACCCTTTAGAATTTTCTATATTTCTGCACAAATATGACCGAAAACATCATCAGATTTTCACACAAGTCCTAAAAGTAGATAAAGAGAACCCAGTTAAACAAATGAAACAAAATATTATACTTGGTCATTTATTTATTGAGGAAAATGATCCAATATTACTTATCTATGGGTGGCAAAAGTATGTGAACCTTTTGCTTTCAGTATCTGGTGTGATCCCCTTGTGCAGCAATAACTGCAACTAAACGTTTGCGGTAACTGTTGATCAGTCCTGCACACCAGCTTGGAGGAATTTTAGCCCATTCCTCCATACAGAACAGCTTCAACTCTGGGATGTTGGTGGGTTTCCTCACATGAACTGCTCGCTTCAGGTCCTTCCACAACATTTCGATTGGATTAAGGTCAGGACTTTAACTTGGCCATTCCAAAACATTAACGTTATTCTTCTTTAACCGTTCTTTGGTAGAACAACTTGTGTGCTTAGGGTCGTTGTCTTGCTGCATGACCCACCTTGTCTTGAGATTCAGTTCATGGACAGATGTCCTGACATTCTCCTTTAGAATTTGCTGGCATAATTCAGAATTCATTGTTCCATCAATGATGGCAAGCCGTCCTGGCCCAGATGCAGCAAAACAGGCCCAAACCATGATACTACCACCACCATGTTTCACAGCTGGGATAAGGTTCTTATGCTGGAATGCAGTGGCTTCCTTTCTCCAAACATAGCACTTCTCATTTAAACCAAAAAGTTCTATTTTGGTCTCATCCATCCACAAAACGTTTTTCCAGTAGCCTTCTGGCTTGTCCACGTGATCTTTAACAAACTGCAGATGAGCTGCAATGTTCTTTTTGGAGAGCAGTGGCTTTCTCCTTGCAACCTTGCCATGCACACCATTGTTGTTCAGTGTTCTCCTGATGGTGGACTCATGAACATTTAACATTAGCCAATGTGAGAGAGGCCTTCAGTTGCTTAGAAGTTACCCTGGGGTCCTTTGTGACCTCACTGACTATTACACGCCTTGCTCTTGGAGTGATCTTTGTTGGTCGACCACTCCTGGGGAGGGTAACAATGGTCTTGTATTTCCTCCATTTGTATACAATCTGTCTGACTGTGGATTGGTGGAGTCCAAACTCTTTAGAGATGGTTTTGTAACCTTTTCCAGCCTGATGAGCATCAACAACGCTTTTTCTGAGGTCCTCAGAAATCTCCTTTGTTCGTGCCATGATACACTTCCACAAACATGTGTTGTGAAGATCAGGCTTTGATAGATCCCTGTTCTTTAAATAAAACAGGGTGCCCACTCACACCTGATTGTCATCCCAATGATTGAAAACACCTGACTCTAATTTCACCTTCAAATTAACTGCTAATCCTAGAGGTTCACATACTTTTGCCACTCACAGAGATGTAATATTGGTTCATTTTCCTCAATAAATAAATTACCAAGTATAATATTTTTGTCTCATTTGTTTAACTGGGTTCTCTTTATCTCCTTTTAGGACTTGTGTGAAAATCTGATGATGTTTTAGGTCATATTTATGCAGAAATATAGAAAATTCTAAAGGGTTCACAAACTTTCAAGCACCACTGTACGCCTTTATCAGACACACACTTGGCGGCTTGGGGGAGGGCGGAATCATTACATCGACACCTTCACAGCTGCTTCTCGCTCATGATGATAATTACATTACTTTCATACGCAGGCGTTTTTGTGCTGATGCTGAAGAAAAACCCAGATCTGTAACCGGTATAAGTGACCAACTAACTAGATCTTGAGATCTGTTTTATTATCCGCTAGTTTTTGACTCGACATATCCATACTGATTTATTATTCAGCTAATTAATGACTTTTTTTTCCCCGCCCACATTCAACAGGACGTGGACATGAAGCGTAAACTCCAGACGTTCCAGCCGGATCCGCCCCGAATAAATGTAATCATCTTCAACATCACCAACCTGAGCACGGGGGAATCCAAACACAGCTTCCTCAGCCCGTTCCATCATGGTGTTGACGTTCCAGAGTCCTCACCGCTCACCATCGTGGAGGAGGTCAGTTACGCGCCCCAGGACGCCCAGAATACATCAAGAGCATCAGCAGGTCTCCACAGCCACCGCGGCTCTTTGGGTGAGGATTACGGATTGGTCTGTCAGGAAGATAGGATTCAGGTGGCCAGCTGCCCGTATAAATCCCAGCAGTGTGTGGGTGAAGTCAACCCATACACAGCACAGACTGGAACGACAGAACCCGCACAGGACAGATATGAAGAAAATGAAGATGGAGAGATGCAGAGGTTTTGTAACTGGGACGAAGATCCTGGTCAGCTCCAGCTGGACTTCCCTCTGCTCAGCAGGTTCGGCTCAGAAACCACAGAGACCCCGACGCTTGGGGACATGACGCTGCTCCCACACCATCCTGCCCTCACGAGTGTCATGGTCAAGCAGGGTTCAGAGGAGAGTGAAGATGATTGCCTGCTCCTGAAGATGGAGAAAGACTGGAACCTGCTGATCCAGAGCACCACCTCCTAGATTCCTCAGACATCTGTTTGATCAAAGTCATCAGTCTGGGATTTTATTAAACAAACACCCAGCGTTCCTTATGTTGTTGGACACCAAATGCTGCTCTTATGAGTAAAGATCCTCCTGATGGCCGTCTGGTTTTTGGTTTGAGATGGAGATCAGGTTTTTTTACTGGATAAAGCTGGTCTGGGTGGGTGATGGAAATGCAGTGTTCAGAAAGTTCAGGCTTTGGGTTGTTTACAGAAATTCAGCCAAGTTCCACTTTTAGGACAGAGACAGAAAAACACAGAGAGAGATGGACCGATGGAGAAGGGTGGGGGAGAGACAGACAGATAAAGACTGAGGGGGAGGGGGGAGAGTGTGTTTGAGTTTGTGAGCGAGAGAGAGAGCGAGAGAGAGAGGGAGACTGAGAGATAGACACAGACAAAGAAAGATGAGAAAGAGACCAGTGGGAAGGGGGGAGAGAGAAAGACGGACGGAGAGACAGACAGAGACATAAAGAAAGATGGGAGAGAGAGAGACCGATGGGGGGAGAGAGACAGACGGAGAGACAGACAGACAGACATGAAGAAAGAGGGGAGAGAGAGAGAGACACCAATGGGGAGGGGGAGAGAGACAGATGGAGAAAGACAGACAGAGACATGGAGAGAGAGAGACCAATGGGGAGGGGGAGAGATAGGCAGATGGGGACCGAGAGAGAGATGGACATACAGATGGAGAGACAGGCAGACAGGGACAGAGAGGGAGACAGACAGGGAGAGAGAGAGAGAGAGGGAGGGAAGGACGGATGGACAGACAGATGGGGTGAGAGAGGGAGACGAGGACAGATGCACAGAGAGCGAGAGAGGGGGATGGACAGACAGACGGCGAGGGAGACAAGGGCAGAGTTTATTGTCCTTGCTGTATACAGCTGGAGTGTTACAGTATGATCACTGAATAGTATGAATTGCAGGATGGATGACAAACTCACAACAATAAATGTCCAGTATGTTACACCCTCAGGGATCAGAGTATCTTTAGAGCTTCATTGACGTGAGATCGACCTGCCAATCTCGACTTTCAGAACATTCCTCTAAAGTCTAAACTAAATAAACAAGTGTCAGAATTATAACCGTTTATTACTGTTCAGGTTCATTATAACCATCTTTGCGAAACAAACAGTAAAAAGCACTAGATCACATTATTATACGAACAAATAATGTTATTGTTATCCTTTGTTGCTGTCAGGTTAAAAAAAAACAATCCATGAAATGTTACATTTGTGTTTTGTTTTTTCCTCCTCCCCCCCCCAATTCTGTGTTATTGTGTGAAAGGCATTTTCAGTATATTTATCATTACTTTATTCTCAACTTCTCCCTGAATGTGAAATGTTTGTATGAAGGAAACCGCTTTAGTGAAGAAGAGATTTTCACCACGTGAAGGATTTTTAAATATAAAGTTAAATGTTTTGGTGTTTTTCACTTTGAAATAAGCTGACAGATTGCTAACTTTTACCTCACTGTAAGTAATGTGTATTTTAATCATAATGATCACAAAATAAACACAATACATGATGGAAATAAAGACTGGATGGAAAAGTGTGTGGTGTGTGAAAGGTGTTCATGTCTCACGGGGTCTGATGATTTAAAATGGTGACTTTTTAAACTTTCTTTGTCGCCACCTAGTGGCTGTGGAAAAGATTGCTCCAGGGGTTGGAAGATAAGTTCATGGCTCTGTGCTTCCTAACAGAGTTGTGCTTCAACCTTTACATTCTATTTGTATAATTCTGAATAGAATTTTAAAAGATTTTCTTTAGATTCTAGATTTATTTTACTTTACGGAAGTGTATTACAGTAAAAGGGAAAAGCTGTAGCTTCTTTATGTTCCTTTATTTGCCTTCCTTCCTTCTTTCTTTTGTTTTTCCTGTTCTTTCTTTGTTTACAGAATGCAGATTTTATGTAAATTAGGTCAAATGTGAAGTTTCTGGAATGCCCGGGGAAAAATAAAAGCTTTTAAGGGGAAAGTAGAAGCCTGCAAGCAGTCAAACAAATAAAACAAAATGTGTATATGTTTAAAACAAATAGCAAGGTTCATAAGCATAACTATTTTGGTCATGTTCTCACGAGTTAAGTTATGCTAACATGGACTTGCTAGTAAAAGTTAGCTGCTTAAAAAGAGTTTAACTATTTTAGATAAAATATATGAAATTGATATTCAAATACTTTCTATAACATTCAGTGCTTATACGTTAGTTTACAGTTTTGTGGATGGGCTGTACGCAACACAGAATAAAAAAATGAAAGTACAACTATAAATAAACTACAATTAGACATACATATAGAAACTTACAGACGTGTAAACAGACATTACAAAAATATATGCAGCTGTTCGACATTAAACTGAAGCACAGAACGGGATTTGTCGCCCCCTGTGGCGGTTTATGGAACTACAGCACGCTTGTATTTCCGTCTCCATGGAAACCAGCGTGGCGTTGCTACTGTCTGAGAGTAAACAGTCCACAGTGCAGGCGTTTGATAATTTACCGTTTATTAGAGCAAAAATAATATTTAATAAGTTTTAGTATAAGTGAGTGTGTGAGGTGTAATAATCTGCAGCATGTCCCGAGCTCAGGCTGAGAGTGTGATTAAGAATATAATCCGGGAAATAACAGAGCGGTGCTGCAGGCGGGGCCCAGCTGTGTCTGAGACCCTCACTGCCTTCATGGTGAGTCGCACATCCCTCCACCTTCATCCCTCCACTTTCATCCCTCCATCTTCTTCCCTTCACTTTCATCTCTCCATCTTCATCCCTCCACTTTCATCCTTCCACCTTCATCCCTCCACCTTCATCCCTCCACTTTCATCCCTCCACCTTCATCCCTCCATCTTCTTCCCTTCACTTTCATCCCTCCACCTTCATCCCTCCACTTTCATCCTTCCACCTTCATCCCTCCACTTTCATCCCTCCACCTTCATCCCTCCACTTTCATCCCTCCACCTTCATCCCTCCACTTTCATCCCTCCACCTTCATCCCTCCACTTTCATCCCTCCATCTTCATCCCTCCACCTTCATCCCTCCACTTTCATCCCTCCATCTTCATCCCTCCACCTTCATCCATCCACCTGCTTCATCCCTCCACCTTCATCCCTCCACTTTCATCCCTCCACCTTCATCCCTCCACTTTCATCCCTCCACCTTCATCCCTCCACTTTCATCCCTCCACCTGCTTCATCCCTCCACCTTCATCCTTCCACCTGCTTCATCCCTCCACCTTCATCCCTCCACTTTCATCCCTCCATCTTCATCCCTCTACCTTCATCCCTCCACTTTCATCCCTCCACCTTCATCCCTCCACTTTCATCCCTCCATCTTCATCCCTCTACCTTCATCCCTCCATCTTCATCCCTCTACCTTCATCCCTCCACCTTCATCCCTCCACCTTCATCCCTCCACTTTCACCCCTCCACCTTCATCCCTTCACTTTCATCCCTCCACCTTCATCCCTCCACCTTCATCCCTTCACTTTCATCCCTCCACCTTCATCCCTCCACTTTCATCCCTCCACTTTCATCCCTCCATCTTCTTCCCTCCATCTTCATCCCTCCATCTTCATCCCTCCACCTTCATCCCATTTTACCTTTTGAAAGCTTTAATCACAGGACAGATCTTATACAGCAATGCTGAGTTAATAATAAATCAAGAAATAGTTTAATACTCATTTCTCTCTCTCTCTCTCTCTCTCTCTCTCTCTCTCTCTCTCTCTCTTTTCTGTCTCTATCTGTCTGTCTCTGTCCCTCTGTTTGTCTCTCTTACTGTCTGTCTCTGTCTGTCTGTCTCTCTGTGTCTGTCTCTCTCTGTCTCTCTCTTTCTGTCTGTCTTTCTCTGTCTGTGTGTCTCTGTCTCTCTCTCTCTGTTTTTGTCTCCTTCTCTCTGTCTCTCTCTCTGTCTGTCTGTCTGTCTGTCTGTCTGTCTGTCTGTCTCTGTCTCCTTCTCTCTGTCTCTCTCTCTGTCTGTCTCTCCATCTGTCTGTCTCTCTCTATCCATCTGTCTCTTTGTCTTGCTCTTTTTCTCTGTGCATCTGTCTGTCTGTCTGTCTCTCTCAGGTAAAAGCTGTCGTTTTAGACCCCAGGAACCTCTTTAACGTTGACCGGACACTGACTAAGCAGGATGTGGAAAAACTAATCGAGGTATTTATTCTATAATGTAATCAGCACTTTCAATTTTCTGGATTCTGATTGGTCAGAAGGCACTGATTCATTTTCTTAAATCACAGGTTTATATCAATGCACTTGTTGTAATATGTCACGGTTTCTATAGTAACAGATCATTCACAGGGACTCCTCCGGCAGACGAGTCGATAACAACGGACGGAATTAAAAACGTACGTAATCACCGTGTCACGTTTACGGACGGAGTCTCTGGCATCAGTGCTTTTTTAACAGTCAGAAGTAAAGCTGTAAGGTTTCTGATATCTTACACTTTGCAGTTTCTCTGTAACAAATGGAACCATCACAGGTCAAGAAAGTGCTGTGAGGAAAACAAGATGGTCGCAGAAACGCTGCTTCCTTACACCAGCATGTTGTAGATTAGTTTCCCTGAACAGCAGGTCATGGAGTGTGTTATTCTTTACTTAGACACGGTGCATGATGTTACACGTGAGCGTTGAGTGTAGAATGGTGTATGGTGTGTGTTTTGCTGTTCAGCTGTGTGTAAACAGATTGATGGAGCAGAAGAGTCCTGCTTTGGACACCATTAAAATGCAGGTTCACTTCGATATGAGTTACACGTCTCGACGTAAGTGCCGTTTCTATTCCTGCTATCAGTAGTGTAGTAACGTGTGTGTGTTCAAGTGTGTGATGTGTATGAGCATGAATTCTCACACTCTTCTGAGTTTCTGATTCGGTCACTGATTTGTTATCCTACTGTGTTCACCTGTTCTGTGTTTTGTTTTTTTGTCCATGCGTAAATCTGAGCTCTACCAATTATCCTATTATTTTCTTTAAGTTTTTCAAATGATGTCTCAGTATCTCAAGAACTAAATCTCCAAATGAAGTTATTCCTCGCAAATCACTTGAAACATGTCCCACTAAGGGTAGTATCTCACTGGGCTGCGACAGCCCGCGACTAGTTGGGGACACAACAATTGCGATAAAATATGCAAATTAGCGACAATTTTCACTTGGAATCACACTGAATTGATATTCACATGTTTTACCGCAATTGTTGTGTCTCCAACTAGTCACAGGCTGTCGCAGCCCAGCTTTCCCTCGGCAGGCAGGGAAGTAGAGGAAGCCTCATGGAAACTGACTTGAGAAGGGTTCGCGACGGCTTTGCGACACCAGCGACGCATTCGCGGCTATTTTGAGAGAAATTTTGTCGCACGAATTTTTTGAACATGTTCAAAATTTCAGTGACGAAGGAGCGACACTTTGCAACTCATGCGAGGAAATTGAGAAGCCCCGCGAATGTTTCAAGACACTTTTGAAACTCTCTCGCGAATGACGTACGCAATTTGTCGCAAGCTGTCGCAGCCCAGTGAGATACTAGCTTAAGTCTACGTTTACTTGATTTCACGTCTTTATCTGAGATTTTAGGAAATCAGGACTGTGTTTTGGTGGACGTCCTGTGATTGTGTACAGTGTAAATCGTGTTCACCTTCGAGCAGGTGAGTTTGTGGAGGAGCACCAGAAGGTGGCGCAGATGCGTCTCCTGCCCACGTGCCGGGAAATCACGGACAGCAGGGCCAAGAGCCGAGATGAGCTGGACGCTCTTTACTACAGGATGGTCACCTATGTGATTTTACGCTCCGGCCTCGGCTCAGACTCCGACGTCACCAACGTACAAGAAGCCACAGGTGAGAAAGCAAGAGAGACAGAAAACACCTGAAACATCTGTTGTCACCATTGTCTGCTAACTAGAGGAGCCTGTGTGCTGCTTGTTCACACTTGTTCATGTTTATCGCTTCAGGTCATCAACGTAGCGTTTATTTATACCGTATTTGTATCTGCGATGTAAGTTTGCTGTCCTCCTACTGGTGGATTTGAGACGAGTGTCGTAGCAGTGCTCACTCTGAGATTTTAACCAAACCCTTTCTAAGGCCTTCGACCTCAACTCATAACGTGCGACGTTTTAGCTCAAGCCCACGATAGATAATACAGAACGTCCCAAGTCATACTCCTTGCTAATTACTTGGCGTAAAAAAGTTTCATTTTGAGAATTCGCTGAAGGTGATGTTGTGGGATAGTATTTAGATATTATAGCAAAATTATTAGCACCCATAGGATTCCTGTAGGTGGGTTGCATCCGACGTCACAGCCGCCTCATTAGATAGTGTATGTACTGTAAGACATGAAGTGGTGGTCAGCTGAGCTCACTGTCCACAAAGCGTTACTATCGCTGGGGCGCTTTGCTAGTTGTTAAAATGCCCTACGCTTGTGTTCTTTTGGGCTGCTTGAATCAAACAAAGCGTGAAACTCATAAAAGTTTCTTCCGGGTTCCTTGCGAAGTGATAAAGTGTGAAACGGCAAAGGATTTTACCAAAAGATGACAAGAAAGGTGCGGAAGGGAGCTGAGTTGAAGAACGTGCGAGTTTGCAGTGATCACTTTGTGAAATCTTTGTAAATTCCTCTGATTTGTTTGGTTTGGATTCGCAACTCACCAACTTTTCTCGCGTTATTTCGTGACGTTTTGAAGTTCAGGAGACGCTTCAGTCTTCAGATGTGTTTTTGTTTACTGGTTGATCGTGGTCACCATATTGTAAACTAACGCGTATATTTTCACTTTATTTATCACGATGTCCCAGCAATCTTTACAAGGACATAAAGGATGATGTGGATTGGGCTCCTACACTGAACTAGAGAGATAAGATAATTGAAATGATCCACGGAAACACAAAAGCAGAGTTCACGAGTTAAGAGTGAGCGTAGCAGTTACAGCGAGCCGTGATAACTTCTCCGTCCTGTTTCGCCACTACCCAGGACTTTAAAGGAGAACTGAAGGCAAATTTTTTATTATCAAAATTCTATTTCTCATTTTATTAAATATAGGAATGCATTTTTGATTGCTATTTTGTCACTGCTATAGCAAGTTATGAGTGTTTGAAATATGCTCTGTAATATATCAGTCCATATGTCAAAGCAATGAGATTCGTTGAGACCTGTGTGAGACATCATAGGATGGAAGTAAAACGTACAGCGGAAATCAAAGTGACAAACATCTGCCAATGTTCCCTGTGTCCAAAATCGCTGACTCGGTCACTACTCCCTATATAGGGAATTGCTGTATAGAGGACTATATCGTGAGCTCATTAGTAAAATGAAAAAACTCTTTCGGACACTACTCCTTCACGCTGGTATTTACGTCATTACGGTCGCACAATTAAAACGTGCCAGATCAGTCAGCTGATGGGTTTCAAAATAATAAACACACGCATGTGTTTTTGTGATAAATCCATATTATACTGAGCGCATTTCACACATTAATCAATACAAAGTCCCTGCAGCTTTCAGTTCTTTTAAATCAAGGCTGAATACTTTTGTTTCTTCTTCGCCGCTGCCTTTTATTAAATCAAATTTGAGACTTTTAATTTGATTTCTTTCAGCGTGACCGCAATGCATGATGGGATATATTGCTTTGGTTAGTCCCCATTGTTGTACGCTACTTTTCGTGATGCATTGTGGGATACTTTGAGTGCACTGTATAGGGTGTGAATAATCCTCACTAAGGTTTCGGACAGCACTACAAAATGGCGTCCTCACTATATACTGCCCTGTATAGTGAGTAGGGAGCGATTTCAGACACAGGGGTTGTCAAAAGACGCGCGCGCCCTCTTTCGAATGCTGATGTAATCAAGCCGGAAGTTTTGTTTGTTTTGATAGCAATCAGGAAAGTTTGAAAAAAGTAGGCAGTAATCGTCATTTCAACTCGTTTGGAAAACAGTTTTCAAAATGGCGGCACTGACACCTGGTTGAAGCTTCAAGTCTCGCACAAGTCTCGTGAAGATCGCGCGGATAAGCGACGCCTGCCGTGGAACAAAACGAATTACATTCAACATGGCTAAAAACCGAATAGGCTGATAAGTATCATATTTAATTGCGATTAGCTGTCAATACGAGTCACGATATAAAGTTACTAAAACCGAAAACGTCATTGAATAACACGTTAATTAAGAAATAAAGCAAGTTTAAAAATGATTTCAGTTCTCCTTTAAAGGGGTTTCTGTGGATCTTTGTGATTGATTTATCTGGAAGAGAAGAGCAGGGAAGATTGCGAATCGAGTGGCTGTGGTTTGCTTTCGGCCGATACTAAACCGTGTAGCGTCCTAGCGATCATTGCAAAGACGCGTACAAAAAGCCTGAAACTGCCTCCTTACCCAGGAAAAAATGATACAGGATTTATCTTGTAGTGTCCTGATCCCCTGGGTCCGGTTGTTCAAAACATGGTTATCTTTTAACCAATGGTTCAATCACTATTTAACATGATGTTAAATATAACCTGCTGTTAAACTGTTGTTCAAAACTCCGTTAAAGTTAACGCACCTCCCAGCCTCCGTTATCTTTTAACCAAGTGGTTACGGACAGCTCAAAAGGCAAACACGCATGTTCCTGATTGTTAATGTGCGCCATCCAAAACAATTCAGACGAGGACCAAACGAGCTACTTTTATACAGTGAGGCAGAACTTCGACATCGGTACTGATTTGATAGAGAATCTCTCTGTGTTATATTTGATTTGTTTCAAGAAGATTTGGAACGCCCAACGTGAAGAAGCCGTGCATTGTCCGTTGAGGTGTTCATTTCCCTTAGATTTTATGCAAGCAGCAGTTTTTTTTCCAAGTCAGGAGACTTGGTGGGCGTGGCATTGTGGGATTGATTTTGACACGGTGTGATGTTGGTTAGGGCTAAACCAATTGGTTTGCTCATGGTATGGTTCAATTAGCTTCAAGAAACGATTTTTTAACCAACGGTAAGTTAAAATTTTAACGGAAATAACTGTTTTGAACAACTGAACCCAGATCTTTAACCCAGCCGCATATAAAAAGTTGTACGCCTCCATGATCTTCCAGGTTTTCATTTATTTGTCTGTCTTGGATGATGTCTGTAGCACCAGGTAGTTTGAGATGTCAGGGAACTCAACAGATGGATAATTTTCCAACTCATACAGAAAATCCTTCTTTACTAGCATTAAAGGATCTAATCCCATCGCAAAGATCAACTTTCTGAAGGTGTCTTGACCATGCGTTGGCCTCTAAACTGTGAAAATAGTCAGAGACAGTTTTACTATCTTTTCTGCATAACGGCAGCCAAATTGGTTTCTCGGACCACCATTCACCATAGCACAAGACCTTCCTCTTCTTACGGTACATCTGTGTGTGTGTTCTAGCCGCACTGCAGAGTGTGTTCCCTCCATCAGAGCTAGCTGCCTTCATGTCTCTGCTCAGGCGTGATAAAGAACAGCAGCTGAATGAGCTCACCATGATCGTCACCGGGATTCGCCTCTTCAACAAGGACAGCGGGAAAGGAGGAGAGAGCATCGAGGACCGTGAGTGCATCTCACCTCGCGTTCTAATTAACGCTCGCCATCGTGATTCATTTTATAACAGCAGCTCTGACAGTCATGCAGATTTACATTAACATGTTCGTTTTGGTACGTTAACATTCTGTTAAATGACGGGATGCTCTACGTAAACCGAATTGAAAATCACTGAACGGTTCTCGAAGGTAAGGAGACGTTTATTCAGCTTTCACTCATCTTCAGGACAGAAGAGTTTACGATGATGTTTTTTGACATTCATTAACCGCAAAGGCAGGAATGTGAGTGAGAACGGGAACTCACTTGTTTCCCACAAGTTCAAAAATGTAAATAGAAATGGATAGAAAGTATGGCGAATTGTTCTGTAAGACATTTATTGATGTAATCGTCAATAAATTGCTGTGGTGTAAGACAGAAGGGAACCGTCAGGGCCTTCTTGGTGTTCAGAGAAGCCCAAACGTATCAGCATTTCAAATGTTTCATAATTTCATTATAATTATTCTCTCTTAATTCTAATTCGGCCTCATTTTCTATCACATTTGCTTCAGAAGTGAAAGGGTTACTGTCCTGAAAACATTAAAATCGAGTTCTCCAATGAGATTGTTTTGCTTGTTGTGTCTAGGCTGAGAACAGTTCAGAGCTGCTCACTCATTGGTTAGGACTTCATTGCCGGGACAGAAGGCCATGGCAGTGTATGTTTATGTAGGAAGTGACAGATGAATTAATTAACCAATCAGATTTTGATTTATAGCTGGAGGGACTAAAAATGTATCACCCTCAGCCTTCTCGAAGGCCAATGCAAGCTTAACTGTGAGTCGGCGCAGCAGTGAAGTCACCTTCCAGCCAGTATAGCGTTCATCAGTAGTGTTAGCGAATGCTAATAAAGCAGTCAAGCCAGTGCTATCTATCGAGAGCTATAGGCTAACAACCGAGAAACTAAGATTTCTGTCTCCAGACTCTTCTTCCACGCTGCATGCTCGCTACAGTATTTTTCACTCAGACTTAAGTGTAATTTACTTTGTTACTTTTAAAATCAACATCGACAGCTACACACAACGGAGCGACCTGGCAGCCTGCCACTAATCCCTTACAAAATCTTTTGCCCTGTTGCTTTTTTGGTGTGTTTGGTTAAGTTTTGGCTGAGCTCAAGTCCTATGTCTAATAGTAATAGTTCGCCGCTGGTCTAAGAGGAACTCGGTCAGGTTTATGCATTTTTGTGACATACTGTACATTTATAATTAGGATTTAACTTAATTATTGTAACAAATGTTCAGAAATCCACACATATTGACAGAATACAGGCTTGTAAGAAACTATACATGTTTATAGAGCAAGTTTTTTTTTTGAAGTAATCGTGGTAATGTCTTCTGTGTTACATTGTTGATGTGCAATCCTGGTTATCGTGGCTCTCTCGTGAAGTGCTGGCCGTCCTGAACGAGGCTCTTCCTGCTGCCAGCACAGATATAGAGCGTGAACTGGAAGGGACGCAACGTTTGGCTTGGCGCTACACCACTCTGCTGGAGAGACGCTCTGAATCCGACACTGACGCCAAGCTAAACAGGGACCTGCTCACACAGGCCCTGTACAATGTACGCCAACATGAAGCCTTCCTCAAAATCATACTGGTGCGTTACAGAGACATCTAAATGTTCAAGCCAACGATTAGAATAAAAGTTATTGTAAAACATTTAAATTTCTGTTACTATTTTATTCTTATTATGGCTAACTTTCGCTAATAATCATTAAGAGTAAAAGTCACGTAACGTAATAAAACGTAGTTCATTTGTCTCCGCCAGGCGGATGTGATGACATGTGCAAAGCAAGTGGAGGCTCTTCACACTGACCTCATGTCGAGGATGAAGGTGCTGAAGGCCACAGTTCACGCCAAAACTGCAGTACCAACCTCCCAAGTGTTCGTAAGTGTTCCTTTGCTCTGTCAAAAGCTCTTTGCTAGCATCATTTTGAGTCTGATCATTTTAAATCCCTCCCATTAGCCTCATTTCACAGCATTGGCCAGGCTGTGGGCGGGGCTTCAGGATGAGATGGTCTTGTTGAACATGCTCCGGAGCATGGCGCTCAGCCTGAGGCCGTTCCTCTCGGCTCAGTCGCAACTTCTCGAGAACGTTCAGTTGGATCAGATGCTCCGCGGTGAAACCGTCAAATCTGACGCAGAGAGAGCTGCTGAGAGCTCAGGTACGTTCTGACGTCACGAGCTTTTTATTCATTACAGAACAGCATCTTGTTAGTGGGCAGCTCGTTATGTCCAAGAAGTGTAGCGTAAACTCCTCTGGCCTGAAGACGTCGGAAAAAACTTGAGCATTACAGCTTTACGTCTTTGAGCGAGCGCATTTCATTTCTACATTATCACTCATCATGTGTAGTGTGAAGTGTAGCACTCATTTTCTCTTTTTCAGAGGAGCGGCTTGATCCAGAGGAGATGAAATCGTCCGAGTGGATTCTGCCCGAGACCACGGCGAACTTTGAGCAGCTCTTCCTGCAGTACAGGGGTGTGTGTGGATACACTCTTGTCGAGAAGAACGGCCTCTTGCTCCCAGGTTCATAGTGAAGCTTTTCTTTCTCCAGTTTTACACTCTGCTTTTTTTAGAGTCCGAATATTAGAGCGTTCATACGACTAGACAGTGTTTAGACCAAGACGTATTCAGCTCCCCAAAAGAAACAAATTTGTGATGTAAAGTGACACTACAGCATTAAAACACTGAAAGTGAAACATCTCTGGCTGAAGCTCCTCGTTCTTCAGTCATTAATTCGACCTACTTTGTTTGTTTCCATATTTGCTTTTGGTGTTCGACGAAATCTTTTTCAGGGAAGGCCTTCCTTATTTCAGCAAGACCGCTTTCTGCACATATTAAAACTGCATGGCTGTGTAGGAAAAGAGTCCAGGTGCTAAACTGGCCTGCTGCAGTCCAGATCTGTCTCCCATATAAAACAGTTGGCGCATTATGAAGCACAAAATACGACAAAGGAGACCCCGAACTCTTGAGCAACTGAAATTGTACATCAGGCAAGAATGGGACAACGTTTCTCTTTCAAAACTACAGCAGTTGGTCTCCTCAGTTCCCAAACATTGATAGAGTTTCGTTAAAAGTAGAGGTGATACACAGTGGTAAACACGCCATTGCCCCAACTTTTTTTTAAATGTGTTGCTGACATCAAATTCGAAATGAGCATAGATTTTTCAAAAAACAATAAAATTTCTCAGTTTCAGCATTTGATATGTTGTCTTTGTACTATTTTCAATGAAATACATGGTTTCCATGATTTCCAAATCGTCATATTTTGTTTTTATTTATGTTTTACACAGTGTCCCAACTTTTTTGGAATTAGGGTTGTAATTAAACTGACTTTTAAATATAATTAATAAAGGACACGCTTTAAAGGAACAGTCCACCGTATTTCCATAATGAAATATGCTCTTATCTGAATTGAGACGAGCTGCTCCGTACCTATCCGAGCTTTGCGCGACCTCCCAGGCAGTCAGACACGCTGTCACTCCTGTTAGCAATGTAGCTAGGCTCAGTATGGCCAACGGTATTTTTTGGGGCTGTAGTTAGATGCGACCAAACTCTTCCGCGTTTTTCCTGTTTACATAGGTTTATATGACCAGTGATATGAAACAAGTTCAGTTACACAAATTGAAACGTAGCGATTTTCTATGCTATGGAAAGTCCGCACTATAATGACAGGCGTACTAACACCTTCTGCGCGCTTCGGCAGCGCATTGATACGGAGCTCAGATATCAATGCGCTGCCGAAGCACGCGGAAAGTGTTAGTACGCCTGTCATTATAGTGCGGACTTTCCATAGCATAGAAAATCGCTACGTTTCAATTTGTGTAACTGAACTTGTTTCATATCACTGGTCATATAAACCTATGTAAACAGGAAAAACGCGGAAGAGTTTGGTCGCATCTAACTACAGCCCCAAAAAATACCATTGGCCATGCTGAGCCTAGCTACATTGCTAACAGGAGTGACAGCACGTCTGACTGCGTCTGACTGACTGAGAGGTCGCGCAAAGCTCGGATAGGTACGGAGCAGCTCGTCTCAATTCAGATAAGAGCATATTTCATTATGGAAATACGGTGGACTGTTCCTTTAAGGCAAGACGTCCATATTTCTGAAGCTCAGTCTGCTGCTGTTCCTTTCCAAAGGCAATCCGAACATCGGCATCCTGAAGCACAGGGAGAAATATTACAGCTTCAGCTCCAAGCAGGCTGCGTATCAGTTCACCTCAAACGCAGACAAGTACATCGAACTGATCGTGGAAAGAGCGAAGAGATCTCCGGAACTGATCCAGCTGCTCGAGCTTCATCAGCAGTTTGCCAGCGTCACTCCGTACTCTCAGGTATCATGGACGTGTGACTTACTTGCATCTTCTCCTTCACATACTTGACCTACTCGCTGATCTCCACCACAAACTCCATTCCCCATGAACACTCTTAGCCTACAAATATGGCTGATCCAGCACCTACATACTGATCCAACACAATCAGTTGCGGCGTATGAAGACTCCACACACACTCTGCACATTAAAACTGCTCAACTGCAATCCCATCCTTGTCCATCTCATCTGTGAGCCTGAGAGTGACAGGAAAATAATCAACAACAATGCGGTGAGCCAGTGCAAAGCAGCGTTTCTTAGAAAGTTTGTCTTCACAGATGCAGTCAGGTGAGAAATTGTTGGTGAAACCCATCAGCAAAAGTGAAAGCAGCACACAGACGGACACACACCTGCTGGAGAGCAACATCGTCAGATCTTACGAGTGGAACGAGTGGGAGCTGAGACGGAAAGCCATCAAACTGGTAAGCAGCTCCACCTGAAATACACTGGCATGATTAGATTATGCTCAAGCTGTCCGAAAAGCCCTGAAATAAGTTTAACACGTTATTTTGTTGAATGCACTCCAAGGCGAACCTGCGCCATAAGGTAACCCACTCGACGCAGACTGACCTGAGCCACATGAGGAGACACAACACCACGCAGACGTTCCTTCCAAAAGAAGCTGCCTGCCAGACGAAGAGAGACGGACAGAGTAACGTACCGAGACCTCAAGTCTACCTGGCTGGGCTGAGAGGAGGACCAACCACTCCCATGACCAAACTCGATTTAACTCCAGATGTGCATGAATAGTTAATTTGTTTGTTAGTTAGACCTAGTATTGAATGTTTGTATTGAATTGTTGCATTCTGGTTTCTGATTGGCCAGAAAATACTGATTAATTTTCTCTGAAAGTTTTGCAGGCGTATATTAATGCACTCGTTCGAATTTATGGTTTTCATCGTACCAGCTCGTTCCCAGGGATTTCTACGATGGACGCTAGACGTAAACCGATTTTAAAAATCATTTATATGGTGATGTTTTCGTAACTGAAGGGAGATGTTCATTTAGCATTTCTGGAAGGAGTCTCCAGTGTAACAGTCAGAGGTGAAGTTTTGTGACACCTTCAGGACAGAGGAGTTTATGCTTCGCAGTTTCTTGGTTACAACATGATTTTTTTTTTGTCTTATTAACTTTAAGAGAAGGATAATAGGCAGGCTGGTGAGAGAACGACTGTTAATGTAACTATAAATGGATAAAAAAAACTATGATGTGAAATTTGTAATTGTTGGCAAATTGCTGTGGTAAAAGAGGAATTGTGGGAGATGATACTTTGGTACCGAATGTCAGTCAAAGCAGCGCGCACACAATTATGAATGATCTTATTGGCTCTAATAATATTAAATATTATTATACATACAGGAGACTTTTTCAATGGAATAAAAATGTGTGTTCTATTCCCTTCTAGTGGGTTTCATTCATTCGGTTTGGTAGCATGCAATATTGTTAGCGTGTCGCTTATCCTACGTGTATTACGTCACTCTACCCACTGGAGAATGAGCGTTGAATATGATTTACGATATTGCATGGTTGTCAAGGCAACATGACGTCACACGTCGGAGACGTAAAACTTCCACGTGAGCGAGCAACTGTGACAATTTGTGAACAAACATAGCTTCTACGATTGCTTCGTTAAATACAGAAGATTTTGAAAGAGAAAGACGCGTTGAACACCCGGAAGGAATGTATAATAATAATGATAATAATAATAATATCGACTGGCTTTTTTTGTGGTCTATCAGATATATTCCATTCAGCTACTCATCTTTGACTCATTCATTATCATGCTAGCTGAATGGAATATATCTCATATACCACTCAACGCCAGACAATATTATTTAATTATCCTGAGGAATAACACAGCAGACTGTGAGGTTACACAAAAATAATCCACGCCAGCATGGATTTACCACTTTACCATCTTTGATTTATTAAAAAGTAGCAGGTGGATAAAATGAGATTGAAGCTTCTGCACACACACACACTGTCACACAGCCACACCCATTTGACAGTCTGCACTCCTACTCTTTTTAAAGCTCCACCCACTCTGGCTCTGTGATATCGTATCTCACAGTGCAGCAGGACACTCTTTTCAAAGCACGGAATTCCAATCTCTACTGTATGTGTCGCTCTCTGGAAAAATGGCTGAGGCCAGTATTTCAGTAGCTCAGGACCAGTTCATGTGTCCAGTGTGTCTGGATCTCCTGAAGGATCCGGTGACTATCCCCTGTGGTCACAGTTTCTGTAAGGTGTGTGTTAATGGCTGCTGGGATCAGGAGGATCAGAAGGGCGTCTACAGCTGTCCTCAGTGCAGAGACACTTTCACTACAAGGCCTGTTCTACGCAGAAACAACATGCTGGATGAAGTGGTGGAGAAACTGAAGAAGAAGACTGAAGTCTTATCCTGTTTTTGTGAACACAACACCGAGTCAGGTGCATCAGACAAAGAACAGGTGAGAAGGAGAAATGGTTTCAGACTGAATCCTTCGACATTTTGTTTCTAATCCTGCTTTACTCAGGCTATATGGTGTAAAAATGTCATGACTTCTATTGATTATAAATAATAAATATGTTCCATGTATCCTGTAGATGTGAACAGTTTTACAAGCACATCCTGAGTACCTTTGACCTCACTCAGAGAGAGAGCCAGGATATGGATGATCTTTAACTTGAATTGCAGTTAATAATCTCCCACCTTCGAGCTGTCTTTGAGTGAACACTTTACAGTTAGTAAAGTTAGTAATTAACTCAGGATGTAACATCATTTCATTCATTCTTGTCAGAGTGAGTTAAAGTTGAAGGAGGAGCAGATGAAATCCCAGCAGAGAATCCAGGAGAAGCAGAAGAAGGTGCAGGAGCTGAAACAGGCTGTGAACACTATAAAGGTGAGCAGTGAGCAGAGACAGAGCTGCTCCTAGAAACACACACAACATGGACAACGAGTCATTTACAGTCCCAGTAAGAGAGGGAATGATAGACGAGCTTTAAGTCGTGTGTGTGTGTGTGTGTCCCCTAACAGCTCAGTGCACAGACAGCAGTGGAGGACAGTGAGAGGATCTTTACTGAGCTGATCAGCTCCATGGAGAAAAAGCGCTGGGAGGTGACGGAGCTGATCAGAGATCAGGAGAAGACTGAACTGAGTCGAGCTGAACGACTCCTGGAGCAACTGGAGCAGGAGATTGCTGATCTTCAGAGGAGAGTCACTGAGCTGGAGCAGCTTTCACACACACACGATCACATCCATTTCCTCCAGGTAACACTCATTGTCTGATATCACTTGCACTGTGGTCTGAGACTATTCGTCCATCTCGTACATCACTCCGTTTCCAGTCTCTCGGTGTCTCTTCTGGACGTGGCGACTCATCCATCATTACTGTCCATCAACATGTTTCATTTGATGGAGTGAGGAATTATCTCTCAGAGATGAAAAAGCAATTCAACAAAATCCCTTCATATGGTGAGAGGAAGTAAAATGTTATAAATCCACGCATATACATAAAAAAAAGATTTATTGTACTTATCTGAACTTAACATTGTCGCAGCTACCATCTGAAAGATATTGTACTTATACAGTTCATCAGTCATATTAAGATCATTTATTTTGCCAATATTCATAAATTCAAACATCGTGTTTCCTAAAATCACACTCTGAACATTGTATATTATTCCACCTCCATTTTCTCTCCGTCACAGCAATTTGGATGAATTTACCTTCAGAGCTGAAGACTCGAGAAGATTTTCTACAATGTATGTATGCATCTCTCTCTCTCTCTCTCACACACACACACACACACACACACACACACACACACACACACACACACACACACACACACACAGACAGTGCTGCCAGATCATTAAGAACATATGTTGTTTTTGGAGACGTTTCCTTCCACAATAAAGAGAAGTGAAGAATGGAGGTGTCATGTTGAGTGTCGCTGACAGCACAGCGCTGGTGAAGTTCGATATGTTTGATCCATGAATGTATATGAAGGTTAATAACATTCTAGTCATTTTCTTTCCTGAAGTTTATACAAGAAGCAAGTCAAGTTTATTTGTATTGCACTTTTAACAACAGACATTGCCACAAAGCAGCTTTACAGAAAATTAAAGACTTTGACCATGAGCTAATCCATCCATCCATTATCTGTAGCCGCTTATCCTGTGCAGGGTCGTGGGCAAGCTGGGGCCTGGCTGGGTACACCCTGGACAATTCGCCAGATCATTGCAGGGCTAACACATAGAGACAAACAACCATTCACACTCACACCTATGGTCAATTTAGAGCCACCAATTAGCCTAACCTGCATGGAGCACCAAGAGAACATGCAAGCTCCACACATAAAGGCCCCCATCAGCCACTGGGCTTGAACCCAGAACCTTCTTACTGTGAGGCAAGAGTGCTGTACCACTGTGCCACCACATGAGCTAATTTTATCCCTAATTTATCCCCAATGAGCAAGCCTATGGCAACGTTTGCAAGGAAATACTCCCTCAGGCGACACGAGGAAGAAACCTTTTGAGGAACCAGACTCAAAAGGGAACCCATCCTTATTTGGGTGATAACTGATAGCATGATTATAAATAACTCTCTTCCATAACTGTGTCCTACAGAGCCACAAATTATAACTGTGTAACCAGGAACTTCATTATAGTTTTAACACGAAGTCTGTTTTGTTGAAGTTATAAACTGTTCATTGATGGAAACTTGAGTGCAAAACTGTTCAAGACAACTGCAGTCCTAAAGTTAGCAAGTCAACTGTAGTTCTCAGACATAAATATATTACTGTAAGTGTCCAGAGCATCTTCTAAGTATGACTTTCGACTGTCCATATGGGACCATCCACCACAGGAGTGATGTGATGAGACTCCAGCCAGAAGTAGGGCATCAGGATGGATCAGGCAGGTCCGAGGAGCAGAAGAGGTCAGCATCACTGGTTTCTCAGAATTGACATGCAACTCAACAGAGACAGACAGAAGGAAGATATGAGAGAGAGAGAGAACAAAGGTTGTGAGGTATGCCCAGTGTCACCTTATGAATAAGAACAGTATATATTTTGCGCTGAGTGCAAGCAGGGACTCTGGCAACACTAACTATGACAACATATTTAAAAGGGAGAGCCAGAAGGTAACACAGGCATGAGGGAGCCCCGGGACATAAAGCAGCAGCCACTCCACCATCAACAAACCTGAGTGAGTGAGTGAGAGTGGGGGACTGACAACATCCATATATCCCAGTTTACCAAAACACTCTATGCCTGAGGACTCACCAGAGTTACTCCTTTACCGAATAAAAAACTATCTTGACTGAAAAGATATATTTTCAGCCTAGACTTAAACACTGAGACTGTGTCTGAGTCCTGAACACTACTTGAAAGGTTGTTCTATAACTGTGGGGCTTTGTAAGAAAAGGCTCTGCCCCCTGATGTTGCCTTCACTATATGAGGTACCAACAAATAACCTGCATCTTTTGATCTAAGTAGGCATGGCGGGTCATAAAGGACCAGAAGTTCGTTCAGGTACTGTGGCGCAAGACCATTCAGTGCTTTAAAGGTCAATAGTAGGATTGTATAATCAATATGAAATTTGATTGGGAGCCAGCGCAGTGTGGATAAGACAGGGGTGATGTGGTCATATCTTCTAGTTCTAGTAAGGACCGTTGTTGCTGCATTTTGAACTAACTGGAGCTTGTTTATGCACTTATTGGAACATCCAGACAGTAAGGCATTACAGTCATCCAACCTGGAGGTAAGAAAAGCATGAACTAGTTTTTCTGCATCTTAGTGACATTAAATTTCTTATCTTGGCAATATTTCTGAGATGAAAGAAAGCTATCTGGGTAATGTTATCATTATGAGTTTCAAATGAAAGACTGGAGTCGATGATCACACTGAGGTCTTTTACTGCTGCACATGAAGAAAAAAGCAGTGGACCTAAGACAGAACCTTGCGGAACACCAAACTTTACCTCAGCATGCATAGAAAAATCACCATATACATCAAGAAACTGATAGTGATCAGTTAAATAAGAGCTGAGTCAGGAGAGGGTCGTTCTCTTAACTCCCACAACATTTTCTAGTCTATCCAGGAAAATGGAATGATCAATAGTGTCAGAGTCTGCACTAAGGTCAAGCAACACAAGCAGCGAGACACTGTCCAGATCAGATGCCAACAACAGGTCATTTACTACTTTAACCAGTGCTGTCTCTGTGCTATGATGAGGTCTAAATCCTGACTGATACATTTCATGGTTGTTATTCCAATGTAAATATGAGCATAACTGCTGTGCCACAGCTTTTTCTAGGATCTTGGAGATAAAGGGGAGGTTTGATAATGGCCTTTCATTGGGCTGACAGGGGTCGAGGTCAGGTTTTTTAATCAGGGGTTTGATAACTGCAAGTTTAAAGGATTTGCATATGTAGCCAATTCTAAGGGAAGAATTGATTATTTCTAGAAGAGCTTAAATTGCTTCTGGTATTATCTGTTTGAAGAGACATGTAGGTAAGGGATTAGTACACAAGAAGAAGATTTTGATGTGGAAATTAATGAAATTAATTTGATTTCTCGAAGAGGAGTAAAACATTCTAATTGCTGAGCTTATAAAGTTATATTGTTAACGACTGGGTTATTTAAGTTGTCTGGGCTTAAATGAGTAGTTTGAATTTTTTTGTTGGATATTTTCAATTTTGTGATTGAAAAAAATTATGAAGTTGTTGCTGCTGCATATTGCAGGTGCATGTGTGTCTGTAGTGGTCTTTTTCTTAGTTAATTTTGCTACAGGATTAAAAAGGAATCTAGGATTATTTTGTTATCTTTGATTAGGGTGGAGAGATACATTGATCTTGCAGCACTAGGAGCTTTTCTATACTTCAGGAAGCTCTCCTTCCATGCTAATTTGAATACGACCAATTCTACAAGGAATATCATCTAATTGTGTAATCTCCTGCGCTCTCTCTCTCTCTGATATAATGTGTAAGAAACTGAGGGTGTGAGAGAGTGTCAATATGAGGCACTAATGAATTACTGGTTTAATTATGACTCATTGTACCCCAGTGTTTAATACACGATAAACTTTATTGCACAACATCTCTTTTCTTTCAGATTTCTGTTATCTGACTCTGGATCCCAACACGGCACATGGTTCCCTCCGTCTGTGTGAGAAGGACAGAGCGGTGAGACGCAGTTATAAAGAGAAGCCGTTCCCTTATCACCCTGAGAGGTTTACCTCCATCGCTCAGGTGTTGTGTAAGGAGAGTGTGTGTGGACGCAGTTACTGGGAGGTGGAAAGGAGCAGTGAGGGATGTGTGTACATCTCAGTCTCATATAAAGGGACCAATAAAAAAGAGCAGCCCAGACGGACCATATTTGGGTACAACGATCAGTCGTGGAGTCTGGTGTGTTCTCGGACTCCTCTTCATTTCTATCACAACAACATTAAGACCGAGTTCGGAGTTCCGTCACCTTCCAGAATAGGAGTGTATGTGGATCACAGTGCAGGAACTCTGTCCTTCTACAGTGTCTCTGAGAGGATGAAGCTCCTCCACAGAGTCCACACCACATTCACTCAGCCTCTATACGCTGGGTTTACTCTGTGGGCTCCTGAATCAGTTGTCAGGTTTTCTGATCCACAATAATGGATCATTAATGTATAGTATCCTGTACTGAGTGCTGCGGAGTTCTGGTCTGAAGGTGTTGATTAATTCCCTATAACAGCAGCTCTGACAGTAGTGCAGCTGCAAATCATTAGTGTTTCTATAGTAACAGCTCGTGTGTGTTTCTCACAAGCATTCCACCTAAAATACTCTCTTACTGCCACTCGACATGAACATGGTGGTCTCTGAAAGACTATACAGGCATCTGCCCAGGAGGTTGTGCCAGTTTTAGGGCTTGAGCAGTTTTTCGTCTCTTGTGTCTCTCATCCTTTGATTTCCGTCGATTGGATTCAAAGGTCTCAACTCCATTGCAGACCACACGCCTCCAGAGCAGTCTATCAGTTGATGCTGTAGCCCAATCAATAATCCCACACTCTTTAAAAGTTCTTTTTAGGGCATCCTTGTATCTCTTCTTAGGAGCACCAATGCTTCTCATTCCTGTGGGTCGCTGACTGTAGAAAAGCTGTTTTGGAAGTTGTTTTGCATCCATTTTAACAACATGTCCATACCACCTCAGCCTATTTTGCTGAAGCATAGCCTCGATGCTTGTTAAGGAGGCTCTATCAAGAATTGCAGCATTGGTAACACGATCATACCATTGGGCGTTCATGATGGATCGTACCGTAGGCATCTTCAGTGAAATTTCTCAAGTTGTTTTACTTGATATTGGTACGTAGTCCATGTTTTTGACCCATACAGGAGCGTTGGTATTATAGTGGCATTATAGACTCTTATTTTAGTTTTCAACTCAAGTTCGTGATGATCAAAATCATGCTTGCATAGCTTGCCAAAAGCAGTTGCTCCAGCACTGATGTTGTTATTAATTTCATGGTCAAGGGAAATATCACCTGACACATAGCTGATGAGATATTTAAAGTGTGGGACTACCTTAAGAACAGTTCCATCCACAGAAATTTCAGGTTGGGTGGTGATTGGGATGGAGGTGTCAGAGGCAGGTCGACACACAACCTCTGTTTTAGTGCAGTTCAGTGATAGCCTGAGTCTTTTGTAGGCTTCTGCAAAGGCATCTGTGATTCTATGCAAGCCAGCTTCTGAGTATGAACAGAGCGCAGCATCATCAGCATACTGAAGTTCCACAACTGAGGCTGTAGACACCTTACTTTTAGCTTGCAAATGATGTAGGTTGTACCATTGTATTGATAAACTATCTGTATTCCATGATAAGAAGAACAACAACAACAACTTTATTCATCACATGTACACTTATGAAATTCCTCTCTGCATTTAACCCATCTGAAGTAGTGAACGCACACGTGAGCAATGAGCACAAACACGTACTCAGAGCAGTGGGCAGCCGTGCTACAGCAGCCAGGGAGCAGTTAGGGGTTAGGTGCCTCGCTCAAGAGCACCTCAGCCTAAGGGCACCCCATGTTAACCTAACGACATGCCTTTGGGCTCTGGTGGAAACCAGAGCACCTGGAGGAAACCCACGCAGACTCCACACACAAAGGCCCCCGTCAGCCGCTGGGCTCAAACCCAGAACCTTCTTGCTGTGAGGCGACAGTCAAGTCAAGTTTATTTGTATAGCGCTTTTAACAAACATTGTCGCAAAGCAGCTTTACAGAATTTGAACGACTTAAAACATGAGCTAATTGTATCCCTAATCTATCCCGAATGAGCACGCCTGTGGCGACGGTGGCAAGGAAAAACTCCCTCAGACTACATGAGGAAGAAACCTCGAGAGGAACCAGACTCAAAAGGGACCCCATCCTCATTTGGGCAACAACAGACAGCATGACTATAATATTAACAGTTTTAACATGAGGACAGTTTCGTTGATGTTATAATTCTTCATTGATGGAAACTTGAGTGCAAAACTGTTCATGATAATTGCAGTCCTAAAGTTAGCAAGTCAACTTTAGTCCTCAGCCATAAAAGCATTACTGTAAGAGTCCAGAGCGTCTTCCAGGTATAAGTCCAGTAACAGTGCTAACCACTACACCACCGTGCTGCCCAGATAATGCAGATTCGGCTTGGCTACATGCAGGACAGCGCCTGTGAAGAGAGCAAACAATGCAGTGGCTACACAGCTTTGTATTACACTAACTTTCACAGGAAAAGGTTCCAGTTCTTCATCTTCACAGAGAACAGAAACAGTCATCCCATCATGGAGAAGACGAATCATTGTGATCAGTTTATCTGAGCACCAGGAATTCTCCAAAGAACCTCTCTATTCACTGAGAGCAAGAGATACTAAGAAATACTGAATAACGTAGAACTCCAGCATCATGAAGCTGAGAAATTTACTGGACTTATTGTCTTTTTTTTAAAACGAGACTAAAAAGCTGCTGTTCCATTAAACCCAGTTACAGTATGACGCACAGCAGGGACCGAATAAACCATTCATCTCATCATGAATCAATATTATTGATTATATTTATGATAAGACAAGTTTTCAGTCTGTTCTGATGTGAGTTCAGCAAAAATATTGAAAATGGTTCATTTCTTGCAGCGTCACGTGTCTATGAGCATCCTCTAGTGGTCAGAAATGATAAGACAAGTTTAAATTGCAGTCATTTAAATTTAATGAATAAATCACTCAATTTTTCATTTTCTGAAAATTTATAAAGAAATAAATGGCTAAAGTGAGATAAAGGAATTCTTTAAAGTGAATTTGATTTTATTGTCGCCTACACATGAATGTTAAATGGTAAATGTGGCCAGAGATCGATTTCTGTACTTCAATAGAAAGTATCATGTGTCATTTATGTTCTTTTCCCATTTTGTCCTTTCTTTCTGTCCATGAAGTGTATGCGGTGAAATCACATTTTAAAATCAGAACTCCAGATAGAATTCTATAATATGCGAATACAATCGAGTTGTTATTTGGAGGCTCAGTTTTACAGAGTAGCACCACATCACTGAAAAACAACAACAAAAAAAAAAAACCCCAGCAGCCTATAAACATCAATTCTGTATCTTCACTAAAAGACACACAAGAGGATTTACAGCAGGACCGTGTCTTACTACAAGCACTAAAAACTACCACATTGTGTTCATTAAGGATGGAAATAAAGCCGAAATATTTCACTGTCATCTGCACTTCAGTGTCATTTGTTCTGCTGAAATATTTTCCTCATTCTGTCAGTTTGGAATTTAGTGAGGAGTGAAAATGAATCGAAATAAATGACTTTATTACCACAAGGGGAGTCAAAACCTGATTTGATTTATTTTGCATTGTTTATTGCTAATCGAAGTCCCACTTTCTCATGAACAGATTGTTGAGATGGAAATGAAGTTGGTAGATGAATATGTTTGAGATCAGAGATCCTGAGTCGCCTCAATCAGTCATTAGATGTGTCTTTGAGAAGTAGGAGAACACTGGAGAACCAGGAGGAAACCCACACTGACATGGGTCATTTTACCTTTGGGTCATTTTAACATTGTTAACAGACTGAAATGAATCTCCTGAAAGGCAGAAGAAAGAAATCTGCGGGTAGTGTTAACACAAGACTTTATCTAATCCCAGTCAGTGCAGGGTTCAAACCCCATCCACCAGAAATATCATTAAAATCAAAGGGAAAGGCAGAGACGAGGCGAGATCATCAACAGGAGATCTATCCAGAATAAACACGGCTCACAACTGAGGAGATTTAATAACACACTGGAAGGGTTCACAGTTACTGTAGGATCATTGTGCATTTTTATAACAACAGACAGGAAATGAGTGGAGGAAGTGAAGTTATTCAAAATGTGTAAAGGCGCCCTCTGGTGGTCTGGAGGAGAAATGTCCAGGTTAAATATTACTGTGTTCATCCACGTTTCTTTTATTTTTATTTGTGAACACACAGGTCTAAAATAATTTCACTTCAATGAGCTGTTACTATAGAAACAAGGACGTATTAGTGCAAGTCCATTAATATAAACCTGCACTACTGTCAGAGCTGCTGTTATAGAAAATTAATCAACACCTTCTGACCAATCAGAATAGTCAACTGGAACATAATTTTTTTTTGTTTTATTTGATTGAAAATTAAAAGGATTTTTAAAAAATGTTTTTCCAACAATCATGTTGAGAATCTAAATCAGGAGTCAGAGCACAGACAGATCCAGTTCACAGAGACAGATTTATCATCATTACTCACACACACAATATATATGACAACATTAAAAGATGTTTTTTGGAGGAAAAAGTCAGTTGTAGGTTTACAGTGATTTTCACAAACACATATTTAAGACACTGTAGTTATTTCCCACAGATTAAATAATCTAAAAATATCCATCCAAAGTGGAGAAAACCCCCGTTGCGCATCAATCCAGCGGCTTGCTGACATCCTGACCTCAGTATTAAAAGCTTCTGTCTGAAAATGAGTTCAGCACAGAAACTCCATCACTGGGGGAAACTTTATTCTCCTGTGCTCTTATCTTTTATTCTGCAAAGCTTTGATTGTAATATTTGAATAAAAATCCCAAACTCACAGATAAACCTGGATTTATAAGGTTCTATCTGCGGGCCAATCATCATCCAGGCTGAATATGGGATGAACACGACATCGGCATATTTTATAATCTAAATATTAAAATGAGTGTTTTTGTGCAGCTGGATTGTGTTCTAGTGAAACAGACGACTGAGCAACAACGTGGCAACGTGCAGGAATTTTACAGAAAACACTACACACTTATTCTGGATCACACAATCTCACTGTAGAACCAGAAACCCCAAACCCAGCGTATAGAGGCTGAGTGAATGTGGTGTGGACTCTGTGGAGGAGCTTCATCGTGTCAGAGACGCTGTAGAAGGACAGAGTTCCTGCACTGTGATCCACATACACTCCTATTCTGGAGGGGGATGGAACTCTGAGATCAGTCACAATGCTGTTGTGATAGAAAGAGAGAGAAGAAGAAGAACAACACCACAGACTCCAGGACTGATTGTTGAAACCAAACCCACACTCATTACCCAGTCCTTTCCTGCTGATGTCTTTATATGAGCCTGATATGAACACACCAGCAGCACCGCTCCACTCCACCTCCCAGTAACAGCGTCCACACACACTTTCCTTACACAACACCTGATCCCAGGAATCAAATCTCTCTGGATGATCAGAGTAACGCTGCGCTCTCTCACTGACTCTCACTGCTCTGTTCTTCTCAGACAGAATGAGGCGACGATGTGCCGTGTTGGGATCCAGAGTCAGATAACAGAAATCTAAAATAAAAGAGAAAAACAAACTGAACAATGTGAACATGAATATCCGCGCTGGGGGCGTGGTCACGAAAACAGCAGTTCGGTTGCAGTGAAAACTTTTCTCTGTAGAACCCTGTCACTCCCCCCTCCCCCCACTCTGGGCTCAAGAACACAACAAAAGGGCAATAATATAACAACCAATCAGAATTCAGATACGACAACCAATCAGAATTCAGATACAACAACCAATCAGAATTCAGATACATTCTGTTGCCAAGTAAAATTGTAACCTGTCAAAGTTCTCGAGCCCTCGTGCTGTTTTACCGTTAGATCAATCACATATCAGCTTAAACTAGCATTCTAAACCTAGTTAAAGATCCCACAGAAGAGAGCGACTCCCCCTGCCAGCCTCATGGAACTGAACAAGTTGACTTAATTAAAAAGTTTACTGTTCTATGAAAGGGTGTATTTGCATGATCATTATTATTTTACTAGTGGAATAAAATTGTCTTGAAAAGACGTCAACAATAATATCGTTTATCACAATAATTTCTGAGACAATATATCGTCCAACAAAATTTGTTATCGTGACAGGCCCAGAAGCGTGTGTGTGTGTGTGTGTGTGTGTGCTTTAGATGTACATTTCAGAAACTCTTCTCTGCTCTGTGGTTCTGGTTCTGAAATGATCTGAACTGCTGCAGCTGTGGAGAGAAAAATAGAAACATGAGTTTGTGTAAAAGATGGAAAGAGTTTAAAGTGATCCAGTCAGTTTTTTCATTTTAAACCAGTGTTTTAGTTCAAAGTGTCGGGTGAATAAAGTGCCTGCAGAAAAGAAAGCAGGAGCATCGCTAAGAAATAACACATCACTGTGTTTCTCCAGCAGGAACAGCTCCTCTTACCATGCGGAGGGATTTTGTTGAATTCCTCCTCACAGAATTCCTCGAGTCTCTTTTTCAGATCTGAGAGAGAATTCCTCACTCCATCAAATGAGAGATGTTGATGGACAGTGACGCTGGATGTGTGAAATAATGGTCTGTGAAATGGAGGAG
The DNA here is from genome assembly GCF_027579695.1 of Neoarius graeffei. Taxonomy (NCBI): domain Eukaryota; kingdom Metazoa; phylum Chordata; class Actinopteri; order Siluriformes; family Ariidae; genus Neoarius; species Neoarius graeffei. Next base: position 8,689,846 of record NC_083570.1, read on the forward strand.
AGCGACGTCCAGAAGCTAAAACCTACAGAAAGCAAATGAAATGTAAAACCCACTTGTGATGTCAGACAGGGACATTTATTGTTCCCTTAATGAGAGGTGTTTTAGAGAGTGTGTGAGGAACAGCTGGCTCTGTAGATCAGACAGTGAGTGTTACCTGGAGGAAATGGATGTGATCGTGTGTGTGTGAAAGCTGCTCCAGCTCAGTGACTCTCCTCTGAAGATCAGCAATCTCCTGCTCCAGTTGCTCCAGGAGTCGTTCAGCTCGACTCAGTTCAGCCTTCTCCTGATCTCTGATCAGCTCCGTCACCTCCCAGCGCTTTTTCTCCATGGAGCTGATCAGCTCAGTAAAGATCCTCTCATTGTCCTCCACTGCTGTCTGTGCACTGAGCTGTTAGGGGACACACACACACACACACACACACACACACACACACACACACACCTGGGACTGTAAATGACTCGTTGTCCACGTTGTGTGTGTTTCTAGGAGCAGCTCTGTCTCTGCTCACTGCTCACCTTTATAGTGTTCACAGCCTGTTTCAGCTCCTGCACCTTCTTCTGCTTCTCCTGGATTCTCTGCTGGGATTTCATCTGCTCCTCCTTTAACTCACTCTGAGGACAAATAAAATACATTCAGCTTTTTATACAGTACGAGCGAACTGGTTCCATATTAATGCCAGTTCAAAGTACATTCATGTTTCGCTCTGAAGGTTATGTACTCTGTGTGTGTGGGTGTGTGTGTGAGAGAGAGAGAGAGAGAGAGAGAGAGAGAGAGAGAGAGATGTTCACTAACTGATCTGGGCTGGGTTTCCCGAAAGCCTCTTAAGGCCAAGAGAGTTTTAAATGACCTCTTAAGATCCATCATCAAGCTAACGTGGTTTTCCTGAACAACATCGTAGCATAAGTCGTCCTTTAGTTTGCTCGGAATTTACGAGAGACCCGGCGCACTCGTTCAAAACAAAGAGCGACTCGCTCGCTGCCGAATCCACAGAATGCGCATGCGGCTCTGAGGGACTCTCACAGTCAGCGGGGGAAACTGGGGTTGAATCTGCTGGTGGTGTTCAATTAGTTTTCTTCTACATTGCAAATACATCGAGTTAATTATCAGAGGTGGACAGTAACGAAGTACATTTACTTGAGTTCTGTACTGAAGTACACTTTTTGAGTATCTGTACTTTACTTGAGTATTTTTTTTTTAAACTTATGACTTTAACTTCACTACATTTGAAAGACAAATATCGTCCTTTTTACTCCACTACATTTCTATCAAGGTCCTCGTTACTCGTTACTATGAAGCAGCTTTGAAAGTGGATGTTTTTTATTTTCTAAAACGTGATTGGTTTTTCCGCAGGTGACACTGAGACAGTCTATCAGTAATCACTAGGGTCACGTCACGTCCATAGACTGGATAAAATCAAGATCAATGATTTCTCCGCAGCATTATTTAACACGATCAGTTGATGGCAGAATGGAAGGAGGCGGTTCTTCTGGGGAATGCACACACCCACGGTTCTATAGCTAGAACCCATGATTCAGTTTTCTGAAAGGAATAAAGAGTCATTTTGCTTTAAATGTTTGCTTTGTTTGCCTAAAACGGAGCACATCACAGCCGACAAAAACTCGCCATCCCAACTGTGGAAGCATATTGAGGGATATAAGCGTTTTATTAGCTTGCAGTGAAGTTGTCTGTGCTTTTAGAGTTAGTGATAATGTTGAAATAACTATGTAGTCTGATTAGTCAAATGATTTTCTGTGGATCTGCCCGCCAAGTTGCCATAGTCTTGTCCATGGCTAATGTGTACACATAGCCAGTTAACTTGGACACTGTTAGTTATGTCCAATACGATGCCTTTAGCAGCTACTAATGCCTATATCGGGGACGCGAACTACAAAGACGCTCTTCGTCCTGTTGCTCTTTAGACTCCTTCTTATGAGTGAATTCCGGAAAACCACACACAGAGACAACGTTCATTCTTTAAGAGAGTCTCTCAACTCTCTCTTTAGGTCTGAAGGGCAACGTTATCAGGAAACCCACCCCTAACCAGATTACGACCATCACTGAAGATAAATTTAACACTCTGTTCACCAGAACACAGACAATTTTAATCAGCTTTTACAGAATCCTTCTGATTGAGACACACATTGAAATTAAAGTTCAAATCATATCACTGACTAAAGCACCTGTTTCTAGATGGGAAACTATAATTAAGATGATTTAATTCTGGAAAGATTTCTAGTTCTCACCTGTTTTTCAGCTCTTTCTGTTGCAACTGAAACAGCGTCATGGTCTTTATGTTTCTCCAACATGCACAAATAACAGATGCAGGTTTGATCAGTACGACAGTAGATCTTCAGCACTTCACCATGTTCAGAGCAGATCTTCTCTTGGAGTTTTGCTGAGGCTTCAATTAATGTGTGTTTTTTCAAAGCAGGAACTTCAAGATGAGGTTTCAGATGAATTTCACAAAATGAAGTCAAACAAATCAGACAGGACTTGACGGCTTTGTGTTTTCTCCCGGTGCAGAAATCACACTCCACATCTCCAGGTCCAGCGTAACAGTGAGCAGGAGAAGCAGCTTGGACTTCAGTCTTCTTCAGTTTCTCCAACACTTCATCCAGCATGTTGTTTCTGCGTAGAACAGGCCTTGTCGTGAAAGTGTCTCTGCACTGAGGACAGCTGTAGACGCCCTTCTGATCCTCCTGATCCCAGCAGCCATTAATACACACCTTACAGAAACTGTGACCACAGGGGATAGCCACCGGATCCTTCAGGAGATCCAGACACACTGGACACATGAACTGGTCCTGAGCTACTGAAATACTGGCCTCGGCCATTTTCCTGAAATCGCAACGAGAGAGAGAGAGAGAGATCAGTTTTGTTTTCTCTGAAATGACAAGTTACTTCCTGGTTCTGTGTGTGAAAGAGAGAGAGAGAGAGGAGGAGCACAAACACAGAAAGGTCATGAACACTCCTCTATTAACCATTTCATCTCCCTTCAGTGCAGAAATATAACCCATGTACAGTAGCTGCACTGATTAGGATTAATTTCATGAAATACTCACAGAATGGATCTTAATTTTCTGGACTTTTCCACCTACTGACACCTCAAGCACAACTTTCAGCCTTGTTGATAAATTACAATTGTTTCACTTGAACAGCTTTTTCCTCGTGACATCTTTAAACTGATCTTCATCCCTAAAGAATGTTGCAGCCATTTTAAAAGTGAGGAGGACGCAGCTGTCAGGAAGTCCTTCCCACGCCTTACAGAACCTGGTATTCCTCGGCAGTCTCCCACTCAAGTACTAACCAGGCCCAACCTGTATGTGGCGCATCAGGCGGCGCCGATCTCCGTTTCCATAGCCCTCGGCCTCTCGCCTATTACATAGCTAGGGTTACAGTGGGGGGCTAGTCCTCTGGTAACCACGAGAGTTTAACTCCCCATGCACATCTGTATTGCAGTGTGCCTTGCCAGATGGCGGTAGGTACCATTTTTATGATGGTCTTTTGTATGACCCGACCGTGAATAGAACTCCCGATCTCCCGATCGAGAGGCGGACACGCTACCACTAGGCCACTAGTCGGTCAGCTGTCAGGAAGGAAAACCATATTTTATTGATTTCGCATTGTTTATTACGAAAAGAAATCACAAAAGTGGACCTTTTTTTCAACATAATCTCCATTTCACTCAGTATGAGCGCTCCAGGCTTAACAAGAGCCTGAACTCTTCATGACCTGCTGTTTGTGGAAACTAATCCACTTTGTGTTGATTCACATCCCACCACCTCATCACAGATTAGTTTCCTGGAGCAGCATGCCTCATCCTGTTTTATTCCTGACATCATGATTTATCAAGAACATTATTCCTGGTCGATGAAGAATTCTTTCTCATGAACAGATTGTTGAGATGGAAATGAAGTTGTTAGGTGAATATGTTTGAGATCAGAGATCCTGAGTCACTTCAATCAGTCATTAGATGTGTCTTTGAGAAGTAGGAGAACACTGGAGAACCAGGAGGAAACCCACACTGACACGGGTCATTTTACCTTTGGGTCATTTTAACATTGTTAACAGACTGAAATGAATCTCCTGAAAGGCAGAAGAAAGAAATCTGCGAGTAGTGTTAACACAAGACTTTATCTAATCCCAGTCAGTGCAGGGTTCAAACCCCATCCACCAGAAATATCATTAAAATCAAAGGGAAAGGCAGAGATGAGGCAAGATCATAAACAGGAGATCTATCCAGAATAAACACGGCTCACAACTGAGGAGATTTACTAACACACTTGAAGGGTTCACAGTAACTTCTTCTTTCTTGTGTTGAAAGGCAGTCAGCGTCCTTATTGTTGCATTGCTGCCACCTTCTGGATCAATTCCTTGCACCATTATACAGTGTCTTGCAAAAGTATTCATCCCCCTTGATGTTTGTCCTGTTTTATCGCATTACAAGCTGGAATTAAAATGGATGTTTTGGAGGGTTAGCACCATTTGATTTACAAACCATGCCGACCACTTAAAAGGTGAAAATTGTTGTTTTATTGTGACACAAACAATTTTTAAGGTAAAAAAGACAGAAATCTGGAGTGTGCATAAGAATTCACCCCCAAAGTCAATACTTTGTAGAGACACCTTTTGCTGCAATTACAGCTGCAAGTCTCTTGGGGTATGTCTCTATTAGCTTAGCACATCTAGCTCCTGGGATTTTTGCCCATTCCTCAAGGCAAAACTGCTCACACTCCTTCAAGTTAGATGGGTTGCATTGGTGTACAGCAATCTTCAAGTTATGCCACAGATTCTCAATTGGATTGAGGTCTAGGCTTTGATGAGGCCATTCCAAGATATTTAAATGTTTCCCTTTAAACCACTCCAGTGTAGCTTTAGCAGTATGTTTAGGATCGTTGTCCTGCTGGAATGTGAACTTTTGTCTCAGTCTCAAACCTCTGGCTGACTCAAACAGGCTTTCCTCCAGAATTGCCCTGTATTTAGTGCCATCCATCTTTCCTTCAGTCCTGACCAGCTTTCCTGTCCCTGCAGATGAAAAAGATCCCCACAGCATGATGCTGCCACCACCGTGCTTCACTGTAAGAATGGTGTTCTCAGGGTGATGGGTTTGCACCACACAGGGTGATGGGTTTGTGTTTCCCATGATGGCCAAAAAGATCAATTTTGGTCTCATCTGACCAGAGAATCTTCTTCCATGTGTTTGGGGAGTCTGCCACATGCTGTTGGGCAAACTCCAAACATCTCTGATTAATGCCCTCCTTCCCCGGTCTGTGAGTTTTGTTGGGCAGGGCCTTCTCTTGTCAGGTTTGTAGTGGTGCCATATTCTTTCCATTTTGCTATAATGAATTTAATGGCACGCCATGGGATATTCAATATTTGGGATATTTTTTATAACCCAACCCTGATCTATACTTCTCCATAACTTTGTCTCTGACCTGTTTGGAGGCTCCTTGGTTTTCATGTTGTTTGTTTTGTCATGTTACAGAGTCAGGGTCCTTCCAGAATAGGTTGATTTATATAGACACCATGTGACAGATCATGTGACACTGTGATTGCACACAGGTGGCTCTTAATCAACTAATTATGTGACTTATGAAGTGAATTGGTTGGACCAGCTCTTATTTAGGGGTTTCATAAGAAAGGGGTGAATACATATGCACACTCCAGATTTCTGGGTTTTTTTTAATCTTAATTATTGTATGTGTTACAATAAAACAACAATTTTCACCTTTAAAGTGGTAGGCATGTTGTGTAAATCAAATGGTGCTAACCCTCCAAACATCCATTTTAATTCCAGCTTGTAATGCGACAAAACAGGACAAACACCAGGGGGGATGAATACTTTTGCAAGACACTGTCCAGCAGCTTGCGGACATCCTGACCTCAGTATTAAAAGCTTCTGTCTGAAAATGAGTTCAGCACAGAAACTTCATCGCTGGGGGAAACTTTATTCTCCTGTGCTCTTATCTTTTATTCTGCAAAGCTTTGATTGTAATATTTGAATAAAAATCCCAAACTCATAGATAAACCTGGATTTATAAGATTCTATAAAAAAAGTAAATTTTATTCAATGAAACACAACATGCATTTAATACAATTCAATACAACCTCTCTCTCTGTCTCTCTCTTTTCTCTCCTTTCTCTCCAAGTCTTCATATTGGATCAGCACCAGAACATTCGTGCACTGATGTTAGCTGGACTTCCTGCATGTTTGCACCACCTTGATAACTGAAGCTTGATTGTGCATTTTCTGAATCACTGAATGAAACAATTTCAGCTGTATGTAATTCGGCTAAAAAGGAGCAAAAAACAAACAGTGACGAGCCATTTGGGAGCTGAACAAGTCAATTCTGATTGTAAATTGCTGTTCAGTCCACATTATGTAGAACATTTTGGAATCATTGTTCAATTCACTGCTTATTCATGCAGTGTGACATCTTCACGATACACAACAAGATCTGTTTTTTGTCTTGTTAACTTCGAGAGAGAGAAAAAATGAGGCTGGTGAGGGAACGACTCACTTATAGCTGCTATAACGATAGTGATGACAGGCTCTAACTCGTTTCATGGACGTTCCACAACATTATATGTAGATATAAATGGATAAAGAGTATGATGTGTCATTTTGTACACTGAAAAATACAATAGCAATTCCAAAAAAGTTGGGACGCTGTGTAAACTGCAAATAAAAAGAGAATGTGATAATTTGTAAATCATGGACACCCGATATTTCATTCAAAATAGTACAAAGACAACATTTCGAATGTTGAAACTGAGAAATTTTATTGTTTTTTGAAAAATACACACTCATTTTGAATTTGATGTCAGCAAAATGGTCAAGAAAGTTCAAGAAAGGACGGGGTGTGTTTACTACTGTGTTGCATCACCTCTACTTTTAACAATTCTCTGTTAACATTTGGGAACTGAGGAGACCAATTGCTGTAGTTTTGAAAGAGAAATGTTGTCCCATTCTTGCCTGATATACACTTTCAGCTGCTCAAAAGTTTGCGGTCTCCTTTGTCATATTTTGTGCTTCATAATGCACCAAATGTTTTCAATGGGAGACAGGTCTGGACTGCAGCAGGCCAGTTTAGCACCCAGACTCTTTTACTACAGAGCCATGCAGTTTTAATATGCGCAGAAAGCAGTTTGGCATTGTCTCGCTGAAAGAAGGAAGGCCTTCCCTAAAAAAGATTTTGTCTGGACGGCGGCATATTGCTCTGAAACATGTTTATAGCGGAGCTTTCGCACGGGCCGAAAATCTGGAAACCCATCGAGTTGATTTTTCATGAACACACAGGGATCCCAGCCGTGTTCGTCCATCCCCGCCCCTCACTATTCTGATTGGCTGTTTGATTTTGGCTGTAACTAGAAGCGCGAGCACCTACATAACTTATTTTTGTCTCCAGATAATTTCATATTTATCGGGTTTTTCCATCGAGAACAACTCAAACAGTGCAACACAATCATTTTAGTTGACTCAGTTGATATATATACAGTGGCATGCAAAGGTTTGGGCACCCTTGCTGAAAATGTCTGTTACTGTGAATAGTTAAGTGAGCAGAAGATGAACCGATCACCAAAAGGCATAAAGGTAAAGACGAGACATTTCTTTTCAGCGTTTTATGCAGGATTTGTGTATTATTTTTGTTTTGTACAATTGGAGAGTGAAAAAAGAAAAGGAATGCCATGCGAAAGTTTGGGCACCCCAATACATTTGAGTTCTCAGGTTACTTTTACCAAGGTTCCAGACCTTAATTAGCTTATTGAGCTGTGGCTTGTTCAAATTCTTCATTAGGAAAGGTCAGATGATGCATATTTCAAAGCTGTATAAATTCTCTGACTCCTCGAACTTGTCTCTAAAATCAACAGCCATGGGCTCCTCTAAGCAACTTCCTCACATTCTGAATAATAAAATAATTGATGCTCACAAAGCAGGAGAAAGCTACAAGAACATAGCAAAGTGTTTTCAGGTAGCTGTTTCCTCAGATTGTAATGTTATTAAGAAATGTCAGATCACAGAAACGGTCAGCTACAGCATAATCAGGTGTACAGTGGTGTGATGGTTAGCACAGTCACCTCACAGCAAGAAGGTTCTGGGCAGGGCTCTCAAGTCTCACGCATTGAGCGTGAGACACACGCATTTCAAGCAGTTCACATGCTCACACGCCACACCTTGTATCTCTCACGCACAGAAATTACTAAGACACCATCCACCAAGGTGCACCGCTATTTTTTAACTGTGGATGAAGAGCAGGCATCAAGTGGTTTCCCGCAGAGTTCAGAAACAGCTTGCCACACACCGATCAATAAATTGAGAAATGTAGCTACCCAACAGCCAATCAAAAAATAGCATTGTTGTTGTCGCGGCGAACGCCCTTTTTGTCAGCCGGTATGCAAGCGCGTTAATTACTCACCTGTGCGCAATCAAGGAGAACAAAGCGACACGCTGACTTCCTGCTCGGGTGCGAGGACTGAACAGCAAAAAGTAGGCTGCTGCAGTGCGAAATACAAATTCTGGCCCGTAGCCAGGGGGGATCGGAGGGTTCGTTCGCCCCCCCCGGACACACACGCCCCTCAAGATTACTCAAGATTTATTCATTTGTTCATGTCCGATGAATATACATTGATTCACATTTAAATTTACAATATCAAATCTAGACTAATCAAAAAAGAAAAGTAGACTAAGTGAGGACGAGTTAGAAAAACGGGTTCATTTCTCCTATGTTTATGTTTACACGTTTTGTTCAGACTGCTTTACACCCCAATCCAGTGGGTGGCGGTAATGCCCCATTAGACCCCTTTCACTGACGTCACCCGAAACCGGAAGTAAACAAACCCTGCGCCACATTGGAAGACCACCAAACTCGTGATTAGGGGGAAATAACGGCAGCGCGCGGTATGTGAACCCACGAGGCACTTGGTTCATCAAAAACCTACAATGGTAAACTTTTGTGCTGCGTTAGGGTTCTAACAAAGCTGATGGGAAAGGTGAAAAGAAGTCTTTCTACAGAATACCAGCTGTGATTGAGACACAAGGGGAGCAAACCAAGGAGCTTTCTGCCAGGAGACAGAGAGAGGATTTAGCTGCTTTATGCAGAGCGGATCTGAATACTTCAAGTCTATTTTGTTACTGGTAAGTCACTAGGCTAGAGTGTTGTAGAACATTTTTTTAAATGTTTACTGAATAAAAACATCCTTAATTTTATCAAATATTCTCTACTCTATATTTCATTTCTTTCTTTTGTTTTAATTTTCCTCCCTCCATCCCTCTTTGGATTTTAAATATAGTTTTTCCCCCAGGTCCAAATAATTCAAATATATATAAATAAAAACAGATAAGTAGTAAATTAAAAATAAATTATGAAATAAAAAAATAAATTCTCCCTTGCTCCGAGTCTTATCATATGGGTCAAACCCATCAATCACAGCCAGTTTCTCCACATACCGTGCCCTTTCTGCAGCTGGTAATGTACTCACATAACCAGAATTATCAGCCATCGTGTCACTTTACTCTCGCTCGTACTTTGTTTTATATTGTGAGTGCATGTACTTGGTCTTCCAATATGGTGCCTAACAAAATCTCGCAGTACGGTGATGTCACGCGGTAGCCCTGGATAGAAGAGAAAGTGGGGAAAAAAGAAGATAAAGACAGAAAACGCAAGAAATCTGCTGCTACTTTGTCCCAAAATATTGGCGCCATGTTCCAAAAAAGGGCTAAAATGGGTAAGGTGCTGAGTGCAGGATTTTGTTTTTCTTTTGTTTACAACAGTAGTGGTAGATCGATCTGTCAGAGTGATCAGTGGGGGTAGCGTCAGCCTGTCCGTCAGTCTGTGTGTGTCAGTGACACGCACACACAGAGATGAGTTAGGTGGCTCGATGGCTAGGTACTAGTAGCGTCGGACCTGGGGCTGCTTTTATTTTTTTTTTCAGCTTGGGAAATCGGAGCTGTGGTGTGGTGTGAAGACAGTAAAATGCGAGACTTTTAAGAGCACGTGTTTTTCAGTCGTCATGGTAACATAGCGTCATGGTAACATGACGCCCTGTCAGTGGTTTGGCATTTGGATCAGAGTGAAAAGAAACGTGTGCACTAGCTGGAAAATGAAAATGTTCAGACCAGTGTGTGTGAAAACACCCACTGTTGCTGCATTTGGGCAATTTTAAATTAATTGTCCTTATAGGGCTGTGTAGACCCCGAAGCCGTTTGTTTTCAGGATAATGGCTGGCTGATGAAATTATTGGCTGGCTAGCTGACTCAGCCAAAACCTTAATGGCTGCTGCAGCCACCAAAATGTTTATGGCTACAAATGGCTGATACTGGACGTCACTGTGTGGCATATATCCGGGCGAACGGATCAAACAAATGGGGGGAATAAATAGCAAATTACCACAGGTCCCCTGGTCTCTTACTTCATTGTAAATATAAATCTAGCAAGATTGTAGTTCAATGCTAATAATAAGCTAATCTGGATTGTTCGAGGAAGGCATCTAGCTATCTACTCTCACCAGCAATGACCAGTGAAGGACTGGCAGCTATCTTACTATGATGAAAGTAGAGTGGTGGAGTACTTTTTTTTTTTTTATCAATCTCGAAGTATGTGAAACAAACAAACAAAAAAAAATAACTTTACACTTTCCCTCAGCAGCGGCAAAGAATGCAGCCATCTCGTCGATATCGGAGTCGATTGATGCTCTGGGTGGGTTCCCGGGTTCCCCAGTGTATCGTGGTAACGGTGTGAGGGGCGGGAAGCCAGACAGGTAGTCACAACGGCAAGCTTGTGGTGGCTCTCTGTGCTGTAATATCAGTTCTAAATCTCTACAGTGTATGCCTATACGTCTCTATTGTGCTACTACTAGTGTGTACAGTTGATCATGTTTGTGTCACTTTTCTTGTAGCTCATGATGTGGATAAACCCATTATTTGATGTACACAATTCTTAGTGGCTCAGCCAAATTTTATTAGATAGCGGCTCAAATTGGCTTACAAAATTATTGGCTGGCGGCGGCTCAAATTCTAAATGGCAGTTTTAGCGGCGCCTGGTGGCGGCTTCGGGGTCTAGGGCTGTGCAATATTATTTCAATCTCAGGATTACTTGAAACACTTATCTCAATTAGAAATTGTTGTTTTTTATGCTAAAGCATGGGCAGATCAGGAGTGTTCTGATGCCATAAACAACAACTGAAGTGAGCAACAGAGACAGACAACAACAGACAGACAGAGGAGGGGAGGGCAACAACAGAGACAGACAATGAAGGAGAGCAACAACAGAGACAGACAATGAAGGAGAGCAACAACAGAGACAGACAATGAAGGAGAGCAACAACAGAGACAGACAATGAAGGAGAGCAACAACAGAGACAGACAATGAAGGAGAGCAACAACAGAGACAGACAATGAAGGAGGGCAACAACAGAGACAGACAATGAAGGAGGGCAACAACAGAGACAGACAATGAAGGAGGGCAACAACAGAGACAGACAATGAAGGAGGGCAACAACAGAGACAGACAATGAAGGAGGGCAACAACAGAGACAGACAATGAAGGAGGGCAACAACAGAGACAGACAATGAAGGAGAGCAACAACAGAGACAGACAATGAAGGAGAGCAACAACAGAGACAGACAATGAAGGAGAGCAACAACAGAGACAGACAATGAAGGAGGGCAACAACAGAGACAGACAATGAAGGAGGGCAACAACAGAGACAGACAATGAAGGAGGGCAACAACAGAGACAGACAATGAAGGAGGGCAACAACAGAGACAGACAATGAAGGAGGGCAACAACAGAGACAGACAATGAAGGAGAGCAACAACAGAGACAGACAATGAAGGAGGGCAAGAACAGAGACAGACAATGAAGGAGGGCAACAACAGAGACAGACAATGAAGGAGAGCAACAACAGAGACAGACAATGAAGGAGAGCAACAACAGAGACAGACAATGAAGGAGAGCAACAACAGAGACAGACAATGAAGGAGAGCAACAACAGAGACAGACAATGAAGGAGAGCAACAACAGAGACAGACAATGAAGGAGAGCAACAACAGAGACAGACAATGAAGGAGAGCAACAACAGAGACAGACAATGAAGGAGAGCAACAACAGAGACAGACAATGAAGGAGAGCAACAGAGACAGGCAATGGAAAAGAGAAACAACAGACAACTGAGGTGAGCAACAGAGACAGACACTGAAGTCACAGCACAGTTGTAGGAAGATAACAATAATAAGTTAGACAACAGAGAACTTATAACGAATAAAAAAAATGTCTAAATTAGAAGATTTGAAGTGTGCTCGTGTATTTGGGGGGTACGGGAGTAGGGGGCCAGATGAAGTCCACTTTTGGGGAAAAAAGATCCCCCCCCTCCACAATGCTGGCTACGGGCCTGCAAACTCGATCACTTGCCGAGCATTTTGTGAAGCTGTGTAGAAGTTTTACCATTGTCAAGATCTGAACAGACAGCCGGTAAGCTCGCATTTATTTTTATTTTGTTGTGAATGCGAGGAAATTGTTGCGCTGATGGGGCATTGAGATGCGGGGAAAGTGTTTGTGTTTGTAGGATCTTAAGGTTCAAATATTCACATGGTGCTTTGTGTAATTGTTGGCTGGTAAGGGTTATTGCAACTTGCTTTGTTTGGTGTGGCAACTTGCTTGGTCTCATGTTTGAAATGGCCTAATTTAGATGTGGTTTGATGCATGGATATTATTGTGCTGAATTCTTAGGTGCCAGTGAAGACATGGTTTAAAAGCATATCTTTTTCTACTTGCATACAGTGCATGTTTAAAATGAACTGGAAGTATTTCATTGCTAAAATGTTCATGGTGGATATGGTTTGTAAATATGTAGGGTGGCTTGTTACTTGGTAACTCATTTATTGGGTTTAGTAACTTGCTTAATTCATTATGGCCCTTGTGGTTAAAATGTATTTTAATATTTTGATGCATTTACATTGAAACTTCATTCAAAATCTGTCTTAAGTTAAAGTAAATTCTATCTATTTTCACGTACATGTATTTAATGTTAAAGGGATAGTTTGGGATTTTTGACATGAATCTGTATGGCATCCCCATCAATAGTGTCGTGCAAACACACTGACTTACCCCTGACAGCATCCTGTGAGTCCAGTTCTTGTCCAGTTTTGGTCCAGACGAAAGTAGTCCGGCAAGTTTGTTGGGGTCACGAAAGTAAAACGTTTTTCGTCTCAAAACAGTATGTGTTCAAAAGAGTGATATATTTGCATCACAAAACCGTTGTTCAGGCGCTGCGCGGTGTCTTTGCGCCTGCAGCAGTGCTTTGCCTGTGCTGTGGCTGAAAATAGTTCCAGATATAAATTGGTCTAGTAAATCCCTTCGTGTTAATTTGCATTGATGTGTGTACTCGATGTGAATGTACAAGTCATGAGAAATAGTCATAAAAAATCTTCCAAAACAGCCGGCTCCTTATAGTAAGAAGAGCCAAAAGAGCCGAAATTCCCATCACTAGTAAACAATGAATGAAACAGCCGTGGCTGTCACCTGGCGGCAGCGCGCAGTGATAAGAAGGGAGAGAAAATAGTGCCAAGCGATTTCGAGGTCTGACTTTTTATTTGACAACGGTTTTGTGATGCAAATATATCACTCTTTTGAACACATACTGTTTTGAGACGAAAAACGTTCTACTTTCGTGACCCCAACAAACTTGCCGGACTACTTTCATCTGGACCAAAACTGGACAAGAACTGGACTCACAGGATGCTGTCAGGGGTAAGTCAGTGTGTTTGCACAACACTATTGATGGGGATGCCATACAGATTCATGTCAAAAATCCCGAACTATCCCTTTAAGCTTTTGATAATCATTTTTTGTGTAACTGCTTTTATAAAAAAAAAAACCCTGTGCAAATTGGTAAATGGATGGTGTGTGTCTTTTAAGGTTTTTCACCTGCAAAGGAAAAAAATAAAAGGAAAAAGATGGAACAAGGGTCTGGTTTGAGTGAATTCCAGTTTTAATGTTCAGCATTGGTATTACCCTTCAAGTGTGGGATAAGCACAGCAAAGGAGCAAAACACTTGACAGTTGTATCCGGGTAAAATTTACGTGAACTTTCCGAAGAAGGCGATGTGGTGAAGTGCAGACGGACACACATTGGAGGACGCGGGAGCGCCATATTTGATGAGTAGCCTATAGTACAGTAAATCATCTCATCATATGATTTTGTATTTCCTGAACGAAATTAGTACTTGCATCACAAAAAAATTATGAAAGCTGATGTTGGGGAATATTGTCTCCAGCTAATAATGTTAACTATCAGTTTGCCCAGAGTCTGTGAGCTTGTCTAGCCACTTCAATCTTGAATCCTTGCTAATTTCAACAGCTATTTTTGACACCTGTTTTTAGTCCTAGTGTTGCATACTTGAATGAAAACTCGGTGTGATTTTTTTTTTTTCTCTTCCTTTACTGGGTACTTGCCAAACTGCAAAATACACAGATATAGTAGTACATCATTACGCGCTTCTGTTTACACGTTGCCCTTGACGGAACTCTCTTCTCAATCATGGCTGTTAAAATGGCAGGCCTGGAACCACTGTGTTTCAAGTGGGAGCCCCCTACCCCCGTACTGAAGGCCTCTAAATCTGCCACTACCACTTACAACACATAACACCAATCATAACCCACCCCCCTCCATTCCCCCTGTGCGCCGCCACCGACACCCCTCACCAGCACCACCCCTGCCCTTCCTGACAAATCTCACTCTGAACTGACTTCAAAACTTGAGAGCCCTGACGGGGAGAGAGAGACAACCAACTGTAAGGTTCCTAACATAACTATGACAAAGACTGCAAACAGAGCATACAAAACCTCTCGTTTAAACCACATTTAATATTAACACCACGAATCAGGCCAACAAGCTAACTAACACTGTCACCTGTGACTTTACTTACAACGTTAGCTAGTTAATTTAGTTAGCTAATCTAACTGTTTGAAAACATCACTGTGAATTAGGGAAAGAACACAACGTTTGGTTATGAATTTACAGCAAATAACAGGGAAATGCTTTCTTACCTCATATAGCAGGAGAACAGTTCTAACTGTGAAGTTCACTTACTGACCAAACATCCGTCTGACCCTTCAACTGCGGCCACACTGTTTCTGTTCTCCGTCCAAATCCCACAACTCGCATTCAGTCAAAATAAAATGGCAAGCAGAAGTAAAATAATCCAGGTAATCCATTAGTGGTCAGATAGTCCACTAGTGGACCGACTGACGCTCGCACCGTATCCAGAGCCATAGAGATCTACCAATCGCTCTGCCGGATCCGACTGACGGATTTTCAAAAAAGAAGGCATGCGCACAGTTGTCATTGGCCAGTTTTCTTGATGATAGCCACTTCAACCAGTCACATTCAAAGCAACGTGGTATCTTTTTCTTTATCGAGAAAAGATGATAAAGAAAATAAATGTTTAATTTTTATTTGTAGGCTGATCAGTTCCATAAGCATCTCTCTCTCTGTCACACACTATATACTGCATTATGTGTAAAGCACTATATAAACAAAGGTGAGTTGACGTCACTTAATTTAAGCAAAATATCAAAACGCATCAATATTTTACTCGCATTCCAGAATCTGGACATCATTTAGGTTTTCATGGCGCTGTCATTTTCAATGTGTTGAACAGCACATAAAGGGCTATTCCAGTTCAATGCAACACAATAGATAGACATTATTTTAATCTACATTGGAATTTATAAATGCTAACCCACTCATAACTTTTTATTTCATCATCTGAATTCAAGCTTTACCCATCCACAAGTTTACCGATTGCACGTGAGCGTGCCACTGCCCTGTTTTTGACTGCCCCTTCCCCCGCACGTGACGCTGCCAGACAGCGCCGACAGCCAACCGGAAGACGTGCCAGATCTGGCTCCGCCCTCCAGAGAGAGCTTGACTGACGCAATGGAGGAGACCAAAGTCCACAAACTAAAGCCTACAGAAAGCAAATGAAATTTAATACACGCTTGTGATGTCAGACACTCTGAGGACACAATTATATCTACAAGGTTATGAATTTTGAGTTGATAATATTTATGGCAGTTAAAGTGTTAAAGTTCACTCAGGTTCTCTCTCTTGTGTGGACTACAAGTTGTAAAATGGGCGTCGGCTGAGTCAATGTTCACTCTTCTGATCTGATTATGAGGAACACTGAGTAACAATACACTCTTGCCGTCTTGAATTGCAATTTAAATCTTCTAACTGACCAAACCTGTTAAATCTCGATGAGAAAAATAACGAGGACGAGTTTCCACTTGTTTCTCTACGGAAGAGCGATAGTGCCACTAAGAAATACATATATATTTTTTTTAATTTCTGAGAAAGAAACTCAGAAATTTCGAGAAAAAAGTCGAAATTTTCAAGAAAAAAAGTCAGAAATCTGTAGAAGGCGGGCTTCCATACGGAAGTGACACTCACTCGTGGCCGGTAGACATGAATGGCTGAGACCAGAGCCATGGAATTCAGAGTTGTGACAACCAGGGTACAGGAAGTCGGTTGGTGATGTGATTCACATAGATTCAAATACTTCTAGGCAGCGGCTTTCTGTTTGCTAGAGACTAACACAGAACCACTACATAAGCAAAACCCAATCCCAAAATAACATTTGATTAAGTCGTCCATTTCAGTAGCACTAAACACAGTAGTAGCAGACTGTGGCAGCAGGGGCATGGTCAAGCGCCGGTCTGTGACAGGAGGGCGGAGTCGGGGAAGGTAAGTGGCAGAATCACTACACCTGATGTCAATTCACCTGTGTTTGTGTGCGTCTTCCCAGTGACCACGCCCTACTTAAAGAGGGAGAGCGAGAGCAAAGGAGCTCATCCCCAAACCAGACGCCGGTTGTGTGTGTGTGTCTGTGTTAGTCACTGGATGTTTCAATGAAAAGTGTGGCAATAAAAGCCGTGTTTGCGAACCTGATCTCTGTCCTGTCGTCCTCTGTGCTCCACCAGAACAGTGGACTCTGGAGGAGCTTCATTGTGTCAGAGACGATGTAGAAGGACAGAGTTCCTGCACTGTGATCCACATACACTCCTATTCTGGAGGGTGATGGAACAATGAGATCAGTCTCGATCTTGTTGTGAAAGAGAGAAGAAGAAGAAGACGACCACAGACTCCAGGACTGATTGTTGAATCCAAACTCGCACTCATCAGCCTGTCGTTTCCTGCTGATGTCTTTATATATGAGATTGATATGTACACAATTCCAGCACGGCTCCACTCCACCTCCCAGTAACTGCGTGCACACACACTAAGGAGTGTGTGTGCGGACGCAGTTACTGGGAGGTGGAGTGGAGCTGTGCTGGAATTGTGTACATATCAATCTCATATAGGAGTCGTTCAGCTCGACTCAGTTCAGCCTTCTCCTGATCTCTGATCAGCTCCATCACCCCCCAGCGCTTTTTCTCCATGGAGCTGATCAGCTCAGTAAAGATCCTCTCACTGTCCTCCACTGCTGTCTGTGCACTGAGCTGTTAGGACACACACAAGATTTAAAGCTCCTCTATCATTCCCTCTCTTACTGGGACTGTAAATGACTCGTTGTCCATGTTGTGTGTTTTTCTAGGAGCAGCTCTGTCTCTGCTCACTGCTCACCTTTATAGTGTTCACAGCCTGTTTCAGCTCCTGCACCTTCTTCTGCTTCTCCTGGATTCTCTGCTGGGATTTCATCTGCTCCTCCTTTAACTCACTCTGAGGACAAATAAAATACATTCAGCTTTTTATACAGTACGAGCGAACTGGTTCCATATTAATGTCAGTTCAAAGTACATTCATGTTTCGCTCTGAAGGTTATGTACTGTGTGTGTGTGTGTGTGTGTGTGTGTGTGTGTGTGTGTGTGTGAGAGAGAGAGAAATGTTCACTAACTGATCTGGGCTGGGTTTCCCGAAAGCCTCTTAAGGCCAAGAGAGTTTTAAATGACCTCTTAAGATCCATCATCAAGCTAACGTGGTTTTCCTGAACAACATCGTAGCACAAGTCGTCCTTTAGTTTGCTCGGAATTTACGAGAGACCCGGAGCACTCGTTCAAAACAAAGAGCGACTCGCTCGCTGCCGAATCCACAGAATGCGCATGCGGCTCTGAGGGACTCTCACAGTCAGCGGGGGAAACTGGGGTTGAATCTGCTGGTGGTGTTCAATTAGTTTTCTTCTACATTGCAAATACATCGAGTTAATTATCAGAGGTGGACAGTAACGAAGTACATTTACTTGAGTTCTGTACTGAAGTACACTTTTTGAGTATCTGTACTTTGAGTGGTTTTTTTTTTGGAAACTTGTGACTTTAACTTCACTACATTTGAAAGACAAATATCGTCCTTTTTACTCCACTACATTTCTATCAAGGTCCTCGTTACTCGTTACTATGAAGCAGCTTTGAAAGTGGATGTTTTTTCTTTTCTAAAACATGATTGGTTTTTTCGCAGGTGACACAGACAGTCCATCAATAATCACTAGGGTCACGTCACGTCCATAGACTGGATAAAATCAAGATCAATGATTTCTCCGCAGCATTATTTAACACGATCAGTTGATGGCAGAATGGAAGGAGGCGGTTCTTCTGGGGAATGCACACACCCACGGTTCTATAGCTAGAAGCCATGGTTCTATAGCTAGAAGCCATGGTTCTATAGCTAGAAGCCATGGTTCTATAGCTAGAACCCATGGTTCAGTTTTCTGAAAAGAATAGTCATTTCATTTTAAATGTTTGCTTTGTTTGCCTAAAACGGAGCACATCACAGCCTACAAAAACTCCCCATCCGACCTGCGGAAGCATATTGAGGAATATAAATGTTTTATTCCAAGAGAAAGCTTCCAGTGTAGTTGTCTGTGCTTTAGAGCTCGCGATAACGTTGCAATCGCTACACAGTCTGATTAGTCAAATGACTTTCTATGGATTTGCTCGCCAAGTTGCCATCGCCTTGTCCACGTCTAATGTTTACACATAGTTAGTTAACTTGGACACTGTTAGTTAGCATGTAAAAACAGAGTTACACTAACATGAATAACGTTCACTTTTCTGAAGTCCTTTCCGAAGTGTTTTATCATAATCTTGCCAATTAAACAAAAAAGTAGAAATCTTTCTTTTCTCGTAATACCAGCTGCCCAATATGATTTTTTGAGTTTGAAAAGAGTTTGCTTGCATGTCAGGTGGAGCTTCACTGACATGATTCCACAGGCAGATTCATATGTGCATGAATATATACACTTACACATGCGCACACGTGAGACCTGTGAGATGGACAGTATTGTACTCGTCAGTCACAAATTGCTGGAATTTTTTGTTTTGATGTCAGATGATGGTCTTGCACCTTTTTTTTTTGCCTTGCTTAAAGCAGAGTTGCTGTTGGGCCGTTATTAAGCTCGAGGTGCGGATCTGGGTTTTAATCAGGTTGGATTGTCCTTTTTATTTTCTGAGCAAGCTGCATTTACAGCTGTTCCACTGTCTTCCTGATTAACACACACATACATGTGTGCACACACTGCCAGAGCTGGGTCAGAACACTACCATGCTGCTTTGTGGCGGTGGGGAGGAGGGTTACAATTAAAAAAAAAAGAAAACAACAATGAGTCTTTTTCAGTTCAGTTGTGTTTTGTTTAGTCTGTAAGTGACCAGTGTTTGAGAGACTTTACACGGGACACATTTTAAGCTGCAGACAAAACAAAATCCAGCACGCGGCATTTTTTGTTAGACAAACAGCCACACATTTTTTCTCTCGCTTAGAACATACACCACATGTACTACACAGTCTGTAAACTCAACATTTTCTCACTGCTTTCTTGAAGCTTATGTGCATATCTTCGTTTCGGATAATATGTTCGTGTTTAAGTCTGTTGTGAGCTACCTGCGAGGGGCTAATGGACTGCTAAGTGAACTGCTAGTTTTTGCACCCTTGGAAAGTGGAGCGAGGTGTGAAACCTTTAAGAGACATTTTCAGTTATCCAAGCGAACTTTGTAATGTAAAGTGTTAAATGATATTTGGATACGAGCATATTCTTCGTTTATCATTTGAGCATCCTGTTAATATTTTGCATAAACCCATGCACCTTATTTGTATTTTTATTTAGTTGCTTTATTTGTATCATACATTTAGTTTTACTTGTATTTTTATTTACTGCTTTATTTGTATCATACTTTTAGTTTTATGTTGCTGGAAGAGCGGCAATAAATGTTATTGCACCCGTTTGAGACTCCTCTTCATTTCAGTTCCGAGGGCTGCGACAGTAAAACTCATCACTAGGCCTGAGTCGTCTACCACGCTCTGCCAGGATCAGCTTACAAGATGTCCTAATGTCCACGATCTACAGATAATTCCACAATCAGAGATTTTGACAGAGTACAGGCTAAATTCAGTGACGGTCAACATTGGACATTTGAAGAGTTGATGCATTGAAAATGGTTTATGGTATTGTGTGTTTACACAATGATTGAGTAATGTCATGTAAATATTGTAACCTTAAAGTTGAGAATAGATACTTTCAAATAAGCAAGAAAAAATGAAGGTGAATGCATTTCACATTGTTTCATTGTGTTTAATCTGATAGAATTTAAAAGGAGTGTGTTGTCTGATTGTAGATCATCGGTGATACTGTCTGATATCGTGATTGCTGTTCTGTACTTAGCGTATTTTTGAGGGTAAATATCTAAAGTGAGTGGTTATATAGGTCAAGATTTGGTTAAAGTCACCACTTAACAGATTGAGCACAGACATAGGCCTACTACACTTAAAGCTTGTACCATAAACAGACACACAGATAAGCAGGCAAGATGCTAGAACGCACTGAAGAAGCAGACAAGACACCGCAGGTCAGGTCTAGCTCTCATGAGCGAAATCTAACAGAAATGGGCCAAGAGTTACATGAACAAGAAGCAAAGAAAAATGAGAGAGCATTCAATAAGGCTTATGAAGTGTGGCGACATACAGCAAGGGAAATAAGAACACAGCTAAAGTCTTGCTGCTTGGATGAAGAGCTTGAATCATGCCAAATCAACATTGAATCTAAACTCAACACAGTTGTGCAACATTATCAAGCTATGCAGCGAAACCATAGTACTTCTCAAGCCATTTTAAGGCGAATGGATGCTGAGGCTGAACTTGCTGCCAGATTAGAACAGGCAAAGGCCATGCAAGAACTACATGCTCAACAGTCAAGACTTGATGAACTGGAGAGTGAATGGTAAGCCAGGGAGGCTGAAATGAAATTAAGAATAGGGAGAGAAAAAATAAGGCTACAACAGCTACAAGCAGACAATAATGTAAAGGTAGCAGCAGCGCACGTGAAGGCTTACAATGACTGTGATAGCCTTATTCACGGTGGTGAAGAAACACGCATCCAAATCCCACCAGGCCATCAAAACACTGTCAAAACTCAATTAAACATACAAGCCACACTGTTCCAGTCTCATCGTGCACCACAGGAAGCATTGTCAAATCAGTTAGAATTCAATTTAGCTCGAGAAATTGCTAGTTCATTTACTCTGTCATCTACCTGTCCCAGAACCCACAACGTTCACTGGTGACCCCCTAAAGTTTTTTGATTGGCAATTATCCTTCAAAGCCCTAATTGATCAGAGGCCCCTTCCAGTTGCTGAAAAAAATGCTCTATTTAAAAAGAGTTATCTCGCAGGAGAAGCACGCAAGGCTGTGGAAGGATTTTTCTATCGGAACGCAGATGATGCATATCAGGGTGCTTGGGCGGTCCTTCAAGACAGGTATGGGAATCCGTTACAGATGGTAGAAAGCCATCTGCCTTGGCGCATTCCAGTTCGAGCAGGATGTCACCCAGTTCTCGGAGCTTGGCGCTGTCTTTATTTGTTAGCTTAGGGAAATCTTCTAACCTTTTAAGCAGTGCGTGTTCGATGACCTCTGGTGTGCCGTAGCAGTCTTCCAGGCGTTGCCACACCATGCTGAGGCCAGCGGCAGGATTGAGAGTATGCACTGAGCGAATTCTCTTCGCCTGTTCTGCTGAATCGGCTCCAAGCCATTTGACTAACAAGTCTAACTCTTCTCTAGGTGACACATTTAAATCTTGAATGACAGTCACAAAAGATGCTTTCCACGACCAGTAATGTTCAGGGCGGTCATCAAACTTGAGGAGGCCCGAGCTCACTAGCTCTCAACGCACAAGATACCTGGCGAGGTCTTGTGCTTGCTGCGGCTCATGTGTGGTATCTCTGTATGAGTTGGTGGGTGGAGGTTGGGGGTTCACCGTACTATGTTGTACTGGTTGTGGTTCTCCGCCAAACAGCGTTACATATTGCTGGACATAGTTACCGACTCGATCGGCTGCATTGAGAGAGTTTTCTGGAACATGCGGTCTGTAGCGCTTTCAATCTCCTCCTCGTAGGCAGCTGCTTCAGCTTCGGCGGCAGCCGCATCCTTTTTGCAGCTGAGGATGTGGAGGCTGGCTTCGAGTTCAGCTTTCTGCCTCATCACATTAATCAAATCAAAATCAAATCAAGTTTATTTGTACAGCGCTTTTAACAATAAACATTGTCGCAAAGCAGCTTTACAGAATTTGAACGACTTAAAACATGAGCTAATTTTATCCCTAATCTATCCCCAATGAGCAAGCCTGTGGCGACGGTGGCAAGGAAAAACTCCCTCAGACGACATGAGGAAGAAACCTCGAGAGGAACCAGACTCAAAAGGGAACCCATCCTCATTTGGGCAACAACAGACAGCATGACTATAATATTAACAGTTTTAACAGGTATAACCCTCAACTGTCCTCATGGGGCCGTCCTTCACAGGAGTGGGGCGATAAAACTCCGACCAGACACAGGGCACCAGGATGGATCAAGCAGGTCCGACATATTCTAACATATTGCCATTAGCTTCGAGTTCGGCAAAACGTAGCTTGGCCTGTGCAGCTTTCGATTTAGCGCATGCTCTGGCAGCGGCTGCCGACGTTGACCCGCTGCTGGAACACTTTGATGGTTGATAGGATTTTTGTGACCAGGCATCCTGTGTTTCAAATGAGTCTCCTGTTCTAGATGGCTCTGGAACAGCTGCATCTTGTTCAACTGCCTCTTGCTCTTGTCTGCTTGATTGTAGACTCATGTCCTCACTAGTCTTCTTATTTGAGCCTGCTGTGGTGTTTTCTTTTTACTGGAGCCCGCTGCGCTGATGTCTTTTTACTATGCTGCCCTCCCACCACGTTCCCAACTCCTGTAGCAGTAGGCAGCTAGCTAACACTGAAGAGATTTTCACATTTCTTGTATTTATCTTTTTATTTTCATTCATTCTTCATTTACTGTAAAACTACCAAAAAAAAAACAAGAAAAGCATACATAAACTTCACATACTAAAACTTGCACTCAAACATAACACACTGCATCTTTTAGTTTCCACGGACATTACAAGCCTTGTTCGACTAGCATCAAAATACTAGGAAACTAAACTATCAGATTTTACCATAATTTCAACTCATGTTGAAACACAAAATACATAGGCTACTTACAGACATAAATCGTCCAGAGCTCAAGTGTGTAAAACAAACAACAATGCATAACAGCGTGGCGTTATGAAGTCGTGGAGTCAGACTCAACAATTTAACAGGAAGTGGAACCCATGCATCCGATAGTGCTATTGCACATTAAGTCCACTAGGTGGCAGCATCCACCAGACCAACTGACCAAACTACATATAACCCAATATCCTTTTCAAAAGGCAGAATACCCAGCCTCACAGTGGGAGGGACATGGCAGTTTCCGCGAGGAGACTGGTGATTGGTGAAAGCGGCCGGATATTTTCTTTGATTGACAGCTCGTTTCAACTCTAGACAGGCAGCGGTGAATTTCAGTTCAGTCCCATGCGGATTCGCAAGTGCTGTGGTGTATTGTAAGAGATCAGCTTACATTTCGATTTCATTCATTACATACGGTTTCTACCAGCTTTTTTAGTTTGTATATATTTTCATTGTAAATAAAGTGTAAATATAGTGTTGTCAAGTTTGCTATCTTAGTTCCAGAAATTTTGTTTATTTGAGTGACTGAACTTGAACTTGAGGGGGCTAGTCAGCTAGCAAGAAAGCTGCGCACGGATGCCAAGCATTGCTGATTTAATTTTGGCGAAGCCATTTGCCAGTCTTCCTTTCGAGGAAAAAATTAAAATTAAAGAGCAGGGTAGACCAACGCCTCAAACTGACTTGGTGAAAAAGGTAGGGAATAATACTCGTTCCTTTCAGCTCTCCTGGTACGAGAAAGTGAATTGGCTAACAGCAAGTGACCCACATCAACAACAGTAAATAGGCTACTTTAGTAATATGTCATGGATGGACCAAAAATATAGAATCTATTTAAAATGTTTATGCTGAGTATATTATATTGGAATATATATTTTTCTGGATATGAATTAAACACAGCTACAATTTGGAAAACATTTTTAAACAAAAACACAGCCGAGAACATTTCACACTACAGACCTGGATTAAAAGTGAAGGGTTATCAAAATTGTCAAAACATTTCTCAGTCAAAATAAGTTAAATATAGGGAAAGTGTCATTGAATGAAATGTGTGGCACCCAGCTCTATGTTTGGCTCCCCAAGGTCAGTGCTTGTGCCTATTCCAGAACACTCTGCTGTTACTGCTGAGGTTCCTGACAAAGAGCTGCTTTCAATAATGATCAATTTTTAAACAACATGCCACAATTTTAAAATATAAAATTTTAAAATATACCCCCCCCCCCCCCCCGACACCACCATCATGTATATTGGACA
Organism: Neoarius graeffei; assembly: GCF_027579695.1. Classification (NCBI taxonomy): domain Eukaryota; kingdom Metazoa; phylum Chordata; class Actinopteri; order Siluriformes; family Ariidae; genus Neoarius; species Neoarius graeffei. The sequence goes on from NC_083570.1 coordinate 8,714,594, forward strand.
GTAGGCTAATGGGCCAAAAGAACCTGTTATTTCACAGTTTGTGACCCTGCCAACAATCAGCCAGATCAGAGGCAAGAGTATGGGCAAAATTGATGTGTTTTTTTTCTTTTAAAATCTGGAAATATCGTAACCGACCAGCCTCCCCTGTTTGAAAGACTACCAGCCGCCACTGATATGGAGCCAACCAAATTTTGCACTCGGGGCTGAGTTATGAGCATGCTCAAAATCCCCAAGCATGAAAACAAGGCTCTCCATAAAAAAAAAAAAAACTTGTAAACCACCTGATTTGTAGCATTTTGGACAAAAAACTGCACAACAATGTTTCTGTGTTATTGATTGGGACTTCTAATTTCCAATGTAGTACATTAAATGCAAGTTTATTTTAAATTTGTGGGCTTCCTGTGTCAAAAATTACAAATGTGTTAATTTTTCAACCAAAAGTTTTATATTTGTGCCTGGAAAAAAAAGAAATAAAAATGACATTAATAGATATTATTCTCATGATATTTACTCAAAATATTTGTAATTTAGGCAGAAATGTTAATAAAACTAATATATTCTCCAAGGTTAGAGCCCAGGCCTCCACGGTTTTCAATATGGCTGCTTACATGTTGAAGACTTGCAGTGTGTGAAGAGAGTGACTTATTTACAATTTGTGATCATTTTTTCAAAGAAAATTGTTAAATGTATAGTTTGCTAGTTTTGTTATTATACAGTTTTCTAATTATGGACTGGAGACTGTGTTTTATTTGTCAGAAAGCCTCAAAAGACGAACTACAATGTCCAGCAAACACGAAGAGGAAAGATGTTGGTGCTGGTTATTTTTCATTTGTATCCAATGTAGAGGAGTTCCAAAAGCTTGGGAAACTTCCTGGTGGTCTTGAAATTTCCCTATTGGATGATGGAAGTGAAATTGTGGAGACATTGTACAGTAACAAGGCTATGTGGCATAAATCGTGTAGATTGCTTTTCGGCAATAGTAAGCTTGAATGAGCCAAGAAAAGGAAATTCAATGAAGTAGTAGATCAGGATAATGCTAGTGAAAATTCTGCTTCCCAGGATAAAGCAACGCTTAGCCCTATGAAGTCTCGCCGCAGTTCCATTATTGCCAGAGAAGTGTCAATAGCAGAGTACTATTGCTTCTTTTGCGAACAGTCTGACACCGCATCAAGTCTTCATGCTGCTTCCACATTTGAAGTTGATCGAAAAGTTTGTGAATGTGCAAGTCTTTTGAAAGACAACAAACTTATAGCTAAACTATCTGAAGGTGATATGATGGCTATTGAAGCAAGATATCATGCCAAGTGCCTTGTCAGTCTGTACAATAAAGCAAGAAAAGTGAAACTAATTATCTACAACTAAACATATGGATGATAATTCAGTAACATACATAGAGCTTGAAGAACTTGCTTTTGCTGAACTAATTGCATATATTGATGATTTTCTCAAGTCTGAGGAACTGGCTATTCTAAAACTTGCTGATCTAGCCAGCTTTTATTGTCTGAAACAACAGGAGCTTGGTATGGAACAAGCAACAGTCGACAAAACAAGACTGAAGGAGCGAATTTTAGAGGTATTTCCAGACTTGACAGTGCATACAGAAGGAAGACAAGTCTTGTTTGCACTGAAACATGAAATAGCTGGGGTCTTGAAGGAAGCAAAGAGAAAAGATTCAGATGCATGGCATCTAGCTAAAGCGGCAAACATTATAAGGAAGGACATGTTAAAAACCAATAATTCATTTAATGGAACATTTGCTGAAGATTATCAAAAAGATTCTGTACCAGCGTCGTTGAAAACCCTTGTTGGCTTGCTTTTGAAAGGTCCAACCACTGAGTTTGATCCGAATGACAGCCAAGCATGACTTACAGTTTCACAACTTATCCTTTTCAACTGTGTTACAAAATATCGAGGTCAGCGAGCTGAGTCCAAAGGAAGTACCCATGTGAAGTTCAGAAAATGTCCACTTCCTCTGTATACAGCTTTAAAAATCCATGGTGCAATTAGGGATAAATCTTTAATCGAGGCTTTTTACAGACTAGGATGTTGTATCTCGTATGACAGAGTTCTTTCCATTACCACCGAAACGGCAAACAGTGTCATAGAAAGATATGAAAGAGAAAAGACAGTCTGTCCTGCCAAACTCAAAAATGGTTTGTTTACTACTGGTGCTGTCGACAATGTTGACCACAATACCAGATCCACTAGTGTTCAAGATTCCTTTCATGGAACTGCAATTCCCTTAGTGCAGCACCCAACCAATGCAAAAATGGGTCAAGAAAGACCTGTTGACACGTTCGATTCAAATTTGCAAACTGGGTCCAAAAGGCTAAATCACCTTCCTTCTTTCTACAGTGAGGTACATCCAGTGGCTGAGCCCCCGAAAGACATCTTTTCTGCTCCTGCAAATGTCACTACTGCAGAGTTTACTCAATCAAGTCAAGAACATGATACTGAAGCAGATTGGCTAGAGAATACTAATCAACTTTTTTTCAAAGGAAGAGCTTGCTGAAGATGAATGGATCTCATGGGCTGCTTATCAGGCATCTCATTCTACACTGACAAGCTATCAACCCGCTATTATTTCACGCCTTCCAATGTTTACTGAAAATGCTCACTCCCTAGTGATGATTCAACGCTCAATGAAAGTCATACAATCAGCAGTCAAATATGTGAACCCGACACAAGTTCCTGTTATAGTGCTTGACCAACCTCTTTTTGCTCTAGCTAAGCAAATTCAGTGGACAAACTGCAGTGAGTTCGGCGAAGATAAGTTTGTTGTTTGTCTGTGAAGATTCTCAATCATCCAGGTCATAGTAAACTGTGGGTGGTAGAAAAGGGCAACTGGACTTGCTTGAAGATTCTTGAAAACGTTTCACCTCTCGTCCAAAAGGCTTCCTCAGTTCTGTCTGACTAATAGGGAGTATCAGATATTTATCCTCTCCTGGCTCAGAATCAGAATCAGAATTCTGATGACCAGCTCATCTAAGGTGTCACTGAGGCATCATGTTGGTGTGGGTCGCTGGAGGCTGGGTGTGAATGGCGAGTCATTAGGGTGATCAAAGGATTGCCCGTTAGGGTGATCAATGGCAATCTGACTCTCTCTGTCCTCCTGTGAGTCCCCGAAAACAGCTGGGTCCTGGCGTACACCCAGCCGTCTGGGAAGAGTGTCCAAGACCACCTTGTAGATGGTTGACAAATGATGTCTTAGACCCCCACCTCTGTTCAGTGATGGCCGTTCCAGGTTTACAAAAATGGCTTCTTTGACTCCTCGCTCATACCAACGATCCTCTCTGGCTAAAATGCGTACGTCACAATCCCGAAATGAGTGTCCTTCATTGTTAAGATGAATGTAGACAGCCGAGTCCTGGCCTGAGGAGCTGGCTCTCCTGTGTTGGGCCAAGCGCCTGTATAGCGGTTGCTTCGTCTCCCCAATATACGAATTTGTGCAATTCTCACTGCACTGAATTGCATACACTACGTTGTCCTGTTTGTGTCTGGGTATTCTGTCCTTAGGGTGGACCAGTTTCTGCTTCAGGGTGTTATTGGGTCTGAAATGTACTGGAATGTTGTGTTTGTAGAAGATCCTCCTGAGTTTCTCAGATAGACCAGAAATGTAGGGAATGACAATGTTCTTGCGTTTGTTCCTGTTATCATCCTTGTCAGTTATGTTCCTTTTTATGCTCTTTAGGAAAGCCCAGTTGGGATAACCGCAATTCTGAAGTGCTTTCTTGATATGGTTCTGCTCCTTCTCTTTTCCCTCTAATGTTGTAGGAATGTTCTGAGCCCTGTGTTGCAAGGTCCTAATGACCCCCAATTTATGTTCCAGTGGGTGGTGAGAGTCGAAAAGTAGGTACTGGTCTGTGTGTGTGGGTTTCCGGTAGACCTCGATACTAAGGCTTCTGTCTTGTCTAATGTGTACATCACAATCCAAGAAGGCTAGATTATTCCCAGAATAATAAGGCTAGATGCTCTCCAGAACAAGACTAAACTGAGGTTTGAGGAGTTGACAGCCCTTCTTCCCAGTGAAGTTTTGGAACGAGTCTCTGATCTCACTGAGAAGGCACAGCTTTCACAACACACCAAAGGTAAGGAACGTCAGATGCGCAAATTTCAAAAATTGCTGTCTAAAACCACCTCCTCTGGCAAGACAGAAGGTCTGACTTGGAGGAAGAAATCTGACCAGGCTACACAACCGGACATAGAAGAGAAATGGGTGAAGAACTTATCCAACAGGGTACTCACCCAACCAGAGAGAGATGTCTTATCCAAGGGTCTTAACTTTGCAGTTTCACCTGAGCGGATACCGGTAGTAGAACTCATCACAGCCACAGAGACAGCCATCAGGAACAACAACCTGACCAACACGGAGTCAGAACAACTTAGACTGAAGATATCAGCTGCTCTATCCAGTGCGAAAGCACCCCCCTCCAACCTCACCAGCCAAGAAAGGAGGGCTCTTACAGTGCTTCAAAGAGACCGGAACATCACCATCCTTCCTGCTGACAAAGGGAGATGCACAGTGGTGCTAAACACAGCGGACTACCACTCCAGGATGACCAGTCTCCTCAGTGATACAACCACTTATGAAACATTGAGGAGGGACCCCACAAGTGGTTACAAAAAGAAAGTTGTTAGCTGCTTGCAACAACTAGAAAAGGACCAAGCCATCAACCGAGCTCTTTACTACAGATTGTACCCTGGGGAAGCCGTGCCTCTCATATACGGACTCCCCAAGATTCACAAAGAAGGAGCTCCTCTCAGACCTATTATCAGCAGTATAAACTCGGTCACATATAACATTGCTAAACACCTAGCCACAATCTTGGCTCCTCTGGTTGGGAATACACCATATCATGTCAAAAATTCCCAAGATTTTGCTTCTAAAGTTGCAGACCTCAAACTAGATTCAGATGAAACCATGGTTTCCTACGATGTCACTTCTCTGTTCACCTGCATTCCCACCACAGAAGCAGTCGAATCTGTAAGAAAACGACTCCTTCAGGATAGCTCCTTACTGGATAGAACGAAACTCACCACGGATCAGATTTGCACCCTGCTTGACCTCTGCCTGACTACCACTTATTTCCAGTTTAATGAAAGTTTCTACAGACAGAAGCATGGATGCGCCATGGGATCACCAGTGTCCCCTATTGTGGCTAATTTATACATGGAGGAAGTGGAACTGAATTGCATACACTACGTTGTCCTGTTTGTGTCTGGGTATTCTGTCCTTAGGGTGGACCAGTTTCTGCTTCAGGGTGTTATTGGGTCTGAAATGTACTGGAATGTTGTGTTTGTAGAAGATCCTCCTGAGTTTCTCAGATAGACCAGAAATGTAGGGAATGACAATGTTCTTGCGTTTGTTCCTGTTATCATCCTTGTCAGTTATGTTCCTTTTTATGCTCTTTAGGAAAGCCCAGTTGGGATAACCGCAATTCTGAAGTGCTTTCTTGATATGGTTCTGCTCCTTCTCTTTTCCCTCTAATGTTGTAGGAATGTTCTGAGCCCTGTGTTGCAAGGTCCTAATGACCCTCAATTTATGTTCCAGTGGGTGGTGAGAGTCGAAAAGTAGGTACTGGTCTGTGTGTGTGGGTTTCCGGTAGACCTCGATACTAAGGCTTCTGTCTTGTCTAATGTGTACATCACAATCCAAGAAGGCTAGATTATTCCCACTGACATCCTCCCGAGTGAAGTTGATGTTGCTATCCACTGCATTGATGTGTTTCGAGAAAGCTTCCACCTCCTGGATTTTGATTTTAACCCAAGTATCATCCACGTATCTAAACCAATGGCTGGGAGCAACTCCTGCAAAAGTGGTCAAAGCTATATGTTCCACTTCCTCCATGTATAAATTAGCCACAATAGGGGACACTGGTGATCCCATGGCGCATCCATGCTTCTGTCTGTAGAAACTTTCATTAAACTGGAAATAAGTGGTAGTCAGGCAGAGGTCAAGCAGGGTGCAAATCTGATCCGTGGTGAGTTTCGTTCTATCCAGTAAGGAGCTATCCTGAAGGAGTCGTTTTCTTACAGATTCGACTGCTTCTGTGGTGGGAATGCAGGTGAACAGAGAAGTGACATCGTAGGAAACCATGGTTTCATCTGAATCTAGTTTGAGGTCTGCAACTTTAGAAGCAAAATCTTGGGAATTTTTGACATGATATGGTGTATTCCCAACCAGAGGAGCCAAGATTGTGGCTAGGTGTTTAGCAATGTTATATGTGACCGAGTTTATACTGCTGATAATAGGTCTGAGAGGAGCTCCTTCTTTGTGAATCTTGGGGAGTCCGTATATGAGAGGCACGGCTTCCCCAGGGTACAATCTGTAGTAAAGAGCTCGGTTGATGGCTTGGTCCTTTTCTAGTTGTTGCAAGCAGCTAACAACTTTCTTTTTGTAACCACTTGTGGGGTCCCTCCTCAATGTTTCATAAGTGGTTGTATCACTGAGGAGACTGGTCATCCTGGAGTGGTAGTCCGCTGTGTTTAGCACCACTGTGCATCTCCCTTTGTCAGCAGGAAGGATGGTGATGTTCCGGTCTCTTTGAAGCACTGTAAGAGCCCTCCTTTCTTGGCTGGTGAGGTTGGAGGGGGGTGCTTTCGCACTGGATAGAGCAGCTGATATCTTCAGTCTAAGTTGTTCTGACTCCGTGTTGGTCAGGTTGTTGTTCCTGATGGCTGTCTCTGTGGCTGTGATGAGTTCTACTACCGGTATCCGCTCAGGTGAAACTGCAAAGTTAAGACCCTTGGATAAGACATCTCTCTCTGGTTGGGTGAGTACCCTGTTGGATAAGTTCTTCACCCATTTCTCTTCTATGTCCGGTTGTGTAGCCTGGTCAGATTTCTTCCTCCAAGTCAGACCTTCTGTCTTGCCAGAGGAGGTGGTTTTAGACAGCAATTTTTGAAATTTGCGCATCTGACGTTCCTTACCTTTGGTGTGTTGTGAAAGCTGTGCCTTCTCAGTGAGATCAGAGACTCGTTCCAAAACTTCACTGGGAAGAAGGGCTGTCAACTCCTCAAACCTCAGTTTAGTCTTGTTCTGGAGAGCATCTAGCCTTATTATTCTGGGAATAATCTAGCCTTCTTGGATTGTGATGTACACATTAGACAAGACAGAAGCCTTAGTATCGAGGTCTACCGGAAACCCACACACACAGACCAGTACCTACTTTTCGACTCTCACCACCCACTGGAACATAAATTGGGGGTCATTAGGACCTTGCAACACAGGGCTCAGAACATTCCTACAACATTAGAGGGAAAAGAGAAGGAGCAGAACCATATCAAGAAAGCACTTCAGAATTGCGGTTATCCCAACTGGGCTTTCCTAAAGAGCATAAAAAGGAACATAACTGACAAGGATGATAACAGGAACAAACGCAAGAACATTGTCATTCCCTACATTTCTGGTCTATCTGAGAAACTCAGGAGGATCTTCTACAAACACAACATTCCAGTACATTTCAGACCCAATAACACCCTGAAGCAGAAACTGGTCCACCCTAAGGACAGAATACCCAGACACAAACAGGACAACGTAGTGTATGCAATTCAGTGCAGTGAGAATTGCACAAATTCGTATATTGGGGAGACGAAGCAACCGCTATACAGGCGCTTGGCCCAACACAGGAGAGCCAGCTCCTCAGGCCAGGACTCGGCTGTCTACATTCATCTTAACAATGAAGGACACTCATTTCGGGATTGTGACGTACGCATTTTAGCCAGAGAGGATCGTTGGTATGAGCGAGGAGTCAAAGAAGCCATTTTTGTAAACCTGGAACGGCCATCACTGAACAGAGGTGGGGGTCTAAGACATCATTTGTCAACCATCTACAAGGTGGTCTTGGACACTCTTCCCAGACGGCTGGGTGTACGCCAGGACCCAGCTGTTTTCGGGGACTCACAGGAGGACAGAGAGAGTCAGATTGCCATTGATCACCCTAACGGGCAATCCTTTGATCACCCTAATGACTCGCCATTCACACCCAGCCTCCAGCGACCCACACCAACATGATGCCTCAGTGACACCTTAGATGAGCTGGTCATCAGAATTCTGATTCTGATTCTGAGCCAGGAGAGGATAAATATCTGATACTCCCTATTAGTCAGACAGAACTGAGGAAGCCTTTTGGACGAGAGGTGAAACGTTTTCAAGAATCTTCAAGCAAGTCAAGTTTGTTGTTATGCTTGGTGGATTACACATCGAAATGTCCGCCCTCAATGTTCTTGGCAAGTGGCTGACAAGAAGTGGCTGGCCAGAAACCATTGCCAATGCTGGAGTTGCTACACCAGGTGTTGCTGATTCTTTTTTTAAAGGGGAAACATGTAACACATGCGCGACGTGCTCATCAAGTGACGGCTGCATGTTTGCACATCCTGATGACAAAGGCCTACACAGCTGACACCACTGATCCTGATGAAGTTAAGCCATTCGAAGAGTGGAGGAAAGAGCGAGCAAATACAAGTCCTCAGTTTCTCTACTGGTCCAGAGTTCTTGATTTGCAGCTTTGTTATCTACGACTTGTCAGATCATTCAGAGAGGGAAACTTTGAGATGTACATTGAGGCAATTAAGGAGCTTTTGCCATGGGTGTTTGCCCTTGATCATCAAAACTATGCAAGATGGCTCTCTGTACTGTACATCTGTGAGACATGTTGAACCTTCCAAAGAAATATCCAGACATACACGAAGAATTCACAAATGGATCTTTTGTTGTCCATAAGACACAAAAGCTGTTTTCATCAATTGCTTTAGATCACGCCCATAAGCAAGTCAACGCTGTTGTGAAAGGTGAAGGGGGAGCGGTTGGTCTTACAGAAAGCCCCACAGCGTTGTTGAGATGGATGGTTTCAGGTCCTGAGCTATCCAGAATGGTGGAAGAGTTCGAAAGTAGCCTGTCCATGACAAATAATAAACACCATCATGAGCAAACACCTGCAGTACAAGGTGCATTTCTCCAAGATGTTCAAAAGCTGGTATCGAGTTTTGAAGAATGTGGCAACCCTTTCTTGGAAAAAGGCAGTGATCTCATGGCCATGCACACTAAAGACGTCATGGATGCTGCTATCGTCAAGTCTATAAGAGATGTGAAAGATGTTGGAGAGTTACAGTTTAAATCATTTGTTAAAGAGCGACTTGTTGATCAAAGCAAGGCTATTACAGAACCTTTGAAAAAGAACAATATCTACACCCTTGGCTCTCAAAGAAGATGATCTCCAAGGATAAAGCAAAGGTCAAGGAACTAAAGGAGGACTGTGCTCTCTTTTCGAGGTTATACATTACCTGTCAAAGTCGTGATGGCAATCTAGACGACTTTTTACATTTGAGAATCAGCCATGGCCGCCTTCTTTGGCCCAAAATGAGAAACTTCGAAGTGGACAGAAAGCAGATCTTGTTAAGTGTCTCATCGATGAAACCAGAGAGGAGTCTTCAGACAGCTATAATGCAGATGCAGTCATCCTTGATGGTGCTGTAATTGTCCAGATGCTACCGGTCAAGACAGCATGAACCTTTGAGGAATACTTTGATTCTGTATTTGCTCCATACATACTACATCAACTTGAGGCTGCGAACAGAGTCGACCTACTTTGGGATGAGTATCGAAGTGATTCCTTAAAGAGCTCAGTAAGGGAAAAAAGAGGGAGCCAGACCCGTTGCAACAAGGTAGGCAGACTTGGCAATTGCCTAGGGCCCCAGCCCTCGAAGGGCCCCTGCTGCTGAACGACTGGTTATGTATTCAATAGCAATGACAACTTTTTGAGCGCGGCAGCGCAGCGCCTAATGACACTTGTTGAAATACCCTAGTTCCAAGGGGGGCCCCCTAATGCACAACAGCGCCTCCCTACATGCTTTGGCCGAAAAGTGCAATGACTGTCTGTCAACCCCTCAATACCCATCTCCATCCAGTCAAGTGGTTGCAGAGCTCCGCGGCAAAAAAAAAAACAAAATCAAATATGAAGCGAAATTACCCCTCAGGGAGCCAGAAGAGAAAGAAGAAAAGGGAAGAGGAAGACAGAAAAAAACAAGACACTGGTAAGTGAGAATGTACACACTCATTAATACCAAGCGGGTCGACAAGCAAATTTGGTAGCTAGCTTACGTTAATGGTAGTTATCTTGTAGACAGTGTTTATAACAGTGTTTATATCCACACTTTCCCAGATAATGCATCTACCTGCCCATTTGACATGCTTGACTACATATACAGTGAGAAGCTACTAGACTTGTACAGCAATTTAAGCATTGCACTACGTTTACTTCTTACACTTCCTGTGTCAGTTGCCTCAAGTGAGAGGAGCTTTTCAGCTCTGAAGCTTATTAAGAACTATATGAGGTCCGCCATGGGCCAAGAGAGGCTCTCCGGACCGGCACTGATGTCAATTGAATGTGATGTCCACAGGTCTTTGGACATGGAGGGTATTGTGGCTGCCTTTGCTGAAGCCAAAGCCCGCAAGCAGCAGTTTTAGACATTTTGCCCATGATTCTAGTTGTGTATTCTTAAATTTTTGTGTGTTTTTCTATACCTTTTGCACTTTTCTGTGTGCTGGTTCTTATTAAGATTCTTATTCATGTTTGTAATCATTTAATCACCATTTGAAGTTATTTCTACTTGTGTATATACTGTAAATATTTAGTGTTGTGTTATTTGCACATTTTATATTACTTTGTCTTATTTTCATATTTTATATATATATAGTGTGTGTATATATTTTGTCTATTGTGTTTAATTGGGTTTGATAATTATTTATAATAATGTAAAGAGTTCATTTATTAAGTAAAAATCGTAAAAATGATTACAATATGTGTGATGTTTATTTATCAAGTCTTCAGTGGGTAGGCGGCCATAAGGGCTTTCGTCGAGGGGGGGATAATTATGGGCCCCAGATCCCCCTTTGCCTAGGGCCCCCAAATAGCTTGAAACGGGCCTGGAGGGAGCAGTCAATGCAGAAAGGTTCTCCCAAACACACTCATCCCCTCTGATTGGAAAGGATTTCTCAGAGTAGATGACAACAAAACGGAACTGTTCAGATATCTTTCTGAAAAGGTAAGAGAAAGCTTACTTAGAGTATTTTTTTAATTACAATACTATTTATAACATTCTATAAGGGCGGCACGGTGGTGTAGTGGTTGGCGCTGTCGCCTCACAGCAAGAAGGTCTGGGTTCGAGCCCCGTGGCCGGTGAGGGCCTTTCTGTGTGGAGTTTGCATGTTCTCCCCGTGTCTGCATGGGTTTCCTCCGGGTGCTCCGGTTTCCCCCACAGTCCAAGGACATGCAGGTTAGGTTAACTGGTGACTCTAAATTGACCGTAGGTGGGAATGTGAAAGGTTGTCTGTGTCTATGTGTCAGCCCTGTGATGACCTGGCGACTTGTCCAGGGTGTACCCCGCCTTTCGCCCGTAGTCAGCTGGGATAGGCTCCAGCTTGCCTGCGACCCTGTAGAACAGGATAAAGTGGCTAGAGATAATGAGATGAGATGAGACATTCTATAAGTGATCTGATTAATTTGCATTTCAAAATGATGTTGATGTGAGAAAAAAATTGTTGTTAATCATCTCGATATATCAATTATCGATTTCAGGTGGTGTCACTATCAATACCAGATGGCAAAGAGATCTATTCTACAAGTGGGCCATGTGTGCTGTATCCAGCAGAGTGAACATGGAAAGACTTGAACCTTGTTCACACTTGTTGATTCATGCATTAGATGCACAAAGATGTGGTCATCAGCGAATCAAGATAAGAAGCAACGGCACAGATGTTGTGGTTTTAGCAGTTTCAACATTTCATACTATTCAGGCAGAAAGGCTGTGGGTTGTGTATGGCACTGGGAAGACACTTAAATATGTTCCTATACATGCCATTGCACAATCTCTTAGCAAAGAAGAAGCTCAAGCATTGCCACTATTCAACGCCCTAACTGGATGTGACACAGTTTCTTTTTTCTGTGGCCGCGGAAAAAGAACTGCTTGGGAAGTGTGGAGTGTGTATCCAGAACTGACACAGCAAATGAACACTATTAATCCATCAACCCACGATATTGATGATGCATTTATGAGTACCATCAAAAGGTTTGTAGTTCTATGTTATGACAGAACAAGCACCTTGGTAAGCGTCAATAAACTGAGACAAGAGCTTTTTGCAAAGACGTCAAAGCTCCTTGATAGTATCCCTCCAACTTGAGCTGCGCTTTTGGAACACGTAAAAAGGTTTGTATATCAAGGTGTGCATGTATGGGGTCAGACACTTGTTACCCAGCCAATTCTGCCATGCCCATCCAACTGGGGCTGGAAGTTCGACCATCAAAGCTGGCTACCATACTGGACAGCACTACTGCAAGCAAAGGACATTTGCTACGAGTTAATTTGATGTGGTTGTAAACTTGGATGTGGTGGAAGATGCAAATGCAAAAAGGCAAATTTAGTATGCACAGGCTTGTGTAACTGTGGTGGTAGCTGTGGAAGCTGTGACTAGAACCCATCTGTTTTTAAGGAACTTTATAATAAACATGTTTGCATATTTTCAAATGAAACACACTGTTTGTAAATATATTTTCATTTTTTGATTGCCACTACTTCCTAGCAATAGTAGAATTTGGATAGAAATTGTCTTTGGAAATGATGCTTTTTGCATATTATTAAAGTGTAGCCAATGCTTATTTGTTTGTATAAGCAATAGTAAGTTTAATTTGAAAATACAATGAAGTAAAAAATAGACAAAATTGCTTTAAAGTGATATTTTATATTATTCACCACAGGAATCCTGCTCATTTAAGTACAAATGCATGATTAATCACGTGATGCAAGTTAGCTAAAAAAAAAGGGATAACCCTAACTGGAAAATTAATTCTGTGCAGTTTTTTGTCCGGCGGCACGGTGGTGTAGTGGTTAGCGCTGTCGCCTCACAGCAAGAAGGTCCGGGTTCGAGCCCCGTGGCCGGCGAGGGCCTTTCTGTGTGGAGTTTGCATGTTGTCCGCGTGGGTCCCCTCTGGGTGCTCCGGTTTCCCCCACAGTCCAAAGACATGCAGGTTAGGTTAACTGGTGACTCTAAATTGACCGTAGGTGTGAATGGTTGTCTGTGTCTATGTGTCAGCCCTGTGATGACCTGGCGACTTGTCCAGGGTGTACCCCGCCTTTCGCCTGCAGTCAGCTGGGATAGGCTCCAGCTTGCCTGCGACCCTGTAGAACAAGATAAAGTGGCTAGAGATAATGAGTTTTTTGTCCAAAATGCTACAAATCAGGTGGTTTACAAGTTTTTTTATGGAGAGCCTTGTTTTCATGCTTGGGGATTTTGAGCATGCTCATAACTCAGCCCCGAGTGCGAAATTTGGTTGGCTCCATATCTAGAATTATTCACCTCGGCAAACTTACGGTAGTAATCATGCAAAGTTTCATGCTTTTATCATCAAAATGAACATTTTGGACGACAACAGCTGGACTATTTATTAAGATCAGATTTTGCAGCTAAAATTACAATACGCCTAAGGTGACTTGACTTGACCTATTACAGGACTTGACTTGACATAGCCTGTGACTTGACTTTACTTGACTTGCCCAAGAAAAAAAATACTTGGGACTTACTTGTGACTTGAAGGTTAAGACTTGAGACTTACTTGAGACTTGCACATGTGTGACTTGGTCCCATCTCTGCCACAGACTCCAGGACTGATTGTTGAATCCAAACAGCCGTCTCACGCGACTCTCTGTCAGAGGCGGGGCTTCCCAGCATGCAACAGTTATCTAGCCAGGGGATCCACTGAATGGGGAAAAGACAACAACACGGTACTCCGCTGTACAGACCATAGGTGTAGAATTGGGTCTGGACAGTATGGACGGGTTCCTACCAATATTTCTGACTGGAGAAAATAAAAATCCACTCCGTGCACGGTACACAAAGGGTTCCTGTAGGTTTCCACTGGGTGGAGCCATGCAAAATTTGCTCATGAGTATTCACTCTGGGGGCGTGGTCACGAAAACAGCACGTAGTTTGGCTACCGTGTCCATAGATTTACATAGAAGACTAGATGCCTCGTCCCCGTTGCCCGTCAACGAAGTCGAACGTCCGCACATGGCGGCCATCTTACCTCAGACAGCTGGCTTACCCATTACATTGTGTTGGTAGCGATATGTACTTTTCAGATGACCGTAACTTCCTCAAATTTCAATCGATATTCAAACGGTTTGGTTTGTTATATAAAAAAAAACAAACGGAAGTATGTATTTATGATATTAATGATGAATAATCATTTTATGTTTTAAAAAAATACGCATAGCTTGGCAAAAATATTTCAGTATACTACAGACTGTAAGACAGGATGCATGCTGAAATTCCTCTGCTGTGAGAAGCCTAACACTGCATACTTATGGATAACTGCGGCCTTAGGACAAATAACCATACAATTTATTTCCAATTTTTAGTGAAAATATTTTTACATGTGATAGGGCCGTAGGGGAAGCTATAGTTAAATAAACAGCTTACTCACTTCTGAAACTTCAGAAATACTTCATCCACCTCAAAAACCTAATGCACTCACATCATAGCATAATAACAAATGTAAACTCACATCATAGCATAATAACAAATGCACTGCCCGAGTAAGTAATAGTATAAAACAGTGACAGCGACTCACGATAGTTTGTGACCAAAAAAGCATTTAATTAATCACATGTGGTTATACTTCCAAGGATAAGATATCTTTACATTTACAAAAAGAACATTCAAAGCTGATTATCATGTCAAAGTCAATATATGTTAGCACAGAAGATTGAAATTTCATTTGACTAGGCTCCAATGTGCAGTTAAAATAAAACTAAACATACTGATATAAACATCTACAATTAAAACACACACAGACACACACATCATCTTGTCATCAAAGTCAGTACTTTGATTTCCTGTAAATCATAATGTGAGTGCTGTGCTGTGCTTGCGTAAGTCTTCATACCCCTTGTCTGTGGTAAGATGGCCGCCCTGTGCGGACGTTCTGGAATACGCGGTGAAGAATCGAGTCTTCTACGTAAATCTATGACCGTGTCAATTAGCAAGTGGATTGTTAACTGCCAATAAATCGACAGAAGAAGAAGAAGAAGAATTAGCAAGTGCGGTTGCAGTGCAGTGAGCGGCTGCTAGCTAGCAAACTGTACTTGAGGAATGCAGCGTTAGATTAGCTCGGAAAATTAATCAGTTCACAACAGTTCGGATTCAGTGTGTAAAAATGACAACATACGAATATGACTGTTTTCTAAGTTTGTGTGGCGTGTAAATAACAATCCGACTTGATACAACAACTGGTGTTCATTAAGGTCACAAAGACATTATTAAATCCTATCAGATTGTGCTAATGTTGGCTAATATTGTGTGATGCTCACAAAATGTAAGGTCACATTTTATGTAATTTTGTTTGTTTTATTTTGAAAATATTCTTTCTGTAAAAGGAATGTGTTGATATGGTCCAAAATGGTCAGTTATTACCTCTTGGTAAAAGCAGAAGCACAAAGAGTTACTCAGTGTTACCAGCAGGAGGCAGTGTGGTGAGTTGCTTCTCCTCTCAGACTCTCCCTGTGAGCGGACTTTTGTCGAGCTGCAATGAACAGAAGTAAACAGTCGTCTGTCGCATTCTTTCTCCTGTTTTCAGGGGCGAAAGTAAGCCGGTCTGGCATACCACTAAAAGATTTGGCCGCACCGGAAAGAGAAATATACTGTCTCTGAAAAAAAAAATTCAGCCGTACAGCTTAACCAGATCTTGTGCTATAACGTGCGCAGCTGGTAATCAAAGTGTTTTAGCAGACAGACGTTAGTTGCAAAGTCTCCCAAATAAAAAGGCATATAAAGAAACGTTAATATTTCATGATAGGCTATTTAAAAATTACTTTGATCAGAATTCGTAAATCAAGTGGAAGTTGGGGCAAAGATTCTAGATTACTGTCTGGTTGGAGCGAGCAGAGTAACTAGGCTACCAATGCATGGCACGCACAAGGGCGCGGGAAGTGGGGTGCTGAGGGCGCTGCAGCGCCCTCTACTGGAGTACTGAGGGTGCTGTGCACCCCTACTGAGCAGGGATGAAACGTTTTAAATCATTACTAATTTCACCATCTGAGCAATTTTAAAATATCACACAATGAAATTCATATCAGAATATAAACATAATAATGCATAAAAATGACTGTGTATTAAAAATTAGTTTTTATGTAGGCTACATTGTAAGGTCAAAGGTAAAAACTCGTTACTATGGAGATAGCCTAG
Organism: Neoarius graeffei; assembly: GCF_027579695.1. Classification (NCBI taxonomy): domain Eukaryota; kingdom Metazoa; phylum Chordata; class Actinopteri; order Siluriformes; family Ariidae; genus Neoarius; species Neoarius graeffei. Next base: position 8,730,831 of record NC_083570.1, read on the forward strand.
CATCTACGCCAAAGCATCTGATAAAATCTCTTCATCCTACTTCCAATGCGCACCTGCATGGTTTTCACAGCCTAACTGATATGAGAACATGTTTTCTGGTAGCAAAGTAAGACCGTTCTCTTTCTGTCTAAAATTGCGTAAAACCCACTATCTAGCCTCTACAACATTAAAAATTTTCTCGGGGGAGAACCCCCCGAACCCCCGCTTATTCTTACATCACTTTAAAACTGGTTCTGGCACCAATGCTTCAGGATATGTTAAAATAATAGTTAGCCTGTATATCTTTCCATCACCATGTAGTTAAAACAATCTGTTAATGATGGAAAATATTCAGTTAACGTGCCTCAGGAATGGAGCTTCTTCGGAGTCTTCAGACATATCGGCCAAAATTACAGGTTGGTTCTGCTTACATGCCTTACATGTAGATTATGGAACGTCGGGTACCGCGCTGCAGCGATGTCAAGGTATCAATCTTAAAGTGCATTTTAACGGCATATATGAGATAATGAGATGAGACAGAGCATTTTTTAACATGGTTACTGGGAGACCAAATGGTCTCCCAGTGGCCAGATTTGGTCTCCTAGTCAATGCCAAACCAGCTTCACTGGGAGACCAAATTTTAAACCAAGTTATGTCTTATCATTTGGTTCAATCAGGTGCAATTAATTAACCAAGTACCATGTAAGTATACATTTAACAAGGAAAACTTGGCACTGCATTAACTATGTTGATATTATGCTGACTGAAACGAGGATTCGTAATGCAGCAATTTGCATCACAGAATATGCCGCAGCGGTGCAGCCGCATGGACTCTGGGGCCTGTGATTTGTATTGCTCAGACCAGTTGGTCTCCTAGTGGAAATCCTTAAAAAATGCTCTGGATATATATAAACCCATGACCCCCATTAACTAGGCTACTTGATATGCAGCACCCCTGACCTAAAATGTGTTCCCGCGCGCCTGGGCACGCACACTGAGAACACACGCACTTACTGTAGAACACACACACTTTCTCAAACGTTCAAGCCTCTTTGAAATTTATTTTAAGTGTTTTACCTAAAAACCTTCACTTTTCTGTTCTGTTACACTGTTCTGTGTCCAGTGTCCAAAATGAAAAGTTAGTTTTCAACTGTTCAGCTTAAAAAATGTTATTAAAATGATTGTGTTGTTGAAATGATGTTTGCAATTTATTTATAATCAAAAACTGATACAGGTGGATGAAAGAGTGATAGTGTGATAAAGTACTATACTAGTACTACTGAGTGATAAGAAGTCCTAGTGAATGCTTGATAAGTAAACAATAATAAATAATTAGGTGTATTTTTCACTATGACTCAAAATAATAGTACCGCCAAGAAATAAGTTACTTTCACCCCTGCCTGTTTTACAGGTTGGTGGTGTTTTAAAACTTGTATAACTATACACACTTGTGTGATATATTTCAATAATGGTAGGTCAAGTTTTTATGGGTATTGAGTATGTTTAACTGGTTTTCTGAACAAGTGGCAAAACTTTTAGCTCTCTGTGCGTCGCGGGTGACCCAAGATGGTGCCGCTGTTTACTTTTTTTTTTTAGGTTGTGACCAAACCATGTCGTAGTTTCTGGCTCCAGTACATTTAGTTTTGGGTTAAAAACTATTCTTTTGGGTACAGTATTTTGTTACCTGTGTAAATAAATAAGATGTTACAGTTATACAGGGATATACATGCACATACCCACAGTTAAAATTGTTAAACCTTGCAAGTCTTCAGCTCAGGCATTTATCTCGAACCAACAGTCATTCAGAGCAATATGCTTGTCTTTTTTTTTTTATTTGCACTACGAGTGAGATTACATGAGGGAACCAGTGAGGGCCTATACGTTTGATATTTCATGGTATTATTATTTTCAGAAGTTTTGAACTAAATGATAGCTCAGTCAAGTGACTGAATGAGGATGTATTAATACAGTGGTTCACTGAAATCAGGATTATTCTTTATGAATAATGAGAAAATGTTTGTTTTATTTGGAAACAAGGATGATGCTGTAACTAGCCTATATGTATTTTGGTTTTGTTTCTGATAGTATGGATGTTGTACTGAACTAAATGACAGTTGAATATGGAAAAAGAGGTATTTTGCACATTGATAAGTAAATTATATTGAGCGAAGCTGCACTGAACAGAAGCAAACAGTCGTCTGTCTCATTCTTTCTCCTGTTTTACAGGAACCTTATCTGTGTACAGGTACTCTGCCTGGGACCTGTTACATATAGCAAAAGACATGAAAGCCTCTGTCAACAGTTGAGCGAATTGGATTTAAGTACTTACTAAACGTGATGGACCAGAGGTACGAAATCCCTGGCAGAAAATACTTTTCACAAACTGCCATTCCACAGCTTTATGATAAATGCCGTACGAAGTTGGAAACTCAGCTCCAAGATATCAAATACTTTGCAACTACCTCTGACCTTTGGTCCAGTCGCACATCTGAGCCATATTTGAGTCTCACGATCCATTACATTGACAAGGAGTGGGCTCTTCAAAGCACATGCTTGCAGACGGTGTATTTTCCGGAGGACAACACAGCCAAAATAATTTGTCAGGGACTGGAGGATGCACTGGAATCTTGGGGCCTTAGTGAAGACCAGCTGATGTGCATCACGACAGACAACGGAGCAAACATTGTCAAGGCTGTTGCTCTTAAAGGCTGGACTCACCTGCAGTGCTTCGGTCACTGGCTAAACACAGCTATTGGTTAGTAGCCTAAATGAACACATCTCAGAAAAGCTGTCTTTTTTTCTTTAAAATATTGTGTTTTTATTTTTATATTCTTTCTGATACTATATCACAGTGTTTGGCTGTCATTTAAAACAGTTGCTGTTGTAAGCAAAATGATTATTAGGGGGCGTCGTGGCTCAGGTGGATAAGGCGCCATACCATAAATCTGGGGACCCAGGTTCGATTCCGACCCAAGGTCATTTCCCGATCCCTCCCCATCTCTCTCTCCCACTCATTTCCTGTCTCTACACTGTCCTATCCAATAAAGGTGAAAAAAGCCTAAAAAATGTTTAAAATGATTATTAGGCCCATGTTAAACAAGTAGGTTAGTTTTGCATATTGTTATGCTGACCTTCAAACATGGAAAACAGTAATGTTACAAGCATCAAATGTATCTTCTTATTGTTTGCAAAAAGTAATGACAGTATTTCAAATTATTATATTGAGGGCTTCTAAACTGATTTCTTTCTTTTTTTTATCTTTAGAGGGCAGTATGAATGACTGGAGAATTGACAGGGCTGTCAGTGTGTGCAAGAAAGTGGTCAGTGCTTTTTCTTACTCATGGAAAAAGAGAAGAGCACTAGCAACTGCTCAAGATGACCTCAAGCTCCCTAAACATAGGTTGATCACAGAATCTCCTACCAGGTGCGGGTCCCGTCATGCCATGATAGCACGAGTACTGGAGCAGGAGAAGGCTATTGCGAAGGTATTATCTGCTGGCAGAAAAAGCAGGCACCCCACTCCCACATGGCAGGATATTGAGGTATTGGAGTCTTTCTACAAGGCCCTAAATCCACTTGTGGACTTCACTGATGCCCTTTCTGGCAAAGCATATGTCAGTGTCTCTTGTGTGAAACCTGTCCTCCAGCTCTTCAATGAGGAAGTCTTAAGGCCAGAAGATGATGACACAGAGCTTACCAAGGCCATCAAGACTGCTGTCATTACCTATTTGAATGAGAAATTCAATGATGCTGCCACTGATGACCTCCTGAGCATGGCGACCCTCGTTGATCCTCGCTTCAAGACCCACTACATCCAGCCTGACAAAATAGAGGCTGTGGGGGTCAACACTGTCTCTCAGATACTGGATGAATGGAGGACCTCACAGTCTAGCCCTACTACTCCATCAGAAGTGTCAACTTCAACTGCACCAGTCATAATGCAGAAAAAGACACTTGGCAGCTTTTTCAAAAGGCCAGTTGCTACTTCTGGTCTAACAGACCAGCAGGCTGTTGAGGCTGAATTGAACAGTTACCTGCAAGCTCCAAATGCAGATAGTGAAACCAATCCCCTGGAATGGTGGAAGACCCACTGCACAGCATATCCCAGAGTGAGCCTTCTGGCAAAGCGGTACCTTTGCATCCCTGCGACCAGCTCGCCCTCAGAGAGAGCTTTTAGCACAGGTGGCAATATTGTTACCTGCCACAGGGCAGCTTTAAAGCCAGATGCTGTGGACAGACTTGTCTTTCTGGCAAAAAAACCTAACAATAGATCCTGAATGATGTGCACTTGATTCAGCATATAGGCCTCGCATGGTATTGACTGATTTATGTTAATATGTTTGCACTTTTTTTCAACTGTTGGTTTACATTTTTGAATACTGACCATGGAGATTTGCTGTCTGCTAAAACAATTTGATGTGAACTGTCAGAGCTTTTTTTTTGTTTGAATACCTATGTTAAACATATACTAGTGCATCTCAAAAAATTAGAATACCATGAAAAAAGTTCCTTTTTTCATTATTTAATTCAAAAAGGTAAACTTTCATATATTCTATATTCATTACATGTAAAGTGAAATATTAAAATTTTAATATTTGTTTTAATTTTGATTATTATGGCTTATAGCTCATGAAAATCAGAAATCCAGTATCTCAAATTATTTGAATATTCCCCAAGATCAATCAAAAAATGATTTACAATACAGAAATGTCCAACTTCTGAAAAGTATATTCATTTATACACTCAATACTTGGTTGGGGCTCCTTTACCATGAATTGCTGTATCAATGCAGTGTGGCATGGAGGTGATCAGTCTGTGGCACCGCTGAGGTGTTATTGAAGCCCAGGTTGCTTTGATAGTGGCCTTCAGCGTATCTGTATTTTTGGGTTGGGTGTTTCTCATCTTCCTCTTGACAATACCCCATAGATTCTCTATGGTGTTCAGGTCAGGCAAGTTGGCTGGCCAATCAAACACAGTAATATGGTCAGCAAACCATTTGGTAGTAGTTTTGGCACTGTGGGCAGGTGCTAAGTCCTGCTGGAAAAGGAAATCAACATCTCCAAAAACCTCGTCAGCAGATTGAAGCATGAAGTGCTCTAAAATCTCCTGGTAGATGGCTGTGTTGACTTTGGACTTGATAAAATACAGTGGACCAACACCAGCAGATGACATGGCACCCCAAATCATCACAGACTGTGGAAACTTCACACTGGGCTTCAAACACCTTGGATTCTGTGCCTCTCCACTCTTCCTCCAGACTCTAGGACTGTGATTTCCAAATGAAATGCAAAATGTACTTTCATCTGAAAAGAGGACTTTGGACCACTGAGCAACAGTCCAGTTCTTTCTCTCCTTAGCCCAGATAAGGCACTTCTGACATTGTCTCTGGTTCAGGAGTAGCTTGATATTAGGAATGCGAAAGTTGTAGCCCCTTTCTTGAAGATGTCTGTTCGTGATGGGTCTTGATACACTGACACCAGCCTCAGTCCACTCCTTATGAAGCTCTCCCAAGTTCTTGAATCAACTTTTCTTGACAATCCTCTCAAGACTGCGGCCATCCCTGTTGCTTGTGCACCTTTTCCAGCCACCCTTTTCAGCAATGACCTTTTGTGGCTTACCCTCCTTGTGGAATGCATCAGTGATCATCTTCTGGACAACAGTCAAGTCAGCAGTCTTCCCCATGATTGTGGTTGTGTGTACTGAACTAGACCGAGAGATACACTGTGTTCATACTGTTTTACTCAAACTCGAAATGAAATATTCTAATATTTTGAGATGTTTTTTTTGTACTGTATGCCATACTGATTAAAATTAAAATGGAAAAATGCTTGAAGCATTTTAGTTTGTGTAATGAGTCTACGTATAATATATAACATTTTCACTTTCTTAAATAACTGATGGAAAATATTGAACTTTTTCACAATATTCTCATTTTTTGAGATGCACTAGTACACAGTCATTGGTATTTACAGATTAGTCATAATTTGCAAGTAGAAAATATGTGGACAGCCAATGTAGCATTACAATTTTTTCATTGTGGGTGGTAAAAGAGAGCAACTGGACTTGCTTGAAGATTCTTGAAGACGTTTCACCTCTCATCCGAAAGGCTTCTTCAGTTCTGTTTGACTAATAGGGAGTATCAGGTATTTATCCTCTCATGGATGAAAACAATCCTAAGGTGTCATTGAGTCATCTTGTTGGTGTGGGTCACTGGGGGCTGGGTGTGAACGGCCTCGAGAGTCGTTGGGGTGATCAATGGATTGTGGTTCTCTCTGTTCTCCTGTGAGTCACTGGAACACAAATTGGGGGTCATTAGGGCCTTGCAACACAGGGCTCAGAACATTCTCAGAACAATGGTAGAGGGAAAAGAGAAGGAGCAGAATCACATCAAGAAAGCACTTCAGAACTGCGGGTATCCCAACTGGTCTTTCTTCAAGAGCAGAAAAAGGAACATAACGGACAAGGAGGATAACAGGAACAAATGCAAGAACATTGTCATTCCCTACATTTCTGGTCTATCTGAGAAACTCAGGAGGATCTTCTACAGACACAACATTCCGGTACATTTTAGACCCAGTAACACCCTGAAGCAGAAACTGGTCCACCCTAAGGACAGAATAGCCAGACACAAACAGGACAACATAGTGTATTTAATTCAGTGCAGTGAGGATTGCACGGACTCGTATATTGGGGAAACAAAACAACCACTTCACAGGCGCATGTCTCAACACAGGAGAGCCAGTTCCTCAGGCCAGGACTCTGCTGTCTATCTTAGGCTACGTTTATATTACGTCGAATCAGCGGATCATCAGATTAATGTTCTTAAAACGATTCGCGTTTACACTAAAACCGTTAGCCGTGCACATAGCAACGCCAATACGCGGATACGCTCGGCTCCGCAGGCATCCTGTGCTCCAAATCACTCCGCCCTGAACAGCGAGTGCCCTCTGGAGGGTGCGCACTCCGGCCCTGCGCAGCTCACACAGCGCGCGAGTGAAGTGCACAAGCCACGATTCGGGACTGAGCCGCTGTGTGTGTGATCCCAGCGCATATCACTTACTACTTGCAAGTGGAAGGATGGCAAGCCTAAAGACAATCATAACTACACAATGGGCAGTATTTGCATCAGTATTTGCAGTATTTTCATACTTTTATACTCTTTAATGAAAGGTGATACAAGGCGGAAGTCCGCGCCGTTTTTCAGCAGTCGCCTCACATGACCAACGCCAGCGAATCAGGAAGGTGGATGTCACAGTGACGTTGTCCAATGAGACGCCAGCTAGAGCTCAGCACAGCGTATTCGCGTATTCTGAATGTTTACACAGCACCGGATCAGACACGATCTGGATTGAATATGTGGACGCTGGCGGATTCCCGTTTCCTGGCTTTTCCAGGGGGGTTAATGTAAACGGACAGTGCATCCGCGAAGAAAACGAGACAGATGCGGTCTAATGTAAACGTAGCCTTCATCTTAACAACAAAGGACACTCATTTCAGGATTGCAACGTACGCATTTTAGCCAGAGAGGATCGTTGGTATGAGCGAGGACTTAAAGAGGCCATTTTTGTCAACTTGGAATAGCCATCACTGAACAGAGGTGAGAGTCTAAGGCTACATCCACACGACAACGGCAACGAGATGTTATTTAAAAATATATCGCGTCCAAATGGGCAACGATCAGTAAAATATCAGGTCCATATGGCAACGCAACGCTTGCTGAAAACGATGCAATACACATGCCACACCTCTAGGGGCGCTGTAAGACGGTCCCTTCAGAGACACCAGAAGAATAGAAGTAGTAAGGACGCATGCGCATAAACTATTATGCGCGAGACTTCATATTAGCCACAAAGTCAGGAAAATCTGTTCGTAAAATTACATTATAATGACCAAATACAATGAAAAGTATTTTTCCAGTCTCACCTGTGAAAGGTAATCCCATGTGATCTCGTTTGGACGGTACAGTTAAACGCAGCTAATCTTTATTCTCCGCTTTGACCTATCCAATATGGCGGCGAGGATGACGTATGATTCTACGCGGAAGGCGGCGTCTTTAATGGTCCGGAATAAATTGAATGCTACACGTTGATGGATTAATTTGTTGTTTCTCACCTGTGAAAGGTAATCCCATGTGATCCCGTTTGGACGGTACAGTTAAACGCAGCTAATCTTTATTCTCCGCTTTGACCTATCCAATATGGCGGCGAGGATGACGTATGATTCTACGCGGAAGGCGGCGTCTTTAATGGTCCGGAATAAATTGAATGCTACACGTTGATGGATTAATTTGTTGTTTCTCACCTGTGAAAGGTAATCCCATGTGATCTCGTTTGGATGGTACAGTTAAACGCAGCTAATCTTTATTTTCTGCATTGACCTATCCAATATGGCGGTGAGGATGACGTATGATTCTACGCAGAAGGCGGCGTCTTTAATGGTCCGCAATAAATTGAATGCTACACGTTGATGGATTAATTTGCTCTTCTACGCCCTTTTTGAGGAATGTATTGTAGGACTTACTGTAAACCAATATCTGAAGAGGTGAGATCGCTCCTTTTTTTCCCTATTTTTGCTGGCGGGATTGACTCTGCCCTAAGGGCAGAGTCTCTCTCTCTCTCTCTCTCACTTTGCACCATTACACAATAAATATTCACAGTGAAAATATTTTGTAAGCGCGGTTCATGAAACAAGTTATAGGATTTGTTGACAACTCGCATCGAGTTCGTTACACTTCTACCCGGCGTGAAGCACTCACAGTCATGTGGTTGTGACGTCATCGTAAACAAATCCGTTCTACTCATCCAGACGACTTCACAACGGCAACGTTGCCAGATCTTTCCACTCTGGAACCCGTTCTCAAAAAGATTGTGTTTTGGGCACCCAAAACGCCGGTGCCGTGTGGACGCCAGGCCTAAATGATAAGCAATTGTATCGGAGTTACCTGAATCCGTTGCCGTGTGGACAGGGCCTGAGACATCATTTATCAGCCACCTACAATGCAGTCCTTGGCACACTTCCCAGACAACTGAATGCACACCGAAACCCAGCTGTTTTCAGTGACTCACAGGAGGACAGATGCCCCTTTTCCACCAAACCAGTTCCAGGGCTGGTTCGGGGCCAGTGCTTAGTTTGGAACCGGGTTTTCTGTTTCCACTGACAAAGAACTGGCTCTGGGGCCAGAAAAACCGGTTCCAGGCTAGCACCAACTCTCTGCTGGGCCAGAGGAAAGAACCGCTTATGTCAGCGGGGGGAGCGGAGTTGTTAAGACCAACAACAATAACAAGACCGCGAAAGATCGCCATTTTTAAGCGACGAGAAGCAGCAGCTGTACAAATGCGAAGTCAGCTATTATTATTATTATTGTTGTTGTTGTTGCTGCTGCTTCTTCCGTGTTGTTTTTGCTTTGATATTCGCGCCAAGGTTTATGCAAACGTAGCGACGTAACTGACGTATACAGCGACGTAATGACGTGTCTTCCCTTAGCACCGCGAGCTATGGAAAAGCAAACTGGTTCTCAGCTGGCTCGCAAGTTGAACGAGTTGTGAACCAGCACCAGCCCTGGAACTGATTTGGTGGAAAAGGGGTAAGAGAGAACCAGCAATCCATTGATCACCCTAACAATTCTCGAGGTCGTTCACACCCAGCCCCCAGTGACCCACACCAATAGGATGACTCAACGACACCTTAGGATTGCTTTTCATCCATGAGAGGATAAATACCTGATACTCCCTATTAGTCAAACAGAACTGAAGAAGCCTTTCGGATGAGAGATGAAACGTCTTCAAGAATCTTCAAGCAAGTCCAGTTGCTCTCTTTTACCACCCACAGTTACTATGACCTGGATGACTGAGAATCTTCACAGACAATTTTTTCATGTTTATTACATTTGTTACATACTGAGCAATTTAAATCAGTCCATTGGTTTTGAGATGTTTGCTTGGTCTTCTGTGCACTGTATTAGTTCACAGTTGTGCAGATTTTACATTTCACTCCCTTGCACTTTTTTCAGTTGGTACAAGTGTTGGTTTACATTTTAAAATATTGACCATGGAGATTTTGCTGTCTGCTTAAACCACTTGATGTGAGGTTTGTTCTGATATTTTCTAAATCACTCTTGTTAAAGCATGTCATTTGCTTTATATGTTAATAAAATGTTAAACTAATCTCTGGTTTCTTCCGGTTTCAGTCCAGATGCTTTCAAACTGGCAGTGCCGGGAGTTCGGATAAAAATCATGATAAATATCGATATCGTTCAATATGGGAAAATAAATCGTGATAACTTTTTTTTTGCCATATCGCCCAGCCCTATAACAAACTGAAATGAATCTCCTGAAAGGCAGAAGAAAGAAATCTGCTAGTAGTGTTAACACAAGACTTTAATCCCAGTCAGTGCAGGGTTCAAACCCCATCCACCAGAAATATCATTAAAATCAAAGGGAAAGGCAGAGACGAGGCGAGATCATCAACAGGAGATCTATCCAGAATAAACACAGCTCACAACTGAGAAAATTTACTTACACACTGGAAGGGTTCACAGTGACTCAAGGATCCATGTGGATTTTATGAGAATAAACAGGAAATGAGTGGAGAAAGTGAAGTTATTCAAAATGTGTGTAAAGGCGCCCTCTGGTGGTTGGGAGGAGAAATGTCCAGGTTAAATATAACAGTGTTCATGGACATGTCTGTTTCATTTTTATTTGTGAACACACGACACAAGTCTAAAATATTTTCACTTGCTGACCAATCAGAATAGAGAACTGTAACAGATTTTTTTGCTTTATTTGATTGAAAATGAAAAGGATTTAAAAAAAAGTTTTTCCAACAATCATGTTGAGAATCGGGCAGCATGGTGGTGTAGTGGTTAGTGCTGTCGCCTCACAGCAAGAAGGTCCGGGTTCGAGCCCCGTGGCCGGCGTGGGCCTTTCTGTGTGGAGTTTGCATGTTCTCCCCGTGTCCGCGTGGGTTTCCTCCAGGTGCTCCGGTTTCCCCATAGTCCAAAGACATGCAGGTTAGGTTAACTGGTGACTCTAAATTGACCGTAGGTGTGAATGTGAGTGTGAATGGTTGTCTGTGTCTATGTGTCAGCCCTGTGATGAGCGGGCGACTTGTCCAGGGTGTACCCTGCCTTTCGCCCATAGTCAGCTGGGATAGGCTCCAGCTTGCCTGCGACCCTGTAGAAGGATAAAGCGGCTAGAGATAATGAGATGAGATGTTGAGAATCTAAATCAGCAGTCAAAGCACAGACAGATCCAGTTCACAGAGACAGATTTATCATTATTCACACAGACAATATATGACAACATTAAAAGAGATGTTTTTTGGAGGAAAAAGTCAGTTGTTTACAGTGATTTTCACAAACACATATTTAAGACACTGTAGTTATTTCCCACAGATTAAATAATCTAAAAATATCCATCCAAAGTGGAGAAAAACCCCGTTGCATATCAATACAGCGGCTTGCTGACATCCTGACCTCAGTATTAAAAGCTTCTGTCTGAAAATGAATTCAGCACAGAAACTCCATCACTGGGGGAAACTTTATTCTCCTGTGCTCTTATCTTTTATTTATGCAAAGCTTTGATTGTAATATTTGAATAAAAATCCCAAACTCACGAATAAACCTACAACAGGCTCTAACTCGTTTCATGGACATTCCACAACATTACAAGTAGATATAAATGGATAAAGAGTATGATGTGTCATTTTGTACACTGACAAATACAACACCAATTCCAAAAAAGTTGGGACACTGTGTAAACTGGAAATAAAAAGAGAATGAGATCATTTGCAAATCATAGAAACCCAACATTTCATTGAAAATAGTACAAAGACAACATTTCAAATGTTGAAACTAAGAAATGTTATTGTTTTTTGAAAAATATACACTCATTTTGAATTTGATGTCAGCAAAACGGTTCAAGAACTTTCAAGAAAGGACAGGGGCATGTTTACTACTGTGTTGCATCACCTCTACTTTTAACAATGCTCTGTAAATTTTTGGGAATTGAGGAGACCAATTGCTGTAGTTTTGAAAGAGAAATTTTGTCCCATTCTTACCTGATATACACTTTCAGCTGCTCAAAAGTTCGGGTCTCCTTTGTCATATTTTGTGCTTCATAATGCACCAAATGTTTTAAATAGGGAGACAGGTCTGGATTGCAGCAGGCCAGTTTAGCACCTTCATCACTGGGGGAAACTTTATTCTCCTGTGCTCTTATCTTTAATTCTGCAAAGCTTTGATTGTAATATTTGAATAAAAATCCCAAACTCACAGAGAAACCTGAATTAATAAGGTTCTATCTGGGGGCCAATCATCATCCAGGCTGAATATGGGATGAACACGACATTGGCAGCCTGAACCAATCATGTACTGTATGTTCCATCCATCCATCCATCCATCCATCCATCCATCCATTATATGTAGCCGCTTATCCTGTTCTACAGGGTCGCAGGCAAGCTGGAGCCTATCCCAGCTGACTATGGGTGAGAGGCAGGGTTCACCCTGGACAAGTCGCCAGATTATCACAGGGCTGACACAGAGACAACTAACCATTCACACCTACGGTCAATTTAGAGCCACCAGTTAACCTAACCTGCATGTCTTTGGACTGTGGGGGAAACCAGAGCGCCCGGAGGAAACCCACGTGGACATGGGGAGAACATGCAAACTCCACACAGAAAGGCCCTCGCCGGTTGCGAATCCAGGACCTTCTTGCTGTGAGGCAACAGTGCTAACCTCTACACCACTGTCTGTTCTGGCTTTATTACTGTTTATTAGTTATTTAATGAGATGCTGCTTAATATGAAACAAACAGAACTTTAGAATGCGAAGGTCATGAGATCATTTTCTTTTTACATTTGACGAGTTTCTTGTCTGACAGTTAATTTTTAACATTTCCTTTTTAATTATTTTAAATTATTCAAATGTTTTCATTGAAATAATAAAATGAGTGTTTTTTGTGCAGCTGGATTGTGTTCTAGTGAAACAGACGACTGAGCAACAACGTGGCAACGTGCAGGAATTTTACAGAAAGCACTACACACTTTTATTCTGGATCACACAATCTCACTGTAGAACCAGGAGACCAGTAGGGTCCAAACCCAGCATATAGAGGCTGAGTGAATGTGGTGTGGACTCTGTGGAGGAGCTTCATCGTGTCAGAGACGCTGTAGAAGGACAGAGTTCCTGCACTGTGATCCACATACACTCCTATTCTGGAGGCTGATGGAACTCTGAGATCAGTCTTAATGTTGTTGTGACAGAAAGAGAGAGAAGAAGAAGAAGAACACCGCAGACTCCAGGACTGATTGTTGAGTCCAAACATACACTCATTACCCCGTCCTTTCCTGCTGATGTTTTTATATGAGACTGATATGGACACACCACCAGCACGGCTCCACTCCACCTCCCAGTAACAGCGTCCACACACACTCTCCTTACACAACACCTGACACCAGTAATCAAATCTCTCTGGATGATCAGAGTAACGCTGCTCTCTCTCACTGACTCTCACCGCTCTGTTCTTCTCAGACAGAATGAGGCGACGATGTGCCGTGTTGGGATCCAGAGTCAGATAACAGAAATCTAAAATAAAAGAGAAAAACAAACTGAACAATGTGAACATGTTGGGTTTAATTCACATAATATATTTAAGTGAAATGTGTGTGTGTGTGTGTGTGTGTGTGTGTGTGTGTGTGTGTGTGTGTGTGTGTGTGTGTTAGATGTACATTTCAGAAACTCTTCTCTGCTCTGTGGTTCTGGTCCTGAAATGATCTGAACTGCTGCAGCTGTGGAGAGAAAAATGGAAACATGAGTTTGTGTAAAAGATGGAAAGAGTTTAAAGTGATCCAGTCAGTTTATTCATTTTAAATCAGTGTTTTAGTTCAAAGTGTCGGGTGAATAAAGTGTCTGCAGAAAAGAAAGCAGGAGCATCGCTAAGAAATAACACATCACTGTGTTTCTCCAGCAGGAACAGCTCCTCTTACCATGTGGAGGGATTTTGTTGAATTCCTCCTCACAGAATTCCTCGAGTCTCTTTTTCAGATCTGAGAGAGAATTCCTCACTCCATCAAATGAGAGATGTTGATGGACAGTGACGCTGGATGTCTGAAAATTTGGTCTGCAAAATGGAGGAGAGCGACGTCCAGAAGCTAAAATCTACAGAAAGCAAATGAAATGTAAAACCCACTTGTGATGTCAGACAGGGACATTTATTGTTCCCTTAATGAGAGGTGTTTTAGAGAGTGTGTGAGGAACAGCTGGCTCTGTAGATCAGACAGTGAGTGTTACCTGGAGGAAATGGATGTGATCGTGTGTGTGTGAAAGCTGCTCCAGCTCAGTGACTCTCCTCTGAAGATCAGCAATCTCCTGCTCCAGTTGCTCCAGGAGTCGTTCAGCTCGACTCAGTTCAGCCTTCTCCTGATCTCTGATCAGCTCCGTCACCTCCCAGCGCTTTTTCTCCATGGAGCTGATCAGCTCAGTAAAGATCCTCTCACTGTCCTCCACTGCTGTCTGTGCACTGAGCTGTTAGGGGACACACACACACACACACACACACACACAAGATTTAAAGCTCATCTATCATTCCCTCTCTTACTGGGACTGTAAATGACTCGTTGTCCATGTTGTGTGTGTTTCTAGGAGCAGCTCTGTCTCTGCTCACTGCTCACCTTTATAGTGTTCACAGCCTGTTTCAGCTCCTGCACCTTCTTCTGCTTCTCCTGGATTCTCTGCTGGGATTTCATCTGCTCCTCCTTTAACTCACTCTGAGGACAAATAAAATACATTCAGCTTTTTATACAGTACGAGCGAACTGGTTCCATATTAATGTCAGTTCAAAGTACATTCGTGCTTCACTCTGAAGGTTATGTACTGTGTGTGTGTGTGTGTGTGTGTGTGTGTGTGTGTGTGTGTGTGTGTGTGTGTGTGAGAGAGAGAGGGAGAGAGAGAGAGAAATGTTCACTAACTGATCTGGGCTGGGTTTCCTGAAAGCCTCTTAAGGCCAAGAGAGTTTTAAATGACCTCTTAAGATCCATCATCAAGCTAATGTGGTTTTCCCGAACAACATCGTAGCACAAGTCGTCCTTTAGTTTGCTCGGAATTTACGAGAGACCAGGAGCACTCGTTCATAACAAAGAGCGACTCGCTCGCTGCCGAATCCACAGAATGCGCATGCGGCTCTGATGGACTCTCACAGTCAGCGGGGGAAACTGGTGTTGAATCTGCTGATGGTTTTCAATTAGTTTTCTTGTACATTGCAAGTACATCGAGTTAATTATCAGAGGTGGACAGTAACGAAATACATTTACTTGAGTTCTGTACTTCAAGCATATACACAGAGCCATGGCCTCACTTTCGTTTATAAATGCCTTGAGACCTCAAGAATGGCACAG
Source organism: Neoarius graeffei (assembly GCF_027579695.1). Classification (NCBI taxonomy): domain Eukaryota; kingdom Metazoa; phylum Chordata; class Actinopteri; order Siluriformes; family Ariidae; genus Neoarius; species Neoarius graeffei. Next base: position 8,746,203 of record NC_083570.1, read on the forward strand.
GAATAGTTTTAAGCATCAACAATAAATCTAATATTGTAATTTTTACGATTAAAGTGATTTATATAGGTAGCTTTCTGAGTGAATGACCTTGAAGTCCGTAACGTCACAGCAGGAATTCTATCGGTCTCATTGCCATTTCCGCTATTCTAAAACATAGAGCTGACTGCAACTCCGATCCTCCATTTTGAGCTAATTTATCACCATCCCACATAAATGTGTTTTTGGCCGGTGCAGCAACACGACAGAAGGTGGATTTACGTTGCATTCATGGCCCAAGAATGTTCAAACTGCAAAGATTTGGACGCATTTTGCGAGAAGTTCACAGGCACATTGGGCGCCTATGAAGTGGTCTCTCCTCTGCTCTGCACATTTTACTGAAGACTCGTACGAAACCTCTGATTGGAGGAGCGTTGGCTATAAGTCCGTATTGAAAGAGGGTGCAGTATCAACGATTAAAGAAAAGGAAAACTACAAGAAAAGGAAAGTATTTATGGTTGGAATTTATCTTTGGAACACCACCAGTGAAGTGTAATGCAGCGTTAGTACTGTGTTCTGATCTTTTCGACCACAGTGACTTTTCAAACTTTGGTGCCTTCAGTAGTGGTTTTGCTTCAAGGTTGTTTTTAATACCTGGATCTGTACCATCAAGACGATCGACCAGCAGCTCACAAGCTGTAAGTAAAACATAAACTTTTTGTTCGAAGGTTTTTGTTACAAAATAGCATGTTCATATTTTCCACATTAGCATGAATGACATGGTCACAAGCTAGGCTATTACACTCATAGGCTATCTATGACCACACTAGCTCGCTAGCTTCTACCCAGAGACATAACTTGTTTAATCTACAGTCTTTTATCCTAAGATAAGCATTAAACCATGAATTCTAATGAAAGCAACCATATCTTATGTAGTGTAGCATAGTCTAATAGTGCACAGACATTGTTCTAGTCTAAACAGAGGAAACCAAGAACGGCTGTATCTCCGAAGACATTATGTGCAACAGTTTCCTGAGTTTTAGCTTTCAAGTTGACTGTGAACAACTGAGGCTAGAAAAACCGTAGACCCTCGACAATTCCCATATGAAAAGGATATAGTAAAATCCTAAACAACTTTTACATGTTTTATATGGACAGAACGTATATGAATTTACCACTGTCTTAAAAGAAAATCCTTGTATGCCATGTATGATTTACTCCTGAAAGTGGCCCCTTTTGGTGTTTCCTCATACATAGTTATTTGCTGAAACGAGTGTAAATTAAGTAAAAATTTTGTATTGCATTAACAGATAACGTGTATGGCAAATTACTTTCTTTTCATATAATGTTTATAGGTCTTTTAGTGTCAAATGTATGTCTTTTATATTAGAAGTCATAGAAATATACAGGTTGTTGTCTGAATTGTGAATGCATCATAAAGGTATAATATGTTGGCTTTCTATGTTTTTTATATGTTAACCTACTATTATTAGGTAAAACTAGTATAATTAAAGCACAAATTGTGCATGGCATTAACAGAAAATGTGTATGACAAAATATTTTCTTTATATGCTTCATATAATGTTTATAGTTCTTAATTCTATTTTTTAGATTCAAATATATATGTCTTTTATATTAAAATTAATACAAATAAATATGTTTTGGTTTGAATTGTAGATGTATCATAAAGGTGTTATATATTGGCTTTCTAACTTTTTTATATGTCAACTTTCTATTAATATAAAAAAAACCCTGATTATTTATAAAACTTTTATAGGTTAGTCTAGGTTTTTTATATGAAAATCAATTTCCCTCAATGTAAGTAAAACACACTTTTTTGCAATGAATTGTTGAAGGTTTATCTATGTTTTTTATATTTCAACCAAATATTGTTAATGTAAGAAAAACACAGAATTTTTCCATGAAATAACCAGTTTATTCAACAGAACAATATATAAAAAAGAAAAAGAGCAGACTTGGGTTGGATTACGGTAATAATGAACAAAATAAAAAATAAATGCTTAGAAAAACCCTTTAAACATAAAAAATATACATAAACATAAAAAATATCCAAAATTCTGCCATACTAAGTAACATAAATCATGCCCTCCCTCCACATTTAAAGTGTAAGTTCACTATTTTTTACATAAAGCCCTGTTTTTAGGTAGTCTGGGATGAAATAAGGTGGTTCTGAACAAAATTTGAACATTTGCTGCTGAGCCGAGCCCTTACATCGATTCCAATGGGCACTCGAACAATCACTCCTAAAATGGCATTAAACTTTCGTTCACAAAGACATGAAACTTACCTTTGTGGTCAGTGGTGGACAGCCATAAAATGACTCAAAAATCACTGCAAAATATAATTTCTAATAGTGTTTGTCAGACATATTCTTCTGTTTAATAGTAGACATCCGGCCAGTACACAGAAACCTAAACAGAAGAATATGTCTGGCAAATACTGATATAAATCATATTAATAAAAACTCATTGCTGTAAATGATGAAATTAATGACTTGTTAATTGTGTAATTGAGTTGTAATTGAGATGAAACAGTAGAACATGCATTAAGGGAAAATGTGCATAAAGTTTCACATCACTTCAATAAAGTGACATCACCTCACTTGTTTTTTTTTTTTGGAAAACCAAAAATGTGTATGGCGGCTTTCTTTAAGTTGGTGGTATATATCCACCTATGCAAGCTCACGCTTAACTTACTCCTAGTTACACACACACACACACACACACACACAGACAGTGATAGGCCAATTCATAGAAATCAGTTGAAGTAGAACTGCGTCATTTCATTTGTTCCCCTATGTTTATTTGGTAAGGATGAACTTTATCTGACATTTGTGAGGATATCCTATGAGGGACTGGTGTCATATACAGATTTAGCAGTTTGCAAAGTTTTATATGTTTCATGTTACACATATTTACCAAAAAAAATGTATCTGTTTTCAATGTCATGTAAAATATTTTAGAATTCAAAGTTTTATATGTTTCATGTTACACATATTTACCAAAAAATGTATATCTGTTTTCACTGCCATGTAAAATCTTTTAGAATTCATGTAAAATGTGTAAAAGTTGTGTATGATTTTACTACATCCTTTCCATATGGGTTACCCACTGCAGAACCAGAAATGGTTCTGACTCACTGGAGGCAGAGTCACAGTGCCGTTAGCCAATCAGAGGTAACACGTTTACATGTCATGAATATTAATGAATAAGAGCTGAAATCCTGTCGTTCTCCTGCCACCCACTCCTCCACCAAACTAGAACAGCCTGAAACAGAACCACAGCATTTTTTTCACCAAAACCGGCTCACAGGGCATTCATTCATACGAGAGATCACTGCAAAATTAATGAAAAAATGATGCAATGAGACCTTTAAGTATTTTTAAAAGCAAATACTGCAGTACTTTAACTGAAGTAAAAATTTGACTGTCCAACTTTCACTTGTATCGGAGTAACATTTGCCCAGTGGGATCTGTACTTTGACTTAAGTAATGAAGTTGGGTTCTTTGTCCAGCTCTGTTAATTATTAAATAAATATACACAAAACACGATGAATATATTTCAGTATGTTATGGAATTACGTATGGATATCAGAATGTCACATTTATATCACTATATTTTAAACAAATTTAGCTCCATTAGGCGAGTGATTAACGAATTTAGTGTTATGAGACCAGTGCCGTATTAAGCCAATGCGGTGCCCCTGGGCACTATACCTCAAGTGCCCCCCCCACACACACACACCACCACCACCCTGCGCGCACGCGTTCAGTAACCTCCTGCACACACTCACAAACCTTGCCCTTTGCTGTCAAAAATAGTAGCATATACATAAACAATAGTACACATAAACAAGGTCATTCTTCCTCATTGAAAATGTATTAAGTAGGCTACATCAGCCCATCAAATTAACTGAAAACAACCAACGATATGCATGTAGGCATATTGAAATGTCTTATTCAAAAATGAGCAGCATATATTTGTATGTCTCAATAAAAACCTTCAAAGCATCCATACTCTATTCTATCCATATTAAAATGTCTCAATTCAAAATGTGTATCAATTCAAACAGCATCAGCAATTTAAACAGCATCCATCTATATACAATACAGCATATTCAAATGTGTCAATTCAAAATGTGTATCAATTAAAATAGCATCGATCTAGGCAACATATTCAAATGTCTCAATTCGAAATATAAATATAAATTCAAATAACATCTAGTACGGCATATTCAGATGTACAATGTACATATGTGTATCAATTCAAAGAGTATCTGTTCTGTATGAACCTAGACATGTTCTCCCCATAGCGCAGGATCAGTTGAAATAGAGAAGTGTTCTACTGGCGTCGGCTGTGCTGGGTTGACATCCATAACACCTTCGTCTTCCTTCTCGTCACCATGGTGTGAACTGATCTCTACCTGGCTTAAAGTGGCTTCGCACATATCCTCCTCCCCGGCTTCAGCGCTGGTAGTGACAGCAGTTGTTGATGTTTTTATAAAAAAACGATCTAACACTGGAACATTTTTAATTGCAGCTACACGCCTGGAGTCTTTCTCTTTTTTAATTTTCTCTTCGCACAACCACTCAATTGATGTCTGTCCATTTTTCATTTCTACCGCAGTTTTTAAAAAATTGATACATTTCACCGTAGGTGGACTGGCTCAACTGACAGGTTGAGGAAAGGGGGGTTAATGGTCACATAGGCCACTCTTGCTCAGATTTATGATTATTGTTGTTGTTGTTGTTGTTCTTATGAAATTAGTGTTCATCAGTTGTGCAGTGGAGATTTTTAAAGTGGGGGTACGCGATTCGTGACGTCTCCCCTTCTCCCCTCCCCTCTCTCTCTCTCTCTCCTTCTGTTCCTCTCCCTCGCCCCATTCCCCCACCGCGGAGGCGGGGGCCGGCTCCACCCCATTCATTTCTATGGAATTAATTGAAAAAAAAAAGCACTTTTTCAAACATCCGCTGCTCTGGCATGCTTTCACCTAGAGACGTGATTCAAACTCTAAAACGTAGGAAAACTTCTACTCTGTGGATCTGGCATTCAACTTTTCTGCTAGGTTCTACACTTTCAGATCAGTCCCGGCTCAAACGCCATGTGGGTTCCGGGAGAAAATCCGGCTTTATAATGGGTGTCTATTGCGTTACACACCAGTGGAGCTCGTTTAGTTAGAGTGTAGAGAGCTTGAAAAAATAGCTCAAACTTTCTCGCTTAAACTGTGTTTTCAGCCACAAATTTCACTCTACAGACATGATTTTCTCAAAAGTAGTAGTCACAGTTGTCCTGATTCACACAATGTGTCTACCTAACCGATAGGATTTACAGTTTTTGAATGAGAAGCCTCAAACTGAGGAGAGTGCAGCCGAGAGGCCTCATTGGCACACATTATAAACGTGACAGAAAAGTCACTCATTTTTAACTCGCTCTAGTGTCCTCACTTTTAACACTACAGACAAAAAAATTACATCAGTGTATTCAGTACATCAGTGTGAGACCCTTGTAGCACTCACTGTGAAAGAATTTTGTGAATAGCTGCTTTCGTTTTCGAGTTATTCGTCGTTGTTCGGGGCCTGCTCCTGAGCAAAAAACAGCAGAAAACTGACAAGATCTTGTGTGACTCAGCGCTCCTGCTCAGGCCTGTCGCCATGCCGACTGGGGCCAGTGAGGGAACAGAGAGGGGAGGGGCTGCTGTCTCAAGCACACACATAATCATTGTAGCATCATAGCAGGTCACACATTCACGGCCAGCAAATATGCGTGACCAAATTGCTTCACGCACTGCATCCTCTCACGATTTCCAGCAGGGGAATTGTCACCTCGGGAGAAGTGGGTGGACGGCGTACCCCCGCGTACCACGCCCACTACACCCCTGGTGTTCATAATGAATTATATATGACTATTTAACAATGTCAAGTGTATAACCATTTTAAGTGTACAAACATTCACGAAAAATATTTTTAAAGTTTCTGTCATGTGGTGCCCCCCCACTGGCTGTGAGTGGTTATTGCCCCTGGGCACTGTGCCGCAGGCCCATATAGTTAATCCGGCCTTGTATGAGACACATTTCTGCACCTCTAATGGTGTGTGTGTGTGTGTGTGTGTGTGTGTGTGTGTGTGTGTGTGTGTGTGAGTTTGAGAGAGAGAGAGAGAGAGAGAGACAGAGGTTTTGATCTGTGTGTAGTGTGTACCTAAGGAGATTGTATTGACCTCCTTATATATAAGATTGAATATAGATATTAAACCTCCCTAAGTACACACTACACACAGATCAAAACCTCTCTCTCTCTCTCTCTCTCTCTGTGCACTGATAAGGGAGAACATGGCCCACTCTGCACTGTGGAGAACAGCTGAAATAATCCTGACTGCATGATCGGGGGGTAACAGTGAAATGAGCGAGCACAGGGAACACATTTACCTCATTATTGAGGTTACTATTATTTGCTCATTCTTTCATGTGAACATTTGTTTATTTAATTAAAAACACACTTGAAATAAAAAAATGGCAAAAATGTAAAATAGTTTCATTAAATAATTACCACATTATATATGTAATGCTTCCAGATGATACTATATATTATATTATTTTAAACACATTAGATTTTAGTTAAAAACAAGTGCCATGCGACCTTATCGACTGGATTTAGCAACTACTAATGCCTTCTGCAACGGCAGTACGATTGCTTTTAGCAGCTACTAATGCCAATATTGGGGACGCAAACTGCAAAGACGCTCTTCATCCTGTTGCTCTTTAGACTCCTTCTTATGAGTGAGTTCGGGAAAACCACATACAGAGACAACGTTCGTTCCTTAAGAGAGTCTCTCAACTCTCTCTTTAGGTCTAAAGGGCAACGTTATCAGGAAACCCACCCCTAACCAGATTATGACCATCACTGAAGATAAATTTAACACTCTGTTCACCAGAACACAGACAATTTTAATCAGCTTTTACAGAATCCTTCTGATTGAGACACACATTGAAATTAAAGTTCAAATCATATCACTGACTAAAGCACCTGTTTCTAGATGGGAAACTATAATTAAGATGATTTAATTCTGGAAAGATTTCTAGTTCTCACCTGTTTCTCAGCTCTTTCTGCTGCGACTGTGATGGTATCATGACCTTTGTGATGAGCCATCGTACACAAATCACAGATGCAGGTTTGATCAGTACGACAGTAGATCTTCAGCATTTCACCATGTTCAGAGCAGATCTTGTCTTGGAGTTTTGCTGAGACTTCAATTAATGTGTGTTTTTTCAAAGCAGGAACTTCAAGATGAGGTTTCAGATGAGTTTCACAATAAGAAGCCAAACACATCAGACAGGACTTGACGGCTTTGTGTTTTCTCCCGGTGCAGATCTTACACTCCACATCTCCAGGTCCAGCATACTGGTCCTGAGCTTCTGACATACTTGCCTCAGCCATTTTCCTGAAATCGCAGAGACAGGGAGAGACAGAGGTCAGTTTTGTTTCCTTTGAAATGAGGTGTTACCTCCCTGTACTGTGTGTGTGAAAGAGCGATAGAGAGAGAGGAGGAGCACAAACACAGAGAGATCATGAACCCTCTATTAACTATTTCATCTCCCTTCAGTGCAGAAATATAACCCATGTAGCCGCACTGATTCGGATTAATTTCATGAGATTTTATGAAAGTTGAAAATAGTTGATTCAGAAGACTGAATTAAAGTGTCAAAAATTCCAATTAAAAAAAAATAATTTCAGAAAATCTGGAAATCCAATGCTCTTTATCTAGAGGATTTGAACACAAGCATAATCCCTCTCTTTTGTTTTCTCTGTCAAAACACACACTTCTGACCTTCACTAATTCATACATTCCCTCCTCTTTCTTGTCGAATTCAGGAAGAAACTTTCTGTGCAGGAAATGCAGAAGAGAATGTCATGATATTAATGAATCAGCAGCCAGAAAGATAAAGGTTTAGATGGTTAAAGATAAATAGGAGATAAGACGCTTCTCCAGAAGCTGCTGTGTTTCTGTGTGTTCTTTTGCAGATGTCACCTTTATTTTCTTCTTCTTGAGGCTGATGAGTGGTTTCTGCTGCGTTACTCTTCCTCTGTCCCCATGCTCCAGGGTCCTGATTTGAATCATATCTCATCTAGTTGTACGGTATCTGCTAATTCTCATTGAGATCAAGACTTGCTGCTGTTTCTCGGCTGTTTATGTTGATTTTAATCACAATTTTGCTGCCCAATCAGCTGGTGGTATTTCTGGGGCTGCCTGTATGTTGTCTGTTTTCATTCACAAATCCTTCTTCTTTTATATTTATCAAGTTTTGCTGATCAGGTGACTGGAGCGGCTTCTTTCTGCAGCCATTTTATGACTAAAGAGTGGCCTTCTTTATTCATTTAAAGCGGATGTGTACCGTATGTAATCGATTCCCTTCAGGTTCATCCAGGTGCCTCTATTTTACCTGTATTGCACTCACAACAACACACCAGCACATTATTCAATGTTTTACTTCATGAATCTTTTTTTTTTTCAAAAATAAACACATTTTAAAAATAGTTGGGACAGTAAAGTATTTCCCACTTTATAATGTTCCCATTCATTCTCATAACACTTAAAAGATGTTTAGGGACTGAAGACACTGAGTGATGAAGTGTTTCAGGTGTTATTTTGTCCCATTCTTCCTGCAAACAGGTCTTAAGGTGTGCAATACTATGGGGACAGAGGGGACACAGCCTCTTCTTCCACAGCCATGCCTTTGTAATGTGTGCAGAATATGGTTTTGCATTGTTTTGTTGAAATCTCCCTGGAAAAGATTGTTGGTAACAGTCTGGATGTTCCTTTTGCCTTTGGTCTGGAGCACATGGCATCCATTTCTTCCAAAAAAGACCCGGAATACTAAGTCATCTGACCACAAAACATGTTTCCATGGTGTGATGGTCCATCCCAGATGCCTCTGAGCCCACAGAAGTTGACAGTGCTTCTGGACACAGTTGACATAAGGCTTCTTGGGGCAGTGAGGGCATGGTCGGGCATGGAAATTTTATTCCATGTAGCTCATCATAATCCAATGGCTGGGCATTTAGGTTAGGATAAGACACTAAATTGTCTCATGGCCCACTTCTATTGGCCAGGGATTTGCGCAGGTGGCGTGCGGCTTGTTGTGAATGTCAGCTGGTAAATCCAGCGGCCACACTAAAAGTGCCATTGCACCCCTAACTTTGATCAAGATCCCCTTCAAGAGAATTGGTATGGATCTTTTCAGGCCATTAGATTGATCTGTGTGAGGGTATCAATTTGTGTTAGTCATAGTGGATTATGCAATGCAATACCTGGAAGCAGTTCCTCTCTGCAATATCTCTGCATATAATGTTGCAGAGTCACTACTTTCATGCCACATACACTATGCAAACTGGACAAATTGTTGGGGATTAAATCGATTCATACCAGGGTTTACCATCCACAAATGGACAGGCTGGTCAAACAATTTAATCAAATGCTCAAAAAATGATTTGTAAGTTCATTCACGGGGATGCTAGAAACTGGGATAAGTGGCTACACCCTCTGTTGTTTGCAGTGCATGACTAATCCTCCACTGGGTTTTCCTCATTTGAATTACTATATGGGCACAAGCCTCGTGGCATCTTAGACATCATGAGAGAAAATTGGGAGGAAGGACCTTCTCAAAGCAAAAATTAAATTCAGTAAGCTCTTGACCTGAAAGCAAAACTCCACGCACTGAGACACCTAATACAGGAGAGTTTTCTACAGGTGCAAGAACATCAATCCCACCTGTCCAACAGAGGGACACAGCTAAGGGAATCTGCACTGGGAGATAAAGTCCTCATTTTATTGCCCCTGTCAAGCTCAAAATTATTCACCAAGTAGCAAGAGTCCTTTGAGGTCACATGGCAAATTGGGGAAGTTGACTATGGGGTTAGGCACATGCATAGGGGAGATGCATGCCTAATTGACCACCTCAATCTCCTGAAACCATGGAGAGAGGAGGTTCCTGTGGCTCTGGTGACAGGAGTTCCTAAGAGGGCAGAGCTGGGACCAGAAGTAAATCCAAAAAGTGTGGCCCAATTCACCCCGTCCCCTTTGGAGACCACCTCTCACCATCACAAAGAGCACAGATTATCAGGTTGCAGGAGGAATTCTGCAATGTGTTTTTGCCCCTTCCCGGTCGGACTGACCTCATAGAACACCACATTGAGACTCCCCCTGGAATGGTGGTGTGCAGCCGCCCGAACACAAGAAAAATTTAGTTCAGGATGAACTCAAGTCAGTGCTTGACATGGTGGTAATTAAGGAGTGGCACAGTGACTGGAGCAGCCCAGAGGTTTTTGTTCCTGAGACTGACAAGTCAATCCGGTGAAAAGTCAGTGCAGTTTCTAAATTTGACGCATATCCAATGCCTCACATTAATGAACTGCTCAATTGGTTAGATGCAGCCCGCTTTTATTCGACACTGGATCTAACAAAGAGATATTGGCAGACCCCCTTCACTCCATTATCCTGGGAAAAAACAGACTTTTGGGTTACACTAAATTGTCACCCTTTCATTTGGGATGTTTGGGACCCCAGCAACATTTCAGCATCTCATGGACAGAATCCTCCATCCCCACAGGGCATATGCTGCTGCATATTTAGATGTCATCATTATTTATAGTAATGACTGGCAGCGGCAGTTACAACATATAAGGGCCGTCCTAAGGTCACAGAGGTGCATGGGACTCATGACAAACCCAAAGAAGTGTGCAATCGGGCAGGTGGAAGTATGGTTTCTGGGCTTCTACTTAGGTTATGGGCAGGTGCGTCCCCAAATTGATAAGACTGCAGCAATTGCGGCCTACCCAAGACCTAAGAACAAAAAGGGGGTGAGGCAGTTTATGGACCTGGCTGGCTATTAAAGGTGGTTCAAGTCTAATTTTTTGGACATCACCAGCCCCCTGGCTGATCTCACTAAAAGGGGGCACCAGATCCGGTACACTGGATGGAGCCATGCAAAAGTCTTTTGCTCAGGTTAAAGCAGTTTTGTTTGAGTTTTGGCTCACTGTTGCATTCTCCTGACTTTTCTGACCTTTTTTTTTTTTTGCAGATCAACACATTGGACAGAGGGCTGAGGGCAGTTTTGTCTCAGGTGGTGGAAAAGGAGGAGCACCCTGTGCTGTACGTCAGCTGCAAGCTCTTGATGTGAGAGAGTAAGTACAACATCATTGAGAAGGAATGTCTGGCCATCAGGTGGGTGGTTCTCACTCTCCGGTATTACCTGCTTGGATGCCCCTTCATCATCTGTTCTGACAATTCCCTGCTTCAGTGGCTCCACCACATGAGGGGATCTAGCTCTTCAGCCCTTCAAGTTTGAGGTGGTCCACAGGCCGGGGGCACAGACAGTGGTGGTGGATTACCTCTCTCACCAGGGGGGAGTCAGCTGCAGGCTGGACGACTCCCTGGGCTGAGTCGGGTGGTGGGTGTATGTGGCAGTGAGGGCGTGGTTGAGCATTGGCTGTGAACGGCAAGGAGTCAGATTGACCCAGCAGGAAACAGATGATGAGTTACACCTGTGTCTAATTATTGACTGTCTATTACTGTGTCTCTGTGTGTCTTTCAGATAGTCGAGAGAGAGAGAGAGAGAGAGAGAGAAAGAAAGAAAGAAAGAAAGAAAGAAAGAAAGAAAGAAAGAAAGAGCTATGTTCCCAAACATGTGCTTGTGTGTGAGTTGTAAAAGCACTGAAAAGTGCATTGTGGGAAAAATAAAATGAACTTTCTTTGAACTGTCATGCCTGTCTCCCAGTTCCTCATTGCCCAAGCTTAAAAGTTGTTACACTTCCTTTTTGGACAGTAACGTTTTAACTTCAGAAAGTGGACATAAAATCCTCCAAAAATGAAAAAAAAGAATGTGTATATCAGGTGGTGTAGTGGTTAGCACTCTCACCTCACAGCAAGAAGGTTCTGGGTTTGAGCCCAGTGGCCGATGGGAACCTTTCTGTGTGGAGTTTGCATGTTCTCCCTGTGTCTGTGTGGGTTTCCTCCGGGTGCTCCGGTTTTCCCCACAGTCCAAAGACATGCAGGTTAGGCTAATTGGTGGCTCTAAATTGACCGTAGGTGTGAATGTGAGTGTGAATGGTTGTTTGTCTCTGTATGTCAGCCCTGCAATGATCTGGCAACTTGTCCAGGGTGTATCCTGCCTCTCGCCCATAGTCAGGTGGGATAGGCTCCAGCTCACCCATGACCCTGCATAGGATAAGCGGTTATGGATAATGGATGGATGGATAGAGGCTTATATTCCTCAAAACTTGCTTCTTGACTGTTACTTTAATTCTCTCCTCCCTAGTTTGTGATTTTCTCTCCAGCAAGTGGGTGCTCCAATTAAATTAAGTGGATGTGTGATGACAGGAATTAAACACCATCTGCACAAACACATGGAAAAGGTAAAGTGGGTTGTTTGCATCAAGTCAAAACCCCACTATTTTGCCACCCACAAGATGAATGGGCCATGTAATAAAGGTGGCACATAAACGTACCAGTTAAATCTGAACTGCTCCCCCTCCCTCCCCCCAAAAAAGTTATCCCCAGTCATCACTGCACTCTTTGTCTCAGTCTATGTACCATAGCTTAGGAAATCTTATAGCATGTTATAATGCTGTAAATAGTCCTATCACAGAATTCCTTGAGGCTCTTTTTCAGATCTGAAAGAGAATTCCTCACTCCATCAAATGAAAATCTGGTCTGTATAATGGAGGAGACTGAAGTCCAGAAGCTAAAACCTACAGAAAGCAAATGAAATTCAATGCACACTTGTGATGTCAGACAATCTGAGGACACAATAATTTTATCTAGGAGATTATAAATTATGAGTTGATAATATTTATGGCAGTTAAAGTGTTAAAGTTCACTCAGGTTCTCTCTCTTGTGTGGATTCTAAGTTGTAAAATGGGCGTCGGCTGAGTCAATGTTCACTCTTCTGATCTGATTTCTAAAACGTACTTTGACTTGTATTTCATTGCAGACAGAACGAACCCAAGATATTTCATGTTTTGTTGGTCAACTTAATTTCATTTGTGAATACACATCCATAACTGAGTTTCAGACCTGCAACACATTCCAAAAAAAAAAAAATTGGACTGGGGCAATTTAGGGCAAGTAATGAGTTGCAACAATTGATGATGACCTTTGTCCTTGACAACATTTAAGTACTTTCTCACTCATGGACACACAAACACACATTTCAGTGTTTCTGTTGAACATTTTCCATTAAAAACAAAACATAGCTACTGGTTATATTTCCACATGAAATCAATTCATCTATTGTTAGCAAGCTACGTTTGCTAGTGCTGAAGTGGAATATTGCCAACATTAGCAGGGAGCTGTGTTTAGTTTGTTAGGAGTCGTTTCAGTACCTTCACTTACTCCACTTACCCACTGTGAAGAACATGCTCTGTGTTTGCATCTGTGTCCAAACCAGAGGGTTAAGATCCTGATTTCTGGTTCCTGGTTTAAAGTCATGGGAAAAAGAAAGTATACCCTTCTTTTCTAAGTAGAACCAATTCTATGGTTTTTTATTTATTTATTTATTTATTTACCAGGGCCAAAATAACAATTGTGTGGTCCTTACCAAGTTCTGTCAGCAACCAAATAACCTCAGGTGACAAAAACAAGAAAAAAACCCCCACAAAATATTTCAATATATAGACTTTTTTTCCCCAAAAAGTAAACCAACATTCAGAAACCAGGTCTGAAAAATATGTACACTATAATTCAGTAACTTATACTAGAACCATTTTTAACAACTAAACCTTATTAAATAACTTCACAAACAGCAAATGGTTTCTCTCGGAGTTTATCAGTTTGGAGAAGGGGTTTGGGGGTGGCGTGGTGGAATCTCCGTTCTCAGTGAGTCTCAAACAACATATATTTGAAAATGAGCACAGTTTCACAAACTCGCACTTGGTGGAGGTGGGCTGCTCACCTCTGGTAAGAGGGGGTTAACATTCTTTTTTTTAAAATAAAAGTTTCATGATGTAGAGAAGTACCAAATTGGTGACTCGACATCAGCCTCGGCCTTGTGAGTTTTAGGATGATTTGAACCAGTAGGTGGCATTTTAAACCATTTTCAACCAATAAAATGCTGGCGTTTATAAAGATGGTAATTTTGTCAATGTTAAAAGTGCACTATGTTCAGGGGCGGATCCAGGAAAATGGGAGGGGGGCATCAACCCAGTAAGGCTGGGGATCTGGGGGCCGCCAGAGTCCCCTGGAAGCTCTGCAGTTTTTAAATGCCCGGAGATGCATTTTCAGCTGTTAGAGACATGTTGTAAGTGAAATCTTTTAAAGAAAATTACCAAATCAAAAATGGTTTAAAATTAGGAACTTTCAAAACCATTTCATTCGTCACTGAAAATGATATTGTCAGAGTTGCAGGTATATGTGTGGAACTATATGCGTTATAACTGATATATGGTCATATTTATGAAAGTTGCATTGTCATATAATTCATCACCACATGACACACTACAGTGTAGTACACTGACCACAAAACACCTTCCATCAATAAATTATTACTGTTTTAACAACTGCAATCTGAGCTCACTGGGGAATTTTAAGCAGACTGTCACAGGACAGAAAATTCTGAAATGTTGTCTGTCCATCCAAATTTCAGCCTGTCCTATTGATGGGCCAAAGACCTGGAACAATGTGGCCGGGGGTCCGGGGCCTGCCTTAGGGGCCCTGAAGCTGAAGGGCTATAGATGTCTGGAGATGCTTTTCAGCTATTTCCAGGCATATTTTTATGATCTTTAAAGGCCAAATTACACTCGACATTAGTTGCTAATTACATGACAAACTGAATCTAATTTACCAGAAAATGTCGGAAGATTCAAGAAGAACCTGCCTAAAGTTCTACCCAAGAAAACAATAAAACACACAGGCCAGTTCCATGTCTAGGAAAAAACAGACGTGAGCCCCTCTTAAATCTGCACCAGATATTGAATTTAGTAGCATCTCGCGGTGAGGTTGCAGATTGCAACCCACAGAATATCGCTCCTTACTCCTCCCTTTCCAAGCACGTATTAGAACCTTTTCCAATAAATGTGTGACATAAAAGTAAAATAAAACACCTTGTTTCTTCTTCATCATCTTCCTTTCTTCTTCTTCTTCATGCTCCTCCTGGTGCTGGATTCAAGCTTGCATTTGTAGAAACATGAAAAGCAAAAGGTGAAAGTCTTGGACCAGTGTTTGGTTTGTCTGTTCTGGGCTCCTGGTGCAACATGGTGAAGCTCTGTGAAAGAGGACCAGCTCATTCTGTAGATATGAAGAGCTCATTCTAAAGGCTCAAGTCTACATCTGTGGACATGATCTGCACATGATGTCCATGTGGACTGTCCGTACCACATATCAATATTTTGTGTGTGTGTGTGTGTGTCTGCATGTACTTGTACATGTTGAATGTGCACATGCAAAACTGAACATGCAGTAATACATCAATTCAGTAATGGTAGTGTGGATGTATTCAGTGTGTGTGCGCTACCACGTCTGCAAAATCAAGTACACCTTGGAGACACCCATACACACATCCGTATGCATGGAAGTATTCTTCGACCCTTAGCTTATGAAAATACAACGATTTGTACATACAGCTGATTATTCACAAATGTGTCTGAACATAATAGTAAACATTAATAGATCCCTTAAACCCTACATAGTGCACCTTTAAGGCTGATGATACATGGGGCGACTTTTTGGGCGATGTTGCCGAGCAATTGTGCTTTGACACTTTCCCATTGAGATTAGGCAACATCATTTCTATCTGAACGATTTTGATCATTTTTGGTCAACTTTTTAAGATAATCCAATCAGAATGCTAGTAGTGAATCACATGACCACCTGAGAGCTTCTGAAATTTTCAACAAAGATGGCAGCATCTCCAGCAGTGGAGCGAAGAAATAGAGAGAAAACTTGTAACTTTTTATGGTGGTAAGTTGTTGTGTGTAAACCCAAAGTGGTGACTTTACCTCATAAAATGCTTAGAAATCCAACAGACAGTTATTTTTATGCTCAGGTTGTAATTAAGACATCGATTTTTTTCAGCTAAGTGTAAACTGCTTTTAGCTAATTTAGTGATTTAGTGAACTAGCGGTGGTTTTTGCTAACATAGTTAGCTGAAAGTTATCACTAGCTATGTAGGATAATGTTAGCTCTCTTGCATCAAGTTAAAAATGATGGTCAGCTCGTGATTTTTTTTTTGTGAGTTGTAATAGAGATTGCCTCATTTATCGTCTGATCTAATTCACACACAGAGCACGAGTACTTGTGGAACCCAAGGGCAAAACAGTACAAACTTCGAGATCTAAAAAAGAAAGAAAGAAAGCCTTTCGGGAGCTCTGCCGCGCCCTTTTCCTCCTCAGCAGCATCTCCTGCTCCATGTCCTTTTGTCTTTTTTGCTGAGATGAGAATTAAACGATGATGTTTTTGTGATGTTTGTCTGTTATTAGTTATAGCATATGTGATTGAGGCTAGTAGCATTTTTAAAAAGATTTAATGTGTTTATTATTATTAACAGAATATTGTGGTTATTTTGACTCATAAAGGTTAAACTAATTGCAAATTATGTTTTGCCCAGAGGATCTATTCAGTTTCATTCCAGAAGTAATACTTACTTGAGTGAAATGAATAAAGGCTGAAGCCAAGACAAAAGTGACAGCTGCAAATGTTTGTGTCCATCTTTGTGGTGTCTGTCTCCCTGGCAACAGATTTGCTCTTATCTGATTGGTTGTTGCCAATTGTCTGTTGCCCTAATTAGTTGCCCTGGATCTCACCTGGTTGTTAATTGCCTGGCAACATTGCCCAAAAAGTTGCCACATGTATTATCACCTTAAAGCGAGCCTGCCTTTCAGATTTTTCAAGTGTAGGTCATAAAATGAATTTTCCCGACACCCAGTTATTTTTGTTTAGTGACCGAAAGCTACTGAATTCGAATCTCAGACTTCCAATTTTATTAGTTTTTTAAAAACAGAATCATGAATGAATTTTATCTCCATGTGGCCCTAAATTCTCCACTATTTTTTCCTGCTTTACCATGACCCAATTCAAGATACTACATCATGCATCACGTGGTGGGCTTTCCCCGTTCGCACAAGGCAAACAATTGTGGGATGCAAATTTGAAACAGGAGAGAAAAATGGAGGATGTGAGTGTGCGAATGAAACATGAAAGACCGACTACAATAACGGAAAGCGAGAAGAAAAGGCGTCATGTTATATATGAAGGAAAGGAAACGCAGGACCAAACTAATAAATATCGGCGGTCAGTGAGCACCTCGGTGTGATCAGTAGTTCGTTTAGTGACAGAATGATGGAACTGTCAGTGCATGGTCAGAAGTAAACCTGTAGATGGCAGTAATGCAACACTGTGGATGCCCAGCTGCTGTAAAACCCAAAAGAAGAAGAAAAAGAAGGTAAACCTATGTCTGCACACATGGACTTCCTCTGTCTGCTTGACTGCACAAAGCGAGCGATTTCATGCACATTATTTGCTTTAATCCCCTCAAATTAAATAACTTCCCAGCCATAGAATGGCCTGATATTTTGTGAGATATTACAAAAATAATTATATATCACAATGACCACATTTCAGAGGGAACTAAATTTCACCAGTTTTATGAAATCAAAAGGTCATCTACTTTTATGCATTGTCTTATGTATTCAACTGTGACAATATGTCCATGAGAGAAACCTGTTCAGTTGTGACAGAAAGTGACTGAGTTTATCTGTTAACACTGATTTCAATACCAAAGATTCAAAGATTCTTTATTGTCAATTCACTATATATCCAAGACATATAGAAGAATCGAAATTCTGTTTCTCTCTCACCTTACTTGTAATGGAGAAGGTGCTAGAAGAGCAGCTTATGAGGTGTATATGACAGTTGTGCAAATGAGCAATAGCAGCAGATACAGCAGTAATGCTAATGTTTGTGGTGTGATGTGCAAATGGATGAGTAATGCTCATGTTTGTGGTGTGATCTGCAAATGGATGAGGTAGTTTTCTTTTGCAAATGAATGATTTACAGACCAGGGGTAGGGGGTAGGTAGTGCACAGAGGTCAGCATCCTGACAGCCTGGTGGATGAAGCTGTTTAGCAGTCTTGTGGAGCAGGCCTGGAGGCTCCGGTACCTTTTCCCTGAGGGCAGGAGGCTGAAGAGTGAGTCTGAAGGGTGGGGGGTGTCACCAGTGATGCTGATGGCTCTGTGGGTGAGACAGGAGTGATAGATGTCCGTAAGGGAGGGCTGAGGGGTACCGATAATTTTGCTGGCCGTGTTCACTATGTGTTGCAGAGTCTTCTGGCAGGAGGCACTGCAGCCTCCGTACCACGCAGTGATGCAGCCAGTGAGGACACTCTCGATGGTGCCCCTGGAGAATGAACAAATGATGGGGGGTGGGACTCGTGTACTCCTCAGTTTGCAGAGGACGTAGAGGCGAGTTTGAGCCTTCTTGGCCAGCGATGCGATGTTGTTGGACCAGGAGGGGTCCTCAGCGATGTGCACCCCTAGGAATTTGGTGCTACTCACCCTCTTCACTGCAGCACCATCAATGGTTAGAAGGGGATGCTGTGAGTGGCCTCTCCTGACTTACTTACTTAAGGCCCCGGTCACACCGCCTGAACTTTGCTGGAGCGTTCCTTGAACGGTAGGGAGGGGGGGGCCGAATTTTGACAACGCTCGTCACCGCGCACAAAATGGGAAAAAAATCGAAAACACAGGTGTTGGCTTAGCGGTGCACCGCTGAAGCCGGCGTTGCTTTAGCATTGGTTTAGCGGTAGCGAGCGGTAGCGAGCGTTGGTTTAGCGGTGACGCGAGCGTTGGTATAGCGGCGTTCTGCGCATGCGGGCTTTGGCTTGGCGGGGGTATAAAGTTGGTTTAGCAACAATCATAGCAAGTCTCTCAGCATCCATGGTGATACAGTTTTACTGTAACTTTGAGCAAATTCGATATAGATGAGGTCTGAACTCAATGGCAGCTCAATTCCAAATGAGCTCCTGGTCCATTTCTCCCCGTATTTATAGCCAAATTCTGGTCCTGCTCTGACACCTCTATACCAACGCCAAACCAAAGTTCATCGCTGCCATGGATAGCTGCTTCAACGCCCGACACCGTTCCAGCAACCCCGTGTCCGCTTGTAAAACGCTTACAACCGCTCCACCGAAGTTTGTGCAACGTTTAATCGCCGCCCGGGCAACGCTGGCGAAGCAGCGGTGGTCCAGCGTTCAAGATTTCTGCGTTGGCCTAGCGGACCCAAGCGTCCACGAACTTGCATCTAGCGGTGCCAAACTTTGACTGGGCGTTGGTGGAGCGGGGGTGAACTTTGCAGGGGCGGAAAATTGCCCCCTCCTCACCGCTCGCAATATTTTGTGTAGCTCAAAACTTTCGGAGCGGTAGGAGGGCCCCTCGAGAAACCTTAGCGGTGGCCGAGCATATACGGCGTTGCTTTAATGGGGGCCGACTTTTGTTAAACGGTGGTGAACGGTTACGAGCGGTGATGAATTTTTTTCACTGCTCCAGGAACGCTCCAGCAAAGTTCGGGCGGTGTGACCGGGGCCTAACTTAATCCTCTTCATCCCCAATTGGACATAAGGCCACAACATGCACTCTCCACCCTGCCCGGTCCTGTGCTGCTGCCTGCACTTGCCCCCATGTCATGTTCATCTCGTTCAGCTCGGCCAGCACTGTCCTTCTCCAGGTGGTTGTGGGCCTGCCTCAGTTTCTTTTCCCTGGCAGTGTCCATCTCAAGGCTGTTTTAGCAACCCGTCCCTGGGGCATTCTCAGCACATGGCCCAGCCATCTCAAACGTCTGGTCTTGATGTCTATGTAGATGTTGGAGGAGTTGGTCTTGATGTACAGTTCGTTATTAGAAATTTTTGTTCGGCCAAAAGATGTTGCACAGTTGACGCAGGCATCCATTGTGGAAGACCTCCACTGCTCTGATGTCCTTCTTTATGATGCGCCAGCATTCTGCGCCATACAGGAGGATGGACTTCACATTGCTCTTATATAGTTGGAGTTTGGTCTGTAGGATGAGCTGTTTTAATTTCCATATGGTGCGGAATCTACTAAAGGCACCCGGGCCTTCCCTAGGCAGGCTTTGATGTCCTTTTCTGCACCATTGTCCACGGCAATGAGACAGCCGAGGTAGACGAAATCTTCCACAGGCTCAACTTCCTCATCATCTAGGGTAAGGCCAGGGGTTGGTGGGGTGGTGTTGATGTACATGAGTTTGGTCTTCTTTTTACTGATGGTAAGGCTGACTGACTTGGCTTTGTTGCTCAGTCTGCTAGTTTTCTGCTGTATGGAGTCGAATTTTGAGAAGAGGAGAACAATGTAATCTGCGAAGTTGAGGTCTTCTAGTTGGGTGAACAGTGTCTACTGGATGCCTCTAGGTATGTCGTCTGTTGTTCTCCACATGACCCAGTCGATGGAGACCAAGAACAGTGTTGGTGATAGGATGCATCCTTGTTGCACGCCTGTCTTGACTGTGAACCATTCAGTCTGGGTGCCCTCAAGGATGACACTGCATTCAAAGTCTTGATAGAAGGTAATGATGAGTCTAATGAGCTTGCCTGGGATTCCATAGGACCTCAGGATAGCCCACAAACTGTCTCTATGGATGCTGTTAAAGGCTTTCCTGAAGTCGATGATCTTGATGTAGAGAGGGCTGTTCCATTCTATGCACTGCTCTATGATGTTGTGCAGAGCAAAGATCTGGTCTATGCATCCTCTCCCCTTCCTGAAACCCACTTGCTCTTCCCTGAGTGTGGCATCTATTGCAGTTTCAATTTTCTTCAGGAGTACTTTGCAGAACACCTTGAGTCCCAAATGTCTGAGTTTTTGTATTAGCTGCTGGGGAATGATTGTGTTGAATGCCGAACTGTAATGAGCAATTCCAGCGTTATGGACGTGACACTTGAACTCAAAATGGCAACAAATGACCCAGTGCATGTTTTATTGTCTCCCAGTATTTAAACAGGTGTTGCATATTTTAAGGCTGTACCATACTGGAGAAGTGATAGAACAAGAACAATTCCCATAGTACATCTAGGGCATGCCAGAAAATGCCAATAAAAGATGCGTTATGGATGTGACAGAAAAAGTATCACTTTTCTTGGGTGACTGTACATTTTTATCAAACTCTGTGAAATTGTAAACATAATGTTGAAATGGAGATATCCATTTGATAGAGGGGTCCAAGGTGAATATTAAAAAATCTTTGTTTAAAATATTTTGTATTTCATGCAGAGTTTCGGAAGGAAAAGTCAGCGTTATGGATGTGACGAAATTCCGTTATGGATGTGACGCGTCTGAAATAGACATGGCATATGTTTAGAAAATCAGCAATTTAACCAGTATAACCCTTTGAAAAACTCTCTAAATATCAGCTAAAACTATCAAAGTTCTTAAATAATATTTAGGATGGCTATTGTTTTTGCTGTTTTGTGGATTTTAGCATACATTTCTGTGGCTTGTGGCAATAATATAGAATTGTACATGATCAAAGTTGATTTTAGCTTGGGTTTTACATTATAAGAAAGAAAGACTGACATATTAAGACAAAGGGAACAATTCTTGTGACAAATTGGTTCAACTTATTCACATCTGTAAAATACAGGCCTAGGTGATATCTCTGGGAGTGGTTTTGATGTATTACATGTTGCTTTATTCTTGCATGGTGAGGTTGACATTTACATGGAATTGCCCTAATCCAAGAACAGCACTTGCACATAGGTGTTCTTTGAGTCCAGGTGAGTGAAGGCTGGGTGGAGAGCTGCGGAGATAGCGTCCTCTATGGACCTGTTTGACCTATATGCAAACTGGAACAGGTTATGAGAGGGAGGGAGAATGGACTTTATGTTCTGCATGACCAGTCGCTCAAAGCACTTCATGATGGTGGAAGTCAGTGCTACGGGCTGATAGTCATTACAGTTAGAAGGGAGGGGCTTCTTTGGCACTGGTATTATGGTTGTAGCTTTGAAACACATGGGGACAACAGCTTGGTTCAGGGAGATGTTAAAGATGTCAATGATCTGAGTTTAGAACTGAAAAGTTATTCTTTCCGTTTATTTCTAATGTCCATTGGTAATAAAGCACTTCACACATGAAGTTTGACTCTTAATATGTTCTTGAGACCATGATTTAAGCTATGATTTACCACCACTGGTGCGTCACTGGGTTTGTGGTGGTTGTGACCCCTAGGAGCGGGGCCTCACTGTGGTAGGTGTCCTTTATTTTTCTGCATGGAATGTGGTGACCCTACTTGTGAAATTGGGTAATGAGATTCACAAATGTAATTTTAATTTCTCAGTATGATGTGAATGAAATTTTTGTTGGTTTCAAGAAAGGAGGATGAACGATGACTCAAAGTTGATTGTTTCATGTGGCTCACTTCTCTACTGTAAAAAGAAAATACTGCATAATAATAAAAATAATAAACAATTTTATTTAAAGATGGAGCCAATTTAACACCGCTAATCTTACATTGGTCCATCTGACACTACATTGGACTGTCAGATTTTACAGCAGTCTGTGGTCCGCAATCAATTTGGAATTGGAAGTGTTTTTACTGCATTTCGGAAAAACAGTATATTGCTGTTAGAATGTTGCTGTTAGGGGGCGGCACGGTGGTGTAGTGGTTAGCGCTGTCACCTCACAGCAAGAAGGTCCGGGTTCAAGCCCCGTGGCCGGTGAGGGCCTTTCTGTGCGGAGTTTGCATGTTCTCCCCGAGTCCACGTGGGTTTCCTCCGGGTGCTCCGGTTTCCCCCACAGTCCAAAGACATGCAGGATAGGTTAACTGGTGACTCTAAATTGACCGTAGGTGTGAATGTGAGTGTGAATGGTTGTCTGTGTCTATGTGTCAGCCCTGTGATGACCTGGCAACTTGTCCAGGGTGTACCCCGCCTTTCGCCCGTAGTCACCTGGGATAGGCTCCAACTTGTCTGCGACCCTGTAGAACAGGACAAAGCAGCTAGAGATAACAAGACGAGATGTTGCTGTTAGAATGTGTCTGGATTTCTACAGCGTTTTTCTGTTTGTGAAGAAGTGAATCAAAATGTGTGTAAAAGGCGCCCTCTGGTGATCTGTAAGGGAAATATCCAGGTTAAATATTCCACTGTTCAGAGACATCCATCCATTATGTGTAGCCACTTATCCTGTCCTACAAGGTCACAGGCAAGTTGGAGCCTATCCCAGCTGACAATGGGCGAGAGGCGGGGTACACCCTGGACAAGTCGCCAGGTCATCGCAGGGCTGACACATAGACCCAGACAACCGTTCACACTGATGGTCAATTTAGAGCCACCAATTAGCCTAACCTGCATGCCTTTGGACTGTGGGGGAAACCAGAGCACCTGGAGGAAACCCATGCAGACACAGGGAGAGCATCCGAACTTCAAACAGAAAGGCCCTCGTTGGCCGTTGGGCTCGAACCCAGGACCTTCTTGCTGTGAGACGACAGTGCTAATCACTACACCACCATGTCACCTGTTCACAGAGATGTTTCTTTCATTTTTATTTGTGAACACACAGATCTAAAATAATTTCAGTTCAATGGACTGTTACGATAGAAATGAGAACGTATTACAATGAACACATTAATATAAACCTGTACAACTGTGAGAGCTGCTGCTCAAGAAAATTAATCAACACCTTCTGACCAATCAGAATAGAGATCTGTAACGGGTTTGCTGCTTTATTTGATTGAAAATGAAAAGGATTTTAAGAAAATAGGCGGCACGGTGGTGTAGTGGTTATTGCTGTCGCCTTACAGCAAGAAGGTCCTGGGTTCGAGCCCCGTGGCTGGCGAGGGCCTTCTGTGCAGAGTTTGCATGTTCTCCCCGTGTCCGCGTGGGTTTCCTCCGGGTGCTCCGGTTTCCCCCACAGTCCAAAGAAATGTAGGTTAGGTTAACTGGTGACTCTAAATTGACCGTAGGTGTGAATGTGAGTGTGAATGTTTGTCTGTGTCTATGTGTCAGCCCTGTGATGATCTGGCGACTTGTCCAGGGTGTACCCCGCCTTTCGCCTGTAGTCAGCTGGGATAGGCTCCAGCTTGCCTGCGACCCTGTAGAACAGGATAAAGCGGTTAGAGATAATGAGATGAGATGTTCAGGATGGGTGGCACAGTGGTGTAGTGGTTAGCACTGTCGGCTCACAGCAAGAAGGTCCGGGTTCGAGCCCCGTGGCTGGCGAGGGCCTTTCTGTGTGGAGTTTGCATGTTCTCCCTGTGTCCACGTGGGTTTCCTCTGGGTGCTCTGGTTTCCCCCACAGTCCAAAGACGTGCAGGTTAGGTTAACTGGTGACTCTAAATTGACCGTAGGTGTGAATGTGAGTGTGAATGGTTGTGTCTTTGAAGATTCTCAGTCATCCAGGTCATAGTAACTGTGGGTGGTAAAAGAGAGCAACTGGACTTGCTTGAAGATTCTTGAAGATGTTTCACCTCTCATCCGAAAGGCATCTTCAGTACTGTCTGACTAGTAGGGAGTATCAGGTATTTATCCTCTCATGGATGAAAAGCTCATCTAAGGTGTCGTTGAGTCATCCTGTTGGTGTGGGTCACTGGGGGCTGGATGATATCAACATTAATTTCACTCGGGAGGATGTCAAGGGGAATAATCTAGCCTTCTTGGATTGTGATGTACACATTAGACAAGAAGAAGCCTTAGCATCGAGGTCTACCGGAAACCCACACACACAGACCAGTACCTACTCTTCGACTCTCACCACCCACTGGAACACAAATTGGGGGTCATTAGGACCTTGCAACACAGGGCTCAGAACATCCCTACAATGGTAGAGGGAAAAGAGAAGGAGCAGAATCACATCAAGAAAGCACTTCAGAACTGCGGGTATCCCAACTGGTCTTTCTTCAAGAGCAGAAAAAGGAACATAACGGACAAGGAGGATAACAGGAACAAATGCAAGAACATTGTCATTCCCTACATTTCTGGTCTATCTGAGAAACTCAGGAGGATCTTCTACAAACACAACATTCCGGTACATTTCAGACCCAGTAACACCCTGAAGCAGAAACTGGTCCACCCTAAGGACAGAATAGCCAGACACAAACAGGACAACGTAGTGTATGCAATTCAGTGCAGTGAGGAATGCACGGAGTCGTATATTGGGGAAACAAAACAACTGCTTCACAGGCGCATGGCTCAACACGGGAGAGCCAGTTCCTCAGGCCAGGACTCTGCTGTCTATCTTCATCTTAACAACAAAGGACACTCATTTCAGGATTGCAACGTACGCATTTTAGCCAGAGAGGATCGTTGGTATGAGCGAGGAGTTAAAGAAGCCATTTTTGTCAACCTGGAATGGCCATCACTGAACAGAGGTGGGGGTCTAAGACATCATTTATCAGCCACCTACAATGCAGTCCTTGGCACACTTCCCAGACAACTGAATGCACACCAAAACCCAGCTGTTTTCAGTGACTCACAAGAGGACAGAGAGAATCAGCATTCCATTGATCACCCTAACGACTCTCGAGGCCGTTCACATCCAGCCCCCAGTGACCCACACCAACAGGATGACTCAACGACACCTTAGATGAGCTTTTCATCCATGAGAGGATAAATACCTGATACTCCCTACTAGTCAGACAGAACTGAAGATGCCTTTCGGATGAGAGGTGAAATGTCTTCAAGAATCTTCAAGCAAGTCCAGTTGCTCTCTTTTACCACCCACAGTGAATGGTTGTCTGTGTCTATGTGTCAGCCCTGTGATGACCTGGCGACTTGTCCAGGGTGTACCCCGCCTTTCGCCCGTAGTCAGCTGGGATAGGCTCCAGCTTGCCTGTGACCCTGTAGGCTAGAGATAATGAGATGAGATAATGAGATGAGATAATGAGATGAGATGAGATGAGATGTGATGTTCAGGATCTCAATCACATTGTAATATTTGAATAAAAATCCCAAACTCACAGATGAA
Organism: Neoarius graeffei; assembly: GCF_027579695.1. Lineage (NCBI taxonomy): Eukaryota > Metazoa > Chordata > Actinopteri > Siluriformes > Ariidae > Neoarius > Neoarius graeffei. Next base: position 8,772,143 of record NC_083570.1, read on the forward strand.
CCTGGATTTATAAGGTTCTATCTGCGGGCCAATCATCATCCAGGCTGAATATGGGATGAACACGACATCAGCAGCCTGAACCAATCATGTACTGCATGTTCTAATGGAGTTTAAATATTGTTCAATATTTTACAATCAAATCTCAGGGTTTAGAAACAACTTCAGATTTGAAAAAGTGAATGTGGATTTTACATCTTAGAATACAAGCAGAAAAATCAAATTCATTCCAAAAGTGATGTTTTATTTTTATATAGTGTGACCTGAACAGGTTTAAAATGTTGTTCTGTTCTGGCTTTATTACTGTTTATTAGTTATTTAATGAGACGCTGCTTAATATGAAACAAACAGAACTTTATAATGCGAAGGTCATGAGATCATTTTCTTTTTAAATTTGACGAGTTTCTTGTCTGACAGTTAATTTTTAACATTTCCTTTTTAATTATTTTAAATTATTCATCTGTTTTAATTTAAATATTAAAATGAGTGTTTTTGTGCAGCTGGATTGTGTTCTAGTGAAACAGACGAGTGAGCAACAACGTGGCAACGTGCAGGAATTTTACAGAAAACACTACACACTTTTATTCTGGATCACACAATCTCACTGTAGAACCAGGAGACGCTAAGCCTGACGATACCCGCTGTCTAAGTTAAAGTCATAGTCTAACTTGATGAAACCGGCTGCAGGATTTCACGATGTTGCGATTTGCAACTTCAACGCAAATTCAACCAATCCCTGCGAATTCATGGCGGTGCTGCAATTATGTCCAATCACCACAACTTTCCTGCAAATTTGACCAATCATTGGCGTCGTCTTGAGGTGACGTCGACAAACTACCTTCCGCCTTAGCAGCATGTGCGAGCAATGTTGCCAGATTGGGCGGTTTTAAGTTCATTTTGTATTCCAAATTTGTATTTAGTATTTAGATATTATAGCAAAATTATTAGCACCCATAGGATTCCTGTAGGTGGGTTGCATCCGACGTCACAGCCGCCTCATTAGATAGTGTATGTACTGTAAGACATGAAGTGGTGGTCAGCTGAGCTCACTGTCCACAAAGCGTTACTATCGCTGGGGCGCTTTGCTAGTCGTTAAAATGCCCTACGCTTGTGTTCTTTTGGGCTGCTTGAATCAAACAAAGCGTGAAACTCATAAAAGTTTCTTCCGGGTTCCTTGCGAAGTGATAAAGTGTGAAACGGCAAAGGATTTTACCAAAAGATGACAAGAAAGGTGCGGAAGGGAGCTGAGTTGAAGAACGTGCGAGTTTGCAGTGATCACTTTGTGAAATCTTTGTAAATTCCTCTGATTTGTTTGGTTTGGATTCGCAACTCACCAACTTTTCTCGCGTTATTTCGTAACGTTTTGAAGTTCAGGAGACGCTTCAGTCTTCAGATGTGTTTTTGTTTACTGGTTGATCGTGGTCACCATATTGTAAACTAACGCGTATATTTTCACTTTATTTATCACGATGTCCCAGCAATCTTTACAAGGACGTAAAGGATGATGTGGATTGGGCTCCTACACTGAACTAGAGAGATAAGATAATTGAAACGATCCACGGAAACACAAAAGCAGAGTTCACGAGTTAAGAGTGAGCGTGGCAGTTACAGCGAGCCGTGATAACTTCTCCGTCCTGTTTCGCCACTACCCAGGACTTTAAAGGAGAACTGAAGGCAAATTTTTTATTATCAAAATTCTATTTCTCATTTTATTAAATATAGGAATGCATTTTTGATCGCTATTTTGTCACTGCTATAGCAAGTTATGAGTTTTTGAAATATGCTCTGTAATATATCAGTCCATATGTGAAAGCAATGAGATTCGTTGAGACCTGTGTGAGACATCATAGGATGGAAGTAAAATGTACAGCGGAAATCAAAGTGACAAACATCTGCCAATGTTCCCTGTGTCCAAAATCGCTGACTCGGTCACTACTCCCTATATAGGGAATTGCTGTATAGAGGACTATATCGTGAGCTCATTGGTAAAATGAAAAAACTCTTTCGGACACTACTCCTTCACGCTGGTATTTACGTCATTACGGTTGCACAATTAAAATGTGCCAGATCAGTCAGCTGGTGGGTTTCAAAATAATAAACACACGCATGTGTTTTTGTGATAAATCCATATTATACTGAGCGCATTTCACACATTAATCAATACAAAGTCCCTGCAGCTTTCAGTTCTTTTAAATCAAGGCTGAATACTTTTGTTTCTTCTTCGCCGCTGCCTTTTATTAAATCAAATTTGAGACTTTGATTTCTTTCAGCGCGACCGCAATGCATGATGGGATATATTGCTTTGGTTAGTCCCCATCGTTGTTCGCTACTTTTCGTGATGCATTGTCAGATACTTTGAGTGCACTGTATAGGGTGTAAATAATCCTCACTAAGGTTTCGGACAGCACTACAAAATGGCGTCCTCACTATATAGTGCCCTATATAGTGAGTAGGGAGCGATTTCAGACACAGGGGTTGTCAAAAGACGTGCGCGCCCTCTTTCGAATGCTGACGTAATCAAGCCGGAAGTTTTGTTTGTTTTGATAGCAATCAGGAAAGTTTGAAAAAAGTAGGCAGTAATCGTCATTTCAACTAATTTGGAAAACAGTTTTCAAAATGGCGGCACTGACACCTGGTTGAAGCTTCAAGTCTCGCACAAGTCTCGTGAAGATCGCGCGGATAAGCGACGCCTGCCATGGACCAAACGAACTCAATTCAACATGGTTAAAAACTGAATAGGCTGATAAGTATCATATTTAATTGCGATTAGCTGCCAATACGGGTCACGATATAAGGTTACTAAAACCGAAAACGTCATTGAATAGCACATTAATTAAGAAATAAAGCAAGTTTAAAAATGACTTCAGTTCTCCTTTAAAGGGGTTTCTGTGGATCTTTGTGATTGATTTATCTGGAAGAGAAGAGCAGGGAAGATTGCGAATCGAGTGGCTGTGGTTTGCTTTCGGCCGATACTAAACCGTGTAGCGTCCTAGCGATCATTGCAAAGACGCGTACAAAAAGCCTGAAACTGCCTCCTTACCCAGGAAAAAATGATACAGGATTTATCTTGTAGTGTCCTGATCCCCTGGGTCCAGTTGTTCAAAACATGGTTATCTTTTAACCAATGGTTCAATCACTATTTAACATGATGTTAAATATAACCTGCTGTTAAACTGTTGTTCAAAACTCCGTTAAAGTTAACGCACCTCCCAGCCTCCGTTATCTTTTACCCAAGTGGTTATGTACAACTCAAAAGGCAAACACGCATGTTCCTGATTGTTAATGCGCACCATCCAAAACAATTCAGACGAGGACCAAACGAGCTACTTTTATACAGTGAGGCAGAACTTCGACATCGGTACTGATTTGATAGAGAATCTCTCCGTTATATATTTGATTTGTTTCAAGAAGATTTGGAATGCCCAACGTGAAGAAGCCATGCATTGTCCGTTGAGGTGCTCATTGCCCTTAGATTTTATGCAAGCAGCAGTTTTTTTTCCAAGTCAGGAGACTTGGTGGGCGTGGCACTGTGGGATTGATTTTGACATGGTGTGATTGTTGGTTAGGGCTAAACCAATTGGTTTGCTCATGGTATGGTTCAATTAGCTTCAAGAAACGATTTTTTAACTAACGGTAAGTTAAAATTTTAATGGAAATAACTGTTTTGAACAACTGAACCCAGATCTTTAACCCAGCCGCATATAAAAAGTTGTACGCCTCCATGATCTTCCAGGTTTTCATTTATTTGTCTGTCTTGAATGATGTCTGTAGCACCAGGTAGTTTGAGATGTCAGGGAACTCAACAGATGGATAATTTTCCAACTCATACGGAAAATCCTTCTTTACTAGCATTAAAGGATCTAATCCCATCGCAAAGATCAACTTTCTGAAGGTGTCTTGACCATGCGTTGGCCTCTAAACTGTGAAAATAGTCAGAGACAGTTTTACTATCTTTTTTGCAGAACGGCAGCCAAATTGGTTTCTCGGACCACCATTCACCATAGCACAAGACCTTCCTCTTCTTACGGTACGTCTGTGTGTGTGTTCTAGCCGCACTGCAGAGTGTGTTCCCTCCATCAGAGCTGGCCGCCTTCATGTCTCTGCTCAGGCGTGATAAAGAACAACAGCTGAACGAGCTCACCAAGATCGTCACCGGGATTCGCCTCTTCAACAAGGACAGCGGGAAAGGAGGAGAGAGCATCGAGGACCGTGAGTGCATCTCACCTCGCGTTCTAATTAACGCTCGCCATCGTGATTCATTTTATAACAGCAGCTCTGACAGTCATGCAGATTTACATTAACATGCTCGTTTTGGTACGTTAACATTCTGTTAAATGACGGGATGCTCTACGTAAACCGAATTGAAAATCACTGAACGGTTCTCGAAGGTAAGGAGACGTTTATTCAACTTTCACTCATCTTCAGGACAGAAGAGTTTACGATGATGTTTTTTGACGTTCATTAACCGCAAAGGCAGGAATGTGAGTGAGAACGGGAACTCACTTGTTTCCCACAAGTTCAAAAATGTAAATAGAAATGGATAGAAAGTATGGTGAATTGTTCTGTAAGACATTTATTGATGTAATCGTCAATAAATTGCTGTGGTGTAAGACAGAAGGGAACCGTCAGGGCCTTCTCTGCGTTCAGAGAAGCCCAAACGTATCAGCATTTCAAATGTTATGTTTAATTTCTTTCATAATTTCATTATATTATTCTCTCTTAATTCTAATTTGGCCTCATTTTCTATCACATTTGCTTCAGAAGTGAAAGGGTTACTGTCCTGAAAACATTAAAATCGAGTTCTCCAATGAGATTGTTTTGCTTGTTGTGTCTAGGCTGAGAACAGTTCAGAGCTGCTCACTCATTGGTTAGGACTTCATTGCCGGGACAGAAGGCCATGGCAGTGTATGTTTATGTAGGAAGTGACAGATGAATTAATTAACCAATCAGATTTTGATTTATAGCTGGAGGGACTAAAAATGTATCACCCTCAGCCTTCTCGAAGGCCAACGCGAGCTTAACTGTGAGTCGGCGCAGCAGTGAAGTCACCTTCCAGCCAGTGTAGCATTCATCAGTAGTGTTAGCGAATGCTAATAAAGCAGTCAAGCTGGTGCTATCTATCGAGAGCTACAGGCTAACAACCGAGAAGCTAAGATTTCTGTCTCCAGACTCTTCTTCCACGCTGCACGCTTGCGACAGTATTTTTCACTCAGACTTAAGTGTAATTTACTTTGTTACTTTTAAAATCAACATCGGCAGCTACACACAACGGAGCGGCCTGGCAGCCTGCCACTAATCCCTTACAAATCCTTTGCCCTGTTGCTTTTTTGGTGTGTTTTGGTTAAGTTTTGGCTGAGCTCAAGTCCCATGTCTAATAGTAATAGTTCGCCGCAGGTCTAAGAGGAACTCGGTCAGGTTTATGCATTTTTGTGACACACTGTACATTTATAATTAGGATTTAACTTAATTATTGTAACAAATGTTCAGAAAACCACACATATTGACAGAATACAGGCTTGTAAGAAACTGTACATGTTTATAGAGCAAGGTTTTTTTGAAGTAATCGTGGTAATATCTTCTGTGTTACATTGTTGATGTGCAATCCTGGTCATCGTGGCTCTCTCGTGAAGTGCTGGCCGTCCTGAACGAGGCTCTTCCTGCTGCCAGCACAGATATAGAGCGTGAACTGGAAGGGACGCAACGTTTGGCTTGGCGCTACACCACTCTGCTGGAGAGATGCTCTGAATCCGACACTGACGCCGAGCTAAACAGGGACCTGCTCACACAGGCCCTGTACAATGTACGCCAACATGAAGCCTTCCTCAAAATCATACTGGTGCGTTACAGAGACATCTAAATGTTCAAGCCAACGATTAGAATAAAAGTTATTGGAAAACATTTAAATTTCTGTTACTATTTTATTCTTATTATGGCTAACTTTCGCTAATAATCATTAAGAGTAAAAGTCACGTAACGTAATAAAACGTAGTTCGTTTGTCTCCGCCAGGCAGATGTGATCACATGTGCAAAGCAAGTGGAGGCTCTTCACACTGACCTCATGTCGAGGATGAAGGTGCTGAAGGCCACAGTTCATGCCAAAACTGCAGTACCAACCTCCCAAGTGTTCGTAAGTGTTCCTTTGCTCTGTCAAAAGCTCTTTGCTAGCATCATTTTCAGTCTGATCATTTTAAATCCCTCCCATTAGCCTCATTTCACAGCGTTGGCCAGGCTGTGGGCAGGGCTTCAGGATGAGATGGTCTTGTTGAACATGCTCCGGAGCATGGCGCTCAGCCTGAGGCCGTTCCTCTCGGCTCAGTCGCAACTTCTCGAGAACGTTCAGTTGGATCAGATGCTCCGCGGTGAAACCGTCAAATCTGACGCAGAGAGAGCTGCTGAGAGCTCAGGTACGTTCTGACATCACGAGCTTTTTATTCATTACAGAACAGCATCTTGTTAGTGGGCAGCTTGTTATGTCCAAGAAGTGTAGCATAAACTCCTCTGGCCTGAAGACATCGGAAAAAACTTGAGCATTACAGCTTTACGTCTTTGAGTGAGCGCATTTCATTTCTACATTATCACTCATCATGTGTAGTGTAGCACTCATTTTCTCTTTTTCAGAGGAGCGGCTTGATCCAGAGGAGATGAAATCGTCCGAGTGGATTCTGCCCGAGACCACGGCGAACTTTGAGCAGCTCTTCCTGCAGTACAGGGGTGTGTGTGGATACACTCTTGTCGAGAAGAACGGCCTCTTGCTCCCAGGTTCATAGTGAAGCTTTTCTTTCTCCAGTTTTACACTCTGCTTTTTTTAGAGTCCGAATATTAAAGAGCGTTCGTACGACTAGACAGTGTTTAGACCAAGACGTATTCAGCTCCCCAAAAGAAACAAATTTGTGATGTAAAGTGACACTACAGCATTAAAACACTGAAAGTGAAACATCTCTGGCTGAAGCTCCTCGTTCTTCAGTCATTAATTCGACCTACTTTGTTTGTTTCCATATTTGCTTTTGGTGTTCGACGAAATCTTTTTCAGGGAAGGCCTTCCTTATTTCAGCAAGACCGCTTTCTGCACATATTAAAACTGCATGGCTGTGTAGGAAAAGAGTCCAGGTGCTAAACTGGCCTGCTGCAGTCCAGATCTGTCTCCCATGTAAAACAGTTGGCGCATTATGAAGCGCAAAATACGACAAAGGAGACCCCGAACTCTTGAGCAACTGAAATTGTACATCAGGCAAGAATGGGACAACGTTTCTCTTTCAAAACTACAGCAGTTGGTCTCCTCAGTTCCCAAACGTTGATAGAGTTTCGTTAAAAGTAGAGGTGATACACAGTGGTAAACACGCCCTTGCCCCAACTTTTTTTTAAATGTGTTGCTGACATCAAATTCGAAATGAGCATAGATTTTTCAAAAAACAATAAAATTTCTCAGTTTCAGCATTTGATATGTTGTCTTTGTACTATTTTCAATGAAATACACGGTTTCCATGATTTCCAAATCGTCATATTTTGTTTTTATTTATGTTTTACACAGTGTCCCAACTTTTTTGGAATTAGGGTTGTAATTAAACTGACTTTTAAATATAATTAATAAAGGACACGCTTTAAAGGAACAGTCCACCGTATTTCCATAATGAAATATGCTCTTATCTGAATTGAGACGAGTTGCTCCGTACCTATCCGAGCTTTGCGCGACCTCCCAGGCAGTCAGACACGCTGTCACTCCTGTTAGCAATGTAGCTAGGCTCAGTATGGCCAACGGTATTTTTTGGGGCTGTAGTTAGATGCGACCAAACTGTTCCGCGTTTTTCCTGTTTACATAGGTTTATATGACCAGTGATATGAAACAAGTTCAGTTACACAAATTGAAACGTAGCGATTTTCTATGCTATGGAAAGTCCGCACTATAATGACAGGCGTACTAACACCTTCTGCGCGCTTTGGCAGCGCATTGATATCTGAGCTCCGTATCAATGCGCTGCCGAAGCGCGCAGAAGGTGTTAGTACGCCTGTCATTATAGTGCGGACTTTCCATAGCATAGAAAATCGCTACGTTTCAATTTGTGTAACTGAACTTGTTTCATATCACTGGTCATATAAACCTATGTAAACAGGAAAAACGCGGAAGAGTTTGGTCGCATCTAACTACAGCCCCAAAAAATACCATTGGCCATGCTGAGCCTAGCTACATTGCTAACAGGAGTGACCGCGTCTGACTGCGTCTGACTGACTGGGAGGTCGCGCAAAGCTCGGATAGGTACGGAGCAGCTCGTCTCAATTCAGATAAGAGCATATTTCATTATGGAAATACGGTGGACTGTTCCTTTAAGGCAAGACGTCCATATTTCTGAAGCTCAGTCTGCTGCTGTTCCTTTCCAAAGGCAATCCGAACATCGGCATCCTGAAGCACAGGGAGAAATATTACAGCTTCAGCTCCAAGCAGGCTGCGTATCAGTTCGCCTCAAACGCAGACAAGTACATCGAACTGATTGCGGAAAGAGCGAAGAGATCTCCGGAACTGATCCAGCTGCTCGAGCTTCATCAGCAGTTTGCCAGCGTCACTCCGTACTCTCAGGTATCATGGACGTGTGACTTACTTGCATCTTCTCCTTCACATACTTGACCTACTCGCTGATCTCCACCACAAACTCCATTCCCCATGAACACTCTTAGCCTACAAATATGGCTGATCCAGCACCTACATACTGATCCAACACAATCAGTCGCAGCGTATGAAGACTCCACACACACTCTGCACATTAAAACTGCTCAACTGCAATCCCATCCTTGTCCATCTCATCTGTGAGCCTGAGAGTGACAGGAAAATAATCAACAACAATGCGGTGAGCCAGTGCAAAGCAGCGTTTCTTAGAAAGTTTGTCTTCACAGATGCAGTCAGGTGAGAAATTGTTGGTGAAACCCATCAGCAAAAGTGAAAGCAGCACACAGACGGACACACACCTGCTGGAGAGCAGCATCGTCAGATCTTACGAGTGGAACGAGTGGGAGCTGAGACGGAAAGCCATCAAACTGGTAAGCAGCTCCACCTGAAATACACTGGCATGATTAGATTACGCTCAAGCTGTCCGAAAAGCCCTGAAATAAGTTTAACACGTTATTTTGTTGAATGCACTCCAAGGCGAACCTGCGCCATAAGGTAACCCACTCGACGCAGACTGACCTGAGCCACATGAGGAGACACAACACCACGCAGACGTTCCTTCCGAAAGAAGCCGCCTGCCAGACGAAGAGAGACGGACAGAGTAACGTACCGAGACCTCAAGTCTACCTGGCTGGGCTGAGAGGAGGACCAACCACTCCCATGACCAAACTCGATTTAACTCCAGATGTGCATGAATAGTTAATTTGTTTGTTAGTTAGACCTAGTATTGAATGTTTGTATTGAATTGTTGCATTCTGGTTTCTGATTGGCCAGAAAATACTGATTAATTTTCTCTGAAAGTTTTGCAGGCGTATATTAATGCACTCGTTCGAATTTATGGTTTTCATCGTACCAGCTCGTTCCCAGGGATTTCTACGATGGACGCTAGACATAAACCGATTTTAAAAATCATTTAAATGGTGATGTTTTCGTAACTGAAGGGAGATGTTCATTTAGCATTTCTGGAAGGAGTCTCCAGTGTAACAGTCAGAGGTGAAGTTTTGTGACACCTTCAGGACAGAGGAGTTTATGCTTCGCAGTTTCTTGGTTACAACATGATTTTTTTTTGTCTTATTAACTTTAAGAGAAGGATAATAGGCAGGCTGGTGAGGGAACGACTGTTAATGTAACTATAAATGGATAAAAAAACTATGATGAGATATTTGTAATTGTTGGCAAATTGCTGTGGTAAAAGAGGAATTGTGGGAGATGCTACTTTGGTACCGAATGTCAGTCAAAGCAGCGCGCACACAATTATGAAAATGATCTTATTGGCTCTAATAATATTAAATATTATTATACATACAGGAGACTTTTTCAATGGAATAAAAATATGTGTTCTATTCCCTTCTAGTGGGTTTCATTCATTCGGTTTGGTAGCATGCAATATTGTTAGCGTATCGCTTATCATACGTGTATTACGTCACTCTACCCACTGGAGAATGAGCGTTGAATATGATTTACGATATTGAATGGTTGTCAAGGCAACATGACGTCACACATCGGAGACATAAAACTTCCACGTGAGCGAGCAAGCAACTGTGACAATTTGTGAACAAACATAGCTTCTACGATTGCTTCATTAAATACAGAAGATTTTGAGAGAATTTTGAAAGATAAAGACGCGTTGAACACCCGGAAGGAATGTATAATAATAATAATAATAATGATGATAATAATAATAATAATAATAATATTGACTGGCTTTTTTTGTGGTCTATCAGATATATTCCATTCAGCTACTCGTCTTTGACTCATTCATTATCATGCTAGCTGAATGGAATATATCTGATATACCACTCAACGCCAGACAATATTATTTAATTATCCTGAGGAATAACACAGCAGATTGTGAGGTTACACAAAAATAATCCACGCCAGCATGGATTTACCACTTTACCATCTTTGATTTATTAAAAAGTAGCAGGTGTATAAAATGAGATTGAAGCTTCTGCACACACACACACACTGTCACACAGCCACACCCCTTTGACAGTCTGCACTCCTACTCTTTTTAAAGCTCCACCCACTCTGGCTCTGTGATATCGTATCTCTCAGTGCAGCAGGACGCTCATTTCAAAGCACACAATTCCGATCTCTACTGTATGTGTCGCTCTCTGGAAAAATGGCTGAGGCCAGTATTTCAGTAGCTCAGGACCAGTTCATGTGTCCAGTGTGTCTGGATCTCCTGAAGGATCCGGTGACTATCTCCTGTGGTCACAGTTTCTGTAAGGCGTGTATTAATGGCTGTTGGGATCAGGAGGATCAGAAGGGCGTCTACAGCTGTCCTCAGTGCAGAGACACTTTCACTACAAGGCCTGTTCTACGCAGAAACAACATGCTGGATGAAGTGGTGGAGAAACTGAAGAAGAAGACTGAAGTCTCATCCTGTTTTTGTGAACACAACACCGAGTCAGGTGCATCAGACAAAGAACAGGTGAGAAGGAGAAATGGTTTCAGACTGAATCCTTCAACATTTTGTTTCTAATCCTGCTTTACTCAGGTCATATGGTGTAAAAATGTCATGACTTCTATTGATTATAAATAATAAATATGTTCCATGTATCCTGTAGATGTGAACAGTTTTACAAGCACATACTGAGTACCTTTGACCTCACTCAGAGAGAGAGCCAGGATATGGATGATCTTTAACTTGAATTGCAGTTAATAATCTCCCACCTTTGACCTGTCTTTGAGTGAACACTTTACAGTTAGTAAAGTTAGTAATTAACTCAGGATGTAATATCATTTCATTCATTCTTGTCAGAGTGAGTTAAAGTTGAAGGAGGAGCAGATGAAATCCCAGCAGAGAATCCAGGAGAAGCAGAAGAAGGTGCAGGAGCTGAAACAGGCTGTGAACACTATAAAGGTGAGCAGTGAGCAGAGACAGAGCTGCTCCTAGAAACACACACAACATGGACAATGAGTCATTTACAGTCCCAGTAAGAGAGGGAATGATAAATTAGCTTTAAATCTCGTGTGTGTGTGTGTGTGTGTGTGTGTGTGTGTGTGTGTGTCTGAACAGCTCAGTGCACAGACAGCAGTGGAGGACAGTGAGAGGATCTTTACTGAGCTGATCAGCTCCATGGAGAAAAAGTGCTGGGAGGTGACGGAGCTGATCAGAGATCAGGAGAAGGCTGAACTGAGTCGAGCTGAACGACTCCTGGAGCAACTGGAGCAGGAGATTGCTGATCTTCAGAGGAGAGTCACTGAGCTGGAGCAGCTTTCACACACACACGATCACATCCATTTCCTCCAGGTAACACTCATTGTCTGATATCACTTGCACTGTGGTCTGAGAATATTCGTCCATCTCGTACACCGCTCCGTTTCCAGTCTCTCAGTGTCTCTTCTGGACGTGGTGACTCATTCATCATTACTGTCCATCAACATGTTTCATTTGATGGAGTGAGGAATTATCTCTCAGAGATGAAAAAGCAATTCAACAAAATCCCTTCATATGGTGAGAGGAAGTAAAATGTTATAAATCCACGCATATACATAAAAAAAGATTTATTGTACTTATCTGAACTTAACATTGTCGCAGCTACCATCTGAAAGATATTGTACTTATACAGTTCATCAGTCATATTAAGATCATTTATTTTGCCAATATTCATAAATTCAAACATCGTGTTTCCTAAAATCACACTCTGATCATTGTATATTATTCCACCTCCATTTTCTCTCCGTCACAGCAGTTTGGATGAATTTACCTTCACAGCTGAAGACTCGAGAAGATTTTCTACAATGTATGTATGCATCTCTCTCTCTCTCTCTCTCTCTCTCTCACACACACACACACACACACACACACACAGTGCTGCCAGAGCATTAAGAACATATGTTGTTTTTGGAGACGTTTCCTTCCACAATAAAGAGAAGTGAAGAATGGAGGTGTCATGTTGAGTGTCGCTGACAGCACAGCACTGGTGAAGTTCGATATGTTTGATCCATGAATGTATATGAAGGTTAATAACATTCTAGTCATTTTCTTTCCTGAAGTTTATACAAGAATCAAGTCAAGTTTATTTGTATTGCACTTTTAACAACAGACATTGCCACAAAGCAGCTTTACAGAAAATTAAAGACTTTGACCATGAGCTAATCCATCCATCCATTATCTGTAGCCGCTTATCCTGTGCAGGGTCGTGGGCAAGCTGGGGCCTGGCTGGGTACACCCTGGACAATTCGCCAGATCATTGCAGGGCTAACACATAGAGACAAACAACCATTCACACTCACACCTATGGTCAATTTAGAGCCACCAATTAGCCTAACCTGCATGGAGCACCAAGAGAACATGCAAGCTCCACACATAAAGGCCCCCATCGGCCACTGGGCTTGAACCCAGAACCTTCTTACTGTGAGGCGACAGTGCTGTACCACTGTGCCACCACATGAGCTAATTTTATCCCTAATTTATCCCCAATGAGCAAGCCTATGGCGACGTTTGCAAGGAAAAACTCCCTCAGGCGACACGAGGAAGAAACCTTTTGAGGAACCAGACTCAAAAGGGAACCCATCCTTATTTGGGTGATAACTGATAGCATGATTTATAAATAACTCTCTTCCATAACTGTGTCCTACAGAGCCACAAATTATAACTGTGTAACCAGGAACTTCATTATAGTTTTAACACGGTCTGTTTTGTTGAAGTTATAAACTGTTCATTGATGGAAACTTGAGTGCAAAACTGTTCAAGACAACTGCAGTCCTAAAGTTAGCAAGTCATCTGTAGTTCTCAGACATAAATATATTACTGTAAGTGTCCAGAGCGTCTTCTAAGTATGACTTTCGACTGTCCATATGGGACCATCCTCCACAGGAGTGATGTGATGAGACTCCAGCCAGAAGTAGGGCATCAGGATGGATCAGGCAGGTCTGAGGAGCAGAAGAGGTCAGCATCACTGGTTTCTCAGGATTGACATGTAACTCAACAGAGACAGACAGAAGGAAGATATGAGAGAGAGAGAGAGAACAAAGGTTGTGAGGTATGCCCAGTGTCACCTTATGAATAAGAACAGTATATATTTTGCGCTGAGTGCAAGCAGGGACTCTGGCAACACTAACTATGACAGCATATTTAAAAGGGAGAGCCAGAAGGTAACACAGGCATGAGGGAGCCCCGGGACATAAAGCAGCAGCCACTCCACCATCAACAAACCTGAGTGAGTGAGTGAGTGAGAGTGGGGGACTGACAACATCCATATATCCCAGTTTACCAAAACACTCTATGCCTGAGGACTCACCAGAGTTACTCCTTTACCGAATAAAAAACTATCTTGACTGAAAGATATATTTTCAGCCTAGACTTAAACACTGAGACTGTGTCTGAGTCCTGAACACTACTTGGAAGGTTGTTCTATAACTGTGGGGCTTTGTAAGAAAAGGCTCTGCCCCCTGATGTTGCCTTCACTATATGAGGTACCAACAAATAACCTGCACCTTTTGATCTAAGTAGGCATGGCGGGTCATAAAGGACCAGAAGTTCGTTCAGGTACTGTGGCGCAAGACCATTCAGTGCTTTAAAGGTCAATAGTAGGATTGTATAATCAATACGAAATTTGATTGGGAGCCAGTGCAGTGTGGATAAGACAGGGGTTATGTGGTCATATCTTCTAGTTCTAGTAAGGACCGTTGTTGTTGCATTTTGAACTAACTGGAGCTTGTTTATGCACTTATTGGAACATCCAGACAGTAAGGCATTACAGTAATCCAACCTGGAGGTAAGAAAAGCATGAACTAGTTTTTCTGCATCTTAGTGACATTAAATTTCTTATCTTGGCAATATTTCTGAGATGAAAGAAACCTATCTGGGTAATGTTATCATTATGAGTTTCAAATGAAAGACTGGAGTCGATGATCACACTGAGGTCTTTTACTGCTGCACATGAAGAAAAAAGCAGTGGACCTAAGACAGAACCTTGTGGAACACCAAACTTTACCTCAGCATGCATAGAAAAATCACCATATACATCAAGAAACTGATAGTGACCAGTTAAATAAGAGCTGAGTCAGGAGAGGGCCGTTCTCTTGACTCTCACAACATTTTCTAGTCTATCCAGGAAAATGGAATGATCAATAGTGTCAGAGTCTGCACTAAGGTCAAGCAACACAAGCAGCGAGACACAGTCCAGATCAGATGCCAACAACAGGTCATTTACTACTTTAACCAGTGCTGTCTCTGTGCTATGATGAGGTCTAAATCCTGACTGATACATTTCATGGTTGTTATTCCAATGTAAATATGAGCATAACTGCTGTGCCACAGCTTTTTCTAGAATCTTGGAGATAAAGGGGAGGTTTGATAATGGCCTTTCATTGGGCTGACAGGGGTCAAGGTCAGGTTTTTTAATCAGGGGTTTGATAACTGCAAGTTTAAAGGATTTGCGTATGTAGCCAATTCTAAGGGAAGAAATGATTATTTCTAGAAGAGCTTAAATTGCTTCTGGTATTATCTGTTTGAAGAGACATGTAGGTAAGGGATTAGTACACAAGAAGAAAATTTTGATGTGGAAATTAATGAAATTAATTTGATTTCTCGAAGAGGAGTAAAACATTCTAATTGCTGAGCTTATACAGTTATATTGTTAACGACTGGGTTATTTAAATTGTCTGGGCTTAAATGAGTAGTTTGAATTTTTTTGTTGGATATTTTCAATTTTGTGATTGAAAAAAATTATGAAGTTGTTGCTGCTGCATATTGCAGGTGCATGTGTGTCTGTAGTGGTCTTTTTCTTAGTTAATTTTGCTACAGTATTAAAAAGGAATCTAGGATTATTTTTGTTATCTTTGATTAGGGTGGAGAGATACATTGATCTTGCAGCACTCGGAGCTTTTCTATACTTCAGGAAGCTCTCCTTCCATGCTAATTTGAATACGACCAATTCTACAAGGAATATCATCTAATTGTGTAATCTCCTGCTCTCTCTCTCTCTCTGATATAATGTGTAAGAAACTGAGGGTGTGAGAGAGTGTCAATATGAGGCACTAATGAATTACTGGTTTAATTATGACTCATTGTACCCCAGTGTTTAATACACGATAAACTTTATTGCGCAACATCTCTTTTCTTTCAGATTTCTGTTATCTGACTCTGGATCCCAACACGGCACATGGTTCCCTCCGTCTGTGTGAGAAGGACAGAGCGGTGAGACGCAGTTATAAAGAGAAGCTGTTCCCTTATCACCCTGAGAGGTTTACCTCCATCGCTCAGGTGTTGTGTAAGGAGAGTGTGTGTGGACGCAGTTACTGGGAGGTGGAAAGGAGCAGTGAGGGATGTGTGTACATCTCAGTCTCATATAAAGGGACCAATAAAAAAAGAGCAGCCCAGACGGACCATATTTGGATACAACGATCAGTCGTGGAGTCTGGTGTGTTCTCGGACTCCTCTTCATTTCTATCACAACAACATTAAGACCGAGTTCGGAGTTCCGTCACCTTCCAGAATAGGAGTGTATGTGGATCACAGTGCAGGAACTCTGTCCTTCTACAGCGTCTGTGACAGGATGAAGCTCCTCCACAGAGTCCACACCACATTCACTCAGCCTCTATACGCTGGGTTTACTCTGTGGGCTCCTGAATCAGTTGTCAGGTTTTCTGATCCACAATAATGGATCATTAATGTATAGTATCCTGTACTGAGTGCTGCGGAGTTCTGGTCTGAAGGTGTTGATTAATTCCCTATAACAGCAGCTCTGACAGTAGTGCAGCTGCAAATCATTAGTGTTTCTATAGTAACAGCTCGTGTGTGTTTCTCACAAGCATTTCACCTAAAATACTCTCTTACCGCCACTCGACATGAACATGGTGGTCTCTGAAAGACTATACAGGCATCTGCCCAGGAGGCTGTGCCAGTTTTAGGGCTTGAGCAGTTTTTCGTCTCTTGTGTCTCTCATCCTTTGATTTCCGTCGATCGGATTCAAAGGTCTCAACTCCATTGCAGACCACACGCCTCCAGAGCAGTCTATCAGTTGGTGCTGTAGCCAATCAATAATCCCACACTCTTTAAAAGTTCTCTTTAGGGCATCCTTGTATCTCTTCTTAGGAGCACCAATGCTTCTCATTCCTGTGGATCGCTGACTGAAGAAAAGCTGTTTTGGAAGTTGTTTTGCATCCATTTTAACAACATGTCCATACCACCTCAGCCTATTTTGCTGAAGCATAGCCTCGATGCTTGTTAAGGAGGTTCTATCAAGAATTGCAGCATTGGTAACACGATCATACCATTGGGCGTTCATGATGGATCGTACCGTGGGCATCTTCAGTGAAATTTCTCAAGTTGTTTTACTTGATATTGGTACGTAGTCCATGTTTTTGACCCATACAGGAGCATTGGTATTATAGTGGCATTATAGACTCTTATTTTAGTTTTCAAGTCAAGTTCGTGATGATCAAAATCATGCTTACGTAGCTTGCCAAAAGCTGTTGCTCCAGCACTGATGTTGTTATTAATTTCATGGTCAAGGGAAATATCACCTGACACATAGCTGATGAGATATTTAAAGTGTGGGACTACCTTAAGAACAGTTCCATCCACAGAAATTTCAGGTTGGGTGGTGATTGGGATTGAGGTGTCAGAGGCAGGTCGACACACAACCTCTGTTTTAGTGCAGTTCAGTGATAGCCTGAGTCTTTTGTAGGCTTCTGCAAAGGCATCTGTGATTCTCTGCAAGCCAGCTTCTGAGTATGAACAGAGCGCAGCATCATCAGCATACTGAAGTTCCACAACTGAGGCTGTAGACACCTTACTTTTAGCTTGCAAATGATGTAGGTTGTACCATTGTATTGATAAACTATCTGTATTCCATGATAAGAAGAAGAAGAACAACTTTATTCATCACATGTACACTTGTGAAATTCCTCTCTGCATTTAACCCATCTGAAGTAGTGAACGCACACGTGAGCAATGAGCACAAACACGTACTCAGAGCAGTGGGCAGCCGTGCTACAGCAGCCAGGGAGCAGTTAGGGGTTAGGTGCCTCGCTCAAGAGCACCTCAGGCTAAGGGCACCCCATGTTAACCTAACAACATGCCTTTGGGCTCTGGTGGAAACCAGAGCACCTGGAGGAAACCCACGCAGACTCCACACAGAAAGGCCCCCATCAGCCGCTGGGCTCAAACCCAGAACCTTCTTGCTGTGAGGCGACAGTCAAGTCAAGTTCATTTGTATAGCGCTTTTAACAAACATTGTCGCAAAGCACCTTTACAGAATTTGAAAGACTTAAAACATGAGCTAATTGTATCCCTAATCTATCCCCAATGAGCAAGCCTGTGGCGACGGTGGCAAGGAAAAACTCCCTCAGACTACATGAGGAAGAAACCTCGAGAGGAACCAGACTCAAAAGGGAACCCATCCTCATTTGGGCAACAACAGACAGCATGACTATAATATTAACAGTTTTAACATGAGGACAGTTTCGTTGATGTTATAATTCTTCATTGATGGAAACTTGAGTGCAAAACTGTTCATGATAACTGCAGTCCTAAAGTTAGCAAGTCAACTTTAGTCCTCAGCCATAAAAGCATTACTGTAAGAGTCCAGAGCATCCTCCAGGTACAAGTCCAGTAACAGTGCTAACCACTATACCACCGTGCTGCACAGATTATGCAGATTCGGCTTGGCTACATGCAGGACAGCACCTGTGAAGAGAGCAAACAATGTAGTGGCTACACAGCTTTGTATTACACTAACTTTCACAGGAAAAGGTTCCAGTTCTTCATCTTCACAGAGAACAGAAACAGTCATCCCATCATGGAGAAGACGAATCATTGTGATCAGTTTACTGGGCACCAGGAATTCTCCAAAGAACCTCTCTATTGACTGAGAGCAAGAGATACTAAGAAATACTGAAGAACGTAGAACTCCAGCATCATGAAGCTGAGAAATTTACTGGACTTACTGTCTTTTTTTTTTTTTACGAGACTAAAAAGCTGCTGTTCCATTAAACCCAGTTACAGTATGACGCACAGCAGGGACCGAATAAACCATTCATCTCATCATGAATCAATATTGTTGATTATATTTATGATAAGACAAGTTTTCAGTCTGTTCTGATGTGAGTTCAGCAAAAATATTGAAAATGGTTCATTTCTTTCTGCGTCACGTGTCTATGAGCGTCCTCTAGTGGTCAGAAATGATAAGACAAGTTTAAATTGCAGTCATTTAAATTTAATGAATAAATCACTCAATTTTTCATTTTCTGAAAATTTATAAAGAAATAAATGGCTAAAGTGAGATAAAGGAATTCTTTAAAGTGAATTTGATTTTATTGTCGCCTACACATGAATGTTAAATGGTAAATGTGGCCAGAGATCGATTTCTGTACTTCAATAGAAAGTATCATGTATGTCATTTATGTTCTTTTCCCATTTTGTCCTTTCTTTCTGTCCATGAAGTGTATGCGGTGAAATCACATTTTAAAATCAGAACTCCAGATAGAATTCTATAATATGCAAATACAATCGAGTTGTTATTTGGAGGCTCAGTTTTACAGAGTAGCACCACATCACTGAAACACACACACAGCCTTGAAACATCAATTCTGTATCTTCACTTAAAGACACACAAGAGGATTTACAGCAGGACCGTGTCTTACTACAAGCACTAAAAACTACCACATTGTGTTCATTAAGGATGGAAATAAAGCAGAAATATTTCACTGTCATCTGCACTTCAGTGTCATTTGTTCTGCTGAAATATTTTCCTCATTTTGTCAGTTTGGAATTTAGTGAGGAGTGAAAATGAATCGAAATAAATGACTTTATTACCACAAGGGGAGTCAAAACCTGATTTGATTTATTTTGCATTGTTTATTGCTAATAGAAGTCCCACTTTCTCATGAACAGATTGTTGAGATGGAAATGAAGTTGTTAGGTGAATATGTTTGAGATCAGAGATCCTGAGTCGCCTCAATCAGTCATTAGACGTGTCTTTGAGAAGTAGGAGAACACTGGAGAACCAGGAGGAAACCCACACTGACACGGGTCATTTTACCTTTGGGTCATTTTAACATTGTTAACAGACTGAAATGAATCTCCTGAAAGGCAGAAGACAGAAATCTGCGAGTAGTGTTAACACAAGACTTGATCTAATCCCAGTCAGTGCAGGGTTCAAACCCCATCCACCAGAAACATCATTAAAATCAAAGGGAAAGGCAGAAACGAGGCGAGATCATCAACAGGAGATCTATCCAGAATAAACACGGCTCACAACTGAGGAGATTTACTAACACAGTGGAAGGGTTCACAGTTACTGTAGGATCATTGTGCATTTTATAACAACAGACAGGAAATGAGTGGAGGAAGTGAAGTTATTCAAAATGTGTAAAGGCGCCCTCTGGTGGTCTGGAGGAGAAATGTCCAGGTTAAATATTGCAGAGTTCATCCACGTTTCTTTTATTTTTATTTGTGAACCAACAGGTCTAAAATAATTTCACTTCAATGAGCTGTTACTATAGAAACAAGGACGTATTAGTGCAAGTCCATTAATATAAACCTGCATTACTGTCAGAGCTGCTGTTATAGAAAAATAATCAACAACTTCTGACCAATCAGAATAGTCAACTGGAACAGAATTATTTTTTTTGTTTTATTTGATTGAAAATTAAAAGGATTTTTAAAAAAATGTTTTTCCAACAATCATGTTGAGAATCTAAATCAGGAGTCAGACCACAGACAGATCCAGTTCACAGAGACAGATTTATCATCATTATTCACACAGACAATATATGACATTAAAAGAAATGTTTTTTGGAGGAAAGTCAGTTGTAGGTTTACAGTGATTTTCACAAACACATATTTAAGACACTGTGGTTATTTTCCACAGATTAAATAATCTAAAAATATCCATCCAAAGTGGAGAAAACCCCCGTTGCGTATCAATACAGCAGCTTGCTGACATCCTGACCTCAGTATTAAAAGCTTCTGTCTGAAAATGAGTTCAGCACAGAAACTCCATCACTGGGGGAAACTTTATTCTCCTGTGCTCTTATCTTTTATTCTGCAAAGCTTTGACTGTCATATTTGAATAAAAAACCCGAACTCACATATAAACCTGGATTTATAAGGTTCTATCTGCGGGCCAATCATCATCCAGGCTGAATATGGGATGAACACGACATCGGCATATTTTATAATCTAAATATTAAAATGAGTGTTTTTGTGCAGCTGGATTGTGTTCTAGTGAAACAGACGACTGAGCAACAACGTGGCAACGTGCAGGAATTTTACAGAAAACACTACACACTTATTCTGGATCACACAATCTCACTGTAGAACCAGAAAACCAAAGGAGCCCGAACCTGAACCCAAACCCAGCGTATAGAGTCTGAGTGAATGTGGTGTGGACTCTGTGGAGGAGCTTCATCGTGTCAGAGACGCTGTAGAAGGACAGAGTTCCTGCACTGTGATCCACATACACTCCTATTCTGGAGGCTGATGGAACTATGAGATCAGTCTCAATGCTGTTGTGACAGAAAGAGAGAGAAGAAGAAGAAGAAGAACAGCACAGACTCCAGGACTGATTGTTGTATCCAAACCCACACTCATTACCCTCTCCTTTCCTTCTGATGTCTTTATATGAGACTGATATGAACACACCAGCAGCACCGCTCCGCTCCACCTCCCAGTAACAGCGTCCACACACACTCTCCTTACACAACACCTGCCTGTAGGAATCAAATCTCTCTGGATGATCAGAGTAACGCTGCTCTCTCTCACTCCATCTCACCGCTCTGTTCTTCTCAGACAGAATGAGGCGACGATGTGCCGTGTTGGGATCCAGAGTCAGATAACAGAAATCTAAAATAAAAGAGAAAAACAAACTGAACAATGTGAACACGAATATCCGCGCTGGGGGCGTGGTCACGAAAACAGCAGTTCGGTTGCAGTGAAAACTTTTCTCTGTAGAACCCTGACACTCCCCCCTCCCCCCACTCTGGGCTCAAGAACACAACAAAAAGGCAATAATATAACAACAGCCAATCAGAATTCAGATACGACAACCAATCAGAATTCAGATACAACAGCCAATCAGAATTCAGATACATTCTGTTGCCAAGTAAAATTGTAACCTGTCAAAGTTCTCGAGCCCTCGTGCTGTTTTACCGTTAGATCAATCACATATCAGCTTAAACTAGCATTCTAAAACTAGTTAAAGATCCCACAGAAGAGAGCGACTCCCCCTGCCAGCCTCATGGAACTGAATAAGTTGACTTAATTAAAAAGTTTACTGTTCTATGAAAGGGTGTATTTGCATTTTCATTATTATTTTACTAGTGGCATAAAATTGTCTTGAAAAGACATCAACAATAATATCGTTTATCACAATAATTTCTGAGACAATATATCGTCCAACAAAATTTGTTATTGTGACAGGCCCAGAAGCGTGTGTGTGTGTGTGTGTGCTTTAGATGTACATTTCAGAAACTCTCCTCTGCTCTGTGGTTCTGGTTCTGAAATGATCTGAACTGCTGCAGCTGTGGAGAGAAAAATAGAAACATGAGTTTGTGTAAAAGATGGAAAGAGTTGAAAGTGATCCAGTCAGTTTATTCATTTTAAATCAGTGTTTTAGTTCAAAGTGTCGGGTGAATAAAGTGTCTGCAGAAAAGAAAGCAGGAGCATCACTAAGAAATAACACATCACTGTGTTTCTCCAGCAGGAACAGCTCCTCTTACCATGTGGAGGGATTTTGTTGAATTCCTCCTCACAGAATTCCTCGAGTCTCTTTTTCAGATCTGAGAGAGAATTCCTCACTCCATCAAATGAGAGATGTTGATGGACAGTGGCGCTGGATGTGTGAAAATCTGGTCTGTGAAATGGAGGAGAGCGACGTCCAGAAGCTAAAACCTACAGAAAGCAAATGAAATGTAAAACCCACTTGTGATGTCAGACAGGGACATTTATTGTTCCCTTAATGAGAGGTGTTTTAGAGAGTGTGTGAGGAACAGCTGGCTCTGTAGATCAGACAGTGAGTGTTACCTGGAGGAAATGGATGTGATCATGTGTGTGTGAAAGCTGCTCCAGCTCAGTGACTCTCCTCTGAAGATCAGCAATCTCCTGCTCCAGTTGCTCCAGGAGTCGTTCAGCTCGACTCAGTTCAGCCTTCTCCTGATCTCTGATCAGCTCCGTCACCTCCCAGCGCTTTTTCTCCATGGAGCTGATCAGCTCAGTAAAGATCCTCTCACTGTCCTCCACTGCTGTCTGTGCACTGAGCTGTTAGGACACACACACACACACACACACACACACACACACACAAGATTTAAAGCTCATCTATCATTCCCTCTCTTACTGGGACTGTAAATGACTCGTTGTCCATGTTGTGTGTGTTTCTAGGAGCAGCTCTGTCTCTGCTCACTGCTCACCTTTATAGTGTTCACAGCCTGTTTCAGCTCCTGCACCTTCTTCTGCTTCTCCTGGATTCTCTGCTGGGATTTCATCTGCTCCTCCTTTAACTCACTCTGAGGACAAATAAAATACATTCAGCTTTTTATACAGTACGAGCAAACTGGTTCCATATAAATGTCAGTTCAAAGTACATTCATGTTTGGCTCTGAAGGTTATGTACTCTGTGTGTGTGTGTGTGTGTGTGTGTGTGTGTGTGTGTGTGTGTGTGAGAGAGAGAGAAATGTTCACTAACTGATCTGGGCTGGGTTTCCCGAAAGCCTCTTAAGGCCAAGAAAGTTTTAAATGACCTCTTAAGATCCATCATCAAGCTAACGTGGTTTTCCAGAACAACATCGTAGCACAAGTCATCCTTTAGTTTGCTCGGAATTTACGAGAGACCCGGAGCACTCGTTCAGAACAAAGAGCGACTCGCTCGCTGCCGAATCCACAGAATGCGCATGCGGCTCTGAGGGACTCTCACAGTCAGCGGGGGAAACTGGTGTTGAATCTGCTGGTGGTGTTCAATTAGTTTTCTTCTACATTGCAAATACATCAAGTTAATTATCAGAGGTGGACAGTAACGAAGTACATTTACTTGAGTTCTGTACTGAAGTACACTTTTTGAGTATCTGTACTTTACTTGAGTATTTTTTTTGGAAACTTACGACTTTAACTTCACTACATTTGAAAGACAAATATCGTCCTTTTTACTCCACTACATTTCTATCAAGGTCCTCATTACTCATTACTATGAAGCAGCTTTGAAAATGGATGTTTTTTTCTTTTCTAAAACGTTATTGGTTTTTCTGCAGGTGACACTGAGACAGTCTATCAGTAATCACTAGGGTCACGTCACGTCCATAGACTGGATAAAATCAAGATCAATGATTTCTCCGCAGCATTATTTAACACGATCAGTTGATGGCAGAATGGAAGGAGGCGGTTCTTCTGGGGAATGCACACACCCACGGTTCTATAGCTAGAGCCCATGATTCAGTTTTCTGAAAGGAATAAAGAGTCATTTTGCTTTAAATGTTTGCTTTGTTTGCCTAAAACGGAGCACATCACAGCCTACAAAAACTCCCCATCCCACCTGCGGAAGCATATTGAGGGATATAAACGTTTTATTAGCTTGCAGTGAAGTTGTCTGTGCATTTAGTTAGTGATAATGTTGAAATAACTATGCAGTCTGATTAGTCAAATGATTTTCTGTGGATTTGCCCGCCAAGTTGCCATAGTCTTGTCCATGGCTAATGTTTACACACAGCTAGTTAACTTGGACACTGTTAGTTATGTCCAATACAATTGCCTTTAGCAGCTACTAATGCCTATATCGGGGACGCGAACTGCAAAGACGCTCTTTGTCCTGTTGCTCTTAGACTCCTTCTTACGAGTGAATTCCGGAAAACCACACACAGAGACAACGTTCATTCTTTAAGAGAGTCTCTCAACTCTCTCTTTAGGTCTGAAGGGCAACGTTATCAGGAAACCCACCCCGAACCAGATTACGACCATCACTGAAGATAAATTTAACACTCTGTTCACCCGAACACAGACAATTTTAATCAGCTTTTACAGAATCCTTCTGATTGATACACACATTGAAATTAAAGTTCAAATCATATCACTGACTAAAGCACCTGTTTCTAGATGGGAAACTATAATTAAGATGATTTAATTCTGGAAAGATTTCTAGTTCTCACCTGTTTTTCAGCTCTTTCTGTTGCAACTGAAACAGCGTCATGGTTTTTATGTTTCTCCAACATGCACAAATAACAGATGCAGGTTTGATCAGTACGACAGTAGATCTCAATCAGCTTGTTATGTTCAGAGCAGATCTTCTCTTGGAGTTTTGCTGAGGCTTCAATTAATGTGTGTTTTTTCAAAGCAGGAACTTCACGATGAGGTTTCAGATGAATTTCACAAAATGAAGTCAAACAAATCAGACAGGACTTGACGGCTTTGTGTTTTCTCCCGGTGCAGAAATCACACTCCACATCTCCAGGTCCAGCGTAACAATGAGCAGGAGAAGCAGCTTGGACTTCAGTCTTCTTCTTCAGTTTCTCCACCACTTCATCCAGCATGTTGTTTCTGCGTAGAACAGGCCTTGTCGTGAAAGTGTCTCTGCACTGAGGACAGCTGTAGATGCCCTTCTGATCCTCCTGATCCCAGCAGCCATTAATACACACCTTACAGAAACTGTGACCACAGGAGATAGTCACCGCATCCTTCAGGAGATCCAGACACACTGGACACATGAACTGGTCCTGAGCTACTGAAATACTGGCCTCGGCCATTTTCCTGAACTCACACAGAGAGAGAGAGAGAACAGTTTTGTTTTCTCTGAAATGAGGAGTCACTTCCTGGTCCTGTGTTTGAAAGAAAGAGAGAGTGATAGGAAGAGGAGGAGCACAAACACAGAGGTCATGAACACTCTTCTATTAACCATTTCATCTCCCTTCAGTGCAGAAATATAACCCATGTAGCTGCACTGATTAGGATTAATTTCATGACATTTTACCAAAGTTGAGTCAGTGGATTCGACTAACATGTCCAAAAAAAACAGTGAAAAAAAATTCAGAAAAATCTGGAAGTCCAACTCTCTTCCTGTAAAGGGTTTGAACACAAACACAATCCATCTCTTTTGTTTTCTCCATCACAACACACACTTCTGACCTTCACTAATTCACACATTCCCTCCTCTTTCTTGTCGAATTCAGGAAGAAACTTTCTGTCCAGGAAATGCAGAAGAGAACATCGCGATATTAATGACTCAGCAGCCAGAAAGATAAAGGTTTAGATGATAAAAAGATGTTTTATTGCTCATTTAAACAAGTTACAGGAAACTTTTCCTTTTTTATCTGTATATTTTGTGTATAGGGCGGCATGGTGGTGTAGTGGTTAGCGCTGTCGCCTCACAGCAAGAAGGTCCTGGGTTCGAGCCCCGGGGCCGCCGAGGGCCTTTCTGTGCGGAGTTTGCATGTTGTCCGCATGGGTTTCCTCCGGGTGCTCCGGTTTCCCCCACAGTCCAAAGACATGCAGGTTAGGTTAATTGGTGGCTCTAAATTGACCGTAGGTGTGAGTGTGAATGGTTGTCTGTGTCTATGTGTCAGCCCTGTGATGACCTGGCGACTTGTCCAGGGTGTACCCCGCCTTTCGCCCATAGTCAGCTGGGATAGGCTCCCGCTTGCCTGCGACCCTGTAGAAGGATAAAGCGGCTAGAGATAATGAGATTAAGTCAATTTAATTGTAAGAAGGAAAGAAAAACAGGAATAAAAAACAAAGAAAATCACCAGTGACAGAAATGTTTTTAATTGATCATTACAAAAATGTACTTACTGATGTTGGTTTGGGAGATGTGAGTTGAGGAGGTGATGGTGGAGCAACACTGGCCTCATATTCGCCTTCACCTTCATAGCTTGAGCTCTCTGTGACCTTATCCAAAATGAGGGTCTTCACAGCTGCTAAGAATGATGGAATTTCTGGAAAATAAGGCCCACTGAATTAACCACAACAGGACTCCAAACAAGTTGTAAATACATAACATGTAAAAGAAAATATCAGTGTAAACAAAATACACCTCCGCTCTTTTTTTGGTGTCTCAAAGTGTAATAAAATGTGTTGGTGAGGGGTTCTGAAGGCATTACGGGGTATCTGCCAGACCAATTTTGCCTCAGTGGGGCATTGAGGCAAACCCCGCTCCAGTGTTTAGCCATAGGGCCTCAACTAAAGTTTTTTCCTACAGGAAACCCTATACTACATCTGTAATTTTCCCTAAAATGTAGACAGTTATATCTTTAAGAATTACACCAAAAATGAGGAGACTGTGATTTATTCAATCTAAAAGAATCCCTATTTTAATCTAAAAGAGATAGTTGCTTTTAACTGCCAGGTTGCGCAGCCTGGTGTTCTCCTTATGTAAAGCCTTGACTTGGGTCTCAAGATCTTTACTGGCTGCAGAAGATCCTACACTCTGCAGGTCTCGCAGTCTTTTATTCTCTTCCCTGAGGGCCCTGATCTCCTCCTCAAGTGCCTCTGAAGCAGTCTCCACTGGGCTGAGGTTAGGTTCTTCTTGGGAAAGAACCTCTAATTCAGACAGTCTTGCAGCTATGAGTCTGTAGTTTTTCTGTTGGGTAAAAATTATCAAATCAATTATGTATTAAACAATACACACAAGAGTTAGGGAAATAAAACCAAAAATTGATTAAAATTAATAATTAAGTTAATCATAAAGTTTAATGTTTCATGGCTAGAATCTGTTTAAATTCATAGCTGTTAGTACTATAGATCCTTTTTTTTTTTTTAAAGTTGCCAGGAACTTTCTTGCACAAACTAGCAGGGCTAACATACTGTATACAGACAGACAACAATTCACACCTATGGGCAATTTAGAGTCACCAATTAACCTAACCTGCATGTCTTTGGCCTGTGGGAAGAGGCTGGGGTACCCAGAGAGAATAGCAAACTCCACACAGAAAGGCCCCAGCCAGCCGGCAGGTTCGAACCCAGAACCCTCTGTGAGGCGACAGTGCTAACCATTGCACCACCGTGCCGTTAGTCCCAAAACAACTACAATAAATATTTTCTATTTTCCATTGTTTGTGTTAGTCTGGCTCACAACCCAACTACAAAACTGACAGAAATGTAAAAATATATTCTCAAAATAGCTGTCATGAAAAGAACCCTATTACTTTTTTTGCAACTGGTTCTACAGTTTCCTCCTGCATGTCAAGGAAAAGTTTGTTGGGTACCCTCTTTCTCTTCTTGCTTTTTGGTAGGTCCTCTTGCAAGAGTTTCTGCTCAGCAGTCTTAAGTGTAGACTCCTTTTCTGCTGGTAAAAAATAGTAGCAAGACAGAATTTAATGCCTAGAAACAAAACTATGTGGCTTACGTCACATCAAATACTGTATTTTACTGTCCACTTTTGTGCTCTTTTTTTTTTTTTACAGTTTTTGTATTGTTTTTCCCCTGCTTTTTTGTAATAAGTTTAGGCTGTTCATTTTAACATGTTAAATTTTGCTGCCATGTACAGCTGCTAAACTGATTTTTACTGTCCAGTGTTGGCTGACAATGTTGACTGTGACGGTAAAGTATTCTTATTAACCCAAATCTAGGCTGGCATTCTGCAATTTGTGACTTTTTAAACAAGTGTTTAATTAGTGTTTCACTGCTAATTAAAAAATCAAATTAAGTGGGACTCATGTGACTAATGGCCGTTAGCTAGCGAACCACTAGCTAGCGTTTAATTTGAATTTTTAGCTAGCTAGTCACTGTATTTAATAGCCTACAGCAAATGTTACTTGGCCAATAATGCAAAAACCTCAACAGGATAATTGCTATCATGATTAATGTTACATGACTAACAAAGTTAAAAAAAAAAAAACATTAAGCACTGTACTTGCCTGCCAACTGCACATTGTGGGCTGGTTCGACCAGCCACTCATTAGTTGGCCTCTTGCCATCCATGCTGCGGCACTCGACAAGATACTCCTTTTGAGAGTTTTCAGGATCGAAGTCTACGATCCAATGTACGGGGACGATACTCAACGCATCTTTATCTTTCCCCTTTGACCAGCTAATGAGCGTGTTAGAACCTGCGTCTGTCCTAGTTCAGATGCGTCGACATAAGAGCGCTCTGGAGCAGGGTTAAAACAAACCACACGAGTTAAATCAATCTGGTTTATTCAAGCACTGCTCAGTGATACACAGAAAGAGCAGGGTTTATATACATCAGAAGCTTGCGTGACAAGATAAGTAAGGGGCTCGGGGGCACAAGGTGAAACTCGCCAGATAAGGAGTCGTTTTTGTTATACATGAAAGAGCAGACCATACACCCCCTAGAACAGGAGGAACCAGGAATGTGGTTTCAGCGAAACTAGAAGGTACAGAGAAAATAAAAGAGTATGTTCTCGCGATTATGCACGTTTACCAGGGTGTGAAAGGGTCATAAAGCTCAGGACAGCTATGCACGAGAACACACACAATCTTACAATCCCCTCTTTTATACTTTGTTTACAGAGTATAACTACAGTTTAGACTCTAACGTATTGACAGACATAACAAGACTGATTAGTATGTTGTTTAGCAGTCCAATTGGCAAATCGCCAAAAAACGTTGTCCTCGTGGCTGGCTTGAGCGGGATTCCCTGCTCCAAGCGCTAAGACCAATACCAGAAGGAAAGTCATACTGGTCACTGACTTTGTTCTTTCTGTGTCCACAGGATGTAGATAGTTGAAGGTAGCCCAGGCTCACGTGTCTTCCAGATTCCTCAGTTCAGAAGTCTGCGGGACGCACCGACCATCCCCTCTTTGTAGATCAGCCGAAACCGGATCACTCCGGATGCTGGAAAGGGGATCCCTGAAAAGGCCGTCAGCTATTGTCACAGCAACTTTCTGAAACACAAAAACCTGTTAAGCATCAACAATATAGATTTCTATTACATTGGAGCCTTCTTTATTCGACTGGCATGAATCCACTGTGGAAAAAGGTCAGTTAGTACAGCCGTTCGAGTTACAGCGAGCACATCCGTGGGTTCACTGTAGGGTGGTTCCTCTAGAGGAGTGCCTAATTTAGCGAATTTCTTTACCAACACTTTATCCCCTACCTCAAAGGGGTGAGTGGGTGCCTCAGGAATGGGAGGCTTTTTGGAATTTAGTCTCGTCCAGTACTCATCCAACACCCGCATGAGACCCACGGCGTACTCACTGAGATGTACATCAAGATCACTCGTTCCTATAGCCTGCATACCTCTGCGCCAGGGTGTAGGAAAAGGCCGGCCCATCACGAGCTCATACGGAGACAGGTTGTCGAGGGCCACTTGAGCGGTCATTCGCATGTCAGCGAGAACTAAAGGCAAAACTTGTACCCAATTTTTAGTACCAGCTTCTTGCATGGCTTTACGCAGCTTACCCTTGATTGTTCTATTTGCGCGCTCCACAATGCCGGAGGACTGCGGATGGTACGGGATGTGGAAACGCCAATGGATCTTTAGGTCCTTACATAGTTCTTGGGTCACCTTAGAGGTGAACGGCGTACCTTTGTCAGAGTCTATCCCTACCGGGAGACCATAACGCGGAATGATTTCTTGCGTCAATTTGTTTACCGCCGTGCGAGCGTCTTCTTTCCCGCAAGGGAAAGCCTCCACCCATCGTGAAAATTTGTCGACCATGACCAAAAGATACTTAAAGGGGCCCTGTTTTGGCATGTGAGTAAAGTCAATCTGCCATTCCTGGAACGGCGTGTCAGGTATGGGAAGGTGCTGATGTACCGCGCCTGGTTTAGATGGATTATTCTGTGCGCACGTTAAACACCTGTCCAGAATGTGATGTACATCAGTGTGTATTTTGTCAATACAAAATATTTTGGATAAATCCTCCACTACCCCCCTTCGGCCGCGGTGAGTGGGACCATGAAACTCGCGGACGAGAAATGGAGTGCAATGTCTAGGTAAACAGAGGCGACCCTGAGCATCGATCCGAACGCCGTCAGACGGCTGCGCGCCGCATGAGTCCCAGAAATGGTTGTCTGAGGCCGAAGCGGAGGCCTGGAGGGAGATCAAGTCAATGTCCGGAAGAACGGCACTAATCATACGGCTGGATGAGACCAGGGAGAGAGTAAGCGAGGGCGGAAAAACACCGGAGGCAGCCGCGGCTTTGGCAATGCGATCGGCGAGAGAGTTTCCCCTGATCTCAAAAGAGTCCCCAATACAATGAGCACGAGTCTTAACAATGGCTAAAGAGCGCGGGAGAAGACACGCTGTAATAAGATCAGTAACAAGCGAAGAATGAGAAATGGGCTTACCGTCTGCAGTGGTGAACCCACGCGAAGCCCAAATCCGACCAAAGTCATGAGCAACGCCGAAAGCGTAACGTGAGTCAGTGTAGATAGTGACGTCTGTGTCCTGAGCAATAACACATGCACGGGTTAGAGCGTATAGTTCGGCAGCCTGAGCCGAGGAGAAAGGAAGAGAAAAAGCTTCAACAGTTTCATCAGGAAGGCGGCACACAGAATAACCACACACGAAAACGCCGTCAGAGGGGCGTGAGCACGAGCCGTCCACAAACAGCGAATCACCTGAAAGTAAGGGGGTGGAACGTAAGTCGGGGCGGATACTTGTCTCGAAAAGAATGCTAGAAATGCAGTCGTGTGTTTCAGAAGGAAGAAAATCATCCTGTGAATTGAGGAGGCGCTGAAGTGCGTGCGCGAGAGAATCAAAGGAGGAGGAGGGCTTAACAGTAAGGTTTTCGGTGGCCAAAAGAATAGACTCGTATCCAGAGCGACGCTGCGCAGATAAATGCTGGGTACTGAGGTTCTTTAAAACGTGCACTACATCATGTGAGGTGTGGAGAACGAGCGGGTGAGACAAAACCAGCCGTTCAGCGTCCGTGACCATGACAGCACATGCAGCCACCGCCCTGAGGCAAGCAGGGAGACCCTGTGCCACAGAATCGAGAGTTTTAGAGAGGAACGCACAAGGCCGCATACCCCCCCCGTGCTCCTGCGCCAAAACCCCAGACGCAGTTCCCTGCTGGTTGCACACATATAAATGAAACGGCAAACGGTAATTCGGAAGTCCGAGAGCAGGGGCCGAGCATAAAGCCTGTTTCAAGGCCCTGAAGGCCGTCAGCATCTCATCAGACCACACCAGGGGCTGAGTCAAAGGGTCCGAGTGCAGAATTGCAGAGCGCAGACACTTGTCATAGGTGGAACAGTCAGGAATCCACTGGCGGCAGTAATTGATAAGTCCCAGAAAAGCCATGAGGGCGTGTTTGGTGGCAGGCACCTGAGTGTCTAGGATGACCTGCACACGCTCGGGGCTGAGCCTGCGGGAGCCCTGGGAGAGATCGTGACCCAGGTATCGGACAGTGGGGAGGCAGAACTGAAGCTTAGTTCGTGAGACCTTGAAACCTTCTTGCGCCAGAAGAGAGAGGAGAGCGAGTGTGGCTTTAGCGCAAATGTCCTCGTCCTCCGCCGTTACCAGAAGATCATCCGCATACTGGAGCACGGAGGAGCCCGAGGGGAGGCACAAACCGGCCAAGGCGTCCCTCACTACGGCTGTAAAAACCGCAGGAGAATCGACATATCCTTGGGGTAACCTGGTCCATGTGTACTGCTTTCCCCTGTGCGTAAAAGCGAACAGGGGCTGCGTGTCGTGGCCCACAGGGACGCTGAAAAAGGCAGAACAGAGGTCAATCACAGAGAAAAACGCATGTTCACACGGAATCGAGGCCATAAGAGAGGGAACGTCTGGAACTAATGGGGCGACTGGGATAATTAACTCATTAATCTTACGCAAGTCCTGGGTGAAACGCCACGTGCCGTTGGGCTTCTGCACCGGGTTCACTGGAGTGTTATAAGGGCTAACACAGGGAACGACCACACCTTGCTCTAGGAGAGAACATAAAACATCATCAATGCCAGACAGTTTAGCTGGGGAAAGGGGGTACTGTTTTACATATACTGGCGAAGAGTGTTTAATGACCGCCTCGTAAGGGGTACACTTAACAAAGCCCACCTCGTCCTTATGTTCCGCCCAAAGAGAAGCTGGGAGATCAGAAAGAGAGGGTGTGAGGCAGGTAACGGCACAAGCAGCATTGAGAAGGTTATGGGGGAGAGAAAGAGAGGTGAGGGCAAGAGCAGCCGACGAGGTTTCGTCTGGTGCGTCAACAACCATGTGTGAACCACTAAAAGAAATAGAGAGCCCTAGGAGGCTCATGAGGTCCCGTCCAAGCAGGTTAAAAGGGCAATCAGGCATGCAAACAAAGGAGTGAGAAAACTTCAGTAAAGGATCAAGGGCACAAGTAACAGAAAGGGGGGGCGTGCAACTGGAATGGAAAGGAACCCCTTCTATTCCCACAGAGCTTACAGACCGTGTAGATAAAGGACCCGCATATTCCCTCCCCACTGAGGACATGGTAGCCCCGGTGTCGAGTAAAAAAGGATATTCAGTCCCTGCCAGGCATAAAACAATAGTAGGGAGATCTTCGTTAAGGGGGGAGCTGAATGAAAGATTTAACATAACAACGGTCGGGGTTTCATCGCTCTGAGGGCAGCCCTATGGGCGGGAAAAATCCCTCTGCCCAGAAGGGCTCGGGGCAGCGTGAATGGCAGGTTTTTCACGTTCCCGTTCATCACGCTGTCTCGCATGGCACTCTCTTATCCAATGTCCCTCTTTTCCACAATAGTGGCACTTTCCATTTCTCCTCCCTCCCCCACCGCGCGGCCCCATTCGGCGACCCCTCTCCTGTCGGCCATCCACCCGTCCGCCCGGCACAACAGATAAACATGCTTTATTCATCTTACAGTCTAGGAGACCATCGCTCTCCAGCGTGCGTACTCGCTCCCCGGCCTGACGGAGGACCAGATTATTCCGGTCACTCCAGTGATGTTTTAATACGCTCTGTATTTCGGGGCGACAATTAGACAGAAAGGTGGACAAGAACATTGGGTTCGGGTTTGCCAAATCAAGTTCAAGACCTCCCAAATGTTGCCAAACTTCCCCAAAGCGCTTCCAGAAAGCCGACGTCAGTTCGGAACGCTCCTGTTTACAGTTAGTGACCTGTGACAGGTCTCTATTTGCCTGTTTTAGGGCGAGCAGGTATCGCGTCAATTGCTCACGAAGCTGCTGCAGTGCGTTCGGCGTGTCCTTCCAAAAGAAGGTAGTCACGGTGCGCTGGCGAGGGCGACCGTTTTCCCCTACCGGAGGCAATTCCTCCTTAACATTAACAGCTTGATCATTGACGGGGGCGAGAACCTGAACGTTTTCTAACAGGGCTGTCTCATCATATGCGCCTCCTAATTTATTTTGCAGAATAAACCGGTAATCAGCTCCCGTAAGCTGACAATTACGAGAAACATTAATTAACTGATCAACAAAAAGCAAGGGCTTATCGGGTGACGGAAGAAGCGAGATGATGTCCTTAAGAGCCGACGGGGACGGGGGAGTTATATCAATACCACTGCGCTTTGCAACCCATACACAAGCAGCGTTTTGTGGCGGATAAGGACGCGAGCCGGCGTCTGGACCCACACCATCGGGATTATCCCAATCGTCATCATCAGTGTCATCATCGGTGTCGTCACTGCTTTCTTCGTCTTTGCCGGTCTTGGCTGATGCAGGCGCACCTTTTATCCCTCCAGGACGCTGCCCTCTGTCAACCGTGGGGGGGGATATGCGGACACAGCAGCCAAGGACGGATATATTTTAGGAATCGTTTTTGCAGCTGACGGCGATTTACCAGTAATTTTTTTCAGCCTTACTATAAGGTGGAGGTTTACTATCTAACGAGGCTGGAGGAGCAGAATGAGATTTGGATTTTCCTAGCGCCGCCTCCTCCGTTTCCTTGGTGACGGGTGCAGCCCGAGGCTTCGGGATGGATTTCAGGACTGAACGGGGAGTATAAGCCTGTTTAAAATTATCCCAAATCTTCTTCATATCATACCATTTGGCATATCCTTCCCGCATATACGGGCGATCCCATCCGGGGTCCCCTAATCCCTCATAAATCATGCGATAGGCCGATGCAAGATAACCAGGATCGAAAGTACCTTGGCGAGGATATGAAGGAATTTGAGGGTTGGCCTCGGTCCAACCTGCCAAATTATCGAGCCAAGGAGAAACATAATAAGCGAAACCGCACCTAGTCATCCACTCGGCCGGGGTTTCCCCTGGCGCAGGTTTAGGGAACGAGTTTCCCATCGTACAATGACAACAGACGGATCTGAAGAGGAACAGACGGAAATGTGTCGTAAATTTGTATAGCGCGCTCTTCCTGGACTCGAACCAGGGAAAACTGTCCTCCGTAGGACACTACGAAACTACTGCCAACCAGGTAGTCAATCAAACATGTCTTACCTGATTGAGAGTATCACGTCGGGGTCACCAAATTGTTAGAACCTGCGTCTGTCCTAGTTCAGATGCGTCGACATAAGAGCGCTCTGGAGCAGGGTTAAAACAAACCACACGAGTTAAATCAATCTGGTTTATTCAAGCACTGCTCAGTGATACACAGAAAGAGCAGGGTTTATATACATCAGAAGCTTGCGTGACAAGATAAGTAAGGGGCTCGGGGGCACAAGGTGAAACTCGCCAGATAAGGAGTCGTTTTTGTTATACATGAAAGAGCAGACCATACACCCCCTAGAACAGGAGGAACCAGGAATGTGGTTTCAGCGAAACTAGAAGGTACAGAGAAAATAAAAGAGTATGTTCTCGCGATTATGCACGTTTACCAGGGTGTGAAAGGGTCATAAAGCTCAGGACAGCTATGCACGAGAACACACACAATCTTACAGAGCGCAAACTTCATTTTTTAAATTTTCTCCTCTCACCGCTGAGGGGCAGACTCTGAGTGGCGCTGGCTTCTTGTTCAGGATATGAGATTCCATCAAGAACAAGGAGATACTGGAAAAGGAGGTTTGTGTTTTACTCCATCCTAGCCTAGTTAAGTTACGTTATTAAACAGTTGTTCTGTATTTACTGTTGTAGTTTCGCGGTTCGTGTGGGTTTTTACAAGCTTGTGGCTTAGCTAAACGTAGCTAGCATGCTGTAGCACACTGACTCGCAAACTTCTATTTAAACAAGTTATTAGAAATGTTAGATAAAGCAAGCTTTGGTTGTTTTCAACAACAGACAGTGCCGGTTTTTGCTCTGAGCGATGAGGCAATCTGTTTAAGGGCGCACTGTGTGGACACTTGGCTGTTTAAGGGTCCTCCAGTGTGGACACTCGGCCCTCAGCTTCGTCCAGTCTTTTACTGTTGCCCTCCACCCATGTTGTCATAACTTCCAGTGCATCCGTAAATTTGGCCAGCTTCTCCTCTAATAACTTGCCGACACTCTCAGTACCCTCCCGAGCTAGCTGTGAGGAGTAGCCACTGCGCCTCAATGTTCGCTTGGCCCCTCGTTGTTCTTTGAGATTTACTTGGATTTTCGGGTGGAACTGAGCCACTTTCCTTGCTTGACATTGTTAGGAAGCTTAGAGCGGTCAGCAAGATATAAAAATGCAAGTGTGGTGGGTAAAATTTAAATTACGGTCGATGGGAGCGGGAGCTCAGTGCTAGTCTGACCTCTCAGCTCAGTGGCATCATACCTCCCCCCAGGGAGCTACTGTTTATAGCTGCTATAATGTGAAAATGTTTTGTTGTCGTTCCTACAATGAAATATTATTAAAAATGGATAAGAAGTACAACAAACCCTGTAATAGTTGGCTGTGGTGTCCGAGGACTAAACCACTCCAGGACGTGCTGTGATGATAAAATCACCAGCGTCAGGGCCCCGTATTCAGGGCCCCGTATTCTGTGGCCTCAGAGTGACTGACTGTGTGCTGCACTGAGCGTTTTGTCTCTGTATTCACATCCTTGTGTGTGTTTTTGGTTTCTCAGCAGTTCATTCTGCAGCCGAAGAAGCTCCTGCAGTACGGCCCTGTGGATTACAGCTCGGTGCACTGTGTGAGGGCAGAGGCGCTCTCGCTCACCCTCCATCTCACCAGCACGCCGTCGGAATGGATCTGCGTCTCCACCCCTGACGGTAACGCCACCGAGATTCACTTCATCTTACTGTCACACTGACGCTTTATAACTCGGAGAGAAAAATCACAAGGGTCAGAAATTAATCCTACAGTCGCCTGTAGTTTGTCTTGGTGGGCGTGGCCGTGAGTTTTTCATTTCTACACCGTATACAGCGCATCTTTTTGAAGTCTGTATGACTGAGTTACATGGCACATGCACGGCCTTTGTACGCAGAGGAAGTTGATCATGTTTTCACTCGCGGGTGTGAAGATCCAGTTCAGGTAGAGTCACGTGAACAGGTTTAATCAGAGGAAAGGCAGTGATTAAATATTTGCCCTGGATGATCAATCTCTGTGTGTGTTATTACGCGATCAGAGCGGCCGGACAGGTTTGGGTGAGAGCAAACATTCCTCATGAACCTCGCCTAATCTGCCTGTGAAGAATTCTTTTCTTTTCGGATTCCTCCTGCACTCAGACCTGTGTGTGAGTGTGAGAGGAGTATTGTCACTAGTATCAGACGTTTATAACAGTAGAGATAAAAAAAAAAAGTACAGTGATGTATTTGCATAATGTGTAATAAAGCTCTGGAGATGTGTGTAATTTATTTTAATGAAATGGAGGAATATTAGTGATTGAGTGATGAGTGTGAGGTTAATTATTACACCCTGGCCTTATTATTTTTCGTTCTTTTTTCCTCCAGACCCGCTTAAATCTCAGATGCTGATGATGACGTTGGGCGGAGTCATTCCCACTGTGATATGCTTGTTTGTTTTGGCCGCGGTCGGAGGTTTCGCTTATTACTACATCTGTGGTCACAAACCGCGGCTGCCCAAGAGTGTGGTGAGTCACATCTCTTCTCATCTCATCTCACACACACCTCACACCTTTCACACCCCGGTATCGGACCAGTTTGTGGGCGGGACCTGTTTAACAGCTGAACCGTTTCTCTTTAATATCGCGGGAGGTTTTAATGAAGATTCCCATCAAGGTTTCATCTTTATGTATTGTGTAAAAATGTATTCTGGACTTTTAAATTATTTTTATATTAATGTGACTGGACGACAACTAAAGTCAGATAAAAACATAATTTGCTTTAAAGTGTTTAACATCATCAAATATGTTTTCTCCCACATCAAACACTGAAATGAGAGCTGGGCGATAAAATATCTTCGCTACCTTCTTTTCAAGTGCACTTAGAAATGCGATAAATGCTAAAAACATCACGGGTAGCACATTTCAAAAATACAGTGTCTTGCAAAAGTATTCCCCCCCCCCCTTGGTGTTTGTCCTGTTTTGTCGCATTACAAGCTGGAATTAAAATGCATTTTTGGAGGGTTGGCACCATTTGATTTACACAACATGCTGACTACTTTAAAGGTGAAAATTGTTTGTTTTATTGTGACACAAACAATAATTAAGATGGAAAAAAAACCCTGAAATCTGTATTGTGCGTAAGTATTCACCCCCTAAATAAGAGCTGGTCCAAGCAATTCACTTCATAAGTCACAATTAGTTGATTAAGATCCACCTGTGTGCAATCTAAGTGTCACATGATCTGTCACATGATGTCTGTATAAATCAACCTGTTCTGGAAGGACCCTGACTCTGCAACATGAAAACCAAGCAGCACTCCAAACAGGTCAAAGTTGTGGAGAAGTATAGATCAGGATTGGGTTATAAAAAATATCCCACAGAGCACCATTAAATCCATTATAGCAAACTGGAAAGAATATGGCACCACTACAAACCTGACAAAAGAAGGCCCCGCCCACCAAAGCTCACAGACCGGGGGGGGGGGGGGGGAGGGCATTAATCAGAGATGCAACAAAGACACCAAAGATAACACTGAAGGAGCTGCAAAGATCCACAGCAGAGATGGGAGTATCTGTCCATTGGACCACTTTAAGCTGTACACTCCACAGAGTGGGCGGGGCTTTATGGAAGAGTGGCCAGAAAAATTAATTGCTTAAGAAAACCCTTTTGGAGTTTGCCCAACAGCATGTGGCAGACTCCCCAAACACATGGAAGAGCATTCTCTGGTCAGATGAGACTAAAATTGGTCTTTATGGCCAAACGCCATGTGTGGCGCAAACCCAACACCCTGAGAACACCATTCCTACAGTGAAGCATGGTGGTGGCAGCATCATGCTGTGGAGATAGTTTTCATCTGCAGGGACAGGAAAGCATGAAGGATGGCACTAAATACAGGGCAATTCTGGAGGAAAACCTGTTTGAGTCAGCCAGAGGTTTGAGACTGAGATGAAGGTTCATATTCCAGCAGGACAATGATCCTAAACATACTGCTAAAGCTACACTGGATTAGTTTAAAGGGAAACATTTAAATGTCTTGGAATGGACTAATCAAAGCCCAGACCTCAATCCAATTGAGAATCTGTGGCATAACTTGAAAATTGCTGTACACCAACGCAACCCATCTAACTTGAAGGAATTGGAGCAGTTTTGCCTTGAGGAATGGGCAAAAATCCCAGGAGCTAGATGTGCTAAGCTAATAGAGACATACCCCAAGAGACTTGCAGCAGAAGGTGGCTCAACAAAGTATTGACTTGGGGTGTGTGTGAATACCTAGGCATACTTCAGATTTCTGTTTACATCTTAATTATTGTCACAATTAAAAAAAAAAAAAAACCTTTTAAAGTGGTCGGCATGTTGTGTAAATCAAATGGTGCTAACCCTCCATAAATCCATTTTAATTCCAGCTTGTAATGCGACAAAACAGGACAAACACCAAGGGGGATGAATACTTTTGCAAGACACTGTGTACTAGTGTGCTGTTGTCCGAGTATTTAAACTGGTGTATTCAAAACAAAACACCACTACACTGGTTTCTGCATGCTTGGAAATACTACTACACGCTTCCTTGTTCTTAAACTAGAGCATATCTGAAAGGAAAAACAAACAAACAACCCATTAGAGTATTGTACTGCAAGCACTGAAATTATCTCATCTCATCATCTCTAGCCGCTTTATCCTGTTCTACAGGGTCGCAGGCAAGCTGGAGCCTATCCCAGCTGACTACGGGCGAAAGGCGGGGTACACCCTGGACAAGTCGCCAGGTCATCACAGGGCCGACACAGACAACCATTCACACTCACATTCACACCTACGGTCAATTTAGAGTCACCAGTTAACCTAACCTGCATGTCTTTGGACTGTGGGGGAAACCGGAGCACCCGGAGGAAACCCACGCGGACACGGGGAGAACATGCAAACTCCGCACAGAAAGGCCCTCGCCGGCCACGGGGCTCGAACCTAGACCTTCTTGCTGTGAGGCGACAGTGCTAACCACTACACCACCGTGCCACCCACTGAAATTATCATCTTGGAAATACTAGTGTACAAATACAGGTGCTGGTCATATAATTAGAATATCGTGGAAAAAGTTGATTTATTTCAGTAATTCCACTCAAAAAGTGAAACTTGTAAATTATATTCATTCATTACACAGACTGATATATTTCAAATGTTTATTTATTTTAACGTTGATGATTATAACTGACAACTAATGAAGATCCCAAATTCAGTATCTCAGAAAATTAGAATATTACTTAAGACCAATACAAAAAAAGGATTTTTAGAAATGTTGGCCAGCTGAAAAGTATGAGCATGTACAGCACTCAATACTTAGTTGGGGCTCCTTTTGCCTGAATTACTGCAGCAATGCGGCGTGGCATGGAGTCGATCAGTCTGTGGCACTGCTCAGGTGTTATGAGAGCCCAGGTTGCTGTGATAGTGGCCTTCAGCTCTTCTGCATTGTTGGGTCTGGCGTATCGCGTCTTCCTCTTCACGAGACCCCATAGATTTTCTATGGGGTTAAGGTCAGGCGGGTTTGCTGGCCAATTAAGAACAGGGATACCATGGTCCTTAAACCAGGTACTGGTAGCTTTGGCACTGTGTCCAGGTGCCAAGTCCTGTTGGAAAATGAAATCTGCATCTCCATAAAGCTGGTCAGCAGCAGGAAGCATGAAGTGCTCTAAAACTTCTTGGTAGACGGTTGCGTTGACCTTGGACCTCAGTGGACCAACACCAGCAGATGACATGGCACGCCAAACCATCACTGACTGTGGAAACTTTACACTGGACCTCAAGCAACGTGGATTCTGTGCCTCTCCTCTCTTCCTCCAGACTCTGGGACCTTGATTTCCAAAGGAAATGCAAAATTTACTTTCATCAGAGAACAACTTTGGACCACTCAGCAGCAGTCCAGTCCTTTTTGTCTTTAGCCCAGGCGAGATGCTTCCGACGCTGTCTCTTGTTCAAGAGTGGCTTGACACAAGGAATGCGACAGCTGAAACCCATGTCTTGTACGTCTGTGCGTGGTGGTTCTTGAAGCACTGACTCCAGCTGCAGTCCACTCTTTGTGAATCTCCCCCACATTTTTGAATGGGTTTTGTTCCACAATCCTCTCCAGGGTGCGGTTATCCCTATTGCTTGTTCACTTTTTTTTTCTACCACATCTTTTCCTTCCCTTCACCTCTCTATTAATGTGCTTGGACATAGATCTCTGTGAACAGCCAGCCTCTTTAGCAATGACCTTTTGTGTCTTGCCCTCCTTGTGCAAGGTGTCAATGGTCGTCTTTTGGACAACTTTCAAATCAGCAGTCTTCCCCATGATTGTGTCGCCTACAGAACTCGACTGAGAGACCATTTAAAGGCCTTTGCAGGTGTTTTGAGGTAATTAGCTGATTAGAGTGTGGCACCAGGCGTCTTCAACATAGAAAATTAGAATATCGTGAAAAGGTTCAGAGATACTGAATTTGGGGTTTTCATTAGTCGTCAGTTATAATCATCAAAATTAAAAGAAATAAACACTTGAAATTTATCAGTCTGTGTGTAATGAATGAATATCATATACAAGTTTCACTTTTTGAATGGAATTACTGAATTAAATAAACTTTTTCATGATCTTCTAATTATATGACCAGCACCTGTATGTTTGCACTCGTCTATCAGAAATGCTGACAAACTCGTAAACCTGGTCGTGACGACTTTGATGAATGTTTCGGTCCTGAGAACAGTATGTGACGACGCTGAGACATACCTGAGATTACTGGAGCGTTTTGTCTCTGTCTTGGTTTAATTTCTAAACAATGTGACCTATAGAGATAAGGACCACCTCGCTCCTCCGGATTTTTGGATAATGATGAGCTGTAATGATCGTGGGTGTGTCTTTGGCTGCTGAAATGTTGCTCTCCTGCATAATTTCATTCCAGCTGTCGCTCTGGAATTCAGACGCTTCTTGATCGACTAATCAAGCGGTATGCTAGGTGGAGGACCTACAGTGGTGCTTGACAGTTTGTGAACCCTTCAGAATTTTCTATATTTCTGCATAAATATGACCGAAAACATCATCAAATTTTCACACAAGTCCTAAAAGTAGATAAAGAGAACCCAGTTAAACAAATGAAACAAAATATTATACTTGGTCATTTATTTATTGAGGAAAATGATCCAATATTACTTATTGTAGAGGTCAGAGCAGGTGGGTGGAGCACAGAAGTACGGCAGGACAGAACTGAGTTCAAAAAAAACTATTTATTGTGTTCCCTTTTCAGGTTAAGCACACATACACCCAGACACACACACACACAAGGCATCTGGTGCAGGAGAGAGCTCCCTTCCTCTGTTCTCTCTCTCCTTATATAGGGCGTGGTTGCTGGGAAGACACACAAACACAGGTTAATTG
The DNA here is from genome assembly GCF_027579695.1 of Neoarius graeffei. Taxonomy (NCBI): domain Eukaryota; kingdom Metazoa; phylum Chordata; class Actinopteri; order Siluriformes; family Ariidae; genus Neoarius; species Neoarius graeffei. The sequence continues at coordinate 8,814,398 of NC_083570.1, forward strand.
ATCTCAGGTGAAGTGATTCTGCCACTTACCTTCCCTGACTCCGCCCTCCTGTCACAGACCGGCGCTTGACCACGCCCCCGCTGCCACATACCCCCACCGCCCGACTCAGGCCGGGCACCCGTCCGGCCTGCAGCCGACTCCCCCCCCCCTTGACGGGAGAGGAAGTCCGCCACGACCATCTGCGCCCCCGGCCTGTGGACCACCTTGAAGTTGAAGGGTTGGAGTGCCAGATACCAACGGGTGATCCGCGCGTTGGCATCCTTCATGCGGTGGAGCCACTGGAGGGGCGCGTGGTCCGAACAGAGGGTGAAAGGGCGCCCCAGCAGGTAGTAACGGAGGGCGAGGACCGCCCACTTGATCGCCAGGCACTCCTTCTCAATCGTGCTGTAGCGCCCCTCACGCACTGACAGCTTCCGACTGATGTACAGGACCGGGCGGTCCTCCCCCTCCACCTGCTGGGACAAAACGGCCCCCAGCCCTCTGTCCGACGCATCCGTCTGTAACGTAAAAGGGAGAGAGAAGTCAGGGGAGTGTAAAAGTGGCCCCCCACACAGTGCAGCCTTTACTTCAGAGAAAGCCCGCTGACACTGCTCCGTCCACTGGACCGGATCTGGCGCCCCCTTTTTAGTGAGGTCAGTCAGCGGGCTGGTGACGTCCGAATACTTAGGTATAAACCTACGATAATAGCCAGCCAGCCCCAGGAACTGTCTCACCCCCTTTTTGGTCTTGGGCCTCGGGCAGGCCGCAATCGCTGCTGTCTTATTAATTTGGGGACGCACCTGCCCGTTGCCCAAGTGGAAGCCCAGATACCGTACTTCCACCCGCCCAATTGCACACTTCTTTGGGTTGGCAGTGAGTCCCGCCCGCCTCAGCGACCTAAGGACGGCCCTCAGGTGTTGCAGGTGCCGCTGCCAGTCATTACTATAAATGATAATATCGTCCAAGTACGCGGCCGCATAGGTGGCGTGGGGCCGGAGGACCCTGTCCATCAGCCGCTGAAACGTAGCAGGCGCCCCAAACAGCCCAAACGGAAGTGTGACGAACTGGTGTAAGCCGAACGGTGTGGAAAAGGCCGTTTTCTCCCGGGATAATGGAGTCAAGGGGATCTGCCAATATCCCTTCGTCAAATCCAGTGTCGAGTAAAAACGAGCTGTGCCTAGTCGATCGAGCAGCTCATCAATACGAGGCATTGGGTACGCGTCGAATTTAGACACCGCGTTGACTTTTCTATAGTCCACACAGAACCGGACCGAGCCGTCCGCCTTGGGAACCAAGACCACCGGGCTGCTCCAGTCGCTGTGGGACTCCTCGACGATGCCCATTTCGAGCATGGCCTGAAGTTCCTCCCGAACCACCTTTTTTTTGTGTTCGGGTAGCCTGTAAGGGCGGCTACGCACTACCACCCCCGGGGGCGTCTCTATGTGGTGTTCTATGAGGTTAGTGCGACCGGGCAGGGGCGAGAACACATCCGAAAACTCGGCCTGCAACTGGGCGACCTCCGTGAGTTGGGTCGGGGAGAGGTGGTCTCCACAGGGGACCGGAGGGGTATGTGATGCCAATGTCCCTTTTTGAACCTCCGGCCCCAGCTCCGCCTTCTCCGGAACTGCCGACACCAACGCCACGGGGACCTCCTCGTTCCAGAGTTTTAGCAGATTGAGGTGGTAGATCTGTAGCGCCCCACCCCTGTCTGTTCGCCTCACCTCATAGTCGACGTCCCCGACTCGCCGTGTGACCTCAAAGGGCCCTTGCCACTTGGCGATCAATTTGGAGCTCGACGTGGGCAACAGTACGAGTACTTTATCTCCCGGTGTGAACTCTCTAAGGCGCGTACCCTTGTTGTACAGGCGGGCTTGCCGTTCCTGGGCCTGCCGCAAATTCTCCTGAGTTAGGTGGGTGAGCGTGTGGAGTTTTGCGCGCAGGTCCATAACGTACTGAATTTCGTTCTTACTTTGTGAAGGTCCCTCCTCCCAATTTTCCCGCAGCACGTCCAAGATGCCACGCGGCTTACGCCCATATAATAATTCGAACGGGGAGAACCCCGTGGAGGCTTGGGGGACCTCTCGCACTGAGAACAGCAAGGGTTCGAGCCACTTGTCCCAATTACGTGCGTCCTCACTTACGAATTTCTTAATAATATTTTTGAGGGTGCGGTTGAACCGTTCCACTAAACCGTCCGTTTGTGGGTGATACACGCTGGTGCGGATCGGCTTTATCCCCAATAACCCATACAGTTCGCGCAGTGTTCGTGACATAAACGTAGTGCCTTGGTCAGTCAGAATCTCTTTCGGGATTCCAACTCGGGAGATGACGCGGAAGAGTGCCTCTGCAATACTGCGTGCTGAGATATTGCGCAGAGGCACTGCTTCCGGGTATCGCGTTGCATAGTCCACTAGAACTAATATAAAGCAGTACCCTCGTGCTGACCGATCTAATGGCCCGACGAGATCCATCCCAATTCTCTCAAACGGGGTCTCGATTAACGGTAGAGGGCGCAAAGGCGCTTTTGGAATGGCCGCTGGATTTACTAACTGGCATTCGCGGCATGCCGTACACCACCTACGGACATCGCCGCGAATCCCCGGCCAATAGAATCGGGCCATTATTCGGGCTAGTGTTTTATCCTGCCCCAAGTGTCCAGCCATGGGATTAAAGTGAGCCGCCTGGAATACCAATTCCCGGCGGCTCTTTGGAATCAAAAGCTGCGTGACTCGCTCTTTAGTTTGAGTGTCCTGCGTCACTCTGTATAATCTATCCTTCAAAATCGCGAAGTAAGGGAAGGACAGGGTGGCGTTCGGCGGGAGCGTTTGACCATCGATTACTCTCACTTGGTCAAACGCATGCCGCAGAGTCTCGTCTCGCGATTGCTCTAATGGGAAATCCGCGAGGGATTCCCCAATAGAGAGAGGAGGAGCCGGCGGCTCCTCGCTCTGACGCGGAGATGACGTAGACGGCTCTGTGACAGCTGCTCCCGCCAAAGCGACACCGGGACCTCCCCCTGTCAACTGGCAGGACCCACTCTCTACTAGGCGCGTCATTAAACCCCGAAATCCCGGCCAATCCGTCCCCAAAATTAAAGAGTGGGTAAGGCGGGGATTAACCGCCGCCTTCACTATAAATTTTTCCCCTCTGAAAATAATGTGGACCGACACCAAAGGGTAGCGGTGAACATCCCCGTGCACACACAAAACCTTCACCTCTTGTGCTCCCCCCAATGCCTCGTTTTGAACCAGGCTTTGGCGAATTGAGGTCTGATTACAACCAGAATCCACCAACGCCTGATATGTAGCCCCTTGGATACTCACCGGTATGCGATACGCTCCGGCCCGATCGAGGGCGGCCTCTGGCGCGTCGGGGATCCGAACCACCGCGCCCACTTCCATTGCTGTGCACTGCTGTTGAAGGTGATCCGGCTCCCCGCAGCGCCAGCAAACCGGCCCGGGCTTTCCCTCTGCACCGGTGATCTGGGGCTCACTCACCTGAGGTGGGGGAGAGACAGACACAGAAGGGAGAAACGGGAGGGCACCGCGGGTGCGCCGGGCCGGCTGGGGAGGAACCGGCCCCCGCCTCCGCGGTGGGGGAATGGGGCGAGGACGAGACACAGGAGGAGGGAGAGAGAGAGAGAGAGAAGAGGAGAGAGGAGATGATGTCATCTGCTGTCCTGCCGCCGGGACAGCCGCCAAATGGTCCTCCGCCAGCTCGACTGCTTGATCCAACGACGCCGGGCGGTGGCACCGGACCCACTCCGCCGTTCCTGCTGGTAAGCGAGCGACGAACTGTTCCAGCGCCACCTGGTCGAGGATTCCTTCGGCGTCGCGGTTGTTGGCCCTCAGCCACCGCCAGCAGGCGTCCCGGAGCTGCTGGCCAAACGCGAACGGCCGGCCGACTTCCTCCAAGCGCAGCGCGCGGAAGCGCTGGCGCTGCTGTTCTGGAGTGCGCCCCACGCGCTGGAGGACGGCCCGGCGGAGGTCCGCGTAGGCCAGCTGGCAGTCGGCGGGGAGCTGTAGCGCGGCCAGCTGTGCTTCTCCCGTGAGCAGGGGGAGGAGGCGCGCCGCGCGCTGCTCCATCGGCCACCCCGAGGCTTCGGCGACTTGCTCAAAGAGCGTGATGAACGCCTCGGGGTCATCCTGCGGGCCCATCTTGGTGACAGTGAGGGGAGACGGGCCCGCGGCAGGAGCGCTGGTGGACCCCGCCGACGCGAGGAGGTGCCGGAACGCCTGTCGATCTTCTTGTTGGGCCAACACCAGGGCCTCGAACCGCTCTTCTTGCTCCTTTCGGAGGGTGAGTAGCGCCTGGTGCTGGCTTTGCTGGGCCGTGGCAAGGGCGTGGACCAGTTCAGCAAACGGGGAGGACTCCATGGGGCTGCTGTGCTCCAGTCCCAGGTTTCAGCACCACTGTAGAGGTCAGAGCAGGTGGGTGGAGCACAGAAGTACGGCAGGACAGAACTGAGTTCAAAAAAAACTATTTATTGTGTTCCCTTTTCAGGTTAAGCACACATACACCCAGACACACACACACACAAGGCATCTGGTGCAGGAGAGAGCTCCCTTCCTCTGTTCTCTCTCTCCTTATATAGGGCGTGGTTGCTGGGAAGACACACAAACACAGGTTAATTGATCTCAGGTGAAGTGATTCTGCCACTTACCTTCCCTGACTCCGCCCTCCTGTCACAGACCGGCGCTTGACCACGCCCCCGCTGCCACACTTATCTATGGGTGGCAAAAGTATGTGAACCTTTTGCTTTCAGTATCTGGTGTGATCCCCTTGTGCAGCAATAACTGCAACTAAACGTTTGCGGTAACTGTTGATCAGTCCTGCACACCAGCTTGGAGGAATTTTAGCCCATTCCTCCATACAGAACAGCTTCAACTCTGGGATGTTGGTGGGTTTCCTCACATGAACTGCTCGCTTCAGGTCCTTCCACAACATTTCGATTGGATTAAGGTCAGGACTTTAACTTGGCCATTCCAAAACATTAACGTTATTCTTCTTTAACCATTCTTTGGTAGAACAACTTGTGTGCTTAGGGTCGTTGTCTTGCTGCATGACCCACTTTCTCTTGAGATTCAGTTCATGGACAGATGTCCTGACATTCTCCTTTAGAATTTGCTGGCATAATTCAGAATTCATTGTTCCATCAATGATGGCAAGCCGTCCTGGCCCAGATGCAGCAAAACAGGCCCAAACCATGATACTACCACCACCATGTTTCACAGATGGGATAAGGTTCTTATGCTGGAATGCAGTGGCTTCCTTTCTCCAAACATAGCGCTTCTCATTTAAACCAAAAAGTTCTATTTTGGTCTCATCCATCCACAAAACGTTTTTCCAGTAGCCTTCTGGCTTGTCCACGTGATCTTTAACAAACTGCAGATGAGCCGCAATGTTCTTTTTGGAGAGCAGTGGCTTTCTCCTTGCAACCTTGCCATGCACACCATTTGTTGTTTAGTGTTCTCCTGATGGTGGACTCATGAACATTTAACATTAGCCAATGTGAGAGAGGCCTTCAGTTGCTTAGAAGTTACCCTGGGGTCCTTTGTGACCTCACCGACTATTACACGCCTTGCTCTTGGAGTGATCTTTGTTGGTCGACCACTCCTGGGGAGGGTAACAATGGTCTTGAATTTCCTCCATTTGTATACAATCTGTCTGACTGTGGATTGGTGGAGTCCAAACTCTTTTTTAGAGATGGTTTTGTAACCTTTTCCAGCCTGATGAGCATCAACAACGCTTTTTTTGAGGTCCTCAGAAATCTCCTTTGTTCGTGCCATGATACACTTCCACAAACATGTGTTGTGAAGATCAGACTTTGATAGATCCCTGTTCTTTAAATAAAACAGGGTGCCCACTCACACCTGATTGTCATCCCAATGATTGAAAACACCTGACTCTAATTTCACCTTCAAATTAACTGCTAATCCTAGAGGTTCACATACTTTTGCCACTCACAGAGATGTAATATTGGTTCATTTTCCTCAATAAATAAATTACCAAGTATAATTTTTTTTGTCTCATTTGTTTAACTGGGTTCTCTTTATCTACTTTTAGGACTTGTGTGAAAATCTGATGATGTTTTAGGTCATATTTATGCAGAAATATAGAAAATTCTAAAGGGTTCACAAACTTTCAAGCACCACTGTACGCCTTTATCAGACACACACTTGGCGGCTTGGGGGAGGGCGGAATCATTACATCGACACCTTCACAGCTGCTTCTCGCTCATGATGATAATTACATTACTTTCACACGCAGGCGTTTTTGTGCTGATGCTGAAGAAAAACCCAGATCTGTAACCGGTATAAGTGACCAACTAACTACATCTCGAGATCCGTTTTATTATCCGCTAGTTTTTGACTCGACTTATCCATACTGATTTATTATTATTCAGCTAATTAATATGACTTTTTTTTTTTTTTACCCCCGCCCACATTCAACAGGACGTGGACATGAAGCGTAAACTCCAGACGTTCCAGCCGGATCCGCCCCGAATAAATGTAATCATCTTCAACATCACCAACCTGAGCACGGGGGAATCCAAACACAGCTTCCTCAGCCCGTTTCATCATGGTGTTGACGTTCCAGAGTCCTCACCGCTCACCATCGTGGAGGACGGCGAGGTCAGTTACGCGCCCCAGGACGCCCAGAATACATCAAGAGCATCAGCAGGTCTCCACAGCCACCGCGGCTCTTTGGGTGAGGATTACGGACTGGTCTGTCAGGAAGACAGGATTCAGGTGGCCAGCTGCCCGTATAAATCCCAGCAGTGTGTGGGTGAAGTCAACCCATACACAGCACAGACTGGAACGACAGAACCCGCACAGGACAGATATGAAGAAAATGAAGATGGAGAGATGCAGAGGTTTTGTAACTGGGACGAAGATCCTGGTCAGCTCCAGCTGGACTTCCCTCTGCTCAGCAGGTTCGGCTCAGAAACCACAGAGACCCCGACGCTTGGGGACATGACGCTGCTCCCACACCATCCTGCCCTCACGAGTGTCATGGTCAAGCAGGGTTCAGAGGAGAGTGAAGATGATTGCCTGCTCCTGAAGATGGAGAAAGACTGGAACCTGCTGATCCAGAGCACCACCTCCTAGATTCCTCAGACATCTGTTTGATCAAAGTCATCAGTCTGGGATTTTATTAAACAAACACCCAGCGTTCCTTATGTTGTTGGACACCAAATGCTGCTCTTATGAGTAAAGATCCTCCTGATGGCCGTCTGGTTTTTGGTTTGAGATGGAGATCAGCTTTTTTTTACTGGATAAAGCTGGTCTGGGTGGGTGATGGAAATGCAGTGTTCAGAAAGTTCAGGCTTTGGGTTGTTTACAGAAATTCAGCCAAGTTCCACTTTTAGGACAGAAAAACACAGAGAGAGACGGACCGTTGGAGAAGGATGGGGGAGAGACAGACAGATAAAGACTGAGGGGGAGGGGGGAGAGTGTGTTTGAGTTTGTGAGCGAGAGAGAGACTGAGAGATAGACACAGACAAAGAAAGATGAGAAAGAGACCAATGGGAAGGGAGGCGAGAGAAAGACGGACGGAGAGACAGACAGAGACATAAAGAAAGATGGGGGGAGAGACAGACAGACATGAAGAAAGAGGGGGGAGAGAGAGACACCAATGGGGAGCGGGAGAGAGACAGATGGAGAAAGACAGACAGAGACCAATGGGGAGGGGGAGAGAGAGATGGACATACAGATGGAGAGACAGGCAGACAGAGACAGAGAGGGAGACAGACAGGGGGAGAGAGAGGGAGGGAAGGACGGATGGACAGACAGATGGGGTGAGAGAGGGAGACGAGGACAGATGCACAGAGCGAGAGAGGGGGATGGACAGACAGACGGCGAGGGAGACAAGGGCAGATTTTATTGTCCTTGCTGTATACAGCTGGAGTGTTACAGTATGATCACTGAATAGTATGAATTGCAGGATGGATGACAAACTCACAACAATAAATGTCCAGTATGTTACACCCTCAGGGATCAGAGTATCTTTAGAGCTTCATTGACGTGAGATCGACCTGCCAATCTCGACTTTCAGAACATTCCTCTAAAGTCTAAACTAAATAAACAACAGTGTCAGAATTATAACCGTTTATTACTGTTCAGGTTCATTATAACCATCTTTGCGAAACAAACAGTAAAAAGCACTAGATCACATTATTATATGAACAAATGATGTTATTGTTATCCTTTGTTGCTGTCAGGTTAAAAAAAACAATCCATGAAATGTTACATTTGTGTTTTTGTTTTTTCTTTTTTTCCTCCCCTCCCCCAGTTCTGTGTTATTGTGTGAAAGGCATTTTCAGTATATTTATCATTACTTTATTCTCAACTTCTCCCTGAATGTGAAATGTTTGTATGAAGGAAACCGCTTTAGTGAAAAAGAGATTTTCACCACGTGAAGGATTTTTAAATATAAAGTTAAATGTTTTGGTGTTTTTCACTTTGAAATAAGCTGACAGATTGCTAACTTTTACCTCACTGTAAGTAATGTGTATTTTAATCATAATGATCACAAAATAAACACAATACATGATGGAAATAAAGACTGGATGGAAAAGTGTGTGGTGTGTGAAAGGTGTTCATGTCTCACGGGGTCTGATGATTTAAAATGGTGACTTTTTAAACTTTCTTTGTCGCCACCTAGTGGCTATGGAAAAGATAAGTTCATGGCTCTGTGCTTCCTAAGGCTGCTGGGCCATAGAAGGTTCACGCTGCACGCTGCATACTACACGCGTGTAAAGAAAAGTGGACAAACGTAGCATGACTTGCTCTGGGCCATAGAACGGCGTTCACGTTGCACGCTGCACACTTCACGCGTGAAGCGTGAAATGAACATGCACACTTTTTTCTAGGCGTGAAGATGGAAATTCCAGTCAATACATGCGGTCACCGCCGCGCCAGCCAATCAGAACGGGTCTAGGGAGATAACTCTATGCTTTCAGGGGAAAACTTCAGAAAAAATATAATTGAATGGTATAATTGAAAAATAGTTCTTCATCGGGATTGTCAAGCAGATTATAGAATGTTCGGTGAAATTCACCACGGGTTTCTCTCAGAAGGAAGTGTTCTCGGCTCCAAATCCTGTTCCTTTTTCTCTTCCTCTGTCTCAGTAAAAGCAGAATGAGGCAATCGTCGTCATCCGAAGAGTCCATATTGTTGGTTACTCGGTCAAAGTAGAACAGACGCAACACGTGAACATCCAAGCATGAAGTTTAATGGCCCAGGGTCCGGTTCTTCACGTGAACATGCAGCGTGAACCTTCTATGGCCCAGCTGCCTAACAGAGTTGTGCTTCAACCTTTACATTCTCATCTCATCTCCTTATCTCTTCTGCTTTATCCTGTTCTACAGGGTCGCAGGCAAGCTGGAGCCTATCCCAGCTGACTACGGGCGAAAGGCGGGGTACACCCTGGACAAGTCGCCAGGTCATCACAGGGCTGACACATAGACACAGACAACCATTCACTAACAGCGCTAACCACTACACCACCGTGCCGCCCCCTTTACATTCTATTTGTATAATTCTGAATAGAATTTTAAAAGATTTTCTTTAGATTCTAGATTTATTTTACTTTACGGAAGTGTATTACAGTAAAAGGGAAAAGCTGTAGCTTCTTTATGTTCCTTTATTTGCCTTCCTTCCTTCTTTCTTTTGTTTTTCCTGTTCTTTCTTTGTTTACAGAATGCAGATTTTATGTAAATTAGGTCAAATGTGAAGTTTCTGGAATGCCCGGGGAAAAATAAAAGCTTTTAAGGGGAAAGTAGAAGCCTGCAAGCAGTCAAACAAATAAAACAAAATGTGTATATGTTTAAAACAAATAGCAAGGTTCATAAGCATAACTATTTTGGTCATGTTCTCACGAGTTAAGTTATGCTAACATGGACTTGCTAGTAAAAGTTAGCTGCTTAAAAAGAGTTTAGCTATTTTAGATAAAATATATGAAATTGATATTCAAATACTTTCTATAACATTATTCAGTGCTTATACGTTAGTTTACAATTTTGTGGATGGGCTGTACGCAACACAGAATAAAAAAATGAAAGTACAACTATAAACTACAATTACACATACATATAGAAACTTACAGACGTGTAAACAGACATTACAAAAATATAGCTGTTCTACAGTAAACTGATGCACAGAACGGGATTTGTCGCCCCCTGTGGTGGTTTATGGAACTACAGCACGCTTGTATTTCCGTCTCCATGGAAACCAGCGTGGCGTTGCTACTGTCTGAGAGTAAACAGTCCACAGTGCAGGCGTTTGATAATTTATCGTTTATTAGAGCAAAAATAATATTTAATAAGTTTTAGTATAAGTGAGTATGTGAGGTGTAATAATCTGCAGCATGTCCCGAGCTCAGGCTGAGAGTGTGATTAAGAATATAATCCGGGAAATAACAGAGCGGTGCTGCAGGCGGGGCCCAGCTGTGTCTGAGACCCTCACTGCCTTCATGGTGAGTCGCACATCCCTCCACCTTCATCCCTCCACTTTCATCCCTCCACCTTCATCCCTCCATCTTCATGCCTCCACCTTCATCCCTCCACTTTCATCCCTCCATCTTCATCCCTCCACTTTCATCCCTTCACCTTCATCCCTCCACCTTCATCCCTCCACTTTCATCCCTCCACCTGCTTCATCCCTCCACCTTCATCTCTCCACCTGCTTCATCCCTCCACCTGCTTCATCCCTCCATCTTCATCTCTCCACCTGCTTCATCCCTCCACCTGCTTCATCCCTCCACCTTCATCCCTCCATCTTCATCCCTCCACCTTCATCCCTCCAATTTCATCCCTCCATCTTCATCCCTCCACTTTCATCCCTCCACCTTCATCCCTGCATCTTCATCCCTCCATCTTCATCCCTCCACTTTCATCCCTCCACTTTTATCCCTCCACCTTCATCCCTCCACTTTCATCCCTCCACCTTCATCCCTCCATTTTTATCCCTCCACTTTCATCTCTCCACCTTCATCCCTCCACTTTCATCCCTCCATCTTCATTCCTCCACTTTCATCCCTCCACCTTCATCCCTCCACTTTTATCCCTCCATCTTCATCCCTCCACTTTCATCTCTCCACCTTCATCCCTCCACTTTCATCCCTCCATCTTCATTCCTCCACTTTCATCCCTCCATCTTCATCCCTCCACTTTCATCCCTCCACTTTTATCCCTCCATCTTCATCCCTCCACTTTCATCCCTCCACTTTCATCTCTCCACTTTCATCCCTCCATCTTCAGCCCTCCAGTTTCATCCCTCCATCTTCATCCCTCCACCTTCATCCCTCCACTTTTATCCCTCCATCTTCATCCCTCCACTTTCATCTCTCCACTTTCATCCCTCCATCTTCAGCCCTCCACTTTCATCCCTCCATCTTCATCCCTCCACTTTCATCCCTCCACTTTCATCCCTCCATCTTCATCCCTCCACTTTTATCCCTCCATCTTCATCCCTCCACTTTCATCCCTCCACCTTCATCCCTCCACTTTCATCCCTCCACTTTCATCCCTCCACTTTCATCTCTCCACCTTCATCCCTCCACTTTCATCCCTCCATCTTCATTCCTCCACTTTCATCCCTCCACCTTCATCCCTCCACTTTCACCTCTCCACTTTCATCCCTCCATCTTCAGCCCTCCACTTTCATCCCTCCATCTTCTTTCCTTCACTTTCATCCCTCCATCTTCATCCCTCCACTTTCATCCCATTTTACCTTTCGAAAGCTTTAATCACAGGACAGATCTTATACAGCAATGCTGAGTTAATAATAAATCAGGAAATAGTTTAATACTCATTTCTCTCTCTCTCTCTCTCTCTCTCTCTCTCTCTATCTGTGTCTCTGTCCCTCTGTTTGTCTCTCTTCCTGTCTGTCTCTCTGTGTCTGCCTCTCTCTGTCTCTCTCTTTCTGTCTTTCTCTCTGTCTGTGTGTCTCTGTTTCTCTCTGTTTTTGTCTCCTTCTCTCTGTCTCTCTCTCTGTTTGTCTCCTTCTCTCTGTCTCTCTCTCTCTGTCTGTCTCTCCATCTGTCTGTCTCTCCATCTGTCTGTCTCTCCTTATCAATCTGTCTCTTTGTCTTGCTCTTTTTCTCTGTGCGTCTGTCTGTCTGTCTGTCTGTCTGTCTGTCTGTCTGTCTGTCTCTCTCTCTCAGGTAAAAGCTGTCGTTTTAGACCCCAGGAACCTCTTTAACGTTGACCGGACACTGACTAAGCAGGATGTGGAAAAACTAATCGAGGTATTTATTCTATAATGTAATCAGCACTTTCAATTTTCTGGATTCTGATTGGTCAGAAGGCACTGATTCATTTTCTTAAATCACAGGTTTATATCAATGCACTTGTTGTAATATGTCACGGTTTCTATAGTAACAGATCATTCACAGGGACTCCTCCGGCAGACGAGTCGATAACAACAGACGGAATAAAAAACGTACGTAATCACCGTGTCACGTTTACGGACGGAGTCTCCGGCGTCAGTGCTTTTTTAACAGTCAGAAGTAAAGCTGTGAGGTTTCTGATATCTTACGCTTTGCAGTTTCTCTGTAACAAATGGAACCATCACAGGTCAAGAAAGTGCTGTGAGGAAAACAAGATGGTCGCAGAAACGCTGCTTCCTTACACCAGCATGTTGTAGATTAGTTTCCCTGAACAGCATGTCATGGAGTGTGTTATTCTTTACTTAGACACGGTGCATGATGTTACACGTGAGCGTTGAGTGTAAAATGGTGTATGGTGTGTGTTTTGCTGTTCAGCTGTGTGTAAACAGATTGATGGAGCAGAAGAGTCCTGCTTTGGACACCATTAAAATGCAGCTTCACTTCGATATGAATTACACGTCTCGACGTAAGTGCCATTTCTATTCCTGCTATCAGTAGTGTAGTAACGTGTGTGTGTTCAAGTGTGTGATGTGTATGAGCATGAATTCTCACACTCTTCTGAGTTTCTGATTCGGTCACTGATTTGTTATCCTACTGTGTTCACCTGTTCTGTGTTTTGTTTTGTTTTTTTGTCCATGCGTAAATCTGAGCTCTATCTGAGCTCTGTCCTATTATTTTCTTTAAGTTTTTCAAATGATGTCTCAGTATCTCAAGAACTAAATCTCCAAATGAAGTTATTCCTCGCAAATCACTTGAAACATGTCCCACTAAGGGTAGTATCTCACTGGGCTGCGACAGCCCGCGACTAGTTGGGGACACAACAATTGCGATAAAATATGCAAATTAGCGACAATTTTCACTTGGAATCACACTGAATTGATATTCACATGTTTTACCGCAATTGTTGTGTCTCCAACTAGTCACAGGCTGTCGCAGCCCAGCTTTCCCTCGGCAGGCAGGGAAGTAGAGGAAGCCTCATGGAAACTGACTTGAGAAGGGTTCGCGACGGCTTTGCGACACCAGCGACGCATTCGCGGCTATTTTGAGAGAAATTTTGTCGCACGAATTTTTTGAACATGTTCAAAATTTCAGTGACGAAGGAGCGACACTTTGCGACTCATGCGAGGAAATTGAGAAGCCCCGCGAATGTTTCAAGACACTTTTGAAACTCTCTCGCGAATGACGTACGCAATTTGTCGCAAGCTGTCGCAGCCCAGTGAGATACTAGCTTAAGTCTACGTTTACTTGATTTCACGTCTTTATCTGAGATTTTAGGAAATCAGGACTGTGTTTTGGTGGACGTCCTATGATTGTGTACAGTGTAAATCGTGTTCACCTTCGAGCAGGTGAGTTTGTGGAGGAGCACCAGAAGGTGGCGCAGATGCGTCTCCTGCCCACGTGCCGGGAAATCACGGACAGCAGGGCCAAGAGCCGAGATGAGCTGGACGCTCTTTACTACAGGATGGTCACCTATGTGATTTTACGCTCCGGCCTCGGCTCAGACTCCGACGTCACCAACGTACAAGAAGCCACAGGTGAGAAAGCAAGAGAGACGGAAAACACCTGAAACATCTGTTGTCACCATTGTCTGCTAACTAGAGGAGCCTGTGTGCTGCTTGTTCACACTTGTTCATGTTTATCGCTTCAGGTCATCAACGTAGCGTTTATTTATACCGTATTTGTATCTGCGATGCAAGTTTGCTGTCCTCCTACTGGTGGATTTGAGACGAGCGTCGTAGCAGTGCTCACTCTGTGATTTTAACCAAACCCTTTCTAAGGCCTTCGACCTCAACTCATAACGTGCGACGTTTTAGCTCAAGCCCACGATAGATAATACAGAACGTCCCAAGTCATACTCCTTGCTAATTACTTGGCGTAAAAAAGTTTCATTTTGAGAATTCGCTGAAGGTGATGTTGTGGGATAGTATTTAGATATTATAGCAAAATTATTAGCACCCATAGGATTCCTGTAGGTGGGTTGCATCCGACGTCACAGCCGCCTCATTAGATAGTGTATGTACTGTAAGACATGAAGTGGTGGTCAGCTGAGCTCACTGTCCACAAAGCGTTACTATCGCTGGGGCGCTTTGCTAGTCGTTAAAATGCCCTACGCTTGTGTTCTTTTGGGCTGCTTGAATCAAACAAAGCGTGAAACTCATAAAAGTTTCTTCCGGGTTCCTTGCGAAGTGATAAAGTGTGAAACGGCAAAGGATTTTACCAAAAGATGACAAGAAAGGTGCGGAAGGGAGCTGAGTTGAAGAACGTGCGAGTTTGCAGTCATCACTTTGTGAAATCTTTGTAAATTCCTCTGATTTGTTTGGTTTGGATTCGCAACTCACCAACTTTTCTCGCGTTATTTCGTGACGTTTTGAAGTTCAGGAGACGCTTCAGTCTTCAGATGTGTTTTTGTTTACTGGTTGATCGTGGTCACCATATTGTAAACTAACGCGTATATTTTCACTTTATTTATCACGATGTCCCAGCAATCTTTACAAGGACGTAAAGGATGATGTGGATTGGGCTCCTACACTGAACTAGAGAGATAAGATAATTGAAACGATCCACGGAAACACAAAAGCAGAGCTCACGAGTTAAGAGTGAGCGTGGCAATTACAGCGAGTCGTGATAACTTCTCCGTCCTGTTTCGCCACTACCCAGGACTTTAAAGAAGAACTGAAGGCAAATTTTTTATTATCAAAATTCTATTTCTCATTTTATTAAATATAGGAATGCATTTTTGATTGCTATTTTGTCACTGCTATAGCAAGTTATGAGTGTTTGAAATATGCTATGTAATATATCAGTCCATATGTCAAAGCAATGAGATTCGTTGAGACCTGTGTGAGACATCGTAGGATGGAAGTAAAACGTACAGTGGAAATCAAAGTGACCAACATCTGCCAATGTTCCCTGTGTCCGAAATCGCTGACTCGGTCACTACTCTCTACATACAGTGGTACTTGAAAGTTTGTGAACCCTTCAGAATTTTCTATATTTCTGCAAAAATATGACCTAAAACATCATCAGATTTTCACACAAGCCCTAAAAGTAGATAAAGAGAACCCAGTTAAACAAATGAAACAAAAATATTATATTTGGTCATTTATTCATTGAGGAAAATGATCCAATATTACTTATCTATGGGTGGCAAAAGTATGTGAACCTTTGCTTTCAGTATCTGGTGTGACCCCCTTGTGCAGCAATAACTGCAACTAAACGTTTCTGGTAATTGTTGATCAGTCCTGCACACCGGCTTGGAGGAATTTTAGCCCATTCCAACGTACAGAACAGCTTCAACTCTAGGATGTTGGTGGGTTTCCTCACATGAACTGCTCGCTTCAGGTCCTTCCACAACATTTCAATTGGATTAAGGTCAGGACTTTGACTTGGCCATTCCAAAACATTAACATTATTCTTCTTTAACCATTCTTTGGTAGAACGACTGGTGTGCTTAGGGTCGTTGTCTTGCTGACCCACCTTCTCTTGAGATTCAGTTCATGGACAGATGTCCTGACATTCTCCTACTGTAGGGAATTGCTGTATAGAGGACTATATCGTGAGCTCATGCGTAAAATGAAAAAACACTTTCGGACACTACTCCGTCACGCTGGTATTTACGTCATTACTGTTGCACAATTAAAACGTGCCAGATCAGTCGGCTGCTGGGTTTCAAAATAATAAACACACGCTTGTGTTTTTGTGATAAATCCATATTATACTGAGCGCATTTCACACATTAATCAATACAAAGTCCCTGCAGCTTTCAGTTCTTTTAAATCAAGGCTGAATACTTTTGTTTCTTCTTCGCCACTGCCTTTTATTAAATCAAATTTGAGACTTTTAATTTGATTTCTTTCAGCGCGACTGCAATGCATGATGGGATATATTGCTTTGGTTAGTCCCCATCGTTGTACGCTACTTTTCGTGATGCATTGTGGGATACTTTGAGTGCACTGTATAGGGTGTGAATAATCCTCACTAAGGTTTCGGACAGCACTACAAAATGGCGTCCTCACTATATAGTGCCCTGTATAGTGAGTAGGGAGCGATTTCAGACACAGGGGTTGTCAAAAGACGCGCGCGCCCTCTTTCGAATGCTGATGTAATCAAGCCGGAAGTTTTGTTTGTTTTGATAGCAATCAGGAAAGTTTGAAAAAAGTAGGCAGTAATCGTCATTTCAACTCGTTTGGAAAACAGTTTTCAAAATGGCGGCACTGACACCTGGTTGAAGCTTCAAGTCTCGCACAAGTCTCGTGAAGATCGCGCGGATAAGCGACGCCTGCCGTGGAACAAAACGAATTACATTCAACATGGCTAAAAACCGAATAGGCTGATAAGTATCATATTTAATTGCGATTAGCTGTCAATACGAGTCACGATATAAAGTTACTAAAACCGAAAACGTCATTGAATAACACGTTAATTAAGAAATAAAGCAAGTTTAAAAATGATTTCAGTTCTCCTTTAAAGGGGTTTCTGTGGATCTTTGTGATTGATTTATCTGGAAGAGAAGAGCAGGGAAGATTGCGAATCGAGTGGCTGTGGTTTGCTTTCGGCCGATACTAAACCGTGTAGCGTCCTAGCGATCATTGCAAAGACGCGTACAAAAAGCCTGAAACTGCCTCCTTACCCAGGAAAAAATGATACAGGATTTATCTTGTAGTGTCCTGATCCCCTGGGTCCGGTTGTTCAAAACATGGTTATCTTTTAACCAATGGTTCAATCACTATTTAACATGATGTTAAATATAACCTGCTGTTAAACTGTTGTTCAAAACTCCATTCAAGTTAACACACCTCCCAGCCTCCGTTATCTTTTAACCAGGTGGTTACGTACAGCTCAAAAGGCAAACACGCATGTTCCCGATTGTTAATGCGCGCC
Source organism: Neoarius graeffei (assembly GCF_027579695.1). Taxonomy (NCBI): domain Eukaryota; kingdom Metazoa; phylum Chordata; class Actinopteri; order Siluriformes; family Ariidae; genus Neoarius; species Neoarius graeffei. The sequence continues at coordinate 8,831,651 of NC_083570.1, forward strand.
GTCCAAAACGATTCAGACAAGGACCAAACGAGCTACTTTTATACAGTGAGGCAGAACTTCGACATCGGTACCGATTTGATAGAGAATCTCTCCGTTATATATTTGATTTGTTTCAAGAAGATTTGGAACGCCCAACGTGAAGAAGCCGTGCATTGTCTGTTGAGGTGCTCATTGCCCTTAGATTTTATGCAAGCAGCAGTTTTTTTTCCAAGCCAGGAGACTTGGTGGGCATGGCATTGTGGGATTGATTTTGACACGGTGTGATGTTGGTTAGGGCTAAACCAATTGGTTTGCTCATGGTATGGTTCAATTAGCTTCAAGAAACGATTTTTTAACTAACGGTAAGTTAAAATTTTAACGGAAATAACTGTTTTGAACAACTGAACCCAGATCTTTAACCCAGCCGCATATAAAAAGTTGTACGCCTCCATGATCTTCCAGGTTTTCATTTATTTGTCTGTCTTGAATGATGTCTGTAGCACCAGGTAGTTTGAGATGTCAGGGAACTCAACAGATGGATAATTTTCCAACTCATACGGAAAATCCTTCTTTGCTAGCATTAAAGGATCTAATCCCATCGCAAAGATCAACTCTCTGAAGGTGTCTTGACCATGCGTTGGCCTCTAAACTGTGAAAATAGTCGGAGACAGTTTTACTATCTTTTTTGCAGAACGGCAGCCAAATTGGTTTCTCGGACCACCATTCACCATAGCACAAGACCTTCTTCTTCTTACGGTACGTCTGTGTGTGTGTTCTAGCCGCACTGCAGAGTGTGTTCCCTCCATCAGAGCTGGCCGCCTTCATGTCTCTGCTCAGGCGTGATAAAGAACAACAGCTGAACGAGCTCACCATGATCGTCACCGGGATTCGCCTCTTCAACAAGGACAGCGGGAAAGGAGGAGAGAGCATCGAGGACCGTGAGTGCATCTCACCTCGCGTTCTAATTAACGCTCGCCATCGTGATTCATTTTATAACAGCAGCTCTGACAGTCATGCAGATTTACATTAACATGCTCGTTTTGGTACGTTAACATTCTGTTAAATGACGGGATGCTCTACGTAAACCGAATTGAAAATCACTGAACGGTTCTCGAAGGTAAGGAGACGTTTATTCAGCTTTCACTCATCTTCAGGACAGAAGAGTTTACGATGATGTTTTTTGACGTTCATTAACCGCAAAGGCAGGAATGTGAGTGAGAACAGGAACTCACTTGTTTCCCATAAGTTCAAAAATGTAAATAGAAATGGATAGAAAGTATGGCGAATTGCTCTGTAAGACATTTATTGATGTAATCGTCAATAAATTGCTGTGGTGTAAGACAGAAGGGAACCGTCAGGGCCTTCTCTGCGTTCAGAGAAGCCCAAACGTATCAGCATTTCAAATGTTATGTTTAATTTCTTTCATAATTTCATTATATTATTCTCTCTTAATTCTAATTTGGCCTCATTTTCTATCACATTTGCTTCAGAAGTGAAAGGGTTACTGTCCTGAAAACATTAAAATCGAGTTCTCCAATGAGATTGTTTTGCTTGTTGTGTCTAGGCTGAGAACAGTTCAGAGCTGCTCACTCATTGGTTAGGACTTCATTGCCGGGACAGAAGGCCATGGCAGTGTATGTTTATGTAGGAAGTGACAGATGAATTAATTAACCAATCAGATTTTGATTTATAGCTGGAGGGACTAAAAATGTATCACCCTCAGCCTTCTCAAAGGCCAACGCAAGCTTAACTGTGAGTCGGCGCAGCAGTGAAGTCACCTTCCAGCCAGTGTAGCGTTCATCAGTAGTGTTAGCGAATGCTAATAAAGCAGTCAAGTCGGTGCTATCTATCGAGAGCTACAGGCTAACAACCGAGAAACTAAGATTTCTGTCTCCAGACTCTTCTTCCACGCTGCACGCTTGCTACAGTATTTTTCACTCAGACTTAAGTGTAATTTACTTTGTTACTTTTAAAATCAACATCGACAGCTACACACAACGGAGCGACCTGGCAGCCTGCCGCTAATCCCTTACAAATCCTTTGCCCTGTTGCTTTTTTGGTGTGTTTTGGTTAAGTTTTGGCTGAGCTCAAGTCCCATGTCTAATAGTAATAGTTCGCTGCTGGTCTAAGAGGAACCCGGTCAGGTTTATGCATTTTTGTGACACACTGTACATTTATAATTAGGATTTAACTTAATTATTGTAACAAATGTTCAGAAAACCACACATATTGACAGAATACAGGCTTGTAAGAAACTGTACATGTTTATAGAGCAAGGTTTTTTTGAAGTAATCGTGGTAATATCTTCTGTGTTACATTGTTGATGTGCAATCCTGGTCATCGTGGCTCTCTCGTGAAGTGCTGGCCGTCCTGAACGAGGCTCTTCCTGCTGCCAGCACAGATATAGAGCGTGAACTGGAAGGGACGCAACGTTTGGCTTGGCGCTACACCACTCTGCTGGAGAGATGCTCTGAATCCGACACTGACGCCGAGCTAAACAGGGACCTGCTCACACAGGCCCTGTACAACGTACGCCAACATGAAGCCTTCCTCAAAATCATACTGGTGCGTTACAGAGACATCTAAATGTTCAAGCCAATGATTAGAATAAAAGTTATTGGAAAACATTTAAATTTCTGTTACTATTTTATTCTTATTATGGCTAACTTTCGCTAATAATCATTAAGAGTAAAAGTCACGTAACATAATAAAACGTAGTTCGTTTGTCTCCGCCAGGCAGATGTGATCACATGTGCAAAGCAAGTGGAGGCTCTTCACACTGACCTCATGTCGAGGATGAAGGTGCTGAAGGCCACAGTTCATGCCAAAACTGCAGTACCAACCTCCCAAGTGTTCGTAAGTGTTCCTTTGCTCTGTCAAAAGCTCTTTGCTAGCATCATTTTCAGTCTGATCATTTTAAATCCCTCCCATTAGCCTCATTTCACAGCGTTGGCCAGGCTGTGGGCGGGGCTTCAGGATGAGATGGTCTTGTTGAACATGCTCCGGAGCATGGCGCTCAGCCTGAGGCCGTTCCTCTCGGCTCAGTCGCAACTTCTCGAGAACGTTCAGTTGGATCAGATGCTCCGCAGTGAAACCGTCAAATCTGACGCAGAGAGAGCTGCTGAGAGCTCAGGTACGTTCTGACATCACGAGCTTTTTATTCATTACAGAACAGCATCTTGTTAGTGGGCAGCTTGTTATGTCCAAGAAGTGTAGCATAAACTCCTCTGGCCTGAAGACATCGGAAAAAACTTGAGCATTACAGCTTTACGTCTTTGAGTGAGCGCATTTCATTTCTACATTATCACTCATCATGTGTAGTGTAGCACTCATTTTCTCTTTTTCAGAGGAGCGGCTTGATCCAGAGGAGATGAAATCGTCCGAGTGGATTCTGCCCGAGACCACGGCGAACTTTGAGCAGCTCTTCCTGCAGTACAGGGGTGTGTGTGGATACACTCTTGTCGAGAAGAACGGCCTCTTGCTCCCAGGTTCATAGTGAAGCTTTTCTTTCTCCAGTTTTACACTCTGCTTTTTTTAGAGTCCGAATATTAAAGAGCGTTCGTACGACTAGACAGTGTTTAGACCAAGACGTATTCAGCTCCCCAAAAGAAACAAATTTGTGATGTAAAGTGACACTACAGCATTAAAACATTGAAAGTGAAACATCTCTGGCTGAAGCTCCTCGTTCTTCAGTCATTAATTCGACCTACTTTGTTTGTTTCCATATTTGCTTTTGGTGTTCGACGAAATCTTTTTCAGGGAAGGCCTTCCTTATTTCAGCAAGACCGCTTTCTGCACATATTAAAACTGCATGGCTGTGTAGGAAAAGAGTCCAGGTGCTAAACTGGCCTGCTGCAGTCCAGATCTGTCTCCCATGTAAAACAGTTGGCGCATTATGAAGCGCAAAATACGACAAAGGAGACCCCGAACTCTTGAGCAACTGAAATTGTACATCAGGCAAGAATGGGACAACGTTTCTCTTTCAAAACTACAGCAGTTGGTCTCCTCAGTTCCCAAACGTTGATAGAGTTTCGTTAAAAGTAGAGGTGATACACAGTGGTAAACACGCCCTTGCCCCAACTTTTTTTTAAATGTGTTGCTGACATCAAATTCGAAATGAGCATAGATTTTTCAAAAAACAATAAAATTTCTCAGTTTCAGCATTTGATATGTTGTCTTTGTACTATTTTCAATGAAATACACGGTTTCCATGATTTCCAAATCGTCATATTTTGTTTTTATTTATGTTTTACACAGTGTCCCAACTTTTTTGGAATTAGGGTTGTAATTAAACTGACTTTTAAATATAATTAATAAAGGACACGCTTTAAAGGAACAGTCCACCGTATTTCCATAATGAAATATGCTCTTATCTGAATTGAGACGAGTTGCTCCGTACCTATCCGAGCTTTGCGCGACCTCCCAGGCAGTCAGACACGCTGTCACTCCTGTTAGCAATGTAGCTAGGCTCAGTATGGCCAACGGTATTTTTTGGGGCTGTAGTTAGATGCGACCAAACTCTTCCGCGTTTTTCCTGTTTACATAGGTTTATATGACCAGTGATATGAAACAAGTTCAGTTACACAAATTGAAACGTAGCGATTTTCTATGCTATGGAAAGTCCGCACTATAATGACAGGCGTACTAACACCTTCTGCGCGCTTTGGCAGCGCATTGATATCTGAGCTCCGTATCAATGCGCTGCCGAAGCGCGCAGAAGGTGTTAGTACGCCTGTCATTATAGTGCGGACTTTCCATAGCATAGAAAATCGCTACGTTTCAATTTGTGTAACTGAACTTGTTTCATATCACTGGTCATATAAACCTATGTAAACAGGAAAAACGCGGAAGAGTTTGGTCGCATCTAACTACAGCCCCAAAAAATACCATTGGCCATGCTGAGCCTAGCTACATTGCTAACAGGAGTGACAGCGCGTCTGACTGCATCTGACTGACTGGGAGGTCGCGCAAAGCTCGGATAGGTACGGAGCAGCTCGTCTCAATTCAGATAAGAGCATATTTCATTATGGAAATACGGTGGACTGTTCCTTTAAGGCAAGACGTCCATATTTCTGAAGCTCAGTCTGCTGCTGTTCCTTTCCAAAGGCAATCCGAACATCGGCATCCTGAAGCACAGGGAGAAATATTACAGCTTCAGCTCCAAGCAGGCTGCGTATCAGTTCGCCCCAAACGCAGACAAGTACATCGAACTGATCGCGGAAAGAGCGAAGAGATCTCCGGAACTGATCCAGCTGCTCGAGCTTCATCAGCAGTTTGCCAGCGTCACTCCGTACTCTCAGGTATCATGGACGTGTGACTTACTTGCATCTTCTCCTTCACATACTTGACCTACTCGCTGATCTCCACCACAAACTCCATTCCCCATGAACACTCTTAGCCTACAAATATGGCTGATCCAGCACCTACATACTGATCCAACACAATCAGTTGCGGCGTATGAAGACTCCACACACACTCTGCACATTAAAACTGCTCAACTGCAATCCCATCCTTGTCCATCTCATCTGTGAGCCTGAGTGACAGGAACATAATCAACAACAATGCGGTGAGCCAGTGCAAAGCAGCGTTTCTTAGAAAGTTTGTCTTCACAGATGCAGTCAGGTGAGAAATTGTTGGTGAAACCCATCAGCAAAAGTGAAAGCAGCACACAGACGGACACACACCTGCTGGAGAGCAGCATCGTCAGATCTTACGAGTGGAACGAGTGGGAGCTGAGACGGAAAGCCATCAAACTGGTAAGCAGCTCCACCTGAAATACACTGGCATGATTAGATTACGCTCAAGCTGTCCGAAAAGCCCTGAAATAAGTTTAACACGTTATTTTGTTGAATGCACTCCAAGGCGAACCTGCGCCATAAGGTAACCCACTCGACGCAGACTGACCTGAGCCACATGAGGAGACACAACACCACGCAGACGTTCCTTCCAAAAGAAGCCGCCTGCCTGACGAAGAGAGACGGACAGAGTAACGTACCGAGACCTCAAGTCTACCTGGCTGGGCTGAGAGGAGGACCAACCACTCCCATGACCAAACTCGATTTAACTCCAGATGTGCATGAATAGTTAATTTGTTTGTTAGTTAGACCTAGTATTGAATGTTTGTATTGAATTGTTGCATTCTGGTTTCTGATTGGCCAGAAAATACTGATTAATTTTCTCTGAAAGTTTTGCAGGCGTATATTAATGCACTCATTCGAATTTATGGTTTTCATCGTACCAGGTCGTTCCCAGGGATTTCTACGATGGACGCTAGACATAAACCGATTTTAAAAATCATTTAAATGGTGATGTTTTCGTAACTGAAGGGAGATGTTCATTTAGCATTTCTGGAAGGAGTCTCCAGTGTAACAGTCAGAGGTAAAGTTTTGTGACACCTTCAGGACAGAGGAGTTTATGCTTCGCAGTTTCTTGGTTACAACATGATTTTTTTTTGTCTTATTAACTTTAAGAGAAGGATAATAGGCAGGCTGGTGAGGGAACGACTGTTAATGTAACTATAAATGGATAAAAAAAACTATGATGTGAAATTTGTAATTGTTGGCAAATTGCTGTGGTAAAAGAGGAATTGTGGGAGATGATACTTTGGTACCAAATGTCAGTCAAAGCAGCGCGCACACAATTATGAAAATGATCTTATTGGCTCTAATAATATTAAGTATTATTATACATACAGGAGACTTTTTCAATGGAATAAAAATATGTGTTCTATTCCCTTCTAGTGGGTTTCATTCATTCGGTTTGGTAGCATGCAATATTGTTAGCGTATCGCTTATCCTACGTGTATTACATCACTCTACCCACTGGAGAATGAGCGTTGAATATGATTTACGATATTGCATGGTTGTCAAGGCAACATGATGTCACACGTCGGAGACGTAAAACTTCCACGTGAGCGAGCGAGCAACTGTGACAATTTGTGAACAAACATAGCTTCTACGATTGCTTTGTTAAATACAGAAGATTTTGAGAGAATTTTGAAAGAGAAAGACGCGTTGAACACCCGGAAGGAATGTATAATAATAATAATAATAACAATAATAACAATATTGACTGGCTTTTTTTGTGGTCTATCAGATATATTCCATTCAGCTACTCGTCTTTGACTCATTCATTATCATGCTAGCTGAATGGAATATATCTGATATACCACTCAACGCCAGACAATATTATTTAATTATCCTGAGGAATAACACAGCAGACTGTGAGGTTACACAAAAATAATCCACACCAGCATGGATTTACCACTTTACCATCTTTGATTTATTAAAAAGTAGCAGGTGTATAAAATGAGATTGAAGCTTCTGCAGGCGGCACGGTGGTGTAGTGGTTAGCGCTGTCGCCTCACAGCAAGAAGGTCCTGGGTTCGAGCCCCGGGGCCGGCGAGGGCCTTTCTGTGCGGAGTTTGCATGTTCTCCCCGTGTCCGCGTGGGTTTCCTCCGGGTGCTCCGGTTTCCCCCACAGTCCAAAGACATGCAGGTTAGGTTAACTGGTGACTCTAAATTGACCGTAGGTGTGAATGTGAGTGTGAACGGTTGTCTGTGTCTATGTGTCAGCCCTGTGATGACCTGGCGACTTGTCCAGGGTGTACCCCGCCTTTCGCCCGTAGTCAGCTGGGATAGGCTCCAGCTTGCCTGCGACCCTGTAGAAGGATAAAGCGGCTAGAGATAATGAGATGAGATGAGAAGCTTCTGCACACACACACACACACACACACTGTCACACAGCCACACCCCTTTGACAGTCTGCACTCCTACTCTTTTTAAAGCTCCACCCACTCTGGCTCTGTGATATCGTATCTCACAGTGCAGCAGGACGCTCATTTCAAAGCACACAATTCCGATCTCTACTGTATGTGTCGCTCTCTGGAAAAATGGCTGAGGCCAGTATTTCAGTAGCTCAGGACCAGTTCATGTGTCCAGTGTGTCTGGATCTCCTGAAGGATCCGGTGACTATCTCCTGTGGTCACAGTTTCTGTAAGGCGTGTATTAATGGCTGCTGGGATCAGGAGGATCAGAAGGGCACCTACAGCTGTCCTCAGTGCAGAGACACTTTCACTACAAGGCCTGTTCTACGCAGAAACAACATGCTGGATGAAGTGGTGGAGAAACTGAAGAAGACTGAAGTCTCATCCTGTTTTTGTGAACACAACACCGAGTCAGGTGCATCAGACAAAGAACAGGTGAGAAGGAGAAATGGTTTCAGACTGAATCCTTCGACATTTTGTTTCTAATCCTGCTTTACTCAGGCTATATGGTGTAAAAATGTCATGACTTCTATTGATTATAAACAATAAATATGTTCCATGTATCCTGTAGATGTGAACAGTTTTACAAGCACATACTGAGTACCTTTGACCTCACTCAGAGAGAGCCAGGATATGGATGATCTTTAACTTGAATTGCAGTTAATAATCTCCCACCTTCGACCTGTCTTTGAGTGAACACTTTACAGTTAGTAAAGTTAGTAATTAACTCAGGATGTAACATCATTTCATTCATTCTTGTCAGAGTGAGTTAAAGTTGAAGGAGGAGCAGATGAAATCCCAGCAGAGAATCCAGGAGAAGCAGAAGAAGGTGCAGGAGCTGAAACAGGCTGTGAACACTATAAAGGTGAGCAGTGAGCAGAGACAGAGCTGCTCCGAGAAACACACACAACATGGACAACGAGTCATTTACAGTCCCAGTAAGAGAGGGAGTGATAGATGAGCTTTAAATCTTGTGTGTGTGTGTGTGTGTGTGTGTGTGTGTGTGTGTGTGTGTGTGTGTGTGTGTGTGTGTGCCCTAACAGCTCAGTGCACAGACAGCAGTGGAGGACAGTGAGAGGATCTTTACTGAGCTGATCAGCTCCATGGAGAAAAAGCGCTGGGAAGTGACGGAGCTGATCAGAGATCAGGAGAAGGCTGAACTGAGTCGAGCTGAACGACTCCTGGAGCAACTGGAGCAGGAGATTGCTGATCTTCAGAGGAGAGTCACTGAGCTGGAGCAGCTTTCACACACACACGATCACATCCATTTCCTCCAGGTAACACTCATTGTCTGATATCACTTGCACTGTGGTCTGAGAATATTCGTCCATCTCGTACACCGCTCCGTTTCCAGTCTCTCAGTGTCTCTTCTGGACGTGGTGACTCATCCATCATTACTGTCCATCAACATGTTTCATTTGATGGAGTGAGGAATTATCTCTCAGAGATGAAAAAGCAATTCAACAAAATCCCTTCATATGGTGAGAGGAAGTAAAATGTTATAAATCCACGCATATACATAAAAAAAGATTTATTGTACTTATCTGAACTTAACATTGTCGCAGCTACCATCTGAAAGATATTGTACTTATACAGTTCATCAGTCATATTAAGATCATTTATTTTGCCAATATTCATAAATTCAAACATCGTGTCTCCTAAAATCACACTCTGATCATTGTATATTATTCCACCTCCATTTTCTCTCCATCACAGCAATTTGGATGAATTTACCTTCAGAGCTGAAGACTCGAGAAGATTTTCTACAATGTATGTATGCATCTCTCTCTCTCTCTCTCTCTCTCTCTCACACACACACACACACACACACACACACACACACACACACACACACACACACACAGTGCTGCCAGATCATTAAAAACGTATGTTGTTTTTGGAGACGTTTCCTTCCACAATAAAGAGAAATGAAGAATGGAGGTGTCATGTTGAGTGTCGCTGACAGCACAGCGCTGGTGAAGTTCGACATGTTTGATCCATGAATGTATATGAAGGTTAATAACATTCTAGTCATTTTCTTTCCTGAAGTTTATACAAGAAGCAAGTCAAGTTTATTTGTATCGCACTTTTAACAACAGACATTGCCACAAAGCAGCTTTACAGAAAATTAAAGACTTTGACCATGAGCTAATCCATCCATCCATTATCTGTAGCCGCTTATCCTGTGCAGGGTCGTGGGCAAGCTGGGGCCTGGCTGGGTGAAAGGTTGGGTACACCCTGGACAATTCGCCAGATTATTGCAGGGCTAACACATAGAGACAAACAACCATTCACACTCACACCTATGGTCAATTTAGAGCCACCAATTAGCCTAACCTGCAGGAACACCAAGAGAACATGCAAGCTCCACACATAAAGGCCCCCATCAGCCACTGGGCTTGAACCCAGAACCTTCTTACTGTGAGGCGACAGTGCTGTACCACTGTGCCACCACATGAGCTAATTTTATCCCTAATTTATCCCCAATGAGCAAGCCTATGGCGACGTTTGCAAGGAAAAACTCCCTCAGGCGACACGAGGAAGAAACCTTTTGAGGAACCAGACTCAAAAGGGAACCCATCCTTATTTGGGTGATAACTGATAGCATGATTATAAATAACTCTCTTCCATAACTGTGTCCTACAGAGCCACAAATTATAACTGTGTAACCAGGAACTTCATTATAGTTTTAACACGGTCTGTTTTGTTGAAGTGATAAACTGTTCATTGATGGAAACTTGAGTGCAAAACTGTTCAAGACAACTGCAGTCCTAAAGTTAGCAAGTCAACTGTAGTTCTCAGACATAAATATATTACTGTAAGTGTCCAGAGCGTCTTCTAAGTATGACTTTCGACTGTCCATATGGGACCATCCTCCACAGGAGTGATGTGATGAGACTCCAGCCAGAAGTAGGGCATCAGGATGGATCAGGCAGGTCCGAGGAGCAGAAGAGGTCAGCATCACTGGTTTCTCAGGATTGACATGTAACTCAACAGAGACAGACAGAAGGAAGATATGAGAGAGAGAGAGAGAGAGAACAAAGGTTGTGAGGTATGCCCAGTGTCACCTTATGAATAAGAACAGTACTGTATATATTTTGCGCTGAGTGCAAGCAGGGACTCTGGCAACACTAACTATGACAGCATATTTAAAAGGGAGAGCCAGAAGGTAACACAGGCATGAGGGAGCCCCGGGACATAAAGCAGCAGCTACTCCACCATCAACAAACCTGAGTGAGTGAGTGAGTGAGTGAGTGAGAGTAGGGGACTGACAACATCCATATATCCCAGTTTACCAAAACACTCTATGCCTGAGGACTCACCAGAGTTACTCCTTTACCGAATAAAAAACTATCTTGACTGAAAAGATATATTTTCAGCCTGGACTTAAACACTGAGACTGTGTCTGAGTCCTGAACACTACTTGGAAGGTTGTTCTATAACTGTGGGGCTTTGTAAGAAAAGGCTCTGCCCCCTGATGTTGCCTTCACTATATGAGGTACCAACAAATAACCTGCACCTTTTGATGTAAGTAGGCATGGCGGGTCATAAAGGACCAGAAGTTCGTTCAGGTACTGTGGCGCAAGACCATTCAGTGCTTTAAAGGTCAATAGTAGGATTGTATAATCAATACGAAATTTGATTGGGAGCCAGCGCAGTGTGGATAAGACAGGGGTTATGTGGTCATATCTTCTAGTTCTAGTAAGGACCGTTGTTGTTGCATTTTGAACTAACTGGAGCTTGTTTATGCACTTATTGGAACATCCAGACAGTAAGGCATTACAGTCATCCAACCTGGAGGTAAGAAAAGCATGAACTAGTTTTTCTGCATCTTAGTGACATTAAATTTCTTATCTTGGCAATATTTCTGAGATGAAAGAAAGCTATCTGGGTAATGTTATCATTATGAGTTTCAAATGAAAGACTGGAGTCGATGATCACACTGAGGTCTTTTACTGCTGCACATGAAGAAAAAAGCAGTGGACCTAAGACAGAACCTTGTGGAACACCAAACTTTACCTCAGCATGCATAGAAAAATCACCATATACATCAAGAAACTGATAGTGACCAGTTAAATAAGAGCTGAGTCAGGAGAGGGCCGTTCTCTTAACTCCCACAACATTTTCTAGTCTATCCAGGAAAATGGAATGATCAATCGTGTCAGAGTCTGCACTAAGGTCAAGCAACACAAGCAGCGAGACACAGTCCAGATCAGATGCCAACAACAGGTCATTTACTACTTTAACCAGTGCTGTCTCTGTGCTATGATGAGGTCTAAATCCTGACTGATACATTTCATGGTTGTTATTCCAATGTAAATATGAGCATAACTGCTGTGCCACAGCTTTTTCTAGGATCTTGGAGATAAAGCGGAGGTTTGATAATGGCCTTTCATTGGGCTGACAGGGGTCGAGGTCAGGTTTTTTAATCAGGGGTTTGATAACTGCAAGTTTAAAGGATTTGCGTATGTAGCCAATTCTAAGGGAAGAAATGATTATTTCTAGAAGAGCTTAAATTGCTTCTGGTATTATCTGTTTGAAGAGACATGTAGGTAAGGGATTAGTACACAAGAAGAAAATTTTGATGTGGAAATTAATGAAATTAATTTGATTTCTCGAAGAGGAGTAAAACATTCTAATTGCTGAGCTTATACAGTTATATTGTTAATGACTGTGTTATTTAAGTTGTCTGGGCTTAAATGAGTAGTTTGAATTTTTTTGTTGGATATTTTCAATTTTGTGATTGAAAAAAATTATGAAGTTGTTGCTGCTGCATATTGCAGGTGCAGGTGTGTCTGTAGTGGTCTTTTTCTTAGTTAATTTTGCGACAGTATTCAAAAGGAATCTAGGATTATTTTTGTTATCTTTGATTAGGGTGGAGAGATACATTGATCTTGCAGCACTCAGAGCTTTTCTATACTTCAGGAAGCTCTCCTTCCATGCTAATTTGAATACGACCAATTCTACAAGGAATATCATCTAATTGTGTAATCTCCTGCTCTCTCTCTCTCTGATATAATTTGTAAGAAACTGAGGGTGTGAGAGAGTGTCAATATGAGGCACTAATGAATTACTGGTTTAATTATGACTCATTGTACCCCAGTGTTTAATACACGATAAACTTTATTGCGCAACATCTCTTTTCTTTCAGATTTCTGTTATCTGACTCTGGATCCCAACACGGCACATGGTTCCCTCCGTCTGTGTGAGAAGGACAGAGCGGTGAGACGCAGTTATAAAGAGAAGCTGTTCCCTTATCACCCTGAGAGGTTTACCTCCATCGCTCAGGTGTTGTGTAAGGAGAGTGTGTGTGGACGCAGTTACTGGGAGGTGGAAAGGAGCAGTGAGGGATGTGTGTACATCTCAGTCTCATATAAAGGGACCAATAAAAAAGAGCAGCCCAGACAGACCATATTTGGGTACAACGATCAGTCATGGAGTCTGGTGTGTTCTCGGACTCCTCTTCATTTCTATCACAACAACATTAAGACCGAGTTCGGAGTTCCGTCACCTTCCAGAATAGGAGTGTATGTGGATCACAGTGCAGGAACTCTGTCCTTCTACAGCGTGTCTGACAGGATGAAGCTCCTCCACAGAGTCCACACCACATTCACTCAGCCTCTATACGCTGGGTTTACTCTGTGGGCTCCTGAATCAGTTGTCAGGTTTTCTGATCCACAATAATGGATCATTAATGTATAGTATCCTGTACTGAGTGCTGCGGAGTTCTGATCTGAAGGTGTTGATTAATTCCCTATAACAGCAGCTCTGACAGTAGTGCAGCTGCAAATCATTAGTGTTTCTATAGTAACAGCTCGTGTGTGTTTCTCACAAGCATTTCACCTAAAATACTCTCTCTTACTGCCACTCGACATGAACATGGTGGTCTCTGAAAGACTATACAGGCATCTGCCCAGGAGGTTGTGCCAGTTTTAAGGCTTGAGCAGTTTTTCGTCTCTTGTGTCTCTCATCCTTTGATTTCCGTCGATTGGATTCAAAGGTCTCAACTCCATTGCAGACCACACGCCTCCAGAGCAGTCTATCAGTTGATGCTGTAGCCCAATCAATAATCCCACACTCTTTAAAAGTTCTTTTTAGGGCATCCTTGTATCTCTTCTTAGGAGCACCAATGCTTCTTATTCCTGTGGGTCGCTGACTGTAGAAAAGCTGTTTTGGAAGTTGTTTTGCATCCATTTTAACAACATGTCCATACCACCTCAGCCTATTTTGCTGAAGCATAGCCTCGATGCTTGTTAAGGAGGCTCTATCAAGAATTGCAGCATTGGTAACACGATCATACCATTGGGCGTTCATGATGGATCGTACCGTAGGCATCTTCAGTGAAATTTCTCAAGTTGTTTTACTTGATATTGGTACGTAGTCCATGTTTTTGACCCATACAGGAGCGCTGGTATTATAGTGGCATTATAGACTCTTATTTTAGTTTTCAATTCAAGTTCGTGATGATCAAAATCATGCTTACGTAGCTTGCCAAAAGCTGTTGCTCCAGCACTGATGTTGTTATTAATTTCATGGTCAAGGGAAATATCACCTGACACATAGCTGATGAGATATTTAAAGTGTGGGACTACCTTAAGAACAGTTCCATCCACAGAAATTTCAGGTTGGGTGGTGATTGGGATGGAGGTGTCAGAGGCAGGTCGACACACAACCTCTGTTTTAGTGCAGTTCAGTGATAGCCTGAGTCTTTTGTAGGCTTCTGCAAAGGCATCTGTGATTCTCTGCAAGCCAGCTTCTGAGTATGAACAGAGCGCAGCATCATCAGCATACTGAAGTTCCACAACTGAGGCTGTAGACACCTTACTTTTAGCTTGCAAATGATGTAGGTTGTACCATTGTATTGATAAACTATCTGTATTCCATGATAAGAAGAAGAAGAACAACAACTTTATTCATCACATGTACACTCGTGAAAATCCTCTCTGCATTTACGCACACGTGAGCAATGAGCACAAACACGTACTCAGAGCAGTGGGCAGCCGTGCTACAGCAGCCAGGGAGCAGTTAGGGGTTAGGTGCCTCGCTCAAGAGCACCTCAGCCTAAGGGCACCCCATGTTAACCTAACGACATGCCTTTGGGCTCTGGTGGAAACCAGAGCACCTGGAGGAAACCCACACAGACTCCACACAGAAAGGCCCCCGTCAGCCGCTGGGCTCAAACCCAGAACCTTCTTGCTGTGAGGCGACAGTCAAGCCAAGTTTATTTGTATAGCGCTTTTAACAAACATTGTCGCAAAGCAGCTTTACAGAATTTGAACGACTTAAAACATGAGCTAATTGTATCCCTAATCTATCCCCAATGAGCACGCCTGTGGCGACGGTGGCAAGGAAAAACTCCCTCAGACTACATGAGGAAGAAACCTCGAGAGGAACCAGACTCAAAAGGGAACCCATCCTCATTTGGGCAACAACAGACAGCATGACTATAATATTAATAGTTTTAACATGAGGACAGTTTCGTTGATGTTATAATTCTTCATTGATGGAAACTTGAGTGCAAAACTGTTCATGATAACTGCAGTCCTAAAGTTAGCAAGTCAACTTTAGTCCTCAGCCATAAAAGCATTACTGTAAGAGTCCAGAGCGTCTTCCAGGTACAAGTCCAGTAACAGTGCTAACCACTACACCACCGTGCTGCCCAGATAATGCAGATTCGGCTTGGCTACATGCAGGATAGCACCTGTGAAGAGAGCAAACAATGCAGTGGCTACACAGCTTTGTATTACACTAACTTTCACAGGAAAAGGTTCCAGTTCTTCATCTTCACAGAGAACAGAAACAGTCATCCCATCATGGAGAAGACGAATCATTGTGATCAGTTTATCTGGGCACAAGGAATTCTCCAAAGAACCTCTCTATTCACTGAGAGCAAGAGATACTAAGAAATACTGAATAACGTAGAACTCCAGCATCATGAAGCTGAGAAATTTATTGGACTTATTGTCTTTTTTTTTAACGAGACTAAAAAGCTGCTGTTCCATTAAACCCAGTTACAGTATGACACACAGCAGGGACCGAATAAGCCATTCATCTCATCATGAATCAATATTGTTGATTATATTTATGATAAGACAAGTTTTCAGTCTGTTCTGATGTGAGTTCAGCAAAAATATTGAAAATGGTTCATTTTGTTGCAGGGTCACGTGTCCATGAGCATCCTCTAGTGGTCAGAAATGATAAGACAAGTTTAAATTGCAGTCATTTAAATTTAATGAATAAATCACTCAATTTTTCATTTTCTGAAAATTTATAAAGAAATAAATGGCTAAAGTGAGATAAAGGAATTCTTTAAAGTGAATTTGATTTTATTGTCGCCTACACATGAATGTTAAATGGTAAATGTGGCCAGAGATCGATTTCTGTACTTCAATAGAAAGTATCATGTATGTAATTTGTTCTTTTCCCATTTTGTCCTTTCTTTCTGTCCATGGTGAAATCACATTTTAAAATCAGAACTCCAGATAGAATTCTATAATATGCGAATACAATCGAGTTGTTATTTGGAGGCTCAGTTTTACAGAGTAGCACCACATCACTGAAAAACAACAAAACAAAAAAAACCCAGCAGCCTTTCAACATCAATTCTGTATCTTCACTAAAAGACACACAAGAGGATTTACAGCAGGACCGTGTCTTACTACAAGCACTAAAAACTACCACATTGTGTTCATTAAGGATGGAAATAAAGCAGAAATATTTCACTGTCATCTGCACTTCAGTGTCATTTGTTCTGCTGAAATATTTTCCTCATTCTGTCAGTTTGGAATTTAGTGAGGAGTGAAAATGAATCGAAATAAATGACTCTTTATTCCCACAAGGGGAGTCAAAACCTGATTTGATTTATTTTGCATTGTTTATTGCTAATAGAAGTCCCACTTTCTCATGTACAGATTGTTGAGATGGAAATGAAGTTGGTAGATGAATATGTTTGAGATCAGAGATCCTGAGTCGCCTCAGTCAGTCATTAGATGTGTCTTTGAGAAGTAGGAGAACACTGGAGAACCAGGAGGAAACCCACACTGACACGGGTCATTTTACCTTTGGGTCATTTTAACATTGTTAACAGACTGAAATGAATCTCCTGAAAGGCAGAAGAAAGAAATCTGCGAGTAGTGTTTACACAAGACTTTATCTAATCCCAGTCAGTGCAGGGTTCAAACCCCATCCACTAGAAATATCATTAAAATCAAAGGGAAAGGCAGAGACGAGGCGAAATCATCAACAGGAGATCTATCCAGAATAAACATGGCTCACAACTGAGGAGATTTACTAACACACTGGAAGGGTTCACAGTTACTGTAGGATCATTGTGCATTTTATAACAACAGACAGGAAATGAGTGGAGGAAGTGAAGTTATTCAAAATGTGTAAAGGCGCCCTCTGGTGGTCTGGAGGAGAAATGTCCAGGTTAAATATTAGTGTTCATCCACGTTTCTTTTATTTTTATTTGTGAACACACAGGTCGAAAATAATTTCACGTCAATGAGCTGTTACTATAGAAACAAGAACGTATTCGTGCAAGCCCATTAATATAAACCTGCACTACTGTCAGAGCTGCTTTTATAGAAAATTAGTCAAGACCTTCTGACCAATCAGAATAGACAACTGGAACAGATTTTTTTTTTTTTGCTTTATTTGATTGAAAATGAAAAGGATTAAAATTTTTTTTCCAACAATCGTTCAGAATCTAAATCAGGAGTCAGACCACAGACAGATCCAGTTCACAGAGACAGATTTATCATCATTATTCACACACACAATATATGACAACATTAAAAGAGATGTTTTTTGGAGGAAAGTCAGTTGTAGGTTTACAGTGATTTTCACAAACACATATTTAAGACACTGTAGTTATTTCCCACAGATTAAATTATCTAAAAATATCCATCCAAAGTGGAGAAAAACCCCGTTGCGTATCAATACAGCGGCTTGCTGACATCCTGACCTCAGTATTAAAAGCTTCTGTCTGAAAATGAGTTCAGCACAGAAACTCCATCACTGGGGGAAACTTTATTCTCCTGTGCTCTTATCTTTTAGTCTGCAAAGCTCTGATTGTAATATTTGAATAAAAATCCCAAACTCACAGATAAACCTGGATTTATAAGCTTCTATCTGCGGGCCAATCATCATCCAGGCTGAATATGGGATGAACACGACATCGGCATATTTTATAATTTAAATATTAAAATGAGTGTTTTTGTGCAGCTGGATTGTGTTCTAGTGAAACAGACGACTGAGCAACAACGTGGCAACGTGCAGGAATTTTACAGAAAACACTACACACTTTTATTCTGGATCACACAATCTCACTGTAGAACCAGGAAACCAAAGGAGCGCGAACCTGAGCCCGAACCCAAACCCAGCGTATAGAGTCTGAGTGAATGTGGTGTGGACTCTGTGGAGGAGCTTCATCGTGTCAGAGACGCTGTAGAAGGACAGAGTTCCTGCACTGTGATCCACATACACTCCTATTCTGGAGGCTGATGGAACTCTGAGATCAGTCTCAATGTTGTTGTACCAGAAAGAGAGAGAAGAAGAAGAACACCACAGACTCCAGGACTGATTGTTGAATCCAAACCCACACTCATTACCCCGTCCTTTCCTGCTGATGTCTTTATATGAGACTGATATGAACACACTATCATCACCGCTCCGCTCCACCTCCCAGTAACAGCGTCCACACACACTCTCCTTACACAACACCTGCCCCCAGTAATCAAATCTCTCTGGATGATCAGAGTAACGCTGCTCTCTCTCACTCCATCTCACCGCTCTGTTCTTCTCAGACAGAATGAGGTGACGATGTGCCGTGTTGGGATCCAGAGTCAGATAACAGAAATCTAAAATAAAAGAGAAAAACAAACTGAACAATGTGAACATGAATATCCGCGCTGGGGGCGTGGTCACGAAAACAGCAGTTCGGTTGCAGTGAAAACTTTTCTCTGTAGAACCCTGTCACTCCCCCCTCTGGGCTCAAGAACACAACAAAAGGGCAATAATATAACAGCCAATCAGAATCCAGATACGACAACCAATCAGAATTCAGATACAACAACCAATCAGAATTCAGATACATTCAGTTGCCAAGTAAAATTGTAACCTGTCAAAGTTCTCGAGCCCTCGTGCTGTTTTACCGTTAGATCAGGGGTTCTCAACCTTTTGCAACCTGGGCCCCACCAAAGCTGGTTCATTGCAGTTGGGGGCCCCTCTTCTCGCCCCGCCCCCATCCCCCCCCAACACACTCACCCGCAGTGACGCCACCCGACCTACAGCACCTTATATTGACAGATAGATAGATAGATAGATAGATAGATAGATAGATAGATAGATAGATAGATAGATAGATAGCCCTGGGCTAGATTATTATTATTATTATTATTTTTTTATTATTATTATTATTATTAGTAGTAGTAGTAGCAGCAGTAGTAGCATTATCCATTCCATAGAAATACATAGGCCTATTATCATTATTAGGCTATTGTTATAATTGGCAGTAGCACCACATTTCTAATCTGCTTTCGGGCATTATTATTATTATTATTATTATTATTATTATTATTATTGCCTATTATCATTACTAAGCTGTTGGCAGTAGTACAAGACTTATGTTCTTTCAGGCATTATTATTATTATTAGGCCTATTATTATTATTATTATTATTATTATTTATTATTATTATTATTATTGCTGTTGTTGGTTGTTGATATTATTATTATTATTATTATTATGCTATTATTATTAATAGGCATCATTATTATTATTATTATTATTATTATTATGAGTGTTTTTATTAGGTATTTTTTTAGGCTTATCATTAGCTGGCTATTGATATCATTGGGAATTGGGACCAGGCGTGAATTTAGGTTTTACTTTTTACTGTGCCTTTGTGATCTGCATTTGCGTTAATGTGAGACCTGAGCCTGCTTTGCCTTACAAAGATCCTCGATTCTTGGCGAAATGTTTGACAAGCACAGTCTCAAGTCATCCTCAATTTGCGCACGATTGCGATATTTCGTTTTGAGCGCAGTCGTTTTTGAAAATCCTGCCTCACACAAGTAGGTCGATGCGAATGGGATGAGCAGTTTCAAGGCTACGTCACACAGTTGCGGGTACTCCTGCATCAATGCTGCCCAGAATGTCGAAAGAGGGCATGAGGTGAAGACTGCCTTAAGTCTACTGTCACTCTTCAGCTCAATAAGCTGTTCCTGCATGTCAACTGGAAGTTCGTCAGCAGTACACACAAATGGATCTCGAACCCACGCAAAAGAGCGATAATCCTCTGTGAAGTATGCCGCAAACTGTTTTCTCATTACCGACAGGTGCTCTGACGCTGCTTGAAAGACAGATGAGAAATCGTGGGAAGTGCCTGCATTACTGATAAAGTCTGCAAGGCTTGGGAACATATCACAGTTCCCCCGACTGATGCGGCCACACACACAAGATTTTATGATAGATTGTTGATAGATTTTATAATAGTATTGATTTGTATGTAATAGTCCAATGTCCTGCATTTTGACATGGGTAAATGTGTTGCATCTGCTTAGCTACTATAGCCTGTTAGCCCCAGATTTTTTTTTCCCTCCATACATGAAGCCTACTCACGACCCCCCTGGAGTACCTCCGCGCCCCACCAGGGGGGCGCGCCCCCCCGGTTGAGAACCACTGCGTTAGATCAATCACATATCAGCTTAAACTAGCATTCTAAACCTAGTTAAAGATCCCACAGAAGAGAGCGACTCCCCCTGCCAGCCTCATGGAACTGAACAAGTTGACTTAATTAAAAAGTTGACTGTTCTATGAAAGGGTGTATTTGCATGATCATTATTATTTTACTAGTGGCATAAAATTGTCTTGAAAAGACGTCAAGAATAATATCGTTTATCACAATAATTTCTGAGACAATATATCATCCAACAAAATGTATCATGACAAGCCTAGCAGTGTGTGTGTGTGTGTGTGTTTTAGATTTACATTTCAGAAACTCTCCTCTGCTCTGTGGTTCTGGTCCTGAAATGATCTGAACTGCTGCAGCTGTGGAGAGAAAAATGGAAACATGAGTTTGTGTAAAAGATGGAAAGAGTTTAAAGTGATCCAGTCAGTTTATTCATTTTAAATCAGTGTTTTAGTTCAAAGTGTCGGGTGAATAAAGTGTCTGCAGAAAAGAAAGCAGGAGCGTCGCTAAGAAATAACACATCACTGTGTTTCTCCAGCAGGAACAGCTCCTCTTACCATGTGGAGGGATTTTGTTGAATTCCTCCTCACAGAATTCCTCGAGTCTCTTTTTCAGATCTGAGAGAGAATTCCTCACTCCATCAAATGAGAGATGTTGATGGACAGTGACGCTGGATGTGCAAAAATCTGGTCTTGGGAAGAGAGGAGAGCGACGTCCAGAAGCTAAAACCTACAGAAAGCAAATGAAATGTAAAACCCACTTGTGATGTCAGATAGGGACATTTATTGTTCCCTTAATGAGAGGTATTTTAGAGAGTGTGTGAGGAACAGCTGGCTCTGTAGATCAGACAGTGAGTGTTACCTGGAGGAAATGGATGTGATCGTGTGTGTGTGAAAGCTGCTCCAGCTCAGTGACTCTCCTCTGAAGATCAGCAATCTCCTGCTCCAGTTGCTCCAGGAGTCGTTCAGCTCGACTCAGTTCAGCCTTCTCCTGATCTCTGATCAGCTCCGTCACCTCCCAGCGCTTTTTCTCCATGGAGCTGATCAGCTCAGTAAAGATCCTCTCACTGTCCTCCACTGCTGTCTGTGCACTGAGCTGTTAGGGGACACACACACGAGATTTAAAGCTCATCTATCATTCCCTCTCTTACTGGGACTGTAAATGACTCGTTGTCCATGTTGTGTGTTTTTCTAGGAGCAGCTCTGTCTCTGCTCACTGCTCACCTTTATAGTGTTCACAGCCTGTTTCAGCTCCTGCACCTTCTTCTGCTTCTCCTGGATTCTCTGCTGGGATTTCATCTGCTCCTCCTTTAACTCACTCTGAGGACAAATAAAATACATTCAGCTTTTTATACAGTACGAGCGAACTGGTTCCAAATTAATGTCAGTTCAAAGTACATTCATGTTTGGCTCTGAAGGTTATGTACTCTGTGTGTGTGTGTGTGAGAGAGAAATGTTCACTAACTGATCTGGGCTGGGTTTCCCGAAAGCCTCTTAAGGCCAAGAAAGTTTTAAATGACCTCTTAAGATCCATCATCAAGCTTATGTGGTTTTCCCGAACAACATCGTAGCACAAGTCGTCCTTTAGTTTGCTCGGAATTTACGAGAGACCCGGAGCACTCGTTCAAAACAAAGAGCGACTCGCTCGCTGCCGAATCCACAGAATGCGCATGCGGCTCTGAGGGACTCTCACAGTCAGCGGGGGAAACTGGGGTTGAATCTGCTGGTGGTGTTCAATTAGTTTTCTTCTACATTGCAAATACATCGAGTTAATTATCAGAGGTGGACAGTAACGAAGTACATTTACTTGAGTTCTGTACTGAAGTACACTTTTTGAGTATCTGTACTTTACTTGAGTATTTTTTTTTGCAAACTTATGACTTTAACTTCACTTCATTTGAAAGACAAATATCGTCCTTTTTACTCCACTACATTTCTATCAAGGTCCTCGTTACTCGTTACTATGAAGCAGCTTTGAAAGTGGATGTTTTTTTCTTTTCTTTTCTAAAACGTGATTGGTTTTTCCGCAGGTGACACTGAGACAGTCTATCAGTAATCACTAGGGTCACGTCACGTCCATAGACTGGATAAAATCAAGATCAATGATTTCTCCGCAGCATTATTTAACACGATCAGTTGATGGCAGAATGGAAGGAGGCGGTTCTTCTGGGGAATGCACACACCCACGGTTCTATAGCTAGAACCCATGATTCAGTTTTCTGAAAGGAATAAAAGAGTCATTTTGCTTTAAATGTTTGCTTTGTTTGCCTAAAACAGAGCACATCACAGCCGACAAAAACTCGCCATCCCACCTGTGGAAGCATATTGAGGGATATAAACGTTTTATTAGCTTGCAGTGAAGTTGTCTGTGCTTTAAGAGTTAGTGATAATGTTGAATTAACTATGCAGTCTGATTAGTCAAATGATTTTCTGTGGATCTGCCCGCCAAGTTGCCATAGTCTTGTCCATGGCTAATGTTTACACACAGCTAGTTAACTTGGACACTGTTAGTTATGTCCAATACGATTGCCTTTAGCAGCTACTAATGCCTATATAGGGGACGCGAACTGCAAAGACCCACTTTGTCCTGTTGCTCTTTAGACTCCTTCTTATGAGTGAATTCCGGAAAACCACACACAGAGACAACGTTCATTCTTTAAGAGAGTCTCTCAACTCTCTCTTTTGGTCTGAAGGGCAACGTTATCAGGAAACCCACCCCGAACCAGATTACGACCATCACTGAAGATAAATTTAACACTCTGTTCACCAGAACACAGACAATTTTAATCAGCTTTTACAGAATCCTTCTGATTGAGACACACATTGAAATTAAAGTTCAAATCATATCACTGACTAAAGCACCTGTTTCTAGATGGGAAACTATAATTAAGATGATTTAATTCTGGAAAGATTTCTAGTTCTCACCTGTTTCTCAGCTCTTTCTGTTGCAACTGAAACAGCGTCATGGTCTTTATGTTTCTCCAACATGCACAAATAACAGATGCAGGTTTGATCAGTACGACAGTAGATCTTCAGCACTTCACCATGTTCAGAGCAGATCTTCTCTTGGAGTTTTGCTGAGGCTTCAATTAATGTGTGTTTTTTCAAAGCAGGAACTTCAAGATGAGGTTTCAGATGAATTTCACAAAATGACGTCAAACAAATCAGACAGGACTTGACGGCTTTGTGTTTTCTCCCGGTGCAGAAATCACACTCCACATCTCCAGGTCCAGCGTAACAGTGAGCAGGAGAAGCAGCTTGGACTTCAGTCTTCTTCAGTTTCTCCACCACTTCATCCAGCATGTTGTTTCTGCGTAGAACAGGCCTTGTCGTGAAAGTGTCTCTGCACTGAGGACAGCTGTAGACGCCCTTCTGATCCTCCTGATCCCAGCAGCCATTAATACACACCTTACAGAAACTGTGACCACAGGGGATAGCCACCGGATCCTTCAGGAGATCCAGACACACTGGACACATGAACTGGTCCACAGAAAGCTGATCTACTGAAATACTGGCCTCAGCCATTTTCCTGAAATCGCAATGAGAGAGAGAGAGAGATCAGTTTTGTTTTCTCTGAAATGACAAGTTACTTCCTGGTTCTGTGTGTGAAAGAGAGAGAGAGAGAGGAGGAGCACAAACACAGAGAGATCATGAGCACTCCTCTATTAACCATTTCATCTCCCTTCAGTGCAGAAATTTAACCCATGTAGCCGCACTGATTAGGATTAATTTCATGAAATACTCACAGAATGGATCTTAATTTTCTGGACTTTTCCACCTACTGACACCTCAAGCACAACTTTCAGCCTTGTTGATAAATTACAATTGTTTCACTTGAGCAGCTTTTTCCTTGTGACATCTTTAAAGTGATCTTCATCCCTAAAGAATGTTGGAGCCATTTTAAAAGTGAGGAGGACGCAGCTGTCAGGAAGGAAAACCATATTTTATTGATTTTGCATTGTTTATTGCGAAAAGAAATCACAAAAGTGGACCTTTTTTTCAACATAATCTCCATTTCACTCAGTATGAGCGCTCCAGGCTTAACAAGAGCCTGAACTCTTCATGACCTGCTGTTTGTGGAAACTAATCCACTTTGTGTTGATTCACATCCCACCACCTCATCACAGATTAGTTTCCTGGAGCAGCATGCCTCATCCTGTTTTATTCCTTACATCATG
Source organism: Neoarius graeffei (assembly GCF_027579695.1). NCBI lineage: Eukaryota > Metazoa > Chordata > Actinopteri > Siluriformes > Ariidae > Neoarius > Neoarius graeffei. The sequence continues at coordinate 8,856,266 of NC_083570.1, forward strand.
ATTTATCAAGAACATTATTCCTGGTTGATGAAGAATTCTTTCTCATGAACAGATTGTTGAGATGCAAATGAAGTTGGTAGATGAATATGTTTGAGATCAGAGATCCTGAGTCGCCTCAATCAGTCATTAGACGTGTCTTTGAGAAGTAGGAGAACACTGGAGAACCAGGAGGAAACCCACACTGACACAGGTCATTTTACCTTTGGGTCATTTTAACATTGTTAACAGACTGAAATGAATCTCCTGAAAGGCAGAAGAAAGAAATCTGCTAGTAGTGTTAACACAAGACTTGATCTAATCCCAGTCAGTACAGGGCTCAAACCCCATCCACCAGAAATATCATTAAAATCAAAGGGAAAGGCAGAGACGAGGCGAGATCATCAACAGGAGATCTATCCAGAATAAACACGGCTCACAACTGAGGAGATTTACTAACACACTGGAAGGGTTCACAGTAACAACTTCTTTCTTGTGTTGAAAGGCAGTCAGCATCCTTATTGTTGCATTGCTGCCACCTTCTGGATCAATTCCTTGCACCATTATACAGTGTCTTGCAAAAGTATTTATCCCCCTTGGTGTTTGTCCTGTTTTGTCGCATTACAAGCTGGAATTAAAATGGATGTTTTGGAGGGTTAGCACCATTTGATTTACAAACCATGCCGACCACTTAAAAGGTGAAAATTGTTGTTTTATTGTGACATAAACAATATTTAAGATAAAAAAGACAGAAATCTGGAGTGTGCATAAGAATTCACCCCCAAAGTCAATACTTTGTAGAGACACCTTTTGCTGCAATTACAGCTGCAAGTCTCTTGGGGTATGTCTCTATTAGCTTAGCACATCTAGCTCCTGGGATTTTTGCCCTTTCCTCAAGGCAAAACTGCTCCAACTCCTTCAAGTTAGATGGGTTGCATTGGTGTACAGCAATCTTCAAGTTATGCCACAGATTCTCAATTGGATTGAGGTCTAGGCTTTGATGAGGCCATTCCAAGATATTTAAATGTTTCCCTTTAAACCACTCCAGTGTAGCTTTAGCAGTATGTTTAGGATCGTTGTCCTGCTGGAATGTGAACTTTTCTCTCAGTCTCAAACCTCTGGCTGACTCAAACAGGTTTTCCTCCAGAATTGCCCTGTATTTAGTGCCATCCATCTTTCCTTCAGTCCTGACCAGCTTTCCTGTCCCTGCAGACGAAAAAGATCCCCACAGCATGATGCTGCCACCACCATGCTTCACTGTAAGAATGGTGTTCTCAGGGTGATGGGTTTGCGCCACACAGGGTGATGGGTTTGTGTTTCCCATGATGGCCAAAAAGATCAATTTTGGTCTCATCTGACCAGAGAATCTTCTTCCATGTGTTTGGGGAGTCTGCCACATGCTTTGGGCAAACTCCAAACATGTTTTTTATTATTATTATTTTTTTTCTGTAAGTAATGGCTTTTTTTTCCTGGCCACTCTTCCATAAAGCCCTGCCCACTCTGTGAAGTGTACGACTTAAAGTGGTCCTATGGACAGATACTCCCATCTCTGCTGTGGATCTTTGCAGCTCCTTCAGTGTTATCGTTGGTGTCTTTGTTGCATCTCTGATTAATGCCCTCCTTCCCCGGTCTGTGAGTTTTGTTGGGCGGGGCCTTCTCTTGTCAGGTTTGTAGTGGTGCCATATTCTTTCCATTTTGCTATAATGAATTTAATGGCATGCCATGGGATATTCAAAATTTGGGATATTTTTTATAACCCAACAATCTATACTTCTCCATAACTTTGTCTCTGACCTGTTTGGAGGCTCCTTGGTTTTCATGTTGTTTGTTTTGTCATGTTACAGAGTCAGGGTCCTTCCAGAATAGGTTGATTTATATAGACACCATGTGACAGATCATGTGACACTGTGATTGCACACAGGTGGCTCTTAATCAACTAATTATGTGACTTATGAAGTGAATTGGTTGGACCAGCTCTTATTTAGGGGTTTCATATGAAAGGGGTGAATACATATGCACACTCCAGATTTCTGGGGTGTTTTCATCTTAATTATTGTATGTGTTACAATAATACAACAATTTTCACCTTTAAAGTGGTCGGCATGTTGTGTAAATCAAATGGTGCTAACCCTCCAAACATCCATTTTAATTCCAGCTTGTAAGGCGACAAAACAGGACAAACACCAAGGGGGATGAATACTTTTGCAAGACACTGTCCAGCAGCTTGCGGACATCCTGACCTCAGTATTAAAAGCTTCTGTCTGAAAATGAGTTCAGCACAGAAACTTCATCGCTGGGGGAAACTTTATTCTCCTGTGCTCTTATCTTTTATTCTGCAAAGCTTTGACTGTAATATTTGAATAAAAATCCCAAACTCACAGATAAACCTGGATTTATAAGGTTCTAAAAGAAAGTAAATTTTATTCAATGAAACACAACATGCATTTAATACAATTCAATACAACCTCTCTCTCTGTCTCTTTCTCTCTCTCTCTCTTTTCTCTCCAAGTCTTCATAATGGATCACCACCAGAACATTAGTGCATCGATGTTAACTGGACTTCCTGCATGTTTGCACCACCTTGATAACTGAAGCTTGATTGTGCATTTTCTGAATCATTTAATGAAACGATGTCAGCTGTATGTAATTCGGCTAAAAAGGAGCAAAAAACAAACAAACAGTGACGAACCATTTGGGAGCTGAACAAGTCGATTCTGACTGTAAATAGATGTTCAGTCCACATTATGTAGAACATTTTGGAATCATTGTTAAATTCACTGCTTATTCATGCAGTGTGACATCCTCATGATACACAACAAGATCTGTTTTTTTGTCTTGTTAACTTCAAGAGAGAGAAAAAAGGAGGCTGGTGAGGGAACAACTCACTTATAGCTGCTATAGAGAGCGTGCACGTGACGTCACGAGGTCACGTGATATTTGTTTATCCGCCATTTTGGACGGCAAGGTCGCGCATAGAACTTAGACGAACCTGTTCTAATTATCAAGTGTGTGGGAGTAGATCTTTCGAGAATGGTTATATCTTGTTCAGCATTTGGTTGTACCAATAGACAGTATTGATGACATCATGTGACCTGAATCTGACGTGTTGTCAGATCTTACGAGTGGAACGAGTGGGAGCTGAGACGGAAAGCCATCAAACTGGTAAGCAGCTCCACCTGAAATACACTGGCATGATTAGATTACGCTCAAGCTGTCCGAAAAGCCCTGAAATAAGTTTAACACGTTATTTTGTTGAATGCACTCCAAGGCGAACCTGCGCCATAAGGTAACCCACTCGACGCGGACTTACCTGAGCCACATGAGGAGACACAACACCACGCAGACGTTCCTTCCAAAAGAAGCCGCCTGCCAGACGAAGAGAGACGGACAGAGTAACGTACCGAGACCTCAAGTCTACCTGGCTGGGCTGAGAGGAGGACCAACCACTCCCATGACCAAACTCGATTTAACTCCAGATGTGCATGAATAGTTAATTTGTTTGTTTGTTAGTTAGACCTAGTATTGAATGTTTGTATTGAATTGTTGCATTCTGGTTTCTGATTGGTCAGAAAATACTGATTAATTTTCTCTGAAAGTTTTGCAGGCGTATATTAATGCACTCGTTTGAATTTATGGTTTTCATAGTACCAGCTCGTTCACAGGGATTTCTACGATGGATGCTAGCCGTAAACTGATTTTAAAAATCATTTATACAGTGATGTTTTCGTAACTGAAGGGAGATGTTCATTTAGCATTTCTGGAAGGAGTCTCCAGTGTAACAGTCAGAGGTGAAGTTTTGTGACACCTTCAGGACAGAGGAGTTTACGCTTCACAGTTTCTTGGTGACAACATGATTTTTTTTGTCTTATTAACTTTAAGAGAAGGATAATAGGCAGGCTGGTGAGGGAACGACTGTTAATGTAACTATAAATGGATAAAAAAACACTATGATGTGAAATTTGTAATTGTTGGCAAATTGCTGTGGTAAAAGAGGAATTGTGGGAGATGATACTTTGGTACCGAATGTCAGTCAAAGCAGCGCGCACACAATTATGAAAATGATCTTATTGGCTCTAATAATATTAAATATTATTATACATGGCGGCACGGTGGTGTAGTGGTTAGCGCTGTCGCCTCACAGCAAGAAGGTCCTGGGTTCGAGCCCCGGGGCCGGCGAGGGCCTTTCTGTGTGGAGTTTGCATGTTCTCCCCGTGTCCGCGTGGGTTTCCTCCGGGTGCTCCGGTTTCCCCCACAGTCCAAAGACATGCAGGTTAGGTTAACTGGTGACTCTAAATTGACCGTAGGTGTGAGTGTGAATGGTTGTCTATGTGTCAGCCCTGTGATGACCTGGTGACTTGTCCAGGGTGTACCCCGCCTTTCGCCCGTAGTCAGCTGGGATAGGCTCCAGCTTGCCTGCGACCCTGTAGAACAGGATAAAGCGGCTAGAGGAGATGAGATGAGATTATTATACATACAGGAGACTTTTTCGATGGAATAAAAACATGTTCTATTCCCTTCCAGTGGGTTTCATTCATTCGGTTTGGTAGCATGCAATATTGTTAGCGTATTGCTTATCCTACGTGTATTACGTCACTCTACCCAATGGAGAATGAGCATTGAATATGGTTTACGATATTGCATGGTTGTCAAGGCAACATGACGTCACACGTCAGAGATGTAAAACTTCCGCGTGAGCGAGCGAGCAACTGTGACAATTTATGAACAAACATAGCTTCTACGATTGCTTCGTTAAATACAGAAGATTTTGAAATAATTTTGAAAGAGAAAGACGCGTTGAACACCCAGAAGGAATGTATAATAATCATAATAATAATAATAATAATAATAATATTGACTGGCTTTTTTTGTGGTCTATCAGATATATTCCATTCAGCTACTCATCTTTGACTCATTCATTATCATGCTAGCTGAATGGAATATATCTAATATACCACTCAACACCAGACAATATTATTTAATTATCCTGAGGAATAACACAGCAGACTGTGAGGTTACACAAAAATAATCCATGGCAGCATGGATTTACCACTTTACCATCTTTGATTTATTAAAAAGTAGCAGGTGTATAAAATGAGATTGAAGCTTCTGCACACACACACACACACACACACACTGTCACACAGCCACACCCCTTTGACAGTATGCACTCCTACTCTTTTTAAAGCTCCACCCACTCTGGCTCTGTGATATCGTATCTCACAGTGCAGCAGGACGCTCATTTCAAGGCACACAATTCCGATCTCTACTGTATGTGTCGCTCTCTGGAAAAATGGCTGAGGCCAGTATTTCAGTAGCTCAGGACCAGTTCATGTGTCCAGTGTGTCTGGATCTCCTGAAGGATCCGGTGACTATCTCCTGTGGTCACAGTTTCTGTAAGGTGTGTATTAATGGCTGCTGGGATCAGGAGGATCAGAAGGGTGTCTACAGCTGTCCTCAGTGCAGAGACACTTTCACTACAAGGCCTGTTCTACGCAGAAACAACATGCTGGATGAAGTGGTGGAGAAACTGAAGAAGAAGACTGAAGACTCATCCTGTTTTTGTGAACACAACACCGAGTCAGGTGCATCAGACAAAGAACAGGTGAGAAGGAGAAATGGTTTCAGACTGAATCCTTCGACATTTTGTTTCTAATCCTGCTTTACTCAGGTCATATGGTGTAAAAATGTCATGACTTCTATTGATTATAAATAATAAATATGTTCCATGTATCCTGTAGATGTGAACAGTTTTACAAGCACATACTGAGTACCTTTGACCTCACTCAGAGAGAGAGCCAGGATATGGATGATCTTTAACTTGAATTGCAGTTAATAATCTCCCACCTTTGACCTGTCTTTGAGTGAACACTTTACAGTTAGTAAAGTTAGTAATTAACTTAGGATGTAATATCATTTCATTCATTCTTGTCAGAGTGAGTTAAAGTTGAAGGAGGAGCAGATGAAATCCCAGCAGAGAATCCAGGAGAAGCAGAAGAAGGTGCAGGAGCTGAAACAGGCTGTGAACACTATAAAGGTGAGCAGTGAGCAGAGACAGAGCTGCTCCTAGAAACACACACAACATGGACAATGAGTCATTTACAGTCCCAGTAAGAGAGGGAATGATAAATTAGCTTTAAATCTCGTGTGTGTGTGTGTGTGTGTGTGCCCTAACAGTTCAGTGCACAGACAGCAGTGGAGGACAGTGAGAGGATCTTTACTGAGCTGATCAGCTCCATGGAGAAAAAGCGCTGGGAGGTGACGGAGCTGATCAGAGATCAGGAGAAGGCTGAACTGAGTCGAGCTGAACGACTCCTGGAGCAACTGGAGCAGGAGATTGCTGATCTTCAGAGGAGAGTCACTGAGCTGGAGCAGCTTTCACACACACACGATCACATCCATTTCCTCCAGGTAACACTCATTGTCTGATATCACTTGCACTGTGGTCTGAGAATATTCGTCCATCTCGTACACCGCTCCATTTCCAGTCTCTCAGTGTCTCTTCTGGACGTGGTGACTCATCCATCATTACTGTCCATCAACATGTTTCATTTGATGGAGTGAGGAATTATCTCTCAGAGATGAAAAAGCAATTCAACAAAATCCCTTCATATGGTGAGAGGAAGTAAAATGTTATAAATCCACGCATATACATAAAAAAAGATTTATTGTACTTATCTGAACTTAACATTGTCGCAGCTACCATCTGAAAGATATTGTACTTATACAGTTCATCAGTCATATTAAGATCATTTATTTTGCCAATATTCATAAATTCAAACATCGTGTTTCCTAAAATCACACTCTGATCATTGTATATTATTCCACCTCCATTTTCTCTCCGTCACAGCAATTTGGATGAATTTACCTTCAGAGCTGAAGACTCGAGAAGATTTTCTACAATGTATGTATGCATCTCTCTCTCTCTCTCTCTCTCTCTCACACACACACACACACACACACACACACACACACACACACACACAGTGCTGCCAGATCATTAAAAACGTATGTTGTTTTTGGAGACGTTTCCTTCCACAATAAAGAGAAATGAAGAATGGAGGTGTCATGTTGAGTGTCGCTGACAGCACAGCGCTGGTGAAGTTCGACATGTTTGATCCATGAATGTATATGAAGGTTAATAACATTCTAGTCATTTTCTTTCCTGAAGTTTATACAAGAAGCAAGTCAAGTTTATTTGTATCGCACTTTTAACAACAGACATTGCCACAAAGCAGCTTTACAGAAAATTAAAGACTTTGACCATGAGCTAATCCATCCATCCATTATCTGTAGCCGCTTATCCTGTGCAGGGTCGTGGGCAAGCTGGGGCCTGGCTGGGTGAAAGGTTGGGTACACCCTGGACAATTCGCCAGATTATTGCAGGGCTAACACATAGAGACAAACAACCATTCACACTCACACCTATGGTCAATTTAGAGCCACCAATTAGCCTAACCTGCAGGAACACCAAGAGAACATGCAAGCTCCACACATAAAGGCCCCCATCAGCCACTGGGCTTGAACCCAGAACCTTCTTACTGTGAGGCGACAGTGCTGTACCACTGTGCCACCACATGAGCTAATTTTATCCCTAATTTATCCCCAATGAGCAAGCCTATGGCGACGTTTGCAAGGAAAAACTCCCTCAGGCGACACGAGGAAGAAACCTTTTGAGGAACCAGACTCAAAAGGGAACCCATCCTTATTTGGGTGATAACTGATAGCATGATTATAAATAACTCTCTTCCATAACTGTGTCCTACAGAGCCACAAATTATAACTGTGTAACCAGGAACTTCATTATAGTTTTAACACGGTCTGTTTTGTTGAAGTGATAAACTGTTCATTGATGGAAACTTGAGTGCAAAACTGTTCAAGACAACTGCAGTCCTAAAGTTAGCAAGTCAACTGTAGTTCTCAGACATAAATATATTACTGTAAGTGTCCAGAGCGTCTTCTAAGTATGACTTTCGACTGTCCATATGGGACCATCCTCCACAGGAGTGATGTGATGAGACTCCAGCCAGAAGTAGGGCATCAGGATGGATCAGGCAGGTCCGAGGAGCAGAAGAGGTCAGCATCACTGGTTTCTCAGGATTGACATGTAACTCAACAGAGACAGACAGAAGGAAGATATGAGAGAGAGAGAGAGAGAGAACAAAGGTTGTGAGGTATGCCCAGTGTCACCTTATGAATAAGAACAGTACTGTATATATTTTGCGCTGAGTGCAAGCAGGGACTCTGGCAACACTAACTATGACAGCATATTTAAAAGGGAGAGCCAGAAGGTAACACAGGCATGAGGGAGCCCCGGGACATAAAGCAGCAGCTACTCCACCATCAACAAACCTGAGTGAGTGAGTGAGTGAGTGAGAGTAGGGGACTGACAACATCCATATATCCCAGTTTACCAAAACACTCTATGCCTGAGGACTCACCAGAGTTACTCCTTTACCGAATAAAAAACTATCTTGACTGAAAAGATATATTTTCAGCCTAGACTTAAACACTGAGACTGTGTCTGAGTCCTGAACACTACTTGGAAGGTTGTTCTATAACTGTGGGGCTTTGTAAGAAAAGGCTCTGCCCCCTGATGTTGCCTTCACTATATGAGGTACCAACAAATAACCTGCACCTTTTGATGTAAGTAGGCATGGCGGGTCATAAAGGACCAGAAGTTCGTTCAGGTACTGTGGCGCAAGACCATTCAGTGCTTTAAAGGTCAATAGTAGGATTGTATAATCAATACGAAATTTGATTGGGAGCCAGCGCAGTGTGGATAAGACAGGGGTTATGTGGTCATATCTTCTAGTTCTAGTAAGGACCGTTGTTGTTGCATTTTGAACTAACTGGAGCTTGTTTATGCACTTATTGGAACATCCAGACAGTAAGGCATTACAGTCATCCAACCTGGAGGTAAGAAAAGCATGAACTAGTTTTTCTGCATCTTAGTGACATTAAATTTCTTATCTTGGCAATATTTCTGAGATGAAAGAAAGCTATCTGGGTAATGTTATCATTATGAGTTTCAAATGAAAGACTGGAGTCGATGATCACACTGAGGTCTTTTACTGCTGCACATGAAGAAAAAAGCAGTGGACCTAAGACAGAACCTTGTGGAACACCAAACTTTACCTCAGCATGCATAGAAAAATCACCATATACATCAAGAAACTGATAGTGACCAGTTAAATAAGAGCTGAGTCAGGAGAGGGCCGTTCTCTTAACTCCCACAACATTTTCTAGTCTATCCAGGAAAATGGAATGATCAATCGTGTCAGAGTCTGCACTAAGGTCAAGCAACACAAGCAGCGAGACACAGTCCAGATCAGATGCCAACAACAGGTCATTTACTACTTTAACCAGTGCTGTCTCTGTGCTATGATGAGGTCTAAATCCTGACTGATACATTTCATGGTTGTTATTCCAATGTAAATATGAGCATAACTGCTGTGCCACAGCTTTTTCTAGGATCTTGGAGATAAAGCGGAGGTTTGATAATGGCCTTTCATTGGGCTGACAGGGGTCGAGGTCAGGTTTTTTAATCAGGGGTTTGATAACTGCAAGTTTAAAGGATTTGCGTATGTAGCCAATTCTAAGGGAAGAAATGATTATTTCTAGAAGAGCTTAAATTGCTTCTGGTATTATCTGTTTGAAGAGACATGTAGGTAAGGGATTAGTACACAAGAAGAAAATTTTGATGTGGAAATTAATGAAATTAATTTGATTTCTCGAAGAGGAGTAAAACATTCTAATTGCTGAGCTTATACAGTTATATTGTTAATGACTGGGTTATTTAAGTTGTCTGGGCTTAAATGAGTAGTTTGAATTTTTTTGTTGGATATTTTCAATTTTGTGATTGAAAAAAATTATGAAGTTGTTGCTGCTGCATATTGCAGGTGCAGGTGTGTCTGTAGTGGTCTTTTTCTTAGTTAATTTTGCGACAGTATTCAAAAGGAATCTAGGATTATTTTTGTTATCTTTGATTAGGGTGGAGAGATACATTGATCTTGCAGCACTCGGAGCTTTTCTATACTTCAGGAAGCTCTCCTTCCATGCTAATTTGAATACGACCAATTCTACAAGGAATATCATCTAATTGTGTAATCTCCTGCTCTCTCTCTCTCTCTGATATAATTTGTAAGAAACTGAGGGTGTGAGAGAGTGTCAATATGAGGCACTAATGAATTACTGGTTTAATTATGACTCATTGTACCCCAGTGTTTAATACACGATAAACTTTATTGCGCAACATCTCTTTTCTTTCAGATTTCTGTTATCTGACTCTGGATCCCAACACGGCACATGGTTCCCTCCGTCTGTGTGAGAAGGACAGAGCGGTGAGACGCAGTTATAAAGAGAAGCCGTTCCCTTGTCACCCTGAGAGGTTTACCTCCATCGCTCAGGTGTTGTGTAAGGAGAGTGTGTGTGGACGCAGTTACTGGGAGGTGGAAAGGAGCAGTGAGGGATGTGTGTACATCTCAGTCTCATATAAAGGGACCAATAAAAAAGAGCAGCCCAGACGGACCATATTTGGGTACAACGATCAGTCGTGGAGTCTGGTTTGTTCTCGGACTCCTCTTTATTTCTATCACAACAACATTAAGACCGAGTTCGGAGTTCCGTCACCTTCCAGAATAGGAGTGTATGTGGATCACAGTGCAGGAACTCTGTCCTTCTACAGTGTCTCTGACAGGATGAAGCTCCTCCACAGAGTCCACACCACATTCACTCAGCCTCTATACGCTGGGTTTACTCTGTGGGCTCCTGAATCAGTTGTCAGGTTTTCTGATCCACAATAATGGATCATTAATTTATAGTATCCTGTACTGAGTGCTGCGGAGTTCTGGTCTGAAGGTGTTGACAGTAGTGCAGCTGCAAATCATTAGTGTTTCTATAGTAACAGCTTGTGTGTGTTTCTCACAAGCATTTCACCTAAAATACTCTCTTACCGCCACTCGACATGAACATGGTGGTCTCTGAAAGACTATACAGGCATCTGCCCAGGAGGTTGTGCCAGTTTTAGGGCTTGAGCAGTTTTTCGTCTCTTGTGTCTCTCATCCTTTGATTTCCGTCGATTGGATTCAAAGGTTTCAACTCCATTGCAGACCATACGCCTCCAGAGCAGTCTATCAGTTGGTGCTGTAGCCAATCAATAATCCCACACTCTTTAAAAGTTCTTTTTAGGGCATCCTTGTATCTCTTCTTAGGAGCACCAATGCTTCTCATTCCTGTGGATCGCTGACTGAAGAAAAGCTGTTTTGGAAGTTGTTTTGCATCCATTTTAACAACATGTCCATACCACCTCAGCCTATTTTGCTGAAGCATAGCCTCGATGCTTGTTAAGGAGGTTCTATCAAGAATTGCAGCATTGGTAACACAATCATACCATTGGGCGTTCATGATGGATCGTACCGTAGGCATCTTCAGTGAAATTTCTCAAGTTGTTTTACTTGATATTGGTACGTAGTCCATGTTTTTGACCCATACAGGAGCGTTGGTATTATAGTGGCATTATGGACTCTTATTTTAGTTTTCAACTCAAGTTCGTGATGATCAAAATCATGCTTACGTAGCTTGCCAAAAGCTGTTGCTCCAGCACTGATGTTGTTATTAATTTCATGGTCAAGGGAAATATCACCTGACACATAGCTGATGAGATATTTAAAGTGTGGGACTACCTTAAGAACAGTTCCATCCACAGAAATTTCAGGTTGGGTGGTGATTGGGATGGAGGTGTCAGAGGCAGGTCGACACACAACCTCTGTTTTAGTGCAGTTCAGTGATAGCCTGAGTCTTTTGTAGGCTTCTGCAAAGGCATCTGTGATTGTCTGCAAGCCAGCTTCTGAGTATGAACAGAGCGCAGCATCATCAGCATACTGAAGTTCCACAACTGAGGCTGTAGACACCTTACTTTTAGCTTGCAAATGATGTAGGTTGTACGATTGTATTGATAAACTATCTGTATTCCATGATAAGAAGAAGAAGAACAACAACTTTATTCATCACATGTACACTTGTGAAATTCCTCTCTGCATTTAACCCATCTGAAGTAGTGAATGCACACGTGAGCAATGAGCACAAACACGTACTCAGAGCAGTGGGCAGCTGTGCTACAGCAGCCAGGGAGCAGTTAGGGGTTAGGTGCCTCGCTCAAGAGCACCTCAGCCTAAGGGCACCCCATGTTAACCTAACGACATGCCTTTGAGCACATGGAGGAAACCCACGCAGACTCCACACAGAAAGGCCCCCGTCAGCCACTGGGCTCAAACCCAGAACCTTCTTGCTGTGAGGCGACAGTCAAGTCAAGTCAAGTTTATTTGTATAGCACTTTTAACAAACATTGTCGCAAAGCAGCTTTACAGAATTTGAACGACTTAAAACATGAGCTAATTGTATCCCTAATCTATCCCCAATGAGCAAGCCTGTGGCGACGGTGGCAAGGAAAAACTCTCTCAGACTACATGAGGAAGAAACCTCGAGAGGAACCAGACTCAAAAGGGAACCCATCCTCATTTGGGCAACAACAGACAGCATGACTATAATATTAACAGTTTTAACATGAGGACAGTTTCGTTGATGTTATAATTCTTCATTGATGGAAACTTGAGTGCAAAACTGTTCATGATAACTGCAGTCGTAAAGTTAGCAAGTCAACTTTAGTCCTCAGCCATAAAAGCATTACTGTAAGAGTCCAGAGCATCCTCCAGGTATAAGTCCAGTAACAGTGCTAACCACTACACCACCGTGCTGCCCAGATTATGCAGATTCGGCTTGGCTACATGCAGGACAGCGCCTGTGAAGAGAGCAAACAATGTAGTGGCTACACAGCTTTGTATTACACTAACTTTCACAGGAAAAGGTTCCAGTTCTTCATCTTCACAGAGAACAGAAACAGTCATCCCATCATGGAGAAGACGAATCATTGTGATCAGTTTATCTGGGCACCAGGAATTCTCCAAAGAACCTCTCTATTCACTGAGAGCAAGAGATACTAAGAAATACTGAATAACGTAGAACTCCAGCATCATGAAGCTGAGAAATTTACTGGACTTATTGTCTTTTTTTTTTAACGAGACTAAAAAGCTGCTGTTCCATTAAACCCAGTTACAGTATTACACACAACAGGGACCGAATAAACCATTCATCTCATCATGAATCAATATTGTTGATTATATTTATGATAAGACAAGTTTTCAGTCTGTTCTGATGTGAGTTCAGCAAAAATATTGAAAATGGTTCATTTCTTGCAGCGTCACGTGTCCATGAGCATCCTCTAGTGGTCAGAAATGATAAGACAAGTTTAAATTGCAGTCATTTAAATTTAATGAATAAATCACTCAATTTTTCATTTTCTGAAAATTTATAAAGAAATAAATGGCTAAAGTGAGATAAAGGAATTCTTTAAAGTGAATTTGATTTTATTGTCGCCTACACATGAATGTTAAATGGTAAATGTGGCCAGAGATCGATTTCTGTACTTCAATAGAAAGTATCATGTATGTCATTTATGTTCTTTTCCCATTTTGTCCTTTCTTTCTGTCCATGAAGTGTATGCGTTGAAATCACATTTTAAAATCAGAACTCGAGATAGAATTCTATAATATGCGAATACAATCGAGTTGTTATTTGGAGGCTCAGTTTTACAGAGTAGCACCACATCACTGAAAAACAACAACAAAAAACCCCAGCAGCCTTTCAACATCAATTCTGTATCTTCACTAAAAGACACACAAGAGGATTGACAGCAGGACCGTGTCGTACTACAAGCACTAAAAACTACCACATTGTGTTCATTAAGGATGGAAATAAAGCAGAAATATTTCACTGTCATCTGCACTTCAGTGTCATTTGTTCTGCTGAAATATTTTCCTCATTCTGTCAGTTTGGAATTTAGTGAGGAGTGAAAATGAATCGAAATAAATGACTTTATTACCACAAGGGGAGTCAAAACCTGATTTGATTTATTTTGCATTGTTTATTGCTAATAGAAGTCCCACTTTCTCATGAACAGATTGTTGAGATGGAAATGAAGTTGGTAGATGAATATGTTTGAGATCAGAGATCCTGAGTCACCTCTATCAGTCATTAGATGTGTCTTTGAGAAGTAGGAGAACACTGGAGAACCAGGAGGAAACCCACACTGACACGGGTCATTTTACCTTTGGGTCATTTTAACATTGTTAACAGACTGAAATGAATCTCCTGAAAGGCAGAAGAAAGAAATCTGCTAGTAGTGTTAACACAAGACTTTATCTAATCCCAGTCAGTGCAGGGTTCAAACCCCATCCACCAGAAATATCATTAAAGGGAAAGGCAGAGACGAGGCGAGATCATCAACAGGAGATCTATCCAGAATAAACACGGCTCACAACTGAGGAGATTTACAAGCACACTGGAAGGGTTCACAGTTACTGTAGGATCTATGTGCATTTTATAACAACAGACAGGAAATGAGTGGAGGAAGTGAAGTTATTCAAAATGTGTGTAAAGCCGCCCTCTGGTGGTCTGCAGGAGAAATGTCCAGGTTAAATATTAGTGTTCATCCACGTTTCTCATCTCATCTCATTCTCATTATCTCTAGCCGCTTTATCCTTCTACAGGGTCGCAGGCAAGCTGGAGCCTATCCCAGCTGACTACGGGCGAAAGGCGGGGTACACCCTGGACAAGTCGCCAGGTCATCACAGGGCTGACACATAGACACAGACAACCATTCACACTCACATTCACACCTACGGTCAATTTAGAGTCACCAGTTAACCTAACCTGCATGTCTTTGGACTGTGGGGGAAACCGGAGCACCCGGAGGAAACCCACGCGGACACGGGGAGAACATGCAAACTCCGCACAGAAAGGCCCTCGCCGACCCCGGGGCTCGAACCCAGGACCTTCTTGCTGTGAGGCGACAGCGCTAACCACTACACCACCGTGCCGCCCCATCCACGTTTCTTTTATTTTTATTTGTGAACACACAGGTCTAAAATAATTTCACTTCAATGAGCTGTTACTATAGAAACAAGAACGTATTAGAGCAAGCCCATTAATAAAAACCTGCACTATTGTCAGAGCTGCTGTTATAGAAAATTAATCAACACCTTCTGACCAATCAGAATAGACGACTGGAACAGAATTGTTTTTTTTTTTTGCTTTATTTGATTGAAAATTAAAAGGATTTTTAAAAAATGTTTTTCCAACAATCATGTTGAGAATCTAAATCAGGAGTCAGACCACAGACAGATCCAGTTCACAGAGACAGATTTATCATCATTATTCACACACACAATATATGACAACATTAAAAGAGATGTTTTTTGGAGGAAAAAGTCAGTTGTAGGTTTACAGTGATTTTCACAAACACATATTTAAGACACTGTCGTTATTTCCCACAGATTAAATAATCTAAAAATATCCATCCAAAGTGGAGAAAAACCCCGTTGCGTATCAATACAGCGGCTTGCTGACATCCTGACCTCAGTATTAAAAGCTTCTGTCTGAAAATGAGTTCAGCACAGAAACTCCATCACTGGGGGAAACTTTATTCCCCTGTGCTCTTATCTTTTATTCTGCAAAGCTTTGATTGTAATATTTGCATGGATTAAAGCAAAAAAAAAAAATATTTCACTGAAAATTTACGGGGGCGTTATGGGTGGATTTCGATGAAATTCTGAGAATGGTTAACTTAGAACTGATAACTTTATTATCAATTAATTAATGGATTAATATATTCAATTTATTGTTGAGTGATTCTTCACCATTGTTTGTTTTTGAGATAAAAGCACAGACACGTATTTTCTGTGCACAGACACGATCAGCCATAGATGGACTGACCTCCGTTGAGGTGAGATTTGCTCCTGGTAAAGAAGAGGTGTGCTGAAGACCCCTTACATTGGCCTTGTGGCTGGCTTCCAGTTGATGGCGCGACAGCACTTTCTTTCTCTTGCTTCCGTATATTATTTTTTTGTGGCAAACCGCACAAATGTTTAGTTTTTTTGCACCATGAACTAAATGGCTTTCCGTTTTCACCTATTTCGTACAGCCAAGCCCACCTCCACTTGTTTTTTACATCTTTATCGATGGCAGACACATCAGTGCCTTCTTTCATGCAAAGCGCATCCATGCTGCCGAAACCGGAAGCAGAATGACATGCTCCTCTATGCTTGACGTCAATATAGAAAAAAGTTTGGATCTTCGCTTAAATTAAAATTGGGGTTTGACCTTACTTTGTGTTGAATACGACTTCAAAAACAATTCAAGATTTTATTAAGAGAAATATTGTGGCCAACACGAGTGTGAAGTTACCTAAAAGATGGCGTGAAGTTGGCTGCTATCTACTTTGCGTTCGTTCTCATTTTCCTCCATCATTTCATAGGCCAGAAACAGATGTTTTGACGTAATTTAACTTAGTAGGCTATGATTATTATTTAACCGTAGTCTTCTAGACATTTTGACTGTTTGGGGCATTGAACGCTGGTGTATGATTTTCAGGGAATAAAGTTTAGCACATGTCGGAACATCATTGCGCTCGCAGCCTCCAACGCCTCAAACGTCCTTTAAATTGTGATATAACGTAGGCTATAAGGCACGGTTCTAACATACCTTACACACTGGCCTAACGAAAATAATAATTGTTGGGGCATCTGCTGATTTGTTAGCTATAAACTTAGGTCTGGGCGGCACGGTGGTGTAGTGGTTAGCGCTGTCGCCTCACAGCAAGAAGGTCCTGGGTTCGAGCCCCGGGGCCGGCGAGGGCCTTTCTGTGTGGAGTTTGCATGTTCTCCCCGTGGGTTTCCTCCGGGTGCTCCGGTTTCCCCCACAGTCCAAAGATATGCAGGTGAGGTTAACTGGTGACTCTAAATTGACCGTAGGTGTGAATGTGAGCGTGAATGGTTGTCTGTGTCTATGTGTCAGCCCTGTGATGACCTGATGACTTGTCCAGGGTGTACCCCGCCTTTCGCCCGTAGTCAGCTGGGATAGGCTCCAGCTTGCCTGCGACCCTGTAGAACAGGATAAAGCGGCTAGAGATAATGAGATGAATGAATGAGATAGATAACACCCAAAATAAAACAATTGTTTGTAAATCCAACCTTAAAAGCTCTAAATATCAACTGTAAACGAAAAAGCAAAGAGCCAAGTCTTTCACATTCCACAAAACAATGAAAAACAGTTTCTCTTTCTGCACAAAAAGGACACTTATCAACAGCTGGGTTTATGACAGAAACAAAGGAGTTAACAGCTACTATGCCTTGTAAGATTTTCCACTGCAAATCAGTAAATTTTTTTGTTAATGGTGGTTTGTATAAAGCTCTCCATGCAGGTTTAATATCGTCATCGAGTTCAAATTTCATTCGCCATGATGTGTCAACTCTTGCATTCAACTTTTGCTTATTTAAGACCTTAACACAGGTTTTATAAAAAAAACCTTCCCATCTGTTAATTTTAGGTTAAGTTCAGTTGCCTCTAGGAAGGCACCCACACAGTCTGCATACTCAGGAGTGATATTCAACGTTGGAAAAAGCTCTTCATCTTCAGAAATCAATACATCATTATGAAGAGACTGTAACAGAGCTTTTTCTCCTTCTGTTAAAGTACCCTTGACCTTGTTTAACAATTGCGTAACAATACGCAAAGACCTTATTCCTAGAATTGCTGACAGATTTTCTGCATTATGTAAAGTTGGGCCAGCCACAATCACAAGGTCTCTTAACGTTTTGACACCCTTATTGCTTAGAATGTTATCCAAAGAGGGTATCACTCCTGCTGATGCATCCAAACATGCCCCTCCAATTAAAGGCTCTTGCAAAAGCCAGCAAAGAGAGGAAGAGGTTTCCCTCTGCATTTTAAACAAAGAAAGCACTTTAAAAAGTCCACAATAAAAACAAGGTAGTCTCTGGGTAAATAGTGTTTTCGGATCCATTAAAAATAGAGAAAGATCCAGGCCCAAACCTCCTAGCCTCCTCAATAGAGTGCAAGCAAGAGGTCTCCACACCAGGTCATTTGATCCATAGAGAAGTCTTTGTAGAAACTGGAGGCGGAAAGCAGCAACTCTGCTTGCCAGATGAACTAGGCCTTCCCCACCTTCTTCTTTTGGCAAGAACAAGACACTTTGGGGTACCCAATGTAACTTATCCCAGAAGAAGTCTACAATTAATGACTGGATGTTTGAAAGCAAACCTGGGGGAGGGTCAATGCACATCAGACGGTGCCATAAAGATGATGCCACCAAATTGTTACAAATCAATATTCGCCCCCTATAAGACATTCGCGGGAGTAACCAAGACCACCTACCAAGGCGCCCTTTAACTTTTTCAATCACACCATCCCAGTTTTTCATTTGAACTTGTTTATCTCCTAGGAATACCCCGAGATATTTAAAGCCTCCTCTAACCACACTCAACCCTTGAGGGAAAGTTAACATTTTCCCCTTATCCCATTTGCCTATTAATAGGGCTTCACTTTTGCTCCAATTAACTTTTGCTGAAGAAATCTTTCCAAAATCTAAAACACAGTCTTAATAAGATGTTCAATATCTTTTTGACTTTTTACAATAACGACTACATCATCGGCAGAGGCAGATATTAACAGTTTAAAATCAGAGCGTGGTACAGTAAAACCAGAAATAAGCGTCCTAAGTTTGTGTAAAAGGGGCTCAATTGCTAAGGAATATAACATTCCTGAAAGAGCACAGCCCTGCCTTACACCCCTTAGAACCTTAAATGGAGGGCATAGACCACCATTAATTTTCAATATACTCTCAGTGTCACAATACAGTACTTTGATCTTATCTATAAATACTGGGCTAAAACCAAAGGCTGCAAGGGTTTTCCATAAATATTCATGTTCAACTCGATCAAACGCTTTTTCTTGATCTAAAGAGATTAAACCAGCATCCAAATTCAGCACTTTTGACAGTTCCAAAAAATCACGAACCAGAGTAATATTGTCAAAAATGCATCCGTTTGGTACACAATAGGCTTGATCAACATGGATTACCTCTCCAATCACCTTCCTTAATCTATTAGATAGGCTTTTTGAAAGCAGTTTATAATCACAGCACAGCTGTGCAACAGACCTCCAGTTCCTAATGTCCTGCAGGTTGCCTTTCTTTGGAAGCAGAGTTAAAACAGCTCATTTACAGCTCTTGGGTAGCTGTCCTTTATCAATGCTATCATTTAATACTTCTAGCAGGTCTTCTCCAAGATCAGGCCAGAAGCATCTGTAGAACTCTACGGGCAACCCATCAACACCAGGCGCCTTCCCACAATCCATGCTCTGGAGTGCACTAGTTAATTCATCCAAAGAAAATGCAGCCTCTAAGTCATTAACAGAGTCCTCTGGAATCTTTGGAAGATTTTCAAAAAAATCATTTTCCATGACAGGCTTTTCAGTGTACTCACTGGTATAGAGGCTGGCATAGAAACTGACTGCAATTTTCCAAATTTCTGCTGGGTCTTCTGAAAGACTACCAGACTCTAAAAGGAGGGCATGCATACATTTTGCCTGCCCATTTTCCCGCTCCAAACCAAAAAACAATTGGGATGGTGCATCCATTTGAGCCACATTTTGATATCAGGATCGCACCAAGGCACCTTGTGTTCTTACATCAAGCAAATCAGCCAGAGCCACTTTTTTGTTTTTGCCACCTCAATATGTGCAGAATCTCCTGCTAATTCAGTTATATCTTGAAGTTCTACTACGGTATTTCACATTCAAGTCTGGTCATAGATCTAATAATATCATTTGTGATGCTGGAAGTATATTGTTGACACAACTGTTTAATCTGAACTTTCCCAAAATCCCACCATTGCTGTAAGGATTTAAAAGAGGGCTTGGTCTCTCTAAAATTAGGCCAGAAAAAAAGAAAAAGCATCTTTAAAATGTGCATCACTCAACAAAGATGTATTAAAGTGCCAATATGCACTCATAGGCTTTATGTACTTTATACCTATTACACTTTGCACCATACTATGATCAGACAACATAACAGGGAAGATTTTACAACTTCGGAAAACATTAACATGATGCTTGAACGTATAAACTCTATCATGCCTGGCCATGGACAAAAAGTTATCCCTGGCGTGTACCCATGTATACCGTCTTTGATCATTAAAATTCCTCCAAATATCACTTAAGTCATGCATATTAATTAGTTCAATGATTTTCTTGCGTGAAGCACTGTGTGGTTCAGGGTGATTTCTGTCGATATCTTTTTCTGTACAATTAAAATCCCCTGATAGAATTAAATATTCATCTTTGTTACAATTCTTCAGTGCATTGTGTAATTGGTCTAAAAAGATCATTTGATCAACTCCAGTTGAAGGTGCATAAACACACATGAAAACAAAAACACACTTATCAAAGATGGCTCGCACTTTTAAGAGCCTTCCTTCTACTGCGTTCTCAACAGAGTAAGACTGAGGAACAAAGCTTTCAGAGAATAACAATCCAACTCCTCTACTCACAGAGGTTTTATGACTAAGA
Source organism: Neoarius graeffei (assembly GCF_027579695.1). NCBI lineage: Eukaryota > Metazoa > Chordata > Actinopteri > Siluriformes > Ariidae > Neoarius > Neoarius graeffei. The sequence goes on from NC_083570.1 coordinate 8,876,720, forward strand.
AAGGTTTTCCCTTCCCACTCTCTGACCCAGTCAACAGCATTTTTATCATTGCTATGTGTTTCTTGGATAAACATGACATCCACATGCTTTTATTTCATCAACTCAATTTTGTTATCTTCCTAAAATCTCTTGCACCATTGATGTTTAGGGTTGCTATTTTAAAATCACCCATAAATGAAAGCGCATGAAACTGGGCTGCCAACTCTCACGCAATGAGCGTGAGACACACGCATTTGACTGTTTTCACACGCTCACACGCCATACCTCTGATTTCTCACGCTAGAAAAAAATCTAGTTTATGTATCTGATCTAGGCTACCCATTGCGTCGTGCCAACCACTTGCGATCGATCAATTACGCCTTACGCACGGCTAAACAGGCAGAGAGGTGTTCCCTTCTGTACACACTCCCCTATGGTAGGCGGCGCATCTAATGATGCTGCACTCGCCGGAAGTTGGATAATTGCCTACCGTCAATTTAGAGGAAGAGGAGGGAGAAGAAGGTGTCTGAGTTGAAGGCGGGTGTCTTAGACAGGTTTGTACATATGTACGCCGATGTGTGGTGTTACTGGCGTAATTATGAACTTATATAAAGTTTCTTAATCGTTTTAGCCTATAAGTGTTGTGAGAATATTTAATGCCATATCGAGAGCTGTGTACTAGGCGTGCTAAATCATTATAGGCCTACTGCCATGCCACAGGCTCTATCTTCCCCAACAAGCAGCACGGGAGAGCACCTCCTTAGCACACGGTTATTAAGCGCATTTTTAGTTTGTTTACTGTATGTCATCATACTTTATGACTTTATTTGAAGCCATACTGGAAATGTTGTAAAATAAAGCAAGTAAGAGATAATATTACAAATGCAAGAAGAGCCATTAGCCACCATACCTATTGTTTATTTACAGGGTATTTATTTTTAATTATTTATGATGTATGTAATTGCTCAGTTAAAGTAAATAAAGCATGGTCACCTGTAATATCAAAGAACTTGAACTTGTTGTGAATAATTTAAAAAAAGACAGAGAACAATATACTAAGGAGACAGGGTTTCAAAGAGGGCAAGACAGGTAGAGAATATTTGTCAGATAACAGGCCCTGATGAGTGCTCTATTACTAATAAGAAACATAGATAAGAAATAAATTAATAAGAAATATATTAATATAGCTTATTTAAGTATGACTAAAATTTTTAAGCCCAACTTTGTGTGCACATTCCCACCTATGGCCAAGGTTCAGCTTTTTGTGTTTCAATACTGTTCAAACTTAATCATTTTAATGTTTCTTGTAGCACATGCACATTTTGCTGACTGTTTAAGCATTTTATTTGTTCTTTTGCTGTTGATATTTTCCCCATGCCAATTTTCTGCTGAACCCAGTGGTGGGGAAAGCCCTTAAAAATGCATAATGAATAGTCAGTGAGGGACAATCTTATTTTTGCAACAGTTATTAAAAACTTAACATTTAGTTTCAATTCAGAAGGTGTTTAGGCTTAGCTGATGTAATATTTTCAAACATGAACTTGGCTTTAAATCTGAAACACAGGTCTATAGGGCTACAGGAACATTGGCAGTCATCTGTAGTTTTCTAGTGTGGGGGCTTTTAAGCCAAAACTTGGTGCTTTTGTTGGCCACAAGCTGAAGGCCTGGCAAGTCAGGGTGTGTAAGAATGTAGGTAATGGCACAGCAGGCCACTCCAAAAATCCACCAGAATGCAGGAACATCTATTAAATCCAAAATCTCACCCCCCCCCTTCATTGTCCATCTCCAGCTGGACGACCCACAGACAAAACACCAGAATGCAGGGGGACAAGTGAATATCAAACTGAATACAAAATTCCCACTTACTGCGTGGTGTGTGGAAAAATTTTGCCGTCGAACCCCCCCCCCCCCCCAAAAAAAAAATCTCACTCCAAGGAATTTTGAAAAGTTGGCAGCCCTGCATGAAATCAAGTAAACAAACAAAAATAGTAAACACAAAACAATAAATTTACCCTGTCTCATTACCATCATTTTCATCTGCTTGTTGATTAAGCTTTGTCAGTAACTTATTAAGTCTATAACCCTCTTGTTCAGTAAAGTTACCTTTCACATGCTTACAGTAAAATGCTGAACTGCCACGCTAAATTGTTTTGTGTCTGGAAAAAGCTCTTCCACTTTGACCCCTCGGGTATTTTTAGTAGACCCCAGGAAACTTTTGATCATCTTTAGAGTATATACAATAGGAGAAGGGGAGCACAAAGGGGAATCGTCACTATCAGTATCAACAAGCAAGTTTTCATTCACAAATCTCTTTGCATTTTTAGCGGATCCCCTAGTCATTTTCCTCTTAGGTTTCTTAAACGTTGCTTGCTCAGTCTCCATTGCATTGTCAGCACAAAAGTGGCTTGGTGTTCTCACTATTCCCATTCATTAAGTCATTAGTTATTCTATCCATCATCAGATTCATTGCATCTTCTGCATTCTCTATGGCAACATCAAAGTTAGAGATCTTTTCTGTACCTACCGGTATATTGTCAGTTCTCGCAACCCCCGGGTCAGCAGACGGCCTAGTCTCTCCATTATGCTCCTCTGTTCCTCCACTATGATCACGATTACCTTTATCGCCATTAGTCGGTCCGATCTCTTTAGTTCCATCTCCCATTAATCCACTTTGTCCACCATTAACACTGTCTCCTTCTCTATCAACCGGCATATCTCCGGTCACTCCACTTTGACTGTCATTAACACATTCACGTTCTTTATCAACATGCCCATCTTCAGCAGGTGTATTTTTCTCAGGACACGATCTTAAAACATGGCCTTCTCTTCCGCAAAGGAAACACTTCATATTTTCAGTGGAAGCAAAAATCGTGTACTGAAAATTATCCACTTGCAAATTTAGCTTCATATTTAGTTCATCAGAATTACCATTCAAAATCATGTAAACGTGCCTCCTAAATGACACGACATGCTTTAGGAGCAGGGATTTACAGCCAAGAGGGATTTTCTTAAGTGAGGACACAATTTTTCCATGTCATGCTAGTTCTTGCTCCAAAAACTCATCTTTTATAAATGGGGGTACATTAGACAGTGTGATTCTTTTAGCAGGAGTCACAAGTGGAAGAACATTGACAAATTTATCATTGATCATAATGCCCTGACCTACAATCTCATTCACCTTCTCAACGCTGTCCAAAAACAGGACAATGGAGCGATTCATTCTAGAAGCTGAAAGCACACTTCCATAACCAACAACGCTACCTATGGCTAAACTGCATTCCTCAACGGATATATCAGTATCTGTGCCTGTTTTAATCGCATGATGCCGACTCAAACTTTCGAACGCCATTAGGCCAAACAAACAGAGAACACCTGGCAGCACGCTGGGTGCTCACTCCCAAAAGGGAGAAAAACCTAGGAGTCAGTGTAACAAAGACTCAAACAAGAAAAAACAAATCACGAAAAACCAACAAATAAAAAGAGATTATAGAAAAAGCAGGGAGCAAAAACACTCAGGCCACACCGGCACTGTACACACACTCTCGCACTCACAAACACCACACCCACTCAGAGAGAGAGAGAGAAATGTTTTGATCTGTGTGTAGTGTGTACCTAAGAAGGTTGACTTGACCTCCTTGTATACAAGGTTGAATATACTAGTGCATCTCAAAAAATTAGAATACCATGAAAAAGTTCCTTTTTTTCATAATTTAATTAAAAAAGGTAAACTTTCATATATTCTATATTCATTACATGTAAAGTGAAATATTTAAAGCCTTTTTTGTTTTAATTTTGATGACTGTGGCTTATAGCTCATGAAAATCAGAAATCCAGTATCTCAAATTATTAGAATATTCCCTAAGATCAATCAAAAAAAGGATTTACAATACAGAAATGTCCAACTTCTGAAAAGTATATTCATTCATCCACTCAATACTTGGTTGGGGCTCCTTTACCATGAATTACTGTATCAATGCGGTGTGGCATGGAGGTGATCAGTCTGTGGCACTGCTGAGGTGTTATTGAGGCCCAGGTTGCTTTGATAGTGGCCTTCAGCGTATCTGTATTTTTGGGTCGGGTGTTTCTCATCTTCCTCTTGACAATACCCCATAGATTCTCTATGGGGTTCAGGTCAGGCAAGTTGGCTGGCCAATCAAACACAGTAATATCATGGTCAGCAAACCATTTGGTAGTAGTTTTGACGCTGTGGGTAGGTGCTAAGTCCTGCTGGAAAAGGAAATCAGCATCTCCAAAAAGCTCGTCAGCAGATGGAAGCATGAAGTGCTCTAAAATCTCCTGGTAGATGGCTGTGTTGACTTTGGACTTAATAAACTACAGTGGACCAACACCAGCAGATGACATGGCACCCCAAATCATCACAGACTGTGGAAACTTCACAATGGGCTTCAAACACCTTGGATTCTGTGCCTCTTGTTAGGACTTGGACCATCTTGGCCTCTAGAGGCCGCTATTATTTCTGTTGTTGTCATGTTTGTTTTGACTGCTAGAGGCCACTATTGTTTCTGTATGTTGTGTTTTGTTTTTCCATGTGCCTTGTGCCCCGCCTAGTCCTCATTATTGCCACCTGTGTTCTATTTTAGTTTGTGTATACTCCCTCAGTTTGGCCTCTAGTCATGGAGTCTTTGTGCTGTGATGTTTAGCTCCAGTAACCTCTGTTCCATGTTCCTTGCCTATGTCTTTGTGGTTTTTTTGTACTTTGCTTTCTTTTGGACTTTTTGGACTTTGTATTTACCATTTGGATCTTCTGAGCGTTTGAATTTTTGCCTCTTCTTTTCTGATTTTTGGCTCTTTGTTTTGACTTTGAACTTTTGGGTTTTTCCCGTTTATCTTCTGAGCGTTTGGATTATTACCTTTGTTTTTTGCCTTGGATTTTTCAGCATTGTAAATAAACTGTTTTTTCTACACTACTTTCGCCTCACTCCTCTGCACTTGAGTCATTCCCCTGGTGGCCTAGTGGGGGTTTACTGGATCACTACCCCAGCGACCCGTGTTCGATTCCCAGCAAAACCCTAACAGAAAGACTCCATCATGACCGACTCAGCAGAGGCTTCTTCAACTGTCTACCCGGCTAACCTTCAGGGAATGATGGCCGTGTTAACACGCCTCGGATCTACCATGGACGCTCATGGACGGACTCTTGCAAGCCAACGTGAGACCCTTGCTCGCCACGAGGTACTGCTTCAGCAAATTGGGAAAGCCCTGGCACAGCTGACTCCTCTGTCCCCATCTCCTGCTCCACCATCTGCTCCCACTCCAGTGTCTCCTGCCACACTGCCTTGTTCACCTCGCGAGCCCTGCCTTCCTGCACCACAGAGGTATGATGGCAAGCACGGTGAGTGCCGGGAGTTCCTTACCCAGTGCCAACTCACCTTTGCGCTCCAGCCTACCACTTACAATACGGATCGCCGCAAGATTGCCTTTGTGATAACCTTGTTAGCTGGTAAGGCACGAGCTTGGGCAACAGCTATCTGGCAGAGACAGGGATCCGAGTGCTCTGATTTCAAGCTCTTTACGGAGGAGATGCTTCGTGTCTTTGATCAGGCAGACACCAGTAAAGATGCAGCCAGGAAGCTCATGTCCATCCGGCAAGGAGGAAGCATTGCAGACTACGCCATCTCGTTCCAGACACTCGCAGCAGTCAGCGGATGGAACGAGGCTGCCCTGGTTTCAGCCTTCCACCATGGTTTGTCTGAACCTATCAAAGACGGCCTGGCCTCTATCGGATGCCCAAGTGACCTCGAAACTCTGATCTCGCATGCCATTCATCTTGATTAGAGAGCGTCACCAAGTCCTGAGTTTCCCTTGCCTCACTGCCTCAACCTGGAGTCCGTCCACCTCCTCCAGTGACTGTCAAGAGCCCATGCAGGTTTGCCGTACTCATCTCTCCGCAGCTGAGAGGGAGTGCAGAAGGAGGGACAAGTGCTGCATCTACTGTGGCAAGCCTGGTCATTTCCGAGCCTCATGTCCCGAGCTCTTGGGAAAAGGACCGCCCTGTCCAGCCGAGGGAGGGTTGTGATGGGGGCTACCCTCTCTCCCGAACTTCCCAGCCAAGGAGTCTACATCCCTGTCTCCATCTCCTGGGGTGAGTCCGTCCACTCTTGCCAGGCCTTGCTAGACTCCGGGGCGGCTGGAAACTTTATGGATGTCCACTTCGCCCGAAGAATCAATGTCCCTACTGCTCCTCTTGAAGTCCCACTGTCTGTGTCTGCCCTGGATGGCCAAGCTTTAGGTGACGGAAGAGTCACCCAAGTACCTTCTCCAGCCTTTCTCCAGTCTCAAGGTCACCAAGAAGAAATATCCCTGCACCTGATTCATTCACCAGAGTTCCCGGTGATTCTAGGCCTTCCTTGGCTTACCCGCCACAACCGTCGTATAGACTGGGTAACTAGCCAGGTTGTGGAATGGGGTCCTGCATGCTATGCCTCTTGTCTGCTCTCTAGCTCTCCTGTATCTCCTGCCAAGCCTCCTGATCTCACCGAGTTATCTCAAGTTCCCACAGAGTACTGGGATCTTAAAGAAGTTTTTAGCAAGAGCAGGGCTGCCGTTCTTCCTCCGCACTGTGCCTATGACTGTGCCATCGACTTGCTCCCTGGGGCTACTCCTCTTCGTGGTAGACTGTTTTTCCTCTCTCAGCCAGAACACAAGGCCATGGAGGAGTACATCAAGGACGTCTTGGCCTCTGGGTTCATTCGACCCTCCACCTCACCCGCTGGTGCCGGCTTCTTCTTTGTCGGCAAGAAGGATGGGGGGCTCCACCGTGTATTGATTACAGGGGCCTGAACAAGATCACTGTGCATAACCGCTATCCCCTTCCACTGATGTCCACAGTGTTCGATCTGCTCCAAGGCGCTACTGTCTTTACCAAGTTGGACTTATGGAATGCATACCACCTCATCCGCATCCGACAGGGAGATGAGTGGAAGACTGCCTTTAACACCCCGTCAGGGCACTATGAGTACCAAGTGATGCCCTTTGGACTCACCAATGCGCCAGCAGTTTTTCAGGCCCTCATCAATGACGTCTTGAGGAACATGATCAACCATTATGTCTTTGTTTACCTCAATGACATTTTGATTTTTTCCAAGACCTTGCAGGAGCACCGCCACCACGTCCGCCAGGTTCTCCAGAGGCTGCTACAGAATAATCTGTTTGCCAAAGCCCAGAAATGTGAGTTTCATGTCCCTGAGGTCTGCTTTCTGGGTTTTATTGTACGAACGGGACAACTCCAGATGGATCCAGCCAAGACCCTGGCTGTCCGGGACTGGCCCACTCCCAGGTCCGTTAAAGAAGTTCAGCGGTTCTTAGGGTTTGCTAACTTCTACTGCAAGTTTGTCAGGAACTTCAGTGCTGTGGCAGCGCCCATATCGGACCTCACCAAGAAGACAGGTGGAGCTTTTGTCTGGTCTCCTCAGGCAGAAAGGGCGTTTGGGGACCTCAAGCAACGCTTCTGCATGGCACCCATCCTGGTCCTCCCGGACACATCGCAACCATTCGTCGTCGAGGTGGACGCCTCGGACAGTGGTGTCGGTGCGGTCCTCTCTCAATGTTCGGATGGAAGGTTGCACCCCTGTGCATACTTCTCCCACCGCCTGAGCCCTGCGGAGTCCCAGTATGATGTGGGGGATCAGGAACTGCTCGCCGTCAAACTGGCCCTTGAGGAGTGGAGGCACTGGCTGGAGGGAGCACAACATCCATTCCTGGTTTGGACGGACCACAAGAACCTGGAGTACCTCCAGCAAACCAAGAGGCTGAATCCACTCCTGTACGCCCCTCGTCAAGCCCGGGCCAAGGTTCTCCAGTGGGGTCATTCGTCCCCTCTCACCACCCACCCGGGTGCTCGGAGGACCCTGGACTTCTTGAAAAGACACTTCTGGTGGCCAAGCATGGAGAAGGAAGTGAGGTCATTCGTCCTGTCCTGTGAGGTGTGCACCAGAAGCAAGAACCCACGACAGCATCCCCAGGGCCTCCTGCATCCTCTGCCCATTCCCCGGCATCCCTGGTCCCATGTGACAGTCAACTTCATCACGGGTCTTCCTGACTCATAAGGTAACACTGTCATTTTGGTCATTGTCGACAGATTCTCCAAAGCCTGCCGCTTCATACCACTGTGCAAACTTCCTTCTGCTCTTGAAACAGCCAAAATTATATTTACTCATGTCTTCCGAGTCTTTGGTCTCCCGCAGGACATCGTCTCAGACTGGGGGCCCCAGTTCTCCTCCCGAGTGTAGCGGGGGTTCTGCAAACTCATCGGGGCCACTGCCAGCCTCTCTTCTGGGTTCCACCCCCAGTCCAATGGCCAGACCGAGAGGCTCAACCAGGACCTGGAAACCACCCTGCGAGGCCTGGCGATGGATAACCCGACATCTTGGAGCACCTGGCTGCCATGGGCAGAGTACGCCCACAACACCCTGCAGTCATCTGCCACCAGGTTGTCGCCGTTCCAGTGCCAGTTCGGGTTCCAGCCACCTCTGTTTCCGGAACAGGAGGAGGACGCTGGGGTGCCCTCGGTCAACCAGTACGTGAGACGGTGTCACAAGACCTGGAACAAGGTCAGGAGGACCCTCATCCAGACTTCCAGGGCCAACCAGACTCAGGCCAACCGCCATAGAAGGCCTGCTCACATTTTCCGCCCTGGGCAGTGGGTTTGGCTGTCTGCCAAGGACCTTCCGCTGTGGGTGGAGAACCGCAAGCTTGCTCCTCGCTACGTTGGCCCCTTCAAGGTTGTGTGCAGAGTGAACCCTGTCGCCTACCGGCTCCAGTTGCCTCAGACTCTAAGAATCAACCCCACATTCCATGTATCCCTGTTGTGGCCCGTACTGTCGTCCTCTTATGCCCGTGCCCCTAGGAATCCCCCACCTCCCCGCATCCTCCAGGGTCAGACCGTGTTCACTGTGCGCTATCTGCTGGACTCCCGCTGGGTCCGTGGCGGGCTTCAAAACCTTGTGGACTGGGAGGGCTATGGCCCTAAGGAATGCTGTTGGGTCCCCGCCAGGGACATTTTAGATAAAGAACTTTGCCGGGACTTCCATTTGGCCCATCCTGAGCATCCTGGGAATGTCAGGAGATGCTCCTTGAAGGGGGGGTCCTGTTAGGACTTGGACCATCTTGGCCTCTAGAGGCCGCTATTATTTCTGTTGTTATCATGTTTGTTTTGACTGCTAGAGGCCACTATTGTTTCTGTATGTTGTGTTTTGTTTTTCCATGTGTCTTGTGCCCCACCTAGTCCTCATTATTGCCATCTGTGTTCTATTTTAGTTTGTGTATTTATACTCCCTCAGTTTGGCCTCTAGTCACGGAGTCTTTGTGCTGTGATGTTTAGCTCCAGTAACCTCTGTTCCATGTTCCTTGCAGTTTTTTGTACTTTGCTTTCTTTTGGACTTTTTGGACTTTGTATTTACCATTTGGATCTTCTGAGCATTTGAATTTTTGCCTCTTCTTTTCTGATTTTTGGCTCTTTGTTTTGACTTTGAACTTTTGGGTTTTTCCCGTTTATCTTCTGAGCGTTTGGATTATTACCTTTGTTTTTTGCCTTGGATTTTTCAGCATTGTAAATAAACTGTTTTTTCTACACTACTTTCGCCTCACTCCTCTGCACTTGAGTCATTCCCCTGGTGGCCTAGTGGGGGTTTACTGGACCAGTGACCCGGGTTCGAGTCCCAGCAAAACCCTAACACCTCTCCACTCTTCCTCCAGGCTCTAGAACCGTGATTTCCAAATTAAATGCAAAATGTACTTTCATCTGAAAAGAGGACTTTGGACCACTGAGCAACAATCCATTTCTTTCTCTCCTTAGCCCAGATAAGACACTTCTGACATTGTCTCTGGCTCAGGAGTAGCTTGATATTAGGAATGCGAAAGTTGTATCCCCTTTCTTGAAGATGTCTGTTCGTGATGGGTCTTGATACACTGACGCCAGCCTCAGTCCACTCCTTGTGAAGCTCTCCCAAGTTCTTGAATCAACTTTTCTTGACAATCCTCTGAAGACTGCGGCCATCCCTGTTACTTGTGCACCTTTTCCAGCCACCCTTTTCAGCAATGACCTTTTGTGGCTTACCCTCCTTGTGGAGGGCATCAGTGATCATCTTCTGGACAACAGTCAAGTCAGCAGTCTTCCCCATGATTGTGGTTGTGTGTACTGAACTAGACCGACAGATACACTGTGTTCATACTGTTTTACTCAAACTCAAAATTAAATATTCTAATATTTTGATATGTTTTTTTAATGTTTTTGTCCTGTATGCCATACTGATAACAATTAAAATAGAAAAATGCTTGAAACATTTTAGTTTATGTGTAATGAGTCTATAATATATAACATTTTCACTTTCTTAAATAACTGATGGAAAATCTCATCTCATCTCATTATCTCTAGCCGCTTTATCCTTCTACAGGGTCGCAGGCAAGCTGGAGCCTATCCCAGCTGACTTTGGGCGAAAGGCGGGGTACACCCTGGACAAGTTGCCAGGTCATCACAGGGCTGACACATAGACACAGACAACCATTCACACTCACACCTACGGTCAATTTAGAGTCACCAGTTAACCTAACCTGCATGTCTTTGGACTGTGGGGGAAACCGGAGCACCCGGAGGAAACCCACGCGGACACAGGGAGAACATGCAAACTCCACACAGAAAGGCCCTCGCCGGCCCCGGGGCTCGAACCCAGGACCTTCTTGCTGTGAGGCGACAGCGCTAACCACTACACCACCATGCCGCCCCTGATGGAAAATATTGAACTTTTTCACAATATTCTAATTTTTTGAAATGCACTAGTATATATTAAACCTCCTTAGGTACACACAACACACAGATCAAAACCTCTTTCTCTCTCTGTGCCTTTATAAGGGAGAACGTGGCCCACTCTGCACTGTGGAGAACAGCTGAAATAATCCTGACTGCATGATCGGGGGGTCACAGTGAAATGAGTGAGCACATTTGCCTCATTATTTAGCTTATTATTTGCTCATTCTTTCGTGTGAATGTTTGTTTATTTAATTAAAAACACACTTGAATTTAAAATAAATTGCCAAAAACATAAAATAGTTTCATTAATTAATTACCACATTATATATGTAAAGCTTCCAGATGATACTATATATTATCTTATTTTAAATGCTTTATATTTCAATTAGAGTTAAAAACAAGCATCATGTGACCTTATCGACTGGATTTAGCAACTACTAATGCCTTCAGCAACGACAAAATGATTGCCTTTAGCAGCTACTAATGCCTATATCAGGGACGTGAATTGCAAAGATGCTCTTCATCCTGTTGCTCTTTAGACTCCTTCTTACAAGTGATTTCCGGAAAACCACACACAGAGACAACGTTCGTTCCTTAAAGGGATAGTTCGGGATTTTTTACATGAATCTGTATGGCATCCCCATCAATAGTGTCATGCAAACACACTGACTTACCCCTGACAGCATCCTGTGAGTCCAGTTCTTGTCCAGTTTTGGTCCAGACGAAAGTAGTCCGGCAAGTTTGTTGGGGTCACGAAAGTAAAACGTTTTTCGTCTCAAAACAGTATGTGTTCAAAAGAGTGATATATTTGCATCACAAAACCATTGCCAAATAAAAAGTCAGACCTCGAAATCGCTTGGCACAATTTTCTCTCCCTTCTTATCACTGCGCGCTGCCGCCAGGTGACAGCGAAACGCAGACCCACTAAGCTGGTGGGAGACCAAGGCTGCACTCTATCCACGGCTTACACACGTGATGGCACGGAGGATGTGTATAGTGGCAGCATCTGTCCCCCCAGAGAGGATCTTTTCAAAAGCAGGACAGATTATAACTGAGAGGAGAAATAGAATCAGAATTAACTAGTTAATTGCAGCAATTAAAGGAATAGGTAGGAAAAGGAAGGCGCAAAGACACCACGCAGTGCCTGAAAATGGGTTTTCAGGGGGGCGTCGTGGCTCAGGTGGTTAAGGCGCCATACCATGAATGCGGGCGGCCCGGGTTCGATTCCGGCCCGAGGTCATTTCCCGATCCCTTCCCGTCTCTCTCTCTCCCGCTCATTTCCTGTCTCTACACTGTCCTATCCAATAAAGGTGCAAAAAGCCCAAAAAAATATCTTTAAAAAAAAAAAAAAGAAAATGGGTTTTCAGGCGCTGCGCACCCGTTTTCATGTGCTGCACGGTGTCTTTGCGCCTGCAGCGGTGCATTGCCTGTGCTGTGGCTGAAAACAGTTCCAGATATAAATTGGTCTAGTAAATCCCTTCGTGTTAATTTGCATTGATATGTGTACTCGATGTGAATGTACAAGTCATGAGAAATAATTATAAAAAATCTTGAGTTATTTAATTCACTTTTGAAACGACAATGCTAGCTGGACATGCCGGATTACAGCGACTACGCTAAGCTAAGCTAACCTGGGCATTTATAGATCAGGACAATGGCTGGGTCAGCTACAAAATGCTTTGGCTCACTCATCCAACTCTAGGAACCGCAGGGACTGACTCAATTTCATCTGGGGGTGGCGTACTCCTTTAAATCAAAAATAAAATCTCAGGAGCCGTTTGGGAGCCAAAAGAGACGGCTCCCGAAAAAGAGCCGAAATTCCCATCACTAAAACAATGAATGAAACAGCTGTGGCTGTCACCTGGCGGCAGCGCGCAGTGATAAGAAGGGAGAGAAAATAGTGCCAAGCGATTTCGAGGTCTGACTTTTTATTTGGCAACGGTTTTGTGATGCAAATATATCACTCTTTTGAACACATACTGTTTTGAGACGAAAAACGTTTTACTTTCGTGACCCCAACAAACTTGCCGGACTACTTTCGTCTGGACCAAAACTGGACAAGAACTGGACTCACAGGATGCTGTCAGGGGTAAGTCAGTGTGTTTGCACAACACTATTGATGGGGATGCCATACAGATTCATGTCAAAAATCCCGAACTATCCTTTTAAGAGAGTCTCTCAACTCTCTCTTTAGGTCTAAAGGGCAACGTTATCAGGAAACGGACCCCTAACCAGATTACGACCATCACTGAAGATAAATTTAACACTCTGTTCACCAGAACACAGACAATTTTAATCAGCTTTTACAGAATCCTTCTGATTGATACACACATTGAAATTAAAGTTCAAATCATATCACTGACTAAAGCACCTGTTTCTAGATGGGAAACTATAATTAAGATGATTTAATTCTGGAAAGATTTCTAGTTCTCACCTGTTTCTCAGGTCTTTCTGCTGCGACTGTGACGGTGTCGTGACCTTTGTGACGATCCTTCATACACAAACAACAGATGCAGGTTTGATCAGTACGACAGTAGATCTCAATCAGCTTGTTATGTTCAGAGCAGATCTTCTCTTGGAGTTTTGCTGAGGCTTCAATTAATGTGTGTTTTTTTAAAGCAGGAACTTCAAGATGAGGTTTCAGATGAGTTTCACAATAAGAAGCCAAACACATCAGACAGAATTTGACGGCTTTGTGGTTTCTCCCGGTGCAGAAATCACACTCCACATCTCCAGGTCCAGCGTAACAGTGAGCAGGAGAAGCAGCCTGGACTTCAATTTTCTTCAGTTCCTTCACCACTTCATCCAGCATGTTGTTTCTGCGTAGAACAGGCCTTGTCGTGAAAGTGTCTCTGCACTGAGGACAGCTGTAGACGCCCTTCTGATCCTCCTGATCCCAGCAGCCATTAATACACACCTTACAGAAACTGTGACCACAGGAGATAGTCACCGGATCCTTCAGGAGATCCAGACACACTGGACACATGAACTGGTCCACAGAAAGCTGAGTGACTGAAATACTGGCTTTGGCCATTTTCCTGAACTCACAGACTGTGTGTGTGAGAGAGAGAGGTTAGTTTTGTTTTCTCTGAAATGAGGCGTGACCTCCTGGTCCTGTGTGTGTGAAAGAGAGATAATGAGAGAGGGGGAGCACAAACACAGAGAGATCATGAACACTCCTCTATTAACCATTTCATCTCCCTTCACTGCAGAAATATAACCCATGTAGCCGGACTGATTAGGATTAATTTCATGAGATTTTATGACAGTTGATTCAGTGGATTAGACTAAAATGCCCCCCCCCCCCCCCCCCCCCAAAAAAAAAAAAAAAAAAAAAACAGTGAAAAAAAATCATCATTCAGAAAAATCTGGAAGTCCAACTCTCTTCATCTAAAGGGTTTGAACACAAAAACAATCCATCTCTTTTGTTTTCTCCATCACAACACACACACTTCTGACCTTCCCTAATTCACACATTCCCTCCTCTTTCTTGTCGAATTCAGGAAGAAACTTTCTGTCCAGGAAATGCAGAAGACAACGTCGCGATATTAATGAATCAGCAGCCAGAAAGATAAAGGTTTAGATGATAAAAATGTATTAGGCTATGTAGGCAGAGAGCATGAAACAAGGCATTATAGTGTTAATACCAAAACCTGGTAAAGATAAAAGGACACTGGAAAATTATTGCCCAATCTCGCTTTTAAACAATGATTATAAACTGTTAACATACATCTATACCAATAGATTAAAAAAGGACTTGGTTAAATAATTAGTGAAACACAGGGTTTATAAATCAAAGATCAATACATAACATAAGGTTAGTGCAAGACATCTTAGAATACAGTCACCTAATTGAGGACAAGGGCTTTATTTTATTTCTTGATTTTTACAAAGCTTTTGATAAACTTGAGCATCAGTTCCTTTTTAAAGTCTTGCATTTATATGGGTTTGGTCCAAAATTTTGCAACATTATAGAATCCTTTTATGACGGTACAACCAGCACGGTAGCACTCCCAACAGGCACTACTCCTCACTTCTCCTTAAACCCAGGAGCTAAACAAGGGTGCAATATATCTCCATTTCTCTTTATTATGGCAGCAGAAATGTTAGCAATCCTTATGAAAAACTCAGAAATAGATAAATATTTTCAGTGAACAGTTGATAAGAAGCCAGCTTGCTGATGACACCACTATTTTTCTAAAAAGCCTAGAACATATCCCTGAAGTGTTTAAATGTGTTGATCTCTTCTCTGAAGCATCTGGTCTCACACTCAATCGTAGTAAATGTGAACTCATGGCTCTACATGATTGCAACCTTTTAGAAGCATATAACATTCCCATTAAGTCTTGTGTAAAATATTTAGGAATTCACCAAACCAAAGACAGTGCCATGAGTGAAACATTAAATATTCATGATAAAATTCTTCAATGTAAATCAAAATTAAATTCATGGTTACAAAGAGACCTAACAATATTTGGAAGAACGTACTTAACTAAAATGGAATCCTTAGCAAGATGTATTTACCCTGCCTATTCTATGGCTATACCAGATAAAACCATCAAAACAATTAATCAACTAAACTTTAACTACATTTGGAAAAACCGAGCTCACTACATCAAAAAATCTGAAATTATAAAAATATAAAGAAGGTGGTGTACAAGCAATTGACTTTGAATGTCTCAATGCTGTCTTAAAAATAAAATGGTTAAAATCTTTTCTGCTAGATAGAAATAATATTTGGTTTTGTCTTTCCAGAGGTTTATTTGAAAAAATGGGAGGTATTGAGTTTGTCCTTAAATGTGATTTTTAAAATAGAAAAACTACCAGTCAAGTTGGCGTCCTTTCACAAGCAGGTTCTGTTATGCTGGAAACTTGTGTACAACCACAACTTTACACCACACCAAACACCAATGGAAAATCTCTCTTTTTGCAACACTGGATGGATAAAGGTATTTGGTTAATATCTCACCTTATGGATAATCAGGGCAACTGGCTGTTATATGAGAACTTCTGCTCCATTCATAATATTACCTGCAAAAAAAAAGCTGAATTTAATAAAATATGCAAAGCAATTCCTCAACCAGTCAAAACAACTTGTACAAAACATTGATCCTGAGAGTTTGCCTCCTCCTAACTTTCCAATACTCTACATCATGGAACAAGACTTTCTTAACGAAGAGATACCAAACAAAATCCTACGTAATCATTTGAATAATAATCTGTACCCAATACGTTCAAATAGAAATTCCATCTTTCAGAAGTTCTCTGAAGTAGAGGTTAAAAAATGGAGGACCCAATATCTAAAATTTCCTGTAAGTCCAAAGGTGAGGGAAACGCATGTTAAGATTTTGAATGAGATTTATCCATCCAGTGGAATGCTAAGAGTGAGGTTCAATCTTGACAGTATTGATAACAACTGTATTTTCTGTGAATCAGATATTGAAACTATGGACCATCTTTTCAATGTATTTATACAAAAACATTTTGGGAGGACTTTTTGGACTGGCTTTCTTCTAAAATCCAGCTACAGGACACACTTACCCTGGACAACATAACATTTGGGATGAGTCTGAAGGATTCAGAAGCACACTGTTATAAATAATTTTCTATTGCTCTCGAAATATTTCATTCACTGCTCAAAATGGAAAAAAGTAAAGCCTATTTTCACTGTTCAAAAAACATCTTGTAGAAAATTCTCACTGCCTTAAAGTGTATGAAATACAAAAAAGCAGTGTCACTCTTGAATGCATTTGATCATTTGAAAATATTTGAAGACCTCTAAGGGTAATTATACAACTGTGTGAATGGGAGCGTTTTGTTTTACCTTTTGCTTTGAACATTTTTGTTCACTCATGCAGCATATTTGTATGCCTAAATGTTTGTATACCTGAACATTTGCAATTAAAAAAAAAAATCAAAAAATTTGAAAAAAGTAGGCAGTAATCGTCATTTCAACTCATTTGGAAAACAGTTTTCAAAATGGTGGCACTGACACCTGGCTGACGCTTCATGTTTCGAAGTCTTGCACAAGTCTCGTGAAGATCGCGTCGATAAGCGACGCCTGCCATGGAACAAAACGAATTACATTCAACATGGCTAAAAACCGAATAGGCCAATAAGTATCCTATTTAATTGCGATTAGCTGCCAATACGAGTCACGATATAAGGTTCCTAAAACCAAAAACGTCATTGAATAACACGTTAATTAAGAAATAAAGCAAGTTTAAAAATGACTTCAGTTCTCCTTTAAATGGATTCTGTGGATCTTTGTGATTTGATTTATCTGTAAGAAAAGAGCAGGGAAGATTGCGAATCGAGTGGCTGTGGTTTGCTTTCGCCCGATACTAAACTGTGTATCGTCCGAGTGATCCTTGCAAAGAAACATACAAAAAGCCTGAAACTGCCTCCTTACCCAGGAAAAAATGATACAGGATTTATCTTGTAGTGTCCTGATCCCCTGGGTCCTGTTGTTCAAAACATGTTTATCTTTTAACCAATGGTTCAATCACTATTTAACATGATGTTAAATATAACCTGCTGTTGGGGCGGCACGGTGGTGTAGTGGTTAGCGCTGTTGCCTCACAGCAAGAAGGTCCGGGTTCGAGCCCCGTGGCCGGCGAGGGCCTTTCTGTGTGGAGTTTGCATGTTCTCCCTGTGTCTGCGTGGGTTTCCTCCGGGTGCTCCGGTTTCCCCCACAGTCCAAAGACATGCAGGTTAGGTTAACTGGTGACTCTAAATTGACCGTAGGTGTGAATGTGAGTGTGAATGGTTGTCTGTGTCTATGTGTCAGCCCTGTGATGACCTGGCGACTTGTCCAGGGTGTACCCCGCCTTTCGCCTCTAGTCAGCTGGGATAGGCTCCAGCTTGCCTGCGACCCTGTAGAAGGATAAAGTGGCTAGAGATAATGAGAATGAGGGATAACCTGCTGTTAAACTGTTGTTCAAAACTCCGTTAAAGTTAACACACCTCCCAGCCTCCGTTATCTTTTACCCAAGTGGTTACGTGGTTTGCTCAAAAGGCAAACACGCATGTTCCCGATTGTTAATGCGCGCCGTCCAAAACAATTCAGACGAGGACCAAACGAGCTACTTTGATACAATGAGGCAGAGCTTCGACATCGGTACCGATTTGGTAGAGAATCTCTCTGTGTTATATTTGATTTGTTTCAAGAAGATTTGGAACGCCCAACGTGAAGAAGCCATGCATTGTCCATTGAGGTGCTCATTGCCCTTAGATTTTATGCAAGCAGCAGTTCCCCCCCCCCCCCCCCCAAGTCAGGAGACTTGGTGGGCGTGGCATTGTGGGATTGATTTTGACATGGTGTGACATTCGTTAGGGCTAAACCAATTGGTTTGCTAATGGTCTGGTTCAATTAGCTTCAACAAATTTATTTTTTAACTAACAGTAAGTTAAAATTTTAATAGAAAAAACTATATTTTGAACAACTGAACCCAGATCTTAACCGAGCCGCATATAAAAAGTTGTAAGCCTCCATGATCTTCCAGGTTTTCATTTATTTGTCTGTCTTGAATGATGTCTGTAGCACCAGGTAGTTTGAGATGTCAGGGAACTCAACTCATCACTCACTCGTGCCCATTACGCCGGGTAGCATGTAGGGCAGTAACGTGATCCCTCCACTTCTGCTGGTCTTTTGCCATGACTGAAATGCTGCTCCAGGTCTTTCTCATCTGCTGTATTTCTTTCTCCACCGTCCGCCGCCATGTGATCTTCGGACGACCCCCCCTTTGCTTTCCCTCTGGTGTTCAGTGTAAGGCAGTCTTGATGATGGAGGCTTCTTGGCGGATGACATAGCCAATCCACCTCCAGTGTCTCGTCATTAGGATGGTAGCCAAGGATTCGGCTCCACACCTTTCAAGCAGGTCCTTGTTTGAAATGGTTTTGGGCCAGAAGATGCGTAGAATTTGGCGGAGGCTCTTGGTGTGAAACGTGGAAAGCTTTGTTAAATCGTTCTCAGTCAGCCTCCAGCATTCCGAACCATATACGTAGGAGAGTTGTGAGGACACAGCTGTGGTAGAGTCTCAGCTTGGAGTAAGTGCTGTAGGTGGAGGAGCACCATACTTTGCTCATCATGTTAACAAGGAGTTCAACTGATGGATAATTTTCCAACTCGTACAAAAAATCCTTCTTTACGAGCCTTAAAGGATCTAATCCCATTGCAAAGATGAACTTTCTGAAGGTGTCTTGACCATGCATTGGCCTCTACTGTAAACTGTGAAAATAGTCGGAGATGGTTTTACTATCTTTTTTTTTTTTTTTTGCATAATGGCAGCCAAATTGGTTTCTCTGACCACCATAGCACAAGACCTTCCTCTTCTTACGGTACATCTGTGTGTGCGTTCTAGCCGCACTGCAGCGTGTGTTCCCTCCATCAGAGCTGGCTGCCTTCATGTGTCTGCTCAGGCGTGATAAAGAACAGCAGCTGAACGAGCTCACCATGATCGTCACCGGGATTCGCCTCTTCAACAAGGACAATGGGAAAGGAGGAGAGAGCATCGAGGACCGTGAGTGCATCTCACCTCGCGTTCTGATTAACGCTCGCCATCGTGATTCATTTTATAACAGCAGCTCTGACAGTCATGCAGATTTACGTTAACGCGCTCGTTTTGGTACATTAACATTCTGTTAAATAACGAGACGCTCCACGTAAACCGAATTGAAAATCACTGAATGATTCTTGAAGGTAAGGAGATGTTTATTTAACTTATCTTCAGGACAGAAGAGTTTACGATGATGCTTTTTGACGTTCATTAACCACAGAAGCAGGGATGTGAGTGAGAACGGGAACTCACTTGTTTCCCACAAGTTCAAAAATGTAAATAGAAATGGATAGAAAGTATGGCGAATTGTTCTGTAAGACATTTATTGATGTAATCGTCAATAAATTGCTGTGGTGTAAGACAGAAGGGAACCGTCAGGGCCTTCTCGGCGTTCAGAGAAGCCCAAACGTATCAGCGTTTCAAATGTTATGTTTAATTTCTTTCATAATTTCATTATAATTATTCTCTCTTAATTCTGATTTGGCCTCATTTTCTATCACATTTGCTTCAGAAGTGAAAGGGTTACTGTCCTGAAAACATTAAAATCGAGTTCTCCAATGAGATTATTTTGCTTGTTGTGTGTAAGAGTTCAGAGCTGCTCACTCATTGGTTAGGACTTCATTGCCGGGACAGAAGGCCATGGCAGTGTATGTTTATGTAGGAAGTGACAGATGAATTAATTAACCAATCAGATTTTGATTTATAGCTGGAGGGACTAAAAATTTATCACCCTCAGCCTTCTCGAAGGCCAACGCGAGCTTAACTGTGAGTCGGCGCAGCAGTGAAGTCACCTTCCAGCCAGTGTAGCATTCATCAGTAGTGTTAGCGAATGCTAATAAAGCAGTCAAGCCGGTGCTATCTATCGAGAGCTACAGGCTAACAACCAAGAAGCTAAGATTTCTGTCTCCAGACTCTTCTTCCACGCTGCACGCTTGCTACAGTATTTTTCACTCAGACTTAAGTGTAATTTACTTTGTTACTTTTAAAATCAACATCGACAGCTACACACAACGGAGCGACCTGGCAGCCTGCTGCTAATCCCTTACAAATCCTTTGCCCTGTTGCTTTTTTGGTGTGTTTGGTTAAGTTTTGGCTGAGCTCAAGTCCCATGTCTAATAGTAATAGTTCGCCGCTGGTCTAAGAGGAACCCGGTCAGGTTTATGCATTTTTGTGACACACTGTACATTTATAATTAGGATTTAACTTAATTATTGTAACAAATGTTCAGAAATCCACACATACTGACAGAATACAGGCTTGTAAGAAACTATACATGTTTATAGAGCAAGGTTTTTTTAAGTAATCGTGGTAATGTCTTCTGTGTTACATTGTTGATGTGCAATCCTGGTTATCGTGGCTCTCTCGTGAAGTGCTGGCCGTCCTGAACGAGGCTCTTCCTGCTGTCAGCACAGATATAGAGCGTGAACTGGAAGGGACGCAACGTTTGGCTTGGCGCTACACCACTCTGCTGGAGAGACGCTCTGAATCCGACACTGACACCAAGCTAAACAGGGACCTGCTCACGCAGGCCCTGTACAACGTACGCCAACACGAAGCCTTCCTCAAAATCATACTGGTGAGTTACAGAGACGTCTAAATTTTCAAGCCAATGATTAGAATAAAAGTTATTGGAAAACATTTAAATTTCTCATCTCATTATCTCTAGCCGCTTTATCCTTCTACAGGGTCGCAGGCAAGCTGGAGCCTATCCCAGCTGACTACGGGTGAAAGGCGGGGTACACCCTGGACAAGTCGCCAGGTCATCACAGGGCTGACACATAGACACAGACAACCATTCACACTCACATTCACACCTACGGTCAATTTAGAGTCACCAGTTAACCTAACCTGCATGTCTTTGGACTGTGGGGGAAACCGGAGCACCCGGAGGAAACCCACGCGGACACGGGGAGAACATGCAAACTCCGCACAGAAAGGCCCTCGCCGGCCACGGGGCTCGAACCCGGACCTTCTTGCTGTGAGGCGACAGCGCTAACCACTACACCACCGTGCTGCCCCATTTAAATTTCTGTTACTATTTTATTCTTATTATGGCTAACTTTTGCTAATAATCATTAAGAGTAAAAGTCACGTAATGTAATAAAATGTAGTTCGTTTGTCTCCACCAGGCGGATGTGATCACATGTGCAAAGCAAGTGGAGGCTCTTCACACTGACCTCATGTCGAGGATGAAAGTGCTGAAGGCCACAGTTCATGCCAAAACTGCCGTACCAACCTCCCAAGTGTTCGTAAGTGTTCCTTTGCTCTGTCAAAAGCTCTTTGCTAGCATCATTTTCAGTCTGATAATTTTAAATCCCTCCCATTAGCCTCATTTCACAGCATTGGCCAGGCTGTGGGCGGGGCTTCAGGATGAGATGGTCTTGTTGAACATGCTCCGGAGCATGGCGCTCAGCCTGAGGCCGTTCCTCTCAGCTCAGTCGCAACTTCTCGAGAACGTTCAGTTGGATCAGATGCTCTGCGGTGAAACCGTCAAATCTGACGCAGAGAGAGCTGCTGAGAGCTCAGGTACGTTCTGACATCACGAGCTTTTTATTAATTACAGAACAGCATCTTCTTAGTGGGCAGCTTATGTCCAAGAAGTGTAGCATAAACTCCTCTGGCCTGAAGACATCGGAAAAAACTTGAGCATTACAGCTTTACGTCTTTGAGCGAGCGCATTTCATTTCTACATTATCACTCATCATGTGTAGTGTAGCACTCATTTTCTCTTTTTCAGAGGAGCGGCTTGATCCAGAGGAGATGAAATCGTCCGAGTGGATTCTGCCCGAGACCACGGCGAACTTTGAGCAGCTCTTCCTGCAGTACAGGGGTGTGTGTGGATACACTCTTGTCGAGAAGAACGGCCTCTTGCTCCCAGGTTCATAGTGAAGCTTTTCTTTCTCCAGTTTTACACTCTGCTTTTTTTAGAGTCCGAATATTAGAGCGTTCATACGACTAGACAGTGTTTAGACCAAGACGTATTCAGCCCCCCAAAAGAAACAAATTTGTGATGTAAAGTGACACTACAGCATTAAAACACTGAAAGTGAAACATCTCTGGCTGAAGCTCCTCGTTCTTCAGTCATTAATTCGACCTACTTTGTTTGTTTCCATATTTGCTTTTGGTGTTCGACGAAATCTTTTTCAGGGAAGGCCTTCCTTATTTCAGCAAGACCGCTTTCTGCACATATTAAAGCTGCATGGCTGTGTAGGAAAAGAGTCCAGGTGCTAAACTGGCCTGCTGCAGTCCAGATCTGTCTCCCATGTAAAACAGTTGGCGCATTATGAAGCGCAAAATATGACAAAGGAGACCCCGAACTCTTGAGCAACTGAAATTGTACGTCAGGCAAGAATGGGACAACATTTCTCTTTCAAAACTACAGCGGTTGGTCTCCTCAGTTCCCAAAGGTTGATAGAGTTTCGTTAAAATTAGAGGTGATACACAGTGGTAAACACACCCTTGTCCCAACTTTTTTGAAATGTGTTGCTGACATCAAATTCAAAATGAGCATAGATTTTTCAAAAAACAATAAAATTTCTCAGTTTCAGCATTTGATATGTTGTCTTTGTACTATTTTCAATGAAATACACGGTTTCCATGATTTCCAAATTGTCATATTTTGTTTTTATTTATGTTTTACACAGTGTCCCAACTTTTTTGGAATTAGGGTTGTAATTAAACCGACTTTTAAATATAATTAATAAAGGACACACTTTAAGGCAAGACGTCCATATTTCTGAAGCTCAGTCTGCTGCTGTTCCTTTCCAAAGGCAATCCGAACATCGGCATCCTGAAGCACAGGGAGAAATATTACAGCTTCAGCTCCAAGCAGGCTGCGTATCAGTTCGCCTCAAACGCAGACGAGTACATCGAACTGATCGCGGAAAGAGCGAAGAGATCTCCGGAGCTGATCCAGCTGCTCGAGCTTCATCAGCAGTTTGCCAGCGTCACTCCGTACTCTCAGGTATCATGGACATGTGACTTACTTGCATCTTCTCCTTCACATCCTTGACCTACTCGCTGATCTCCAACACAAACTCCATTCCCCATGAACACTCTTAGCCTACAAATATGGCTGATCCAGCATCTACATACTGATCCAACACAATCAGTTGCGCACGTATGAAGACTCCACACACACTCTGCACATTAAAACTGCTCAACTGCAGTCGCATCCTTGTCCATCTCATCTGTGAGCCTGAGAGTGACAGGAAAATAATCAACAACAATGCGGTGAGCCAGTGCAAAACAGCGTTTCTTAGAAAGTTTGTCTTCACAGATGCAGTCAGGTGAGAAATTGTTGGTGAAACCCATCAGCAAAAGTGAGAGCAGCACACAGACGGACACACACCTGCTGGAGAGCAACATCGTCAGATCTTACGAGTGGAACGAGTGGGAGCTGAGATGGAAAGCCATCAAACTGGTAAGCAGCTCCACCTGAAATACACTGGCATGATTAGATTAGATTACGCTCAAGCTGTCCGAAAAGCCCTGAAATAAGTTTAACACGTTATTTTGTTGAATGCACTCCAAGGCGAACCTGCGCCATAAGGTAACCCACTCGACGCAGACTGACCTGAGCCACATGAGGAGACACAACACCACGCAGACGTTCCTTCCAAAAGAAGCCGCCTGCCAGACGAAGAGAGACGGACAGAGTAACGTACCGAGACCTCAAGTCTACCTGGCTGGGCTGAGAGGAGGACCAACCACTCCCATGACCAAACTCGATTTAACTCCAGATGTGCATGAATAGTTAATTTGTTTGTTAGTTAGTTAGACCTAGTATTGAATGTTTGTATTGAATTGTTGCATTCTGGTTTGTGATTGGCCAGAAAATACTGATGAATTTTCTCTGAAAGTTTTGCAGGTGTATATTAATGCACTCGTTCGAATTTATGGTTTTCATCGTACCAGCTCGTTCCCAGGGATTTCTACGATGGACGCTAGACATAAACCGATTTTAAAAATCATTTATATGGTGATGTTTTCGTAACTGAAGGGAGATGTTCATTTAGCATTTCTGGAAGGAGTCTCCAGTGTAACAGTCAGAGGTAAAGTTTTGTGACACCTTCAGGACAGAGGAGTTTATGCTTCGCAGTTTCTTGGTTAAAACATGATTTTTTTTTTTTTGTCTTATTAACTTTAAGAGAAGGATAATAGGCAGGCTGGTGAGGGAACGACTGTTAATGTAACTATAAATGGATAAAAAAAACTATGATGTGAAATTTGTAATTGTTGGCAAATTGCTGTGGTAAAAGAGGAATTGTGGGAGATGATACTTTGGTACCGAATATCAGTCAAAGCAGCGTGCACACAATTATGAAAATGATCTTATTGGCTTTAATAATATTAAATATTATTATACATACAGGAGACTTTTTCAATGGAATAAAAATGTGTGTTCTATTCCCTTCTAGTGGGTTTCATTCATTCGGTTTGGTAGCATGCAATATTGTTAGCGTATCGCTTATCCTACGTGTATTACGTCAGTCTACCCACTGGAGAATGAGCGTTGAATATGATTTACGATATTGCATGGTTGTCAAGGCAACATGACGTCACACGTCGGAGACGTAAAACTTCCACGTGAGCGAGCGAGCAACTGTGACAGTTTGTGAACAAACATAGCTTCTACGATTGCTTCGTTAAATACAGAAGATTTTGAGAGAATTTTGAAAGAGAAAGACGCGTTGAACACCTGGAAGGAATGTATAATAATAATAATGATAATGATAATAATAATAATAATAATATTGACTGGCTTTTTTTGTGGTCTATCAGCTATATTCCATTAAGCTACTCGTCTCTGACTCATTCATTATCATGCTAGCTGAATGGAATATATCTGATATACCACTCAATGCCAGACAATATTTATTTAATTATCCTGAGGAATAACACAGCAGACTGTGAGGTTACACAAAAATAATCCACGCCAGCATGGATTTACCACTTTACCATCTTTGATTTATTAAAAAGTAGCAGATGTATAAAATGAGATTGAAGCTTCTGCACACACACACACACACTGTCACACAGCCACACCCCTTTGACAGTCTGCACTCCTACTCTTTTTAAAGCTCCACCCACTCTGGCTCTGTGATATCGTATCTCACAGTGCAGCAGGACGCTCATTTCAAAGCACACAATTCCGATCTCTACTGTATGTGTCGCTCTCTGGAAAAATGGCCGAGGCCAGTATTTCAGTAGCTCAGGACCAGTTCATGTGTCCAGTGTGTCTGGATCTCCTGAAGGATCCGGTGACTATCCCCTGTGGTCACAGTTTCTGTAAGGTGTGCATTAATGGCTGCTGGGATCAGGAGGATCAGAAGGGTGTCTACAGCTGTCCTCAGTGCAGAGACACTTTCACTACAAGGCCTGTTCTATGCAGAAACAACATGCTGGATGAAGTGGTGGAGAAACTGAAGAAGAAGACTGAAGTCTCATCCTGTTTTTGTGAACACAACACCGAGTCAGGTGCATCAGACAAAGAACAGGTGAGAAGGAGAAATGGTTTCAGACTGAATCCTTCGACATTTTGTTTCTAATCCTGCTTTACTCAGGCTATATGGTGTAAAAATGTCATGACTTCTATTGATTATAAATAATAAATATGTTCCATGTATCCTGTAGATGTGAGCAGTTTTACAAGCACATACTGAGTACCTTTGACCTCACTCAGAGAGAGCCAGGATATGGATGATCTTTAACTTGAATTGCAGTTAATAATCTCCCACCTTCGACCTGTCTTTGAGTGAACACTTTACAGTTAGTAAAGTTAGTATTTAACTCAGGATGTAACATCATTTCATTCATTCTTGTCAGAGTGAGTTAAAGTTGAAGGAGGAGCAGATGAAATCCCAGCAGAGAATCCAGGAGAAGCAGAAGAAGGTGCAGGAGCTGAAACAAGCTGTGAACACTATAAAGGTGAGCAGTGAGCAGAGACAGAGCTGCTCCTAGAAACACACACAACATGGACAACGAGTCATTTACAGTCCCAGTAAGAGAGGGAATGATAGATGAGCTTTAAATCTTGTGTGTGTCCTAACAGCTCAGTGCACAGACAGCAGTGGAGGACAGTGAGAGGATCTTTACTGAGCTGATCAGCTCCATGGAGAAAAAGCGCTGGGAGGTGACGGAGCTGATCAGAGATCAGGAGAAGGCTGAACTGAGTCGAGCTGAACGACTCCTGGAGCAACTGGAGCAGGAGATTGCTGATCTTCAGAGGAGAGTCATATGGTGAGAGGAAGTAAAATGTTATAAATCCGCGCATATACATAAAAAAGATTCATTGTACTTATCTGAACTTAACATTGCCGCAGCTACCATCTGAAAGATATTTCACTTATACAGTTCATCAGTCATATTAAGATCATCTATTTTGCCAATATTCATCAATTCAAACATCGTGTCTCCTAAAATCACACTCTGATCATTGTATATTATTCCACGTCCATTTTCTCTCCGTCACAGCAGTTTGGATGAATTTACCTTCAGAGCTGAAGACTCGAGAAGATTTTCTACAATGTATGTATGCGTCTCTCTCGCTCTCTCTCTCTCTCACACACACACACACACACACACACACACACACAAAGTGCTGCCAGATCATTAAGAACATATGTTGTTTTTGGAGACGTTTCCTTCCACAATAAAGAGACATGAAGAATGGAGGTGTTATGTTGAGTGTCGCTGACAGCACAGCGCTGGTGAAGTTCGATATGTTTGATCCATGAATGTATATGAAGGTTAATAACATTCTAGTCATTTTCTTTCCTGAAGTTTATACAAGAATCAAGTCAAGTTTATTTGTATCGCACTTTTAACAACAGACATTGCCACAAAGCAGCTTTACAGAAAATTAAAGACTTTGACCATGAGCTAATCCATCCATCCATTATCTGTAGCCGCTTATCCTGTGCAGGGTCGTGGGCAAGCTGGGGCCTGGCTGGGTACACCCTGGACAATTCGCCAGATTATTGCAGGGCTGACACATAGAGACAAACAACCATTCACACTCACACCTATGGTCAATTTAGAGCCACCAATTAGCCTAACCTGCATGGAGCACCAAGAGAACATGCAAGCTCCACACATAAAGGCCCCCATCGGCCACTGGGCTTGAACCCAGAACCTTCTTACTGTGAGGCGATAGTGCTGTACCACCGTGCCACCACATGAGCTAATTTTATCCCTAATTTATCCCCAATGAGCAAGCCTGTGGTGACGTTTGCAAGGAAAAACTCCCTCAGGTGACACGAGGAAGAAACGTTTCAAGGAACCAGACTCAAAAGGGAACCCATCCTCATTTGGGTGATAACTGATTGCATGATTATAAATAACTCTCTTCCATAACTGTGTCCTACAGAGCCACAAATTATAACTGTGTAACCAGGAATTTCATTATAGTTTTAACACGAAGTCTGTTTTGTTGAAGTTATAAACTGTTCATTGATGGAAACTTGAGTGCAAAACTGTTCAAGACAACTGCAGTCCTAAAGTTAGCAAGTCAACTGTAGTTCTCAGACATAAATATATTACTGTAAGTGTCCAGAGCGTCTTCTAAGTATGACTTTCGACTGTCCATATGGGACCATCCTCCACAGGAGTGATGTGATGAGACTCCAGCCAGAAGTAGGGCATCAGGATGGATCAGGCAGGTCCGAGGAGCAGAAGAGGTCAGCATCACTGGTTTCTCAGGATTGACATGTAACTCAACAGAGACAGACAGAAGGAAGATATGAGAGAGAGAGAGAGAGAGAGAGAGAGAACAAAGGTTGTGAGGTATGCCCAGTGTCACCTTATGAATAAGAACAGTATATATTTTGCGCTGAGTGCAAGCAGGGACTCTGGCAACACTAACTATGACAGCATATTTAAAAGGGAGAGCCAGAAGGTAACACAGGCATGAGGGAGCCCCGGGACATAAAGCAGCAGCCACTCCACCATCAACAAACCCGAGTGAGTGAGAGTGGGGGACTGACAACATCCATATATCCCAGTTTACCAAAACACTCTATGCCTGAGGACTCACCAGAGTTACTCCTTTACCGAATAAAAAACTATCTTGACTGAAAAGATATATTTTCAGCCTAGACTTAAACACTGAGACTGTGTCTGAGTCCTGAACACTACTTGGAAGGTTGTTCTATAACTGTGGGGCTTTGTAAGAAAAGGCTCTGCCTCCTGATGTTGCCTTCACTATATGAGGTACCAACAAATAACCTGCACCTTTTGATCTAAGTAGGCATGGCGGGTCATAAAGGAGCAGAAGTTCGTTCAGGTACTGTGGCGCAAGACCATTCAGTGCTTTAAAGGTCAATAGTAGTATTGTATAATCAATACGAAATTTGATTGGGAGCCAGCGCAGTGTGGATAAGACAGGAGTGATGTGGTCATATCTTCTAGTTCTAGTAAGGACCGTTGTTGCTGCATTTTGAACTAACTGGAGCTTGTTTATGCACTTATTGGAACATCCAGACAGTAAGGCATTACAGTCATCCAACCTGGAGGTAAGAAAAGCATGAACTAGTTTTTCTGCATCTTAGTGACATTAAATTTCTTATCTTGGCAATATTTCTGAGATGAAAGAAAGCTATCTGGGTAATGTTATCATTATGAGTTTCAAATGAAAGACTGGAGTCGATGATCATACTGAGGTCTTTTACTGCTGCACATGAAGAAAAAAGCAGTGGACCTAAGACCGAACCTTGTGGAACACCAAACTTTACCTCAGCATGCATAGCAAAATCACCATATACATCAAGAAACTGATAGTGATCAGTTAAATAAGAGCTGAGTCAGGAGAGGGCCGTTCTCTTAACTCCCACAACATTTTCTAGTCTATCCAGGAAAATGGAATGATCAATAGTGTCAGAGTCTGCACTAAGGTCAAGCAACACAAGCAGCGAGACACAGTCCAGATCAGATGCCAACAACAGGTCATTTACTACTTTAACCAGTGCTGTCTCTGTGCTATGATGAGGTCTAAATCCTGACTGATACATTTCATGGTTGTTATTCCAATGTAAATATGAGCATAACTGCTGTGCCACAGCTTTTTCTAGGATCTTGGAGATAAAGGGGAGGTTTGATAATGGCCTTTCATTGGGCTGACAGGGGTCGAGGTCAGGTTTTTTAATCAGGGGTTTGATAACTGCAAGTTTAAAGGATTTGCGTATGTAGCCAATTCTAAGGGAAGAATTGATTATTTCTAGAAGAGCTTAAATTGCTTCTGACTGCATCTGTTTTAAGAGACATGTAGGTTAGGGATTAGTACACAAGAAGAAGATTTTGATGTGGAAATTAATGAAATTAATTTGATTTCTCGAAGAGGAGTAAAACATTCTAATTGCTGAGCTTATACAGTTATATTGTTAACGACTGGGCTATTTAAGTTGTCTGGGCTTAAATGAGTAGTTTGAATTTTTTTGTTGGATATTTTCAATTTTGTGATTGAAAAAAATTATGAAGTTGTTGCTGCTGCATATTGCAGGTGCATGTGTGTCTGTAGTGGTCTTTTTCTTAGTTAATTTTGCTACAGTATTAAAAAGGAATCTAGGATTATTTTGTTATCTTTGATTAGAGTGGAGAGATACATTGATCTTGCAGCACTTGGAGCTTTTCTGTACTTCAGGAAGCTCTCCTTCCATGCTAATTTGAATACGACCAATTCTACAAGGAATATCATCTAATTGTGTAATCTCTCCTGCTCTCTCTCTCTCTCTGATATAATGTGTAAGAAACTGAGGGTGTGAGAGAGTGTCAATATGAGGCACTAATGAATTACTGGTTTAATTATGACTCATTGTACCCCAGTGTTTAATACACGATAAACTTTATTATGCAACATCTCTTTTCTTTCAGATTTCTGTTATCTGACTCTGGATCCCAGCACGGCACATGGTTCCCTCCGTCTGTGTGAGAAGGACAGAGCGGTGAGACGCAGTTATAAAGAGAAGCCGTTCCCTTATCACCCTGAGAGGTTTACCTCCATCGCTCAGGTGTTGTGTAAGGAGAGTGTGTGTGGACGCAGTTACTGGGAGGTGGAAAGGAGCAGTGAGGGATGTGTGTACATCTCAGTCTCATATAAAGGGACCAATAAAAAAGAGCAGCCCAGACGGACCATATTTGGGTACAACGATCAGTCGTGGAGTCTGGTGTGTTCTCGGACTCCTCTTCATTTCTATCACAACAACATTAAGACCGAGTTCGGAGTTCCGTCACCTTCCAGAATAGGAGTGTATGTGGATCACAGTGCAGGAACTCTGTCCTTCTACAGCGTCTCTGACAGGATGAAGCTCCTCCACAGAGTCCACACCACATTCACTCAGCCTCTTTACGCTGGGTTTACTCTGTGGGCTCCTGAATCAGTTGTGAGGTTTTCTGATCCACAATAATGGATCATTAATGTATAGTATCCTGTACTGAGTGCTGCGGAGTTCTGGTCTGAAGGTGTTGATTAATTCCCTATAACAGCAGCTCTGACAGTAGTGCAGCTGCAAATCATTAGTGTTTCTATAGTAACAGCTCGTGTGTGTTTCTCACAAGCATTTCACCTAAAATACTCTCTTACTGCCACTCGACATGAACATGGTGGTCTCTGAAAGACTATACAGGCATCTGGCCAGGAGGTTGTGCCAGTTTTAGGGCTTGAGCAGTTTTTCGTCTCTTGTGTCTCTCATCCTTTGATTTCCGTCGATTGGATTCAAAGGTCTCAACTCCATTGCAGACCACACGCCTCCAGAGCAGTCTATCAGTTGATGCTGTAGCCCAATCAATAATCCCACACTCTTTAAAAGTTCTTTTTAGGGCATCCTTGTATCTCTTCTTAGGAGCACCAATGCTTCTCATTCCTGTGGATCGCTGACTGAAGAAAAGCTGTTTTGGAAGTTGTTTTGCATCCATTTTAACAACATGTCCATACCACCTCAGCCTATTTTGCTGAAGCATAGCCTCGATGCTTGTTAAGGAGGCTCTATCAAGAATTGCAGCATTGGTAACACGATCATACCATTGGGCATTCATGATGGATCGTACCATAGGCATCTTCAGTGAAATTTCTCAAGTTGTTTTACTTGATATTGGTACGTAGTCCATGTTTTTGACCCATACAGGAGCGTTGGTATTATAGTGGCATTATAGACTCTTATTTTAGTTTTCAACTCAAGTTCGTGATGATCAAAATCATGCTTACGTAGCTTGCCAAAAGCTGTTGCTCCAGCACTGATGTTGTTATTAATTTCATGGTCAAGGGAAATATCACCTGACACATAGCTGATGAGATATTTAAAGTGTGGGACTACCTTAAGAACAGTTCCATCCACAGAAATTTCAGGTTGGGTGGTGATTGGGATGGAGGTGTCAGAGGCAGGTCGACACACAACCTCTGTTTTAGTGCAGTTCAGTGATAGCCTGAGTCTTTTGTAGGCTTCTGCAAAGGCATCTGTGATTCTCTGCAAGCCAGCTTCTGAGTATGAACAGAGCGCAGCATCATCACTATACTGAAGTTCCACAACTGAGGCTGTAGACACCTTACTTTTAGCTTGCAAATGATGTAGGTTGTACCATTGTATTGATAAACTATCTGTATTCCATGATAAGAAGAAGAAGAACAACAACTTTATTCATCACATGTACACTTGTGAAATTCCTCTCTGCATTTAACCCATCTGAAGTAGTGAACGCACACGTGAGCAATGAGCACAAACACGTACTCAGAGCAGTGGGCAGCCGTGCTACAGCAGCCAGGGAGCAGTTAGGGGTTAGGTGCCTCGCTCAAGATCACCTCAGCCTAAGGGCACCCCATGTTAACCTAACGACATGCCTTTGGGCTCTGGTGGAAACCAGAGCACCTGGAGGAAACCCACGCAGACTCCACACACAAAGGCCCCCGTCAGCCGCTGGGCTCAAACCCAGAACCTTCTTGCTGTGAGGCGACAGTCAAGTCAAGTTTATTTGTATAGCACTTTTAACAAACATTGTCGCAAAGCAGCTTTACAGAATTTGAATGACTTAAAACATGAGCTAATTGTATCCCTAATCTATCCCCAGTGAGCACGCCTGTGGCGACGGTGGCAAGGAAAAACTCCCTCGGACTACATGAGGAAGAAACCTCGAGAGGAACCAGACTCAAAAGGGAACCCATCCTCATTTGGGCAACAACAGACAGCATGACTATAATATTAACAGTTTTAACATGAGGACAGTTTCGTTGATGTTATAATTCTTCATTGATGGAAACTTGAGTGCAAAACTGTTCATGATAACTGCAGTCCTAAAGTTAGCAAGTCAACTTTAGTCCTCAGCCATAAAAGCATTACTGTAAGAGTCCAGAGCATCCTCCAGGTATAGTCCAGTAACAGTGCTAACCACTACACCACCGTGCTGCCCAGATAATGCAGATTTGGCTTGGCTACATGCAGGACAGCACCTGTGAAGAGAGCAAACAATGTAGTGGCTACACAGCTTTGTATTACACTAACTTTCACAGGAAAAGGTTCCAGTTCTTCATCTTCACAGAGAACAGAAACAGTCATCCCATCATGGAAAAGACGAATCATTGTGATCAGTTTATCTGGGCACCAGGAATTCTCCAAAGAACCTCTCTATTCACTGAGAGCAAGAGATACTAAGAAATACTGAATAACGTAGAACTCCAGCATCATGAAGCTGAGAAATTTACTGGACTTATTGTCTTTTTTTTTTTAACGAGACTAAAAAGCTGCTGTTCCATTAAACCCATTACAGTATGACACACAGCAGGGACCGAATAAACCATTCATCTCATCATGAATCAATATTGTTGATTATATTTATGATAAGTTTTCAGTCTGTTCTGATGTGAGTTCAGCAAAAATATTGAAAATGGTTCATTTCTTGCAGGGTCACGTGTCCATGAGCATCCTCTAGTGGTCAGAAATGATAAGACAAGTTTAAATTGCAGTCATTTAAATTTAATGAATAAATCACTCAATTTTTCATTTTCTGAAAATTTATAAAGAAATAAATGGCTAAAGTGAGATAAAGGAATTCTTTAAAGTGAATTTGATTTTATTGTCGCCTACACATGAATGTTAAATGGCAAATGTGGCCAGAGATCGATTTCTGTACTTCAATAGAAAGTATCATGTATGTCATTTATGTTCTTTTCCCATTTTGTCCTTTCTTTCTGTCCATGAAGTGTATGCGGTGAAATCACATTTTAAAATCAGAACTCCAGATAGAATTCTATAATATGTGAATACAATCGAGTTGTTATTTGGAGTCTCAGTTTTACAGAGTAGCACCACATCACTGAAACACACACAGCCTTTCAACATCAATTCTGTATCTTCACTAAAAGACACACAAGAGGATTTACAGCAGGACCGTGTCTTACTACAAGCACTAAAACCACCACATTGTGTTCATTAAGGATGGAAATAAAGCAGAAATATTTCACTGTCATCTGCACTTCAGTGTCATTTGTTCTGCTGAAATATTTTCCTCAGTCTGTCAGTTTGGAATTTAGTGAGGAGTGAAAATGAATCGAAATAAATGACTCTTTATTCCCACAAGGGGAGTCAAAACCTGATTTGATTTATTTTGCATTGTTTATTGCTAATAGAAGTCCCACTTTCTCATGTACAGATTGTTGAGATGGAAATGAAGTTGGTAGATGAATATGTGTGAGATCAGAGATCCTGAGTCGCCTCAATCAGTCATTATATGTGTCTTTGAGAAGTAGGAGAACACTGGAGAACCAGGAGGAAACCCACACTGACACGGGTCATTCTACCTTAGGGTCATTTTAACATTGTTAACAGACTGAAATGAATCTCCTGAAAGGCAGAAGAAAGAAATCTGCGAGTAGTGTTAACACAAGACTTTATCTAATCCCAGTCAGTGCAGGGTTCAAACCCCATCCACCAGAAATATCATTAAAATCAAAGGGAAAGGCAGAAATGAGGCGAGATCATCAACAGGAGATCTATCCAGAACAAACACGGCTCACAACTGAGGAGATTTAATAACACACTGGAAGGGTTCAAGTTACTGTAGGATCATTGTGCATTTTATAACAACAGACAGGAAATGAGCGGAGGAAGTTATGTTATTCAAAAAGTGTAAATGCGCCCTCTGGTGGTATGGAGGAGAAATGTCCAGGTTAAATATTCCAGTGTTCATCCACGTTTCTTTTATTTTTATTTGTGAACACACAGGTCTAAAATAATTTCACTTCAATGAGCTGTTACTATAGAAACAAGGACGTATTAGAGCAAGCCCATTAATATAAACCTGCACTACTGTCAGAGCTGCTGTTATAGAAAATTAATCAACACCTTCTGACCAATCAGAATAGTCAACTGGAACAGATTTTTTTTTTTTTGCTTCATTTGATTGAAAATGAAAAGGATTAAAAAAAAAAAGTTTTTCCAACAATCATGTTCAGGATCTAAATCAGGAGTCAGAGCACAGACAGATCCAGTTCACAGAGACAGATTTATCATCATTATTCACACAATATATGACAACATTAAAAGAGATGTTTTTTGGAGGAAAGTCACTTGTATGTTTACAGTGATTTTCACAAACATATTTAAGACACTGTAGTTATTTCCCACAGATTAAATAATCTAAAAATATCCATCCAAAGTGGAGAAAAACCCCGTTGCGTATCAATCCAGCAGCTTGCTGACATCCTGACCTCAGTATTAAAAGCTTCTGTCTGAAAATGAGTTCAGCACAGAAACTCCATCACTGGGGGAAACTTTATTCTCCTGTGCTCTTATCTTTTATTCTGCAAAGCTTTGATTGTAATATTTGAATAAAAATCCCAAACTCACAGATAAACCTGGATTTATAAGGTTCTATCTGCGGGCCAATCATCATCCAGGCTGAATATGGGATGAACACGACATCGGCATATTTTATAATTTAAATATTAAAATGAGTGTTTTTGTGCAGCTGGATTGTGTTCTAGTGAAACAGACGACTGAGCAACAACGTGGCAACGTGCAGGAATTTTACAGAAAACACTACACACTTTTATTCTGGATCACACAATCTCACTGTAGAACCAGGAGACCAGAACCCAAACCCAGTGTATACCCAGATAGCAGAGGGACGTTGAAACGGCGCCGATTCTTGGTCAGAATGGTCGGTTTCCGTCGTAAGTCAGAAAATCAACACTGAAACGGCGCTGTGAAACGTCGATTTCTCCGCTGTCGGAGAAGGTCGATTTATCACTGTTGAATCACCGTGGGTAAAGGTTGATCTGTCGATCGTCAGAGAAGGTCGAATATACGATGTTGAACCATCGTCACTTTTGCCGGCCAGTTTTCAACATTGGTAGGATGTCCCATAATGCAGTGCGATTACCACTGCTGTTTACTGGATGACGTCATTTTCGTTATATACCTGGGTGCACGTGAAACTCCCACACCACTCGGTTGGATCGCGACTCTCTTGTGGATCGGCCTGCTGTTACGCTTGGACCATTGAAACAACATTGAGAAAAACACTGGACCACGCTACATTTTCATTCATCCCTGGACATCTGGTACGTACCATTATTCAGTCACTATTAATAAAGGGAATTTCGAATACAATTTCAAGCAGTTTAAGAAGTTATGATGAACTTCAGTCATATCATGTGTTGGAGAAATTTCCCTCAACTAGTATCCATTTGAAACAACAACAATGCAGATGCATTATTCAATCGAAAAACGAGTCGAAGTAGTTGTCTTGTTGGAGTGAAAACTTAGCGTTTAAATCGAGCATGTAGGCCTAGGTCGCATGTCGTTTTGAGCTGACCTGTTCTTTTGTGTAGCCATGGGTCGTGCCTCGCGGCCATGAACTTTAAAGATTATCCAGGCTACCAGAAACCCATAGCCTACTGCTGACTTTCTTTATCAATGCTGCATCAAATTAATTTTGGTTATGTTTTTCTGTTTCCATGTACAGGTGTCTGTGCCGCAGGAGGAATAGGCCACAATTATAAATTATAAATAAATCATAAAATGTTTCTAAGAACTTGTTCAAGTGTGTTCTGTTCCTTATAAATGTTAAAAGTTATGCCTCATTAGATAGTTTGACAAACATTAGGAGAGGTGCATTGTTGCATGCATTTTTATATCCTGTTGTACATAAAACAGGACGTAGCCTACGCACATTGATATAAATTAAGTTTCACTTTCATGGTTGAAGTATGCATGTGTGTGTTCATCCTAGGCAAGAGCCCCGATGCTTTATTGTTAGCTAGTTTAATTTAGCCTGTTTTGCTTAATTTGTAGCCTTCCTGTTGTACATAAAACAGGAAGTAAAGTTGGATGAATCATCGCCGAAAATTAAACTATAAATCGACCGAAATCCGTAGTTGAATAAAGGGTGAAAGGGGGTCTATTCTCTGTCAGCCACCATCCACTTTTCAACGTCGTTTCAACGCAAACTCGTATGAGCAAAGCGGTGTTGAATCAACGCCGGTGATCCACGATGATTCGACGGCGTATGGTCGAAGAACATGCCGGTGATTCCCCGTCGAATCAACCTCCCTCTGCTATCTGGGTAGAGTCTGAGTGAATGTGGTGTGGACTCTGTGGAGGAGCTTCATCGTGTCAGAGACGCTGTAGAAGGACAGAGTTCCTGCACTGTGATCCACATACACTCCTATTCTGGAGGGGGATGGAACTCTGAGATCAGTCTCAATGCTGTTGTGATAGAAAGAGAGAGAAGAAGAAGAACACCGCAGACTCCAGGACTGATTGTTGCATCCAAACCCACACTCATAACCCCGTCCTTTCCTGCTGATGTCTTTATATGAGACTGATATGAACACAACACCAGCAGCACCGCTCCGCTCCACCTCCCAGTAACAGCGTCCACACACACTCTCCTTACACAACACCTGATCCCAGTAATCAAATCTCTCTGGATGATCAGAGTAACGCTGCTCTCTCTCACTGCCTCTCACCGCTCTGTTCTTCTCAGACAGAATGAGGCGACGATGTGCCGTGTTGGGATCCAGAGTCAGATAACAGAAATCTAAAATAAAAGAGAAAAACAAACTGAACAATGTGAACATGAATATCCGCGCTGGGGGCGTGGTCACGAAAACAGCAGTTCGGTTGCAGTGAAAACTTTTCTCTGTAGAACCCTGTCACTCCCCCCTCCCCCCACTCTGGGCTCAAGAACACAGCAAAAGGGCAATAATATAACAACCAATCAGAATTCAGATACAACAACCAATCAGAATTCAGATACATTCTGTTGCCAAGTAAAATTGTAACCTGTCAAAGTTCTCGAGCCCTCGTGCTGTTTTACCGTTAGATCAATCACATATCAGCTTAAACTAGCATTCTAAACCTAGTTAAAGATCCCACAGAAGAGAGCGACTCCCCCTGCCAGCCTCATGGAACTGAACAAGTTGACTTAATTAAAAAGTTGACTGTTCTATGAAAGGGTGTATTTGCATGATCATTATTATTTTACTAGTGGCATAAAATTGTCTTGAAAAGACGTCAACAATAATATCGTTTATCGCAATAATTTCTGAGACAATATGTCATCCAACAAAATGTATCATCATGACAAGCCTAGCAGTGTGTGTGTGTGTGTGTGTTTTAGATGTACATTTCAGAAAGTCTTCTCTGCTCTGTGGTTCTGGCTCTGAAATGATCTGAACTGCTGCAGCTGTGGAGAGAAAAATGGAAACATGAGTTTGTGTAAAAGATGGAAAGAGTTTAAAGTGATCCAGTCAGTTTATTCATTTTAAATCAGTGTTTTAGTTCAAAGTGTCGGGTGAATAAAGTGTCTGCAGAAAAGAAAGCAGGAGCATCGCTAAGAAATAACACATCACTGTGTTTCTCCAGCAGGAACAGCTCCTCTTACCATGTGGAGGGATTTTGTTGAATTCCTCCTCACAGAATTCCTCGAGTCTCTTTTTCAGATCTGAGAGAGAATTCCTCACTCCATCAAATGAGAGATGTTGATGGACAGTGACGCTGGATGTGTGAAAATCTGGTCTTTGGAAGAGAGGAGACTGACGTCCAGAAGCTAAAACCTACAGAAAGCAAATGAAATGTAAAACCCACTTGTGATGTCAGACAGGGACATTTATTGTTCCCTTAATGAGAGGTGTTTTAGAGAGTGTGTGAGGAACAGCTGGCTCTGTAGATCAGACAGTGAGTGTTACCTGGAGGAAATGGATGTGATCATGTGTGTGTGAAAGCTGCTCCAGCTCAGTGACTCTCCTCTGAAGATCAGCAATCTCCTGCTCCAGTTGCTCCAGGAGTCGTTCAGCTCGACTCAGTTCAGCCTTCTCCTGATCTCTGATCAGCTCCGTCACCTCCCAGCGCTTTTTCTCCATGGAGCTGATCAGCTCAGTAAAGATCCTCTCACTGTCCTCCACTGCTGTCTGTGCACTGAGCTGTTAGGACACACACACACACACACACACACACACACACACACACACACACAAGATTTAAAGCTCATCTATCATTCCCTCTCTTACTGGGACTGTAAATGACTCGTTGTCCATGTTGTGTGTGTTTCTAGGAGCAGCTCTGTCTCTGCTCACTGCTCACCTTTATAGTGTTCACAGCCTGTTTCAGCTCCTGCACCTTCTTCTGCTTCTCCTGGATTCTCTGCTGGGATTTCATCTGCTCCTCCTTTAACTCACTCTGAGGACAAATAAAATACATTCAGCTTTTTATACAGTACGAGCAAACTGGTTCCATATTAATGTCAGTTCAAAGTACATTCATGTTTCGCTCTGAAGGTTATGTACTCTCTGTGTGTGTGTGTGTGTGTGTGTGTGTGTGTGAGAGAGAGAGAAATGTTCACTAACTGATCTGGGCTGGGTTTCCCGAAAGCCTCTTCAGGCCAAGAGAGTTTTAAATGACCTCTTAAGATCCATCATCAAGCTAACGTGGTTTTCCCGAACAACATCGTAGCACAAGTCGTCCTTTAGTTTGCTCGGAATTTACGAGAGACCCGGAGCACTCGTTCAAAACAAAGAGCGACTCGCTCGCTGCCGAATCCACAGAATGCGCATGCGGCTCTGAGGGACTCTCACAGTCAGCGGGGGAAACTGGGGTTGAATCTGCTGGTGGTGTTCAATTAGTTTTCTTCTACATTGCAAATACATCGAGTTAATTATCAGAGGTGGACAGTAACGAAGTACATTTACTTGAGTTCTGTACTTAAGTACACTTTGAGTATCTGTACTTTACTTGAGTATTTTTTTGGAAACTTATGACTTTAGGGCGGCACGGTGGTGTAGTGGTTAGCGCTGTCGCCTCACAGCAAGAAGGTCCGGGTTCGAGCCCCGGGGCCGGCGAGGGCCTTTCTGTACGGAGTTTGCATGTTCTCCCCGTGTCCGCGTGGGTTTCCTCCGGGTGCTCCGGTTTCCCCCACAGTCCAAAGACATGCAAGTTAGGTTAACTGGTGATTCTAAATTGAGCGTAGGTGTGAATGTGAGTGTGAATGGTTGTCTGTGTCTATGTGTCAGCCCTGTGATGACCTGGCGACTTGTCCAGGGTGTACCCCACCTTTCGCCCGTAGTCAGCTGGGATAGGCTCCAGCTCGCCTGCGACCCTGTAGAACAGGATAAAGCGGCTACAGATAATGAGATGAGATGAGACTTATGACTTTAACTTCACTCCATTTGAAAGACAAATATCGTACTTTTTACTCCACTACATTTCTATCAAGGTCCTCGTTACTCATTACTATGAAGCAGCTTTGAAAGTGGATGTTTTTCTTTTCTAAAACGTGATTGTTTTTTCCGCAGGTGACACTGAGACAGTCTATCAGTAATCACTAGGGTCACGTCACGTCCATAGACTGGATAAAATCAAGATCAATGATTTCTCCGCAGCATTATTTAACACGATCAGTTGATGGCAGAATGGAAGGAGGCGGTTCTTCTGGGGAATGCACACACCCACGGTTCTATAGCTAGAACCCATGATTCAGTTTTCTGAAAGGAATAGAGAGTCATTTTGCTTTAAATGTTTGCTTTGTTTGCCTAAAACGGAGCACATCACAACCTACAAAAACTCGCCATCCCACCTGTGGAAGCATATTGAGGGATATAAATGTTTTATTAGCTTGCAGTGAAGTTGTCTGTGCATTTAGAGTTAGCGATAGTGTTGAAATGGCTACGCAGTCTGATTAGTCAAATGAGTTTCTGTGGATTTGCCTGCCAAGTTGCCATAGTCTTGTCCATGACTAATGTTTACACATAGCTAGTTAACTTGGACACTGTTAGTTATGTCCAATACGATTGCCTTTAGCAGCTACTAATGCCTATATCGGGACGTGAACTGCAAAGACGCTCTTTGTCCTGTTGCTCTTTAGACTCTTCTTACGAGTGAGTTTGGGAAAACCACGTACAGAGACAATGTTCGTTCCTTAAGAGAGTCTCTCAACTCTCTCTTTAGGTCTGAAGGGCAACGTTATCAGGAAACCCACCCCGAACCAGATTACGACCATCACTGAAGATAAATTTAACACTCTGTTCACCAGAACACAGACAATTTTAATCAGCTTTTACAGAATCCTTCTGATTGAGACACACATTGAAATTAAAGTTAAAATCAATCACTGACTAAAGCACCTGTTTCTAGATGGGAAACTATAATTAAGATGATTTAATTCTGGAAAGATTTCTAGTTCTCACCTGTTTCTCAGCTCTTTCTGCTGCGGCTGTGATGGTGTCGTGACCTTTGTGATGATCCATCGTACACAAATAACAAATGCTGGTTTGATCAGTACGACAGTAGATCTCAATCAGCTTGTCATGTTCAGAGCAGATCTTCTCTTGGAGTTTTGCTGAGGCTTCAATTAATGTGTGTTTTTTCAAAGCAGGAACTTCAAGATGAGGTTTCAGATGAATTTCACAAAATGAAGTCAAACAAATCGGACAGGACTTGACGGCTTTATGTTTTCTCCCAGTGCAGAAATCACACTCCACATCTCCAGGTCCAGTGTAACAGTGAGCAGGAGAAGCAGCTTGGACTTCAGTCTTCTTCAGTTTCTCCACCACCTCAGCCAGCATGTTGTTTCTGCGTAGAACAGGCCTTGTCGTGAAAGTGTCTCTGCACTGAGGACAGCTGTAGACGCCCTTCTGATCCTCCTGATCCCAGCAGCCATTAATACACGCCTTACAGAAACTTTGACCACAGGGGATAGTCACCGGATCCTTCAGGAGATCCAGACACACTGGACACATGAACTGGTCCTGAGCTACTGAAATATTGGCCTCGGCCATTTTCCTGAAATCGCAACGAGAGAGAGAGAGAGAGAGAGAGAGAGATCAGTTTTGTTTTCTCTGAAATGACAAGTTACTTCCTGGTTCTGTGTGTGAAAGAGAGAGAGAGAGGAGGAGCACAAACACAGAGAGGTCATGAACACTCCTCTATTAACCATTTCATCTCCCTTCAGTGCAGAAATATAACTCATGTAGCCGCACTGATTAGGATTAATTTCATGAAATACTCACAGAATGGATCTTAATTTTCTGGACTTTTCCACCTACTGACACCTCAAGCACAACTTTCAGCCTTGTTGATAAATTTGTTGATTTGACAATTTATTGATTTCGCATTGTTTATGCAGATTTTGAAATTCACAAGGATTCAGTTCATAGGGGATTTGATCAGCACGAGTTGAATGATTTGGCACGTGGTTTGGGCCAATCAAAAAAAGCTTCAGAAATCCTAGCATCAAGACTGAATGAGAAAAACTTACTTGAACAAGGAGTGAAGGTATCATACTTTTGAACCAAAGAAAGTACATTTCTGCAGTACTTTCGAAGTGATAGCGGCTTTGTGTTTTGCCATAACATTCCTGGTTTACTGAAGGAATTAGGGCTTTCAATCTACAATCCGAATGAATGGCGAATGTTTATTGATAGCTCAAAGCAGAGTTTGAAGTGTGTCCTTCTACACAATGGCAATTTATTCGGTGCAGTCCCTATTGGGCATTCTGTCTGTCTTTGTGAAGAACATGGAGATGTAAAGAGAGTCATTGAGTTATTGCAATATGACAAACACAATTGGATAATCTGTGTTGACCTTAAAATGGTGTGCTTCCTTCTTGGTCAGCAACATGGGTACACAAAGTATCCCTGCTTTCTCTGTATGTGGGATAGCAGAGCTCGAGAGAAGCATTGGGTTGAGACGAATTGGCCTCCAAGATCTGATCTTAAACCTGGAGATCCCAACATTCTACACTTGTTGACAGGAAGAAAATAATATTCCCACCTCGCTTCTACCAGAACTGGACCGTACCACTTCGCAAAAGGGGGAGGGTTAAATGACAATATGTTGAAGAACTCAAGAAATAGACAACCTTGTTCAATTAGCTCATTTTACCAGATGGAATATTGCATTGTTGTTATTTCAAAAGTCTTATTAAAATCATCAAAAGCATATTATCAGCCCCTTTAGGGCCCCATGGCAGTGCTGGGCCCCGAGAATTGTTCTAACCTTTCCCCCCCTGGCGGCGCCCATGAGCAGCACACCTGATTTGGCTTATTCAGTCAACTGACACACCCACCCTTTAATCAAGGGTGGGTGTGGCTGCAAGTATTTGACTGTGTGAAGACAGTTCAGTTGATTGAATGAGCCAAGTCAGGTGTGCTGCTGCATGGCTGGAATGAAAACCTACAGCCACACGGCCCTTTATGGATCAGTTTGGACACCTCTGATGTAGTGCATGCTAGACAAAGAGCATCCTGATTGGGTTACCCAGCAAAATAAGCCAATCAGCTTTCAGTGTGGGCGGGCTTTTATCTCTTTTCTCGAGGACCGAAGTTTTCAGTTCACGTCATGGCAGAGAGAGAGAGCGCATGCCCCAAAAAACGAAAGTACAAAACCCACTTCACCTCAGATTACACAAAAGAATATCCTTGTCAAATAGGGGTCAACAATAATGACAGTTTCACGCGATGTATACTGTTTGCAACAGTGGTTTCAGCATTGCCCATGGTGGCTTAAATGATTTGTAAAAGACATGTTGAGGTGAGGGCGGCACGGTGGTGTAGTGGTTAGCGCTGTCGCCTCACAGCAAGAAGGTCCGGGTTCGAGCCCCGTGGCCGGCGAGGGCCTTTCTGTGTGGAGTTTGCATGT
The DNA here is from genome assembly GCF_027579695.1 of Neoarius graeffei. NCBI lineage: Eukaryota > Metazoa > Chordata > Actinopteri > Siluriformes > Ariidae > Neoarius > Neoarius graeffei. The sequence goes on from NC_083570.1 coordinate 8,920,144, forward strand.
TCTCCCCGTGTCCGCATGGGTTTCCTCCGGGTGCTCCGGTTTCCCCCACAGTCCAAAGACATGCAGGTTAGGTTAACTGGTGACTCTAAATTGAGCGTAGGTGTGAATGTGAGTGTGAATGGTTGTCTGTGTCTATGTGTCAGCCCTGTGATGACCTGGCGACTTGTCCAGGGTGTACCCCGCCTTTCGCCCCTAGTCAGCTGGGATAGGCTCCAGCTTGCCTGCGACCCTGTAGAACAGGATAAAGCGGCTAGAGATAATGAGATGAGATGAGATATTGAGGTGAGGAGTGTCATTTCATGTGCATTATATTTAGGTCTACAACAGGCGGTCATGAAAAGACCAAACTTATTGAAGATTTCCGTAAAGTAACAATGTATGAATATACATCATATATATATATATCAAATACATGGCATATATGTGTGTATCTTTTATAAATGGGGTTAGCTTATCTAATGTAGCATGTTGGGGAGAATCATAGTATCATATCTATATTTCTGATACAATTTTAGGTATGATACCATGTATAAGTCTCCTACTCATTGCTCATTTCATCGGGGGGATTGTTGGCATGTGCCACAAGGGAGCGTCTGCCCATATTTTTTAGGCTGAGATGAACTTATAGTTTTTGATTAAAAAAAAAAATTCCAATATGTAATGTCAATTGTACATGCCTGTTCTGTAATTCAAAATCGCCATCTTGATCTTCAAATTGACTGTATGGTATATGTATTACATTACACAACATCCTGTCCAGATAAAACCTAGTTATTACACACAACAGTTGAAAGGGAAGCGATGAGTGATGTTGAATGTTGCCTGCTTAATATGCAAGACCTCCTGCTACCATGATAACATCAAAAGAAAGCTTAAGAGAATTCTATGATAGAACTTTTTTCTGGTTTGCACTTCATTGTAAAGGATTCGAGTATTCAAAGACATGAATAGCAAAAATGCAGAAATATAATACTGTAGAGCTCGTTTATATTAAAAGGTGCATTGATTTTTTTTTTTAAATCATCAAATGTGAATTGATTAAAAACAAGTTTCTTGTACCATATTAATCATTTTCACCTGGTAGTCCACCAAGAAGGGGAATTTATTTCCAAATGAATTGCAACTTTTTGCTGATAAAATTAATGGTTTTGGGGTAAAAAAAAAAAATAGCCAAAAATCATTAGCTCCCATGCCCTGGGCCCCCACCGGGGCTCTGCCCCCTGAGCACCGCTGGGTGCCTACGGCCCCCAAACCCCCATCTTTTTTCAGACTTTTAAAATATTTTTCATTCTCATCCCTGGAATCAGATGAAAAAGTTTTGGACAACTCAATGGGGAGGCAATTTTTTTTTTTTTCACATGGTAGAACAAGATCAGTAGGCATTGCAATTTTACTCAATATCTCACTGGGGAAAATAATTGCCACCAAAAGTAGTAACAATGGCCATTGGGTAATATGCGTACTCCAATTAGACAATTCTACACTAATTTTAGGAAATGTTTATGGACACTGTAACATAGCACAAAACAGAAACCTTCTTACAGAGATTAGAGAAGTTATTTTGTAGTTTAAAACTAAATATGTAACTGGAAATATATTGGGAGGGGACTGGAATATGGTTAAGGATGAAGGGCTAGACAGACTTCCTAGTAGATTTACAAACCCTCACCCCAATACTATGCTGGTTGACTATTGTGATTCATTAAAACTTGTAGATGTACGGCGAGAGAAAAATCCAGATGTAAAACAATACTCTTGGTTCAAACCAGATGGCTCATCCAAATCAAGACTTGATTATTGGTTAATTACTGATGCTCTATTCAATCACATTTCACTCTGAGAAATAATGCCCGCACCTCTAACTGACCATTGCTGTGTTGAGTTACTGGTCACACCCCTATCACAGTCCCACAGGAGAAAAGGGTACTGGAAATTTAATTCTAGTTTATTAAAATAGGATAACTTTTCTAAAGGTATCGCAAACCTTATACAAGAAACCTTACATGATGAAGCCTTATTATCATACTCTCAGAAATGGGAATTCCTAAAATATAAAATCCGTCAATTCTCCATGTCCTTTAGTAAACAGGTTAGAAGCCAAAATAATATAGAAGAGGAAAGTATTATAAAAGATATACTCTCAATTACTACTCGCTCACTATTGTCAGAGAGTGATCATATAAGGCTTTTACAATTGCAAACTAAACTAGACAAAATGTATGAACCGAAAGCTCGAGGGGCATACATCAGATCACGAACAAATGGAAGAAGGGGAAAAATACAGCCAACTTCTGCAGGTTAGAAAAAACACGACAAGAACGAAACACAATAAAATCTCTGATTAATGGCTCTGAATGCTCCGATTTGTCTGTTATTGCAAAAGAAATTAGTGTTTTTTATCAAAATCTGTATACCTCTTCCTACTCTTCTGAAAAGTGGATATCTTCCTGAACAAAATTTGAAGAATCTATTCCAAAAATTGACAAACTTAAAGATAAATGTGAAAAAGATATAGAACTGATTGAACTTGACAAAGCTGTAATGTGTTTAAAACTAGATAAATCCCCTGGCCCCGATGGGCTAACTGCTAACTTTTACAGACACTTTTGGGAGCTACTTAGGGAACTCCTCTTTCAGGTGTTTAATGAAGCAATAACTAATCTAATTTTACCCACAAGCATGAAACAAGGCATTATAACATTAATACCAAAACCTGGTAAAGATAAAAGAACACTGGAAAATTATCGCCCAATCTCGCTAATAAATCGTGTGTGTGTGTGTGTGTCCTAACAGCTCAGTGCACAGACAGCAGTGGCGGACAGTGAGAGGATCTTTACTGAGCTGATCAGCTCCATGGAGAAAAAGCGCTGGGAGGTGACGGAGCTGATCAGAGATCAGGAGAAGGCTGAACTGAGTCGAGCTGAACGACTCCTGGAGCAACTGGAGCAGGAGATTGCTGATCTTCAGAGGAGAGTCACTGAGCTGGAGCAGCTTTCACACACACACACACACACACACACACACACACACACACACACACACACACACACACACACGATCACATCCATTTCCTCCAGGTAACAATCACTGTCTGATATCACTTGCACTGTGGTCTGAGACCATTCATCTATCTCGTACACCACTCCGATTCCAGTCTCTCGGTGTCTCTTCTGGACGTGGCGACTCATCCATCATTACTGTCCATCAACATGTTTCATTTAATGGAGTGAGGAATTATCTCTTGGAGATGAAAAAGCAATTCAACAAAATCCCTTCATATGGTGAGAGGAAGTAAAATGTTATAAAACCACGCATATACATAAAAAAAGATTTATTGTACTTATCTGAACTTAACATTGCCGCAGCTACCATCTGAAAGATATTGCACTTATACAGTTCATCAGTCATATTAAGATCATTTATTTTGCCAATATCCATAAATTCAAACATCGTGTCTCCTAAAATCACACTCTGATCATTGTATATTATTCCGCCTCCATTTTCTCTCCATCACAGCAATTTGGATGAATTTACCTTCAGAGCTGAAGACTCGAGAAGATTTTCTACAATGTATGTATACATCTCTCTCTCTCTCTCTCTCTCTCTCTCTCTCACTCACACACACACACACACACACAGTGCTGCCAGATCATTAAGAACACATGATGTTCTTGGAGACGTTTCCTTCCACAATAAAGAGAAGTGAAGAATGGAGGTGTCATGTTGAGTGTCGCTGACAGCACAGCACTGGTGAAGTTCGATATGTTTGATCCATGAATGTATATGAAGGTTAATAACATTCTAGTCATTTTCTTTCCTGAAGTTTATACAAGAATCGAGTCAAGTCAAGTTTATTTGTATTGCACTTTTAACAACAGACATTGCCACAAAGCAGCTTTACAGAAAATTAAAGACTTTGACCATGAGCTAATCCATCCATCCATTATCTGTAGCCGCTTATCCTGTGCAGGGTCGTGGGCAAACTGGAGCCTATCCCAGCTGACTATGGGCGAAAGATTGGGTACACCCTGGACAATTCACCAGATCATTGCAGGAAGTTAATAAGCATCCAGTGTCTAATGTCCTTTACACATTCCTCAATTCTATTAAGCTGATGTGTCTCTTCTGGCTTTGCAGAAACATACAACTGTGTGTCATCAGCATTACAGTGGAAACTAATCCCATGCTTACCGTATACCATACCCAGAGGTAACCTATATAAAGAAAAAAGCAGTGGACCTAAGACAGAACCTTGTGGGCCACCAAACTTTACCTCAGCATGCATAGAAAAATCACCATATACATCAAGAAACTTATAGCGATCAGTTAAATAAGAGCTGAGCCAGGAGAGGGCCATTCCCTTAACTCCCACAACATTTTCTAGTCTATCCAGGAAAATGGAATGATCAATAGTGTCAAAGTCTGCTCTAAGGTCAAGCAACACAAGCAGCGAGACACAGTCCAGATCAGATGCCAACAACAGGTCATTTACTACTTTAACCAGTGCTGTCTCTGTGCTATGATGAGATCTAAATCCTGACTGATACATTTCATGGTTGTTATTCCTTTATTCCAATGTAAATATGAGCATAACTGCTGTGCCACAGCTTTTTCTAGGATCTTGGAGATAAAGGGGAGGTTTGAGAATGGCCTTTCATTGGGCTGACAGGGGTCGAGGTCAGGTTTTTTAATCAGGGGGTTGATAACTGCAAGTTTAAAGGATTTACATATGTAGCCAATTCTAAGGGAAGAATTGATTATTTCTAGAAGAGTTTAAATTGCTTCCAGTATTATCTGTTTGAAGAGTCATGTAGGTAAGGGATCTAGTACACAAGAAGATTTTGATGTGGAAATTAATGAAATTAATTTGATTTCTGAAAGGGGAATAAAACATTCTAATTGCTGATCTGATACAGTTATATTGTTAACGACTGGGTTATTTAAGTTGTCTGGGCTTAAATGAGTAGTTTGAATTTTTTTTGTTGGATGTATTCAATTTTGTTATTGAAAGAATTCATGAAGTTGTTGCTGCTGCATATTGCAGGTGCACGTGTGTCTGTAGTGGTCTTTTTCTTGGTTAATTTTGCTACAGTATTAAATAGGAATCTAGGATTATTTTTATCTTCGATTAGGGTGGAGAGATACATTGATCTTGCAGCACGAAGAGCATTTCTATACTTCAGGAAGCTCTCCTTCCATGCTAATTTGAATATTATCAATTCTACAAGGAATATCATCTAATTGTGTAATCTCTTGCTCTCTCTCTCTCTCTCTCTCTCTGATATAATGTGTAAGAAACTGAGGGTGTGAGAGAGTGTCAATATGAGGCACTAATGAATTACTGGTTTAATTATGACCCATTGTACCACAGTGTTTAATATATGATAAACTTTATTGCGCAACATCTCTTTTCTTTCAGATTTCTGTTATCTGACTCTGGATCCCAAAACGGCACATGGTTCCCTCTGTCTGTGTGAGAAGGACAGAGTGGTGAGATACAGTTATAAAGAGAAGCCGTTCCCTTGTCACCCTGAGAGGTTTACCTCCATCGCTCAGGTGTTGTGTAAGGAGAGTGTGTGTGGACGCAGTTACTGGGAGGTGGAAAGGAGCAGTGAGGGATGTGTGTACATCTCAGTCTCATATAAAGGGACCAATAAAAAAGAGCAGCCCAGACAGACCATATTTGGGTACAACGATCAGTCGTGGAGTCTGGTGTATTCTCGGACTCCTCTTCATTTCTATCACAACAACATTAAGACCGAGTTCGGAGTTCCGTCACCTTCCAGAATAGGAATGTATGTAGATCACAGTGCAGGAACTCTGTCCTTCTACAGCATTTCTGACAGGATGAAGCTCCTCCACAGAGTCCACACCACATTCACTCAGCCTCTATACGCTGGGTTTACTCTGTGGGCTCCTGAATCAGTTGTCAGGTTTTCTGATCCACAATAATGGATCATTAATGTATAGTATCCTGTACTGAGTGCTGCGGAGTTCTGGTCTGAAGGTGTTGATTAATTCCCTATAACAGCAGCTCTGACAGTAGTGCAGCTGCAAATCATTAGTGTTTCTATAGTAACAGCTTGTGTGTGTTTCTCACAAGCATTCCACCTAAAATACTCTCTTACTGCCGCTCGACATGAACATGGTGGTCTCTGAAAGACTATTCAGGCATTTGCCCAGGAGGTTGTGCCAGTTTTAGGGCTTGAGCAGTTTTTCGTCTCTTGTGTCTCTCATCCTCTGATTTCTGTCTATTGGATTCAAAGGTCTTAACTCCATTGCAGACCATACACCTCCAGAGCAGTCTATCAGTTGGTGCTGTAGCCCAATCAATAATCCCACACTCTTTAAAAGTTCTTTTTAGGGCATCCTTGTATCTCTTCTTAGGAGCACCAATGCTTCTCATTCCTGTGGGTTGCTGACTGAAGAAAAGCTGTTTTGGAAGTTGTTTTGCATCCATTTTAACAACATGTCCATACCACCTCAGACTATTTTGCTGAAGCATAGCCTCGATGCTTGTTAAGGAGGCTCTATCAAGAATTGCAGCATTGGTAACACGATCATACCATTGGGCGTTCATGATGGATCGTAGGTATCTTCAGTGAAATTTCTCAAGTAGTTTTACTTGATATTGGTACGTAGTCCATGTTTTTGACCCATACAGGAGCGTTGGTATTACAGTGGCTTTATAGACTCTTATTTTAGTTTTCAACTCAAGTTCATGATGATCAAAATCATGCTTATGTAGCTTGCCAAAAGCTGTTGCTCCAGCACTGATGTTGTTATTAATTTCATGGTCAAGGGAAATATCACTTGACACGTAGCTGATGAGATATTTAAAGTGTGGGACTACCTTAAGAACAGTTCCATCCACAGAAATTTCAGGTTGGGTGGTGATTGGGATGGAGGTGTCAGAGGCAGGTCGACACATAACCTCTGTTTTAGTGCAGTTCAGTGATAGCCTGAGTCTTTTGTAGGCTTCTGCAGAGGCATCTGTGATTCTCTGCAAGCCAGCTTCTGAGTATGAACAGAGCGCAGCATCATCAGCATACTGAAGTTCCACAACTGAGGCTGTAGACACCTTAGTTTTATCTTGCAAATAATGTAGGTTGTACCATTGTATTGATAAACTATCTGAATTCCATGATAAGAAGAACAACTTTATTCATCACTTGTACACTTGTGAAATTCCTCTCTGCATTTAACCCATCTGAAGTAGTGAACGCACACATGAGCAATGAGCACAAACACATACTCAGAGCAGTGGGCAGCCATGCTACAGCACCCAGGGAGCAGTTAGGGGTTAGTTGCCTCGCTCAAGAGCACCTCAGCCTAAGGGCACCCCATTGTGGGTGCAATTGGTCTTTAGTGATCAGTCTCATTAAATCAGTCTCATTAAATCAGTCTCATTGATAATACCATTAATTTTGGTGTTTAATAATAAATTACCAAAAAGCCAAATTATGGTATATTCCAAATTACTATGATCACTACCGATGCAGCAATAATGTATCACTTATCGTATTACATAAACACTACAGCCAATAGCACTCATATACACCTTGGAATTCTTTGAGATTGTGTGACTTCAAAATATAGTAGCAACAACAGACACACAGTTTAACAAAATAATTAAATAATTTAATTTATTATAACAACAATACTAAATAAGTAATAGCAGTTGAATACATTCAAATATGATCAGCAGCAATATATGTGGCAGATCACAGAATCCAGGGACACATGTCGGCCCAGGGGCATTTTGAGTTATTGACAGATTCAGAAAGTACAGTTTCTAAGCTTTCCAATGATGCCTTCCATGTGGAGATCTGACAATATTTGAAGAATGTGTGGCCTTTTGAATGTGTATACTTCTTAAAACAGAAAAGGGAGAAAATCGCCCTCAAAGTTTTCCATCTCAGCTACTCTGGGTGTAGGGCGGGCACATAATGGTGCTCATTTGTATGATATTAAGGAAAGTCCTACCCCCTACGAGCTAGCACGATACTACTTTCATGTAAACAAAGATCACCACGTCAATTTTCCTTCCATGCAAAGTATGCCCAACACAATTATGAAGTACAAAAATAAGTCCTAAAGTATACTTTAACGTTTTGTGGTTGAAAAATTACTCACACCGTAAGAAAGAAAGATAGCACGATGATGACACAACTAATACAATGCTAGTTTCATGTAAAGCCTCGGTCACAACCGGCCGTATGTGCTCCTACAGCCGGTCTGCATGCAAAAAACGCAAGAAACACACGGAGAGCGCGCATGAAACGCACGAGAGCATGCGTGTGAAAAGCACAAGAGCCCGCGTGTGATGTGCTGATTTTCGAGCCGCAGACCGGCCGCAGAGGTTCTTTGTCATGTCAAACAAACTCTACAGGCACTTACGTTTTTTTCAGGTTGCAAGACAAACTTACGGCCAACGCTCGTCTTTCTCCGTGAACAAAAAAAAACGCAGCGATTTGGGAAACGCCAAAAATCACACGGCCAAAAAATTGTACGTCCGGTTGTGACCTAGGCTTAACCAAACCACAACACTCTCCGTTACATGCAAAAATAACCACACAGCCTTAGATTAATAAACTTACCCCATCTGAAAGAGAAACGGCGCCTTGCACACACCAAAGCCTCCGATGGAATGTAATCCTAGAAAGGTCCGTGTATCATCCAATCATTCAAGTATTCCATTCAATCTGGAAAACGAGGTTGCGGTTTTTTTTTTGCGAGAAATGGTGATCTGCAATGTAAATACTGAGTGTCTGTTTGCTTCGCGGTGTTTGCTCCTCTGCGCTCTGTTTAGCTTCCTTATTCCATAGTGAAATCACACGCCTGTATGCAGGTTAAGTAGCCATGCGCTCAGCCCGCATCATACAGCTGATTCGCGGAAAAAAAAAACAAATGACTTAAATCTTCATGTGAATGGCCCATATGGTAATTTACCCACACCCCCCAGCAGGCTACAGTCCTGACAAAAACAAGACAATTTGCAACAAAAAATGTATGGTTTTCCAACCAAACAATCTATTATCTGAAATACTGATTGCATTCTTCAAGATCTCAACTTGCACATGATGGAAAAAAACAAAAATCACAAATTTCGAAAAAAAAATGCTTCTTTTGCGATTATCTCGGATTCGTTTCGGCCGACATGTGTCCCTGGATTCGGTGAGCGGTCACATATGTGCAAGGAATTGTGTGTGCGTGTGTGTGTTTGAGAGAGAGAGAGAGGGGGAGTGTGTGGGTGTTTGTGTGTGCATGTGTTTGTGTGTGTTTCAGGGAGAGAGAGAGAGAGAGAGAGAGAGAGAGAGAGAGAAGTTTGAATATGTGCGCGGACAGAATGTGTTTATGCGTGAAGATGCGCTGTAAAGTCTGGAATGTTATCTAAGGTGTGGGGGAAGGTGATAATCGCCTCGTAGTCCCTCGAGACAAAGGGATTAGCCGTGGTAGCTAACCCACTAGCTTATAACATTACTAAATTCACTGAAATCTTGATGAGGTCAAAATATGTGTAATAATGAAATTAAAGGATGTTAGAAAGGATAGAGAAAGAGCATGCAACACCTATCTATTAAACACAACTGAGAGAACAAAAATAGAACAATGATCAACTCAACACTCTGAGTGTCTACAGTGTGCACAATTAAACCGTTCCTGAGTTTAAATTCACACTACTTCATAAAGCTAATTCCTAAGGCTAATTTGCCCAAATGCCAGCCTTACTTCTAGATATCCTGAAGTTTTGCGGAATTTCACAGAGCTCGTGGAGGCTTCTGTAAAAGCGCAGAGGTTTCCTTGGTCCAAACTTCATCGTCCATGAGGAAAAGTCTCCGATCAATAATGTGCACAGCGATTAAGTCAGAAGGAATCCGGTCGCTTCTAACCTTTAACTAACTGCTTGGGTGGCAGTCGTAACATTATTTATAATAAACAAATAAAAACCGGTTGTAACTCAATCTAGAGAGACAGTGCAACTTAAGTATTTTACCGTGGCCAGTAGTAAATGAAAGCACGCTGATTCTTCTTTCTTGCAAAGCAGACGTCTTGATTTTTAGATGTTCTGATGAGCGGGTGTCTCTTTATGTCTGTATGACGAAGTCCACAGTGCCAAAGAGGGAGAACGGAAGTTGACTGAGTCACTTATGGACTCGGGGGGATGTGACGTAGGTGATCCCACCCAGGCGTGACGTAGGTCATCGCGGAAGTTAGTTGATGGGATTTGTAGTTCTAGACGGGACTATGACTGTCCCTACACCATGTTAACCTAACGACATGCCTTTGGACTCTGGTGGAAACCAGAGCACCCGGAGGAAACCCATGCAGACTCCACACAGAAAGGCCCCCGTCAGCCGCTGGGCTCAAACCCAGAACCTTCTTGCTGTGAGGCGACAGTGCTAACCACTACACCACCGTGCTGCCCAGATTATGCAGATTCGGCTTGGCTTCATGCAGGACAGCACCTGTGAAGAGAGCAAACAATGTAGTGGCTACACAGCTTTGTATTACACTAACTTTCACAGGAAAAGTTTCCAGTTCTTCATCTTCACAGAGAACAGAAACAGTCATCCCATCATGGAGAAGACGAATCATTGTGATCAGTTTATCTGGGGACCAGGAATTCTCCAAAGAACCTCTCTATTCACTGAGAGCAAGAGATACTAAGAAATACTGAATAACGTAGAACTCCAGCATCATGAAGCTGAGAAATTTAATGGACTTATTGTCTTTTTTTTTTAACGAGACTAAAAAGCTGGTGTTCCATTAAACACAGTTACAGTATTACACACAGCAGGGACTGAATAAATCATTCATCTCATCATGAATCAATATTATTGATTATATTTATGATAAGACAAGTTTTCAGTCTGTTCTGATGTGAGTTCAGCAAAAATATTGAAAATGGTTCATTTCTTGTAGCGTCACGTGTCCATGAGCATCCTCTAGTGGTCAGTAATGATAAGACAAGTTTAAATTGCAGTCATTTAAATTTCATGAATAAATCACTCAATTTTTCATTTTCTGAAAATTTATAAAGAAATAAATGGCTAAAGTGAGATAAAGGAATTCTTTAAAGTAAATTTGATTTTATTGTCGCCTACACATGAATGCTAAATGGTAAATGTGGCCAGAAATCGAGTTCTGTACTTCAATAGAAAGTATCATGGATGTCATTTATGTTCTTTTCCCATTTTGTCCTTTCTTTCTGTCCATGAAGTGTATGCGGTGAAATCACATTTTAAAATCAGAACTCCAGATAGAATTCTATAATATGTGAATACAATCGAGTTGTTATTTGGAGTCTCAGTTTTACAGAGTAGCACCACATCACTGAAACACACACAGCCTTGAAACATCAATTCTGTATCTTCACTAAAAGACACACAAGAGGATTTACAGCAGGACCGTGTCTTACTACAAGCACTAAAAACTACCACATTGTGTTCATTAAGATGGAAATAAAGCAGAAATATTTCACTGTCATCTGCACTTCAGTGTCATTTGTTCTGCTGAAATATTTTCCTTAGTCTGCCAGTTTGGAATTTAGTGAGGAGTGAAAATGAATCGAAATAAATGACTCTTTATTCCCACAAGGGGAGTCAAAACCTGATTTGATTTATTTTGCATTGTTTATTGCTAATAGAAGTCCCACTTTCTCATGGACAGATTGTTGAGATGGAAATGAAGTTGGTAGATGAATATGTTGGAGATCAGAGATCCTGAGTCACCTCAATCAGTCATTAGATGTGTCTTTGAGAAGTAGGAGAACACTGGAGAACCAGGAGGAAACCCACACTGACACGGGTCATTCTACCTTTGGGTCATTTTAACATTGTTAACAGACTGAAATGAATCTCCTGAAAGGCAGAAGAAAGAAATCTGCGAGTAGTGTTAACACAAGACTTTATCTAATCCCAGTCAGTGCAGGGTTCAAACCCCATCCACCAGAAATATCATTAAAATCAAAGGGAAAGGCAGAGACGAGGCGAGATCATCAACAGGAGATCTATCCAGAATAAACACGGCTCACAACTGAGGAGATTTACTAACACACTGGAAGGGTTCAAGTTACTGTAGGATCATTGTGCATTTTATAACAGACAGGAAATGAGCGGAGGAAGTGAAGTTATTCAAAAAGTGTAAAGGCGCTCTCTGGTGGTCTGGAGGAGAAATGTCCAGGTTAAATATTCCAGTGTTCATCCACGTTTCTTTTATTTTTATTTGTGAACAAACAGGTCTAAAATAATTTCACTTCAATGAGCTGTTACTATAGAAACAAGGACATATTAGTGCAAGCCCATTAATATAAACCTGCACTACTGTCAGAGCTGCTGTTATAGAAAAATAATCAACAACTTCTGACCAATCAGAATAGTCAACTGGAACAGATTTTTTTTTTTTTTTTTTGCTCTATTTGATTGAAAATGAAAAGGATTAAAAAAAAAAAGTTTTTCCAACAATCATGTTCAGAATCTAAATCAGGAGTCAGAGCACAGACAGATCCAGTTCACAGAGACAGATTTATCATCATTATTCACACACACAATATATGACAACATTAAAAGAGATGTTTTTTGGAGGAAAGTCAGTTGTAGGTTTACAGTGATTTTCACAAACACATATTTAAGACACTGTGGTTATTTCCCACAGATTAAATCTAAAAATATCCATCCAAAGTGGAGAAAAACCCCGTTGCGTATCAATACAGCGGCTTGCTGACATCCTGACCTCAGTATTAAAAGCTTCTGTCTGAAAATGAGTTCAGCACAGAAACTCCATCACTGGGGGAAACTTTATTCTCCTGTGCTCTTATCTTTTATTCTGCAAAGCTTTGATTGTAATATTTGAATAAAAATCCCAAACTCACAGATAAACCTGGATTTATAAGGTTCTATCTGCGGGCCAATCATCATCCAGGTTGAATATGGGATGAACACGACATCGGCATATTTTATAATTTAAATATTAAAATGAGTGTTTTTGTGCAGCTGGATTGTGTTCTAGTGAAACAGACGACTGAGCAACAACGTGGCAACGTGCAGGAATTTTACAGAAAACACTCCACACTTTTATTCTGGGTCACACAATCTCACTGTAGAATCCAAGTTGAGCCCAAACCCAGCGTATAGAGTCTGAGTGAATGTGGTGTGGACTCTGTGGAGGAGCTTCATCGTGTCAGAGACGCTGTAGAAGGACAGAGTTCCTGCACTGTGATCCACATACACTCCTATTCTGGAGGCTGATGGAACTCTGAGATCAGTCTCAATGCTGTTGTGATAGAAAGAGAGAGAAGAAGAAGAACACCGCAGACTCCAGGACTGATTGTGGAATCCAAACCGACACTCATCACCCCGTCCTTTCCTGCTGATGTCTCTATATGAGACTGATATGGACACAACACCAGCACCGCTCCGCTCCACCTCCCAGTAACAGCGTCCACACACACTCTCCTTACACAACACCTGAGTCCAGGAATCAAATCTCTCTGGATGATCAGAGTAACGCTGCTCTCTCTCACTCCATCTCACCGCTCTGTTCTTCTCAGACAGAATGAGGCGACGATGTGCCGTGTTGGGATCCAGAGTCAGATAACAGAAATCTAAAATAAAAGAGAAAAACAAACTGAACAATGTGAACATGAATATCCGCGCTGGGGGCGTGGTCACGAAAACAACAGTTCGGTTGCAGTGAAAACTTTTCTCTGTAGAACCCTGTCACTCCCCCCTCCCCCCACTCTGGGCTCAAGAACACAGCAAAAGGGCAATAATATAACAACCAATCAGAATTCAGATACAACAACCAATCAGAATTCAGATACATTCTGTTGCCAAGTAAAATTGTAACCTGTCAAAGTTCTCGAGCCCTCGTGCTGTTTTACCGTTAGATCAATCACATATCAGCTTAAACTAGCATTCTAAACCTAGTTAAAGATCCCACAGAAGAGAGCGACTCCCCCTGCCAGCCTCATGGAACTGAATAAGTTGACTTAATTAAAAAGTTGACTGTTCTATGAAAGGGTGTATTTGCATGATCATTATTATTTTACTCGTGGCATAAAATTGTCTTGAAAAGACGTCAACAATAATATCGTTTATCGCAATAATTTCTGAGACAATATATCGTCCAACAAAATTTATCATCATGACAAGCCTAGCAGTGTGTGTGTGTGTGTGTGTGTGTGTGTGTGTGTGTGTGTGTGTTTTAGATGTACATTTCAGAAAGTCTTCTCTGCTCTGTGGTTCTGGTTCTGAAATGATCTGAACTGCTGCAGCTGTGGAGAGAAAAATGGAAACATGAGTTTGTGTAAAAGATGGAAAGAGTTTAAAGTGATCCAGTCAGTTTATTCATTTTAAATCAGTGTTTTAGTTCAAAGTGTCGGGTGAATAAAGTGTCTGCAGAAAAGAAAGCAGGAGCATCGCTAAGAAATAACACATCACTGTGTTTCTCCAGCAGGAACAGCTCCTCTTACCATGTGGAGGGATTTTGTTGAATTCCTCCTCACAGAATTCCTCGAGTCTCTTTTTCAGATCTGAGAGAGAATTCCTCACTCCATCAAATGAGAGATGTTGATGGACAGTGACGCTGGATGTGTGAAAATCTGGTCTTTGGAAGAGAGGAGACTGACGTCCAGAAGCTAAAACCTACAGAAAGCAAATGAAATGTAAAACCCACTTGTGATGTCAGACAGGGACATTTATTGTTCCCTTAATGAGAGGTGTTTTAGAGAGTGTGTGAGGAACAGCTGGCTCTGTAGATCAGACAGTGAGTGTTACCTGGAGGAAATGGATGTGATCGTGTGTGTGTGAAAGCTGCTCCAGCTCAGTGACTCTCCTCTGAAGATCAGCAATCTCCTGCTCCAGTTGCTCCAGGAGTCGTTCAGCTCGACTCAGTTCAGCCTTCTCCTGATCTCTGATCAGCTCCGTCACCTCCCAGCGCTTTTTCTCCATGGAGCTGATCAGCTCAGTAAAGATCCTCTCACTGTCCTCCACTGCTGTCTGTGCACTGAGCTGTTAGGGGACACACACACACACACACATACACACACACAATATTTAAAGCTCATCTATCATTCCCTCTCTTACTGGGACTGTAAATGACTCGTTGTCCATGTTGTGTGTGTTTCTAGGAGCAGCTCTGTCTCTGCTCACTGCTCACCTTTATAGTGTTCACAGCCTGTTTCAGCTCCTGCACCTTCTTCTGCTTCTCCTGAATTCTTTGCTGGGATTTCATCTGCTCCTCCTTTAACTCACTCTGAGGACAAGTAAAATACATTCAGCTTTTTATACAGTACGAGCGAACTGCTTCCATATTAATGTCAGTTCAAAGTACATTCATGTTTCGCTCTGAAGGTTATGTACTCTGTGTGTGTGTGTGTGTGTGTGTGTGTGTGTGTGTGTGTGTGTGAGAGAGAGAGAGAGAAATGTTCACTAACTGATCTGGGCTGGGTTTCCCGAAAGCCTCTTAAGGCCAAGAGAGTTTTAAATGACCTCTTAAGATCCATCATCAAGCTAACGTGGTTTTCCCGAACAACATCGTAGCACAAGTCGTCCTTTAGTTTGCTCGGAATTTACGAGAGACCCGGAGCACTCGTTCAAAACAAAGAGCGACTCGCTCGCTGCCGAATCCACAGAATGCGCATGCGGCTCTGAGGGACTCTCACAGTCAGCGGGGGAAACTGGGGTTGAATCTGCTGGTGGTGTTCAATTAGTTTTCTTCTACATTGCAAATACATCGAGTTAATTATCAGAGGTGGACAGTAACGAAGTACATTTACTTGAGTTCTGTTCTGAAGTACACTTTTTGAGTATCTGTACTTTACTTGAGTATTTTTTTGGGGGAACTTATGACTTTAACTTCACTCCATTTGAAAGACAAATACTGTATCGTACTTTTTACTCCACTACATTTCTATCAAGGTCCTCGTTACTCGTTACTATGAAGCAGCTTTGAAAATGGATGTTTTTTTTCTTTTCTAAAACGTGATTGGTTTTTCCGCAGGTGACACTGAGACAGTCTATCAGTAATCACTAGGGTCACGTCACGTCCATAGACTGGATAAAATCAAGATCAATGATTTCTCCGCAGCATTATTTAACACGATCAGTTGATGGCAGAATGGAAGGAGGCGGTTCTTCTGGGGAATGCACACACCCACGGTTCTATAGCTAGAACCCATGGTTCAGTTTTCTGAAAGGAATAAAGAGTCGTTTCATTTTAAATGTTTGCTTTGTTTGCCTAAAACGGAGCACATCACAGCCTACAAAAACTCACCATCCAACCTGTGGAAGCATTTTGAGGGATATAAGCGTTTTATTAGCTTGCGGTGAAGTTGTCTGTGCTTTTAGAGTTAGTGATAATGTTGAAATAACTATGTAGTCTGATTAGTCAAATGAGTTTCTGTGGATTTGCCCGCCAAGTTGCCACAGTCTTGTCCATGGCTAATGTTTACACACAGCTAGTTAACTTGGACACTGTTAGTTATGTCCAATATGATTGCCTTTAGCAGCTACTAATGCCTATATCGGGGACGCGAACTGCAAAGACCCACTTTGTCCTGTTGCTCTTTAGACTCCTTCTTTTGAGTGAATTCCGGAAAACCACACACAGAGACAACGTTCATTCTTTAAGAGAATCTCTCAACT